>NW_027142361.1:20636082-21236082 GCF_026170545.1 Melanerpes formicivorus | reverse complement strand
AGGGAGGGGGAAGCTACCAGTAGCCCCCTGGCTTTGTCCAGTGGGGTTCTTGTGTTGTTTATAATTGTAAATATATATAAATATTGTATATTTTGTACATATTCATTGCATTTCCTGTTTTAGATTGTAGTTTTGTTTGTAAATACAGCTTCATTTGCTTTTCAACTGAGCTGGACTGGCAATTCTGTGTTGCAGGGTAATTTCAACACACCACAATAGCACCACCTAAATCCACCAGATCTTCACTGCCCCATGGATCCCAGTCCTAGCAAGAACCAAGTCACTGGTTTGGGGAGATCTGGGATTTAGCAGCTGCCTCCTTGTAGTGGGTTGAAAATTCCCCAGGGGACCCCAGAAGGGGTCCTTGTGCTGTTCATTAATTGTAAATACCTGTAAATCATAGAATCAATAAGGTTGGAAAAGACCTCAGAGATCATCAAGTCCAACCTGTCACCCAACACCTCATGACTAACTAAACCATGGCTTCAAGTGCCACGTCCAATCTCCTCTTGAATACCTTGAGGGATGGTGACTCCAACACCTCCCTGGGCAGCACATTTCAATGGCAAATAACTCTTTCTGTGAAGAACTTTCCACTCACCTTAAGCCTAAACCTCCCCTGGTGCAGCTTGAGACTGTGTCCTCTTGTTCTGGTGCTGGTTGCCTGGGAGAAGAGACCAACCCCCACCTGGCTACAACTTCCCTTCAGGTAGTTGTAGAAAGCAGTAAGGTCTCCCCTGAGCCTCCTCTTCTCCAGGCTAAACAACCCCAGTTCCCTCAGCCTCTCCTCACAGGGCTGTGCTCCAGACCTCTCCCCAGCCTCGTTGCCCTTCTCTGGACATGTTCAAGAGTCTCAATGTCCTTCTTAAATTGAGTGGCCCAGAACTAGACACAGTACTCAAGGTGTGGCCTAAGCAGTGCTGAGTACAGGGCAGAATGACCTCCCTGCTCCTGCTGGCCACACTATTTCTGATCCAGGTCAGGATGCCATTGGCCTTCTTTGCCACCTGGGCACACTGCTGGCTCTTGTTCAGCTACTGTGTATTTTGCACATACTCAGTGCATTCCACTGCAGGTTGTAGTTTTGCTTGTAAACACAACTTCATTTGCTTCCAGCCGAGCTGGTCTGGCACATTTAATATTGAGGGGGGGGTGAGGGGAGTTTGCAAGCCACCAGGTGCTGGTACTCACCCAGCCGTAGACTGGGTTGGCGGCCGCCAGGACGCTGCAGCGGGAGTTGAGGCGGGCATGGATGCCAGCCTTGGAGATGGTGACGCAACCCTGCTCCATCACCTCGTGGATGGCCGTGCGGTCGATGTCGGACATCTTGTCGAACTCGTCAATGCACACCACCCCCCGGTCAGCCAACACCATGGCCCCTGCTTCCAAGTGCCGTTCACCTGCGGGGAGAGGAAGATCAACCACCCTTCTAACCACCTTCCTCCTGACCCGGGGTCACACAGAATCAGCCAGGTTGGAAGAGACCTCCAAGATCATCAAGTCCAACCAATCACCCAACCCTAACTAATCAGCCAGACCATGGCACTAAGTGCCTCATTCAGTCTCTTCCTAAACACCTCCAGGGACATCAACCCCACCACCTCCCTGGGCAGCACATTTCAATGGCCAATCTCTCTTTCTATGAAGAATTTCTTCCTAACGTCCAGCATGAACTTCCCCCTGCACAGCATGAGACTGTGTCCTCTTGTTCTGGTGCTGGTTGCCTGGGAGACCAAGCCCCACCTGGCTGCAACCTCCCTTCAGGTAGTTGTAGACAGCAATAAAGTCTCCTTTGAGCCTCCTCTTCTCCAGGCTATGCAACCCCAGCTCCCTTAGCCTCTCCTCATAGGGCTTGTGCTCCAAACCCCTCCCCAGCTTTGTTGCCCTTCTCTGGACACCTTCCAGCAACTCAACATCTTTCTTGAACTGAAGAGCCCAGAACTGGACACAGTACTCAAGGTGTGGCCTAACCAGTACTGAGTACAGGGGCAGAATGACCTCCCTGCTCCTGCTGGCCACTCTGACATCCCCCTCCACCACATCATCAACCTTGCAACTAGGCCAAGCCTCAAAGAGCAGCAGCACCCTTCAGGGCTGCCCATCTTCACCAGAAGGGTTGTCAAGCCCTGGAACAGGCTGCCCGGGAAAGTGGTGGTGGTATTTAAAAGAGGTGTAGATGTAGTGCTGAGGGGACACGATTTAGTGGTGGAATTGGCTGTTCTAACTTAATGCTTGAACTCAATGACCTTAAAGGCCTTCTCCAACCTCAATTCTATGACATGGTTTAGTGGTGAACTTGGCAATGTTTGGTTTACAGTTGGACTCAACGATCCTAAAGGTGTTTTCCAACCTAAACAATTCCATGATTCTATCTCCTACCCAACCTGACAGCCAAAGTGGGATGTTTAGGATGAGGAGCAAGTTCATGAGGAAGACAAGACCCAGGCTGCTGCTAGGCCTCACACAGAGTGCACCAAACAGAAGAGTAGAGAAGATCACCACCAAATAGATGAACAGCAGAAAAAGGAAAGAATTTTTCACAGATGGTGAGATGCTGGCACAAGTTGCCCAGAGAGGTGGTAGAAGCCCCACCCCTGGAAACATTCCAGTTCAGGTTGGATGGGGCTCTGAGCAACCTGCTCTAGTGAGATTATCCCTGCTCACTGCATGAACTAGATGACTTTTAAAGCTCTCTTCCAACCCAGACCACTCTAGAATTGGATGATCCTGCAGAGTGTCTCTCAGGTGTTAACAGGCATCCCTCTGACAGCTCCCACCAAGAACCAGCCTGCTCCTCACCGGTTTCTTGGTCAGTGGTGACAGCAGCAGTCAGGCCAACACCCGAGGAGACTCTGCCAGTGGTGGGGATGGCGCGGGGCGCAGTGTGGAGCACGTACCGCAGCAGCTGAGACTTGGCGACAGAGGGGTCTCCTGCAATGGAGAAGACCATGTTTAGTAACTGCACATCACCTGGATACTAACTGTGCATTACCTGGATACCCTGTCCTGTTTGGGGTTCCTCAGTGCAGGGGCAGGTGAGAAGGCAAGGGGACAGAAGTGGGGTTGTTCAGCCTTCAGAGAAGAAGGTGATCAAATGACCTTCTTGCCTTCCTCAATGACTCAATGAGAAGAAACAGAGAAGGTGGATATAGAGTTTCAAGAGATGTATGACGACAGGACCAGAGGCAATGGGGACAATTTGGAACACAGGAAATCCCAGTTGGAAGGCAGAAGTATAAAAATCTACTTGAGGGTGAGTCAAACATTGGGACAGTGGCCCACAGAGGTCATGGATTCCATCCAGGTGTTCAAAACCAACTGGACAAGTCCCAAGGCAACATGATCCACCAGTACACATGCTTGGATCAGAGGAGCTCCCATCTAACCCCAATTATACAAAAGAAAGTCCAGAAAAATTCTCCTTTATCTCATCCCCCAATGTTACCAGCTGAGGGTGCCTCTGCTCATCTTTTCCAGACCTATCAGCAAGACATTGATGTCTCCTCGGATGCGGCTCCCATTCTCCAGGATCTTCTCCACCCCTCCAAGCAGCAATCAGAGAGTGGCCTTCTTGATGTACTCATGCCCATGGATGCTGGGAGCCAGGGACTTTGCCAGCTTGTAGTGGTTTGAGCCTTAACTGAGAGTTAAAAGCTCAAATGGGGAAAAGGCTGAGAATCGATTCCCCACTCCCCCCCTCCTCCTTCCAAACAGGGAGAGGGAAAAAAAAAGGGTAAGGAGCAAATCCACTAAACAGCAATCTGGAGTCAGCTTAGAAGTAGAGAGGCAAATAATATTTTTCTTCAAATTATATATATAACAATAACAGGGGAAAAAAAGGTTCACAAGGGCAAGGAACAAGAATGGATGGGAGGGGGACAGGAAAAAAAAAATAATACAAAACCAGTCTTTCTCTGAGGAGGTGCAGAGGCAGCAGGGAGAAGGATCAGGTCCGGCCACGTGGCTGAGGAGTAGGAGGGCAGCTGCAGTAGCTCTCATCCAGCAGAGGCAGGAGCCAAAAAGGAGACCCCACAGCTATGATGTCCTGTTTTTTATACCCTAGCTGGGCAGGGAGGGGAAGGTGGAACAGACTCAGCTTTCCCAGGGGGGAAACGCCCTTCAGGGAGTGTAAAGTACCCGCAAGCCCTCCACCCTGCTTTCTTCTTTTGTTTTCAGAAAAAGGCGTTAACCCACCACAATCCACCCCTCTGTTCCACTTCTTCTCTCCTGCCACAGCCCCTCCATGCGATTTTGACACGTGGTATTTGAATCCTTGGTGCAAGTCTCTTGCTATCCCGGCTTGCTCTTTCCCAGGGCAGTCTCTCTCTCTCTCTGGTGATGGTCACTGTAGGTGGTGCTTGAACTGGGTAGGCATGTGGAGAAGAATCAGGAATCAGTCTGTCTTTGAAAGGGAAAGAAAAAAATCAGGAACAGTCCGTTGCTGTAGGGACATCAGGAACGGGTGCAGGTGAGATCACAGTATCACAGTATCACAGTATAGCTTAGGTTGGAAAGGACCTCAAGGATCATCGAGTCCAACCTATCAACACAGACCCCATGACTAGACCATGGCACCAAGTGCCACGTCCAATCCCCTCTTGAACGCCTCCAGGGATGGTGACTCAATCACCTCCCTGGGCAACCCATTCTAATGACAAATGACTCGCTCGGTGAAGAACTTCCTCCTCACCTCGAGTCTAAACCTCCCCTGGCACAGCTTGAGACTGTGTCCCCTTGTTCTGGTGCTGGTTGTCTGGGAGAAGAGACCAATCCCTTCCCGGCCACAACCACCTTTCAGGTAGTTGTAGAGGGCAATGAGGTCACCCCTGAGCCTCCTCTTCTCCAGGCTAAACAATCCCAGCTCCCTCAGCCTCTCCTCATAGGGCTTGTGTTCGAGGCCTCTCCCCAGCCTTGTTGCCCTTCTCTGGACACGTTCAAGTGTTTCAATGTCCTTCTTAAACTGAGGGGCCCAGAACTGGACACAGTACTCAAGGTGCAGTCTAACCAATGCAGAGTACAGGGGCAAAAGTTTGCTATTCTACTTCACAGTAGCATTCATTCCCATGCAGAGAGACCAGCATTATTTCCAAGTCTGACTCATACCCTTTCCACAGTCCCCACAACTAACCAATACTTGGGCTTCAAGACTAAAGTCTATCAGTACCAAGAAGCCCATCTGAATCATTTAATCATGATGATGAGATGATGCAGGAGCTCTTTGGGTTGGTGTGCAGTGGGTACGTTGAGTCCTGGATGCTAGGCTGGTATTAAGCTAGGATGGAGAAACTTAGAACAACTTATAACTATTCACATAATTACATTGATGAGTGTTGCCTCCTCTGAGTTCATCCTCTTTCAGCCAGAGTCACATTCTGCTGTGGGATACACTGAATGTCCCCAGTTTCTAACATAACCCAGTACGTGTGACCAGGACCCTCAGCCGAGACCACCCCTCGGGTTGGTTTGCCCTCACCAGCAGCAGGGAAAACCCACACTGACTTCCCCAGCAGGTTCTTCTCAGCAATCACAGGAACTCCATCTCCATCCACTGTTTGCAGCAGGTCGGACTGGGCAGGACCAGCTCGGTTCACAGATCCTCTGCTGTTCACTAACCAAGTGGCTTGAGCTAGGTGCTTTTCCCAGTTCCTGAAGGTTCCACCCCCCATGACTTTTAGGGTGGTCTTTAGCAAGCCATTGTAGCGCTCGACCTTCCCTGCAGCTGGTGCATGGTATGGGATGTGGTAAATCCACTCAATCCCATGTTCCTTTGCCCAGTCCCTTATGAGATGGTTCCTGAAGTGGGTTCCATTGTCTGATTCAATCCTCCCGGGGGTGCCGTGTCTCCACAGGATATGTTTCTCTAGGCCCAGGATGGTGTTGCGAGCAGTGGCATGAGGAACTGGATAGGTCTCCAGCCACCCTGTATTTGCCTCCACCATGGTCAGTACGTACTGCTTGACACTGTGAGACCGAGGAAGGGTGATGTAGTCGATCTGCCAGGCCTCTCCATATTTATATTTCGACCATCTCCCCCCATACCACAGAGGCTTCATGCGCTTGGCCTGCTTGATGGCAGCACAGATGTCACACTCATGGATGACCTGTGAGATGGCCTCCATAGAGATGTCCACGGATCTGTCCCGAGCCCACCGGTATGTGGCGTCTCTCCCTTGGTGGCCAGAACTGTCATGGGCCCAGCGAGCTAAGAACATCTTGCCCTTGTGTTCCCAGTCCAAGTCTATTTGGGAGATCTTAGCAGCCAGGTCTGCTTGGTGGTTGTGCTTGTGCTCCTCTGTGGCTCTGCTCTTGGGGATGTGTGCATCGATGTGCCGTACCTTGGTTGGCAGCCTGTCCAGGCAGGCAGCAATGTCTTGCCACAGGTCAGCGGCCCAAACAGGTTTCCCTTTTCTCTGCCACCCGTTCCTCCTCCATTCCTTCAGCCACCCCCACAAGGCGTTGGCTACCATCCAGGAGTCAGTGTAGAGGTACAGCACTGGCCAGTTCTCTCGTTCTGCTATATCCAGGGCCAGCTGGACAGCTTTTACCTCTGCGTATTGACTGGATTCACCTTCTCCATCCCTTGCTTCTGCCACTTGCCTTGTTGGGCTCCAGACAGCTGCCTTCCATCTCCGCTTGCTTCCTACAAGCCGGCAGGACCCATCTGCAAATAGAGCATAGCCCTTCTCCTTGTCGTCAGGGAGATAATTATATGGGGGAGCCTCCTCAGCACGGGTCACTGTCTGCTCTGGTGGCATTCCAAAGTCAGCACCCTCTGGCCAGTTGGTGATCACTTCCACTATGCCAGGGCGTTCGAAGTTCCCCATCCGAGCTCGCTGAGTTATCAGGGCCATCCACTTACTCCAGGTAGCATCTGTGGCATGATGTGGGGTTGAGCCTCTCCCTTTGAACATCTAGGTCAGGACTGGAAGCCTTGGAGCTAGAAATAGAGGTGACTCAGTCCCAATTACCTCAGAGGCAGCCCGGACGCCCTCATAGGCAGCTAGGATTTCCTTCTCTGTCACAGTGTAGTTGGCCTCGGAGCCTTTGTACCCCTTACTCCAGAAACCTAGGGGCCTGCCCCTGGTTTCACCAGGAGCCTTCTGCCACAAGCTCCATGTAGGACCATTCTCACCAGCCGCAGTGTACAGCACATTCTTGATCTCTGGCCCAGTTCGAACAGGTCCCAGAGCCATAGCATGGACCACCTCTCGTTTGATCTGGTCAAATGCCACCTGCTGCTCAGGTCCCCACACAAAATCATTTTTCTTCCTTGTTACATGGAAGGGGCATTAGTGGAGCATCTTTAAGGGCATCCAACCTCTTCTGCACAAAAGCTGGAGCTCACAGCTACACATTGATGTTAAAGAGCAAGGTGCTCTAAGGGATTTAAGCCAATGTTTGCTCCAGCTCTGGGATGGCCACCTGCCTACCCTAAATCTCATCTTCCAGAGAGAGGGAGGGCTGAAGTCAAACCAAAAGAAGGCTCACCTGAAAGTCCCTGAAGTGTAACCCCCTTTCTTTCCTGGCAGGCAGTGGTAAGTCCCCACCACCTGGATGCGGTCCCCAGGCTTCACCTTATCCACCAGGTCATCATCCAGAACGACATCCACCGAGCGTGGCAGCTGCCCTGCCGGTGCCTTCTCAGGCATCTCCTGAATGGTGATGGTCTGATGGTCCTTGTAGACTGAGAGGCCAAACTCTGTCTCCAAAGGGTTATTCTCTTCATCCTAGAAGAACCCCAACAAAAAGACTTAGCACCTTTCAGGAGGGCAGGGAGAAGGAGGTCAGCTCAGCAGTGGGAAGACAGACTGCATTGCCCAGCATGCAGCAGACAGCTGGCCAGGTTTATCAGGACTGACAGAAACTGGAGTTCACCAGATCCACAGTCTACAGCTGCTAACACCCATCACTGCTGGTACATTGGGTCTTTCCAAGCCCTGCATCTACCACAGGCAGGCAGTGGTGACACACCACTTATGCATCAGACTGAGTGCAACTGGGACAAAGCTCAAGACAACCTTCTTCTTCCCTTCCCAAACACGGGGCAATCCCTCTACCAAAGGGTACACGTCCCTGCTGAGCTGCATCCCAGGAGCAACCAGCCTGGCTGACAACATCCTGCACCTTGAGTACTGGGTCCAGTTCTGGGCTCCTCAGTTTAAGAAGAACACTGAGATACTTGAACATGTCCAGAGAACGGCAACGAGGCTGGTGAGAGGCCTTGAGCACAGCCCTATGACAAGAGGTTGAGGGAGTGTCGTGGGTTTGAGAGAAAGGCCCAGCCTTCTACCCCCACAAAGAGAGGAAAAAAAAAATATACCACAGCTAGCCAGCTGGAGGAGCAAAAGGGAATGCTATATTTACAAGCAATTTTTAGAGAATGCTGGATATATATACACAATTTACAGTATTTACAATATATACACAGAAATATACAGAAAAGCAAAAGAACAATAATACAGGAACGAAATTCCCCCCCCCCCCCCCCGGAGGAGGGTTCCCCCCCCGTACCCCCTTCTCTCCCCTTTTTCCCCAAAGAGGGTTAGAAAGAGAGAAAAAGAGAAATTGTTAATAAAAGCAGTTATAAATTAAAGCAAAGTGTTAGTAGGCCACACGCTTATCTGTCCAAGGTCAGTCTGGCAGAGAGCCTAGAAGCAGACGAGCTGCAAAAAGGGAGGAGGGAAGAGCAAACTGAGGAAAGTCTCAGCTGCACTCAAAACTTAAAGTTGCATTCTACCAATCTACCAATGAAATTCGTTTAGACCTGTCTTTTGTTTACAAAACATTCAGTCACAGTGCCCCAGTACTGTCCTTTTCTTAAAGGCACAGCCTCAAACAGTCACAGGGAGCTGGGGTTGTTTAGCCTGGAGAAGGCTCAGGGGAGACCTTCTTGCTCTCTACAACTACCTGCAAGGAGGTTGAAGCCAGGTGGGGCTACAACCAGCCAGGCAGAAAAAGAGTACACAGTCTCAAGCTGTGCCAAGGGAAGTTTAGGCTCAAGGTGAGGAGAAAGTTCTTCGCAAAGGAGTAACTGACCATTGGAATGTGCTGCCCAGGGAAATGGTGGAGTCACCATCCCTGAAGGTGTTAAAAAAAATACTGGATGTGGCACTTGAAGACATGGTTTGGTTGTCATGAAGTGTTAGGTATTAGGTTGGACTTGATGATCTCTGAGGTCTTTTCCAACCTGGTTGATTTTGTGATTCTGTGATTCTAAGAAACCATGCTACAGCAGAACCAAGATCTGAACTAGTGGGCTGGTGATCTTGTGTCCAACAGACTTTCTTCACATGCTCATTCCAGCTCTCTGGGACTTCCACACATGATATGTCTCCTTTCTACTCCATAAGCCTTGTTGGCAGGGGGAGAAGGGATACACAGGGAACTGAGCTCTGGGTTCAGAGCTGGAACATTCTCCCTAGAGGAACCTGCTGATGCTTCCCACAGGGCTATTTCACCTCACCTTTGTAGGGTAGACAGAGCTGGATGGGAAAGCATCCAGGGAAGTCATGTCTGTGTAGCGGCGCTCAATAGTCTTCTTGGTAGCTGGGCAATAATGGACACTCTGGACCACCTTTGGACGAACCAGAGAGCCTGAGGTTGGAGGAAAGATAAGTTAGGGGCAGGAATGTCCCACCCCTCTGCCAGCAGACACTCCCCCAGCAGGGTCTCTAAAGCTAAACACAGTTGGGACACAACCTGCTGTCAACCACAGCCAGGATTTGCTGGGCTCAGAGATCATCCCAGTACTCAAGACCTTCTACCAAGTCCCCTGATTCCTTTGCCCAGGCTGCCAGGATGGACCATGGCTCCCTGTGGACCACAGCCCCTCCACAGAAAACACCTGGACCCACCACCATTGCTCAAAGCCCCTGGGTCTTCCCCCAGGCTCACATTTTGTCATGATGCCCTCCACACAGACAATGCAGCTGAGGAAGCAAGCTGTCAGTGTCCATGGTGACACGTGCTTGGAGCCAAAGCTGCCCTCCAGCCCAATGTAGAAGTCCTCATACTGCTTGGCATAGGTAGTATCAACAGAGGCAACAAAATCCTTCAAAGCACGCTGGAAGGCAATCAGCTCCTCAAAGGCATTGGTCAAGAGCCTGCAACAGAGGTGACAATGCAGATTAGCCCCTTTTGCCCTCCTCCTCAACATCTTTCCCATGCCTTCATGTGCTCATCAAATTCACAAGAAGCAGCAGATGAAATACCCAAAGCCCAGCATAGCTCTGTGTCAGGTCCACTGCTACAAACAGCCAAGAGCTGAACAAACCCAACCACATGCAAAAAACCTCACATGTTCCAGTGCAGACTGCAAAGCTTGGCCCAAAACACCCCCAAGCATCCTTAGAAAGGAGATGATTTACATTACACAATCAACCTCAGCTTGTTGCAGGTCTTTGGTACATGATGGGTTTGCAAGCTTGGAAGGGATGAACATCACAGAATCAACTAGGTTAGAAAAGACTTTCCAGATCATCGAGTCCAACCTATCACCCAACACCATCTAATCAACTAAACCATGGCACTAAGTGCTTCTTCTGGTCTTACTTTAAACACTTCCAGGGATGGTGACTCCACCACCTCCCTGGGCAGCCCATTCCAATGGCAAATTACTCTTTCTAGGAAGAACTTCTTCCTAACATCCAGCCTAAACCTCCCCTGGCACAGCTTGAGACTGTGTCCTCTTGTTCTGGTGCTGGTTGCCTGGGAGAAGAGACCAACCCTCACTTGGCTATAGCCTCCCTTCAGGTAGTTGTAGACGGCAATATGGTCTCCCCTGAGCCTCCTCTTCTCCAGGCTAACATCAGGTCCACCCTTTCAGACAGGCCTCGGTGCACAGGACAGGATTCGGCCTTTCTTTAGCACAAAGAACCTGCAAAATCTGGGCTGGGCCTCTAAGAACCCACCTAGGGCACAGTGCCAAAGGAGAACCCTGCTGCCCCACACCAACCTATTGGCCCTCTTCTCGTTCTTCCTGCGCAGGTCATTGATATTGATGAGGAGGCGATACCGATTGTCACTGATCATGTCCCGCACTTTGCTGTGGTAAACCCCTTGATCCTCTTGCAAGAAGGGGTAGGGGAAATAGTCACACAGACAGTGGGATCAGCTGCTCCCCCAGCAAGTTTGCAGGTGACACCAAGATGAGCAGCGCAGTTGACACGCCAGAGGAATGAGAATTGGACTCGTGTGAACCTCAGGAGGTTCAACAAGGCCAAGTGTTGGGTCCAGTACCACTCTCAGTATCAACACAGGCTGGGGGATGAAGGGATGGAGAGCAGTCCTGTGGAGGAAGTGGGGGTATTGATGAGTGAACAGCTGGATATAAGACAGCAGTGTGTGCTCAAGCCAACTATATCCTGACTGGCATCCAAAACCATGTGGCCAGCAGGTCAAAGCAGGGGATTCTGCCCATCTAATTCAGTCTTGAGAGTACCCACCTCCAGTGCTGTGTCCAGCTCTGGGGTCCTCAGCACAAGAAAGACATGGACCTGTCAAAGTGGGTCCACAAAAAGTGATTGGAGGACTGGAACCCCTCTGCTGAGGGGACAGGCTGAGAAAATTGGGGTTAGAATAGAATAGAATAGAATAGAATAGAATAAACCAGGTTGGAAGAGACCTTCAAGATCATCGTGTCCAACCTATCATCCAACACCACCTAATCAACTAACCCATGTAACCAAGCAACCTGTCAAGTCTCCTCCTGAACACCTCCAGTGACGGCGACTCCACCACCTCCCCGGGCAGTCCATTCCAATGGGCAATCACTCTCTCTGTGTAAAACTTCCTCCTGACCTCCAGCCTGAACTTCCCCTGGTGCAGCCTGAGACTGTGTCCTCTTGTTCTGGTGCTGGCTGCCTGGGAGAAGAGACCAACCTCTGCCTGTTTACAACCCCCCTTCAGGTAGTTGTAGAGAGCAATAAGGTCACCCCTGAGTCTCCTCCTCTCCAGGCTAAGCAGCCCCAGCTCCCTCAGTCTCTCCTCATAGGGCTTGTGTTCCAAACCCCTCACTAACTTCGTTGCCCTTCTCTGGACTCGTTCCAGCAAGTCAACATCCTTCCTAAACTGAGGGGCCCAGAACTGGACACAGTACTCGAGGTGTGGCCTAACCAGTGCAGTGTACAGGGGCAGAATGACCTCCCTGCTCCTGCTGGCCACACTGTTCTTAATGCAGGCCAGGATGCCATTGGCCCTCCTGGCCACCTGGGCACACTGCAGGCTCATGTTCAGCCTACCATCAACCAGCACTCCCAGGTCCCTCTCTGCCTGGCTGCTCTCCAGCCACTCTGACCCCAGCCTGTAGCACTGCATGGGGTTGTTGTGGCCAATGTGCAGAACCTGGCACTTGGATGTGTTAAATCTCATGTCGTTGGACTCTGCCCATCTGTCCAGCCTGTCGAGGTCTCTCTGCAGAGCCTCTCTACCCTCTAGCAGATCAACTCCTGCCCCCAGCTTGGTGTCATCAGCAAATTTACTGATGATAGACTCAATGCCCTCATCCAGATCATCAATAAAGATGTTAAAGAGGATGGGGCCTAGCACTGATCCCTGGGGGCTCTGAGCAGCCTGATCTAGATGAAGATGTCCTACTGACTGGAGAGGGGTTGGGCTGAATGACCCTTAAAGCCCCTTCCAAACCAAAACAGCGAGTGTATGAATTTGTAAATGTCTGTCTGAGGCATTCCGCTCCAGGAGCCGGTTCCTGCAGCACTCGATTCCCTATAGCCCCACTGACCAAGTTGCGGGGGGGAAGCAGGGAATGGGAGGGGAGTAGGGGGAACGGCTACAGGGGCCGGTTGCTCCCCAACCCCCGGGAGCACGGGAGACGGCTTACCCAGCCCCTGTTTCTCCAGTGCAGCCCCGCTCCCGGCCTCACCTCATCGTCCAGGAAATTGAGGTAGTCGCGCTGCGCCTCACGCAGCTCCGCGTCCTCCAGCACGCCCGCCGCCATGTTGCGCTCGCTCAGAGAGACCGCAAGAGGGAAGGCAGCAAGTGCCCAGTGGAGCTGGCCAAGCCCCGGCAGCGCCCGCTGGACGAGCCGAGCCGAGCCGAGCCGAGCCGAGCCGAGCCGAGCCGAGCCGAGCCGAGCCGAGCCGAGCCGAGACGAGACGAGACGAGACGAGACGAGACGAGACGAGACGAGACGAGACGAGACGAGACGAGACGAGACGAGACGAGCCTTACAGCCGCCGTGCTCCCGCTTGGCGCCAAATCCAGTACCTTTCCCGCCACCGAGCGGGAGTTCCGCCTCCTACCTGCCCCTCGGCGTTTCTTATTAGTCGGCATCACGCGGCACCAGCCAATGGGTCGCGAAAGCGTTCACGGGAATGACGGGCAAGAGCTTCTGCCTATCGGCGTGCCGGGGGGACGGGGAGTAGCGGGTTCAGGGGGCGGGGGGGACGGGGCATCCGAGCCCCTCTGCGCCCGCTGGCGGAGCTGCGGCCCTGGAGCGGCCTGCGGGGCTTGGGGATCGTCCCTGGGAGCTGAAGGCCCTCAAGGGGTTGAGGAGCCTGACAGGGGGGGTTCGGAGGGCCAAGGATCCATGCGCCTCAGGGCCCAGAGGGTCAGGGGATCCAGGCATCGGCCCCGGATCCCAGCCTGACTCCCAGTTCTGGCGCTTGCAAGTCACCAGCTGAAAGCCAATTTTATTTAAAGAAGAAAAAAAAATAAACACACGGATACAAACAAACAAACAAAATACACTTTTTATTTCTGTGTTGGGTTTCGGGGAGCTCTGTTTCCAGCTGTTTTCGCTCCCAAAATCGCAGGCTGGGTGTCGCTTGCTTCCCTTTCACCTGGCCTGGTGCGAGCCTGGGAGTGTGCTGCTGGAGAGCCAGGAAGCAACCGGTGCCAAATGCCAGCAAAATCAATGCAATGCAAGCATGATTCTGGATGGGTCTGCTTGAGAGGGATTCAGGCAGACACCCCAGGGAAGCAGGCCACCACCTCTTACAAAAGTATTTTCAGTAGCCTTTTAAAAAAATCTGCATCTAAACTCTCCTTTTAAAACGGATAAAAGCTGTAACAAATCAAGCAGAGCTGGTTTGATCACTGTGGATCCCAGCTTAACTGTGTCCCCTGGATTGTATTAGAGCTAAAGGCAGGGTGATTTTTTCGGGGTTGGTAGTAAATGTTCACCCAGGTCTGTGTGACTGTGGAAAAGAGCAGGGCACAAGTGTTCACTGCCCCATCCCAGGGGAGAAGCTTCCCTTTGTGTTCCGGAAGAGAAGCAGGAAAGAGCCCCTACTGCTGCTTCCCCTTCTCTATTTATGTACCTGGATCAGATAACTCTAAAATCACTGGACATGTGGCCCATGTAGGGGATGGGTGACCCAAGTCTTGGGTATTTTTCCCTCTCCCTGCAGTTTTTCTCACATTGTTCTGCATCAAAGTGAAAGTCCAGTTTTTCCTTCTCAGGTGTTTGGGCCCTCCTCTGGAACAGAATAGAATACAATGAAATGCAATGCAATGCAATGCACCGACCAGGTTGGAAAAGACCTTTGAGATCATCAAGTCCTACCTATCATCCAATACCATCTCATCAACTAAACCACGGCACCAAGTGCCTCATCCAGTCTCCTCCTAAACACCTCCAGTGATGGTGACTCCACCACCTCCCTGGGCAGCACATTCCAATGGCCAATCACTCTTTCTAGGAAGAACTTTCTCCTCACCTCAATCCTAAATTTCCCCCGGTGCAGCTTGAGACTCTGTCCTCTTGTTCTGGTGCTGATTGCCTGGAAGAAGAGACCTGGCTACAACCTACCTTCAGGTAGTTGTAGACAGCAAGAAGGTCTCCTTTGAGCCTCCTCTTCTCCAGGCTAAGCAACCCCAACTCCGTCAGCCTCTCCTCATAGGGCTGTGCTCCAGACACCTCCCCAGCCTTGTTGCCCTTCTCTGGACACCTTCCAGCAACTCAACATCTTTCCTAAACTGAGGGGCCCACAACTGGACACAGGACTCAAGGTGTGGCCTGACCAGTGCTGAGTCCAGGGCAGAATGATCTCCCTGCTCCTGCTGGCCACACTGTTCTTGATGCAGGCCAGGATGCCATTGGCCTTCTTGGCCACCTGAACACACTGCTGGCTCATGATCAGCCTACTATCAACCAGTACCCCCAGGTCCCTTTCTGACTGGCTGCTTTCCAGCCACTCTGACCCCAGCCTGTAGCACTGCACGGGGTTGTTGTGGCCAATGTGTAGAACCTGGCTCTTGGAAGTTTTCAATCACATGGTGTTGGACTCTGCCCATCTGTCCAGCCTGTCGAGGTCCCTCTGCAGAGCTCTCCTACCCTCTAACAGATCAACACGTGCCCCTAGCTTGATGTCATCTGCAAATTTACTGATGATGGACTGTTAAATTTGGCAGGTTGGCAGAAATAATGAATCTTGTGCTCTGTTGCTGTCTTCTTTCTTTCCTTTTCCTTTTTTTTTTTTTCCCTCTTTTCTGTTTTTTCTTGCTCAGTTCTTTGCAGCCAGCGTACCCTCCCTTCCTTTGCACACTCACCAGTTACCTTCACACTCTCCTCAAATCCAGCCCTTCCCCTCGTTTTCTGGAAATCTCTGCAGCTGGCATGACCTGGGGCAGCACAAGGAGGAGTGAGAAGAGAAAGACTTTGGTGTGCCCCTGTGGTGAAGAGGTGATTAAACTTATGAATATGAAATATGGATTCTGAAAATATTATTTTTATTATCAAACTATTAATAACCGATGAATCACCAACTTATATACATGTTCTAGTGCACGTTCGTGAAATACATTCCACAAGTGGCTTAGTGTTATGATTAGAACTTAATTGAACTAGTTACAGATGACTATTTCTATATTTATATAACAAAGGGTGCAGTTCCACCACTTGGCCACTAGACTCGGCGAGATGCAGGCGGCTTCTGGCTATACACAGCAATATTATAATCTTTCTATCCATCAGCGCTTACTCTGCTAGATGCGGGTACTTTGAACTAAGTGCTAATGGATGGAAAGCACGTGGACGATATTCTGTAGCTATTGTTTGTAGCAAGGTGGGGATCTTGCAGACGGTTGCCGCTGGACTGGTTCCTAGTCGAGTTGGGACGGCGGCGTTGGGTTACTGTCTCCTCTCTTCACAACAGGGAAGAGGGAATAGTGGAACCTGGGCTTAGCACGGAAGCAGGTTCCCTTCAGGACTCGGTTGATTCCCTCCAGACAACAGGGATCGGTCCTGGTCGGGGTCAGCCTGTGGTGTCGGCTCGCATGACAGGGCGGGGCGACGCTTGCCAGTAGGCGGGCTTGGACGGAGTGGCAGCAAGGCAAAGCTATGGGGTCGGCCCAACCACGGCGATTCTCGGGGCTGATGTAAACAGCCTCGGGGAGAGAATGCGGCTGCGTTAGGCGGCGGATTCTCGTTTACTGAGCTTAAAGGAGCAGCGGGACTCTCAGAGTGGTCCCGGGTTCGGTGCAGTATAGGCACGAACAATACTTTAGTCTTCCCTGAGGTTCACAGGGCTCAGAGCAGCACACGTGGTGGCTCCTCTCCCGCTACGGCGGGGCTAGGCATACGTGGACTCGGTATCGATCAAGTCCCTTCTCCCCAGCAACTGGGCAGATCTTACCCTCGGGGGTTGGTCCAGTCCTCCGGTTGCACGGTGGGCTCTCCTGGTCAGTACGACTGGCTGTAGCGACGCTGGGCTCCTCAGAAACAGCAAAGGTCCTCCCTCTGTGCTTCTCACGATGCAGAGGCTTTCAGTATGCGTGCATGTATCACAGTATCACAGTATAACGCAGGTTGGAAAGGACCTCGAGGATCATCGAGTCCAACCTATCAACACAGACCCCATGACTAGACCATGGCACCAAGTGCCACGTCCAATCTCCCCTTGAACGCCTCCAGGGTCGATGACTCAACCACCTCCCTGGGCAACCCGTTCCAATGACGAATGACTCGCTCGGTGAAGAATTTCCTCCTCACCTCGAGTCTAAACCTCCCCTGGCGCAGCTTGAGACTGTGTCCCCTTGTTCTGGTGCTGGTTGCCTGGGAGAAGAGGCCAACCCCTTCCCGGCTACAACCACCTTTCAGGTAGTTGTAGAGGGCAATGAGGTCACCCCTGAGCCTCCTCTTCTCCATGCTAAACAATCCCAACTCCCTCAGCCTCTCCTCATCGGGCTTGTGTTCAAGGCCTCTCACCAGCCTTGTTGCCCTTCTCTGGACATGTTCAAGTGTTTCGATGTCCTTCTGTATAACAGAAGCTAACAACAATAAGCTCAATGGCAAAGGCTGCAGCTCGAGAATTGCTCTCTCGAGCAAGCACAGAGACAAAGTGAATGAGGGGGCGGCTTGTTTACCAACTGGGGTGATACTTATAGATTCCTCGAGGCTGGGCTTGACCAATGGGCACTCTCATAAACAACTGGCTTCAGCCTATAGAAAGCGTGAAGCTAGAATTATGCCCATACTTGGTGTTTGCATGAGCACTGCATGCGCTGGCTGCATGCTGGCCTGGCTAATGCCTTGGCTTTTGTCTTCCTCCTGGAGGAGGGGGAACTTGTCCACATGCTGGGACAGGATTCAGTATCTGGGCATAATGTGCCTTCACCACAGCCCCTGCCACACTCACTGGGTCACAGCAAGATATTTAAGTGGGCAGCTTTCGGAAAGCATGCACGGACTCCCTTGTTGGTGAAGCAGGAATCGTTTATTGGTACAGAGCAAGCAGCTTATATAGGAAAAATCGAGCAGGGTAAACAATTCCCTGACATTCTTGCACCACTGCTGCTAATTGGGTTTTCTCCTTTGATATGCAGCTGTCCACTGTTATCTTCATCCCATATCAGGTTGATCTTCTCCAGCATGGAGGCAAGTGTCCTTCTGTCTGGCACTTCAGGTTGTTTAGCAGGTCAGCTCTTCTTTATCATCAAGCTATCCTTCCAGTATCAGTGGCCTGTTGTTCTTTCTTCTCCTGAAACCTTCCATAGATACTTTCTGCTTTCCTACAACTCCCCATTTTTATGTTGTTTAAAACAGCAGCCATCACTTGTGTCCTGACCATCCTCGTATTCCTAAAAGCTATGATTACAAATACCATTAACGCTACAATTACAATACCAATCACTACAAGGATTCCACCTGTAACCCACACTCGTAGATTCAGACCTGAGAACCAATTTTTTGGATTCAACCAGCTAAGATCTTTGTTCAGGGCTTGCCATGTTGAATCAATCCGCACCTGTTGTATATTTGCTAATTGCAGTTCCAGCTGATGCTTCAATGTTTGGACATTATATTTCAAGGAGCTATCGAAGGCCCCTTGTAAGTGTGATCTTACTGAGTTCCAATCGTGCTGAGAGTCATTCCAAGACAAGGATGTTACACACATGTCCTTCTTATGATATTCCCAATCACACTGCAGCATCATATGGGGCTGCAAGGCAGCTTGTTGGCCTCCTAACCAAACAACGCTAGCCTCAAGTGCATATAGCCTTGCCATTATTTCCTCATCTATAGCTTCCTGCAGATGCAAATCATTTGTCACATTGGTTAATAAAGTTCTCACTGTGTCTGCAGTTTGTATACCCTTTGTCAAAGCTGCATCTGAAGCAGCAGCAGATGCTAATATTATCACAGCTGATATTATAGCAAAAATTAACCATCCCACAAATCTTTTTGCCCTTTTTCTAGAATCTTTTAGTCCCTGGTCTAATAGCCTGATGACATGGTCCAATCCATTCTCACTCTCCCATCCTCTTGTCATATTCACTGGAATCCATACCTCTGCCCTTCTTCGGAAGGGAATAATCATGCTCCGTTGATCAATGCCTTTATCAATAATACAAGTATTAAAAGTAATATGTAATATTATATGTAAAATATAATATAATATAATATAATATAATATAATATAATATAATATAATATAATATAATATAATATAATATGTAAAAGTAATACAACTAAGATGATATATGCTTGATTCGTTATAGATTATACAATCAATGCCTATTCCTAATACATATGGGTGGGTAGTAGACACAGTAACAAAGGAACTACATAGTACACGTTCTACTAAAATGCCTTTACATGAGAGGTCTTTTATATTGTGACAAGGCAAGTCCTTCTGACAATACATCAAGGAATCTTCAACATTAGAGTTTAAATGAGAAACACAACCTCAAAACATACAAAACTCATACTGCCAGGTTTCACACACACCTTTTTTTTTTTTTTTCTCCTGTCCTTAATGATTTCCCCTGGGTCCTTTTACAATTTTTTGGTGAGCTGCTGGATCACGCTTCACCCCCCGCTCACCACTTAGGGGAGAAGCCCTTAGCTGCTCTTTATTAGAATAAACCCTTTATTAGAATAAACCAAACCAGGTTGGAAGAGACCTTCAAGATCATCGTGTCCAACCCATCAACCAATCCAACCCACCCAAACAGCTAACCCATGGCACCAAGCACCCCATCAAGTCTCCTTCTGAACACCTTCAATGACAGCGACTCCACCACCTCCCCGGGCAACCCATTCCATAGCGCAATCACTCTTTCTGTATAGAACTTCTTCCTAACATCCAACCTGAACCTCCCCTGGCGCAGCCTGAGACTGTGTCCTCTTGTTCTGGTACTGGGTGCCTGGGAGAAGAGACCATCATCCGCCTGTCTACAACCTCCCTTCAGGTAGTTGTAGAGAGTGATAAGGTCACCCCTGAGTCTCCTCTTCTCCAGGCTGAGCAACCCCAGCTCCCTCAGCCTCTCCTCATAGGGCTTGTGTTCCAAACCCCTCACCAACTTTGTTGCTCTTCTCTGGACTCGTTCCAGCAAGTCAACATCCTTCCTAAACTGAGGGGCCCAGAACTGGACACAGTACTCGAGGTGTGGCCTAACCAGTGCACCACTCCTCTCACCTAATGGTCCTACCAAGAGGGGAGCAGTGGGTTCAGCCCTCTCCTTGGGCTCAGGCCAGCAACTCACAACCACTTCTAATTGCCTTGTGGTTAGTCCATCTATCGCTTCTGTTTGAATACCTTTCTTCTGACCCACCAGGAGACAAAGGGGGGATTCAAAATGATGTTTTAGCTCTGTTAAGATATCATATGATAGAGACTGATACACGGGAGCAGTCCCACCTCCTGGTCTGTTTTCCACCACTACTGGCACCGCACGCATAGTTTCATAGTTTCATAGTTTCATTCAGGGTTGGAAGGGACCACAAGGATCATCTAGTTCCAACCCCCCTGCCATGGGCAGGGACACCCCACACTAGATCAGGCTGGACAGAGCCTCATCCAGCCTGCTCTTAAACACCCCCAGGGACGGGGCCTCGACCACCTCCCTGGACAGCCCATTCCAGGGCTTCACCACTCTCATGGTGAAGAACCTCCTCCTCACATCCAGCCTGAATCTCCCCACCTCCAGCTTCATTCCATTCCCCCTAGTCCTATCACTACCTGATATCCTGAGAAGTCCTTCCCCAGCCTTCCTGTAGGCCCCCTTCAGATACTGGAAGGCGACAATTAGGTCACCTCGGAGCCTTCTCTTCTGCAGACTGTACAGCCCCAACTCCTTCAGTCTGTCCTCATAGGAGAGGTGCTCCAGCCCTCTGATCATCCTCGTGGCCCTTCTCTGGACACGTTCCAGCACCTCCACATCCCTCTTGTAATAGGGGCTCCAGAACTGGACACAGTACTCCAGGTGGGGTCTCACCAGGGCTGAGTAGAGGGGGAGGATCACCTCCCTCGACCTGCTAGCCACACTTCTCCTGATGCAGCCCAGGATCTGATTGGCTTTGCGGGCTGCAAGTGCACACTGAGAGCTCATGTTGAGCTTTTTGTCCACCAGCACCCCCAAGTCTCTCTCCTCAGGGCTATCCTCCAGCCAGTCACTGCCTAGCCTGTATTTGTGCCTGGGATTGCCTCGACCCAGATGCAGGACCCTGCACTTGCTCTTATTGAACTTCATGAGGTTGGCCTGTGCCCACCTCTCCAGCCTGTCAAGGTCCCTCTGGATGGCCTCCCTTCCCTCCAGCGTGTCTGCTGCACCACACAGCTTGGTGTCATCAGCAAACTTGCTGAGGGTGCACTCAATGCCACTGTCCATGTCCCCCACAAAGATGTTGAATAAGATAGGTCCCAGGACTGATCCCTGAGGGACTCCACTTGTCACTGGCCTCCACTGGGACATGGAGCCATTGACAGCCACTCTTTGGGTGCGGCCATCAAGCCAGTTCCTTATCCATCTAGTGGTCCACCCATCAAACCCATGTGTCACCAGTTTGGAGACCAGGATGTGGTGCGGGACAGTGTCGAAGGCTTTGCTCAGGTCCAGGTAAATGACATCAGTTGCTCGCCCCTCATCTATTAATTTTGTCACCTGCTCATAGAAGGCCACCAGGTTGGTCAGGCAGGATTTGCCCTTGGCAAAGCCATGCTGACTGTTCCCAATCACCTCTTCACTATTCTTTTGAGCGAGTAGTGACTCCAGGAGGATCTGTTCCATGATCTTTCCAGGCACAGAGGTGAGACTGACTGGCCTGTAGTTCCCTGGTTCCTCCTTCTTGCCCTTTTTGAAGATGGGGGCAATGTTTCCCCTTTTCCAGTCTGTGGGGACTTCACCAGACTGCCAGGACTTTTGAAATATAATAGAGAGGGGTTTAGCAACCTCATCTGCCAGTTCTCTCAGTACCCGTGGGTGTAACCCGTCGGGTCCCATGGACTTGAACACTTTCAGGTTCTTCAGATGATCACGAACCTGATCTGCACTTACAATGGGCAGTTCTTCCTCCCTGTCCCTGGCTTTGACTTCCATAACATCAGGAGTGTGGCTAGAGGCCCTTGCAGTGAAGACTGAGGTAAAGAAGTTATTAAGTACCTCAGCCTTTTCCTCATCACAGGTGACCATGTCACCATTTTCTTTTCTGAGGGGGCCCACACCTTCCCTAGTCTTCTTCTTCCCATTAATATACCTGTAAAAGTTCTTAGTATTCCCTTTGATCTCCCTGGCTAGATTCAACTCAAACTCTGCTTTGGCTTTCCTGACCAGGACTCTTGCTGCTCGGGCAGCTTCCTTGTATTCCCCCTGTTCTACCTGTCCTTCCCTCCACTTCCTGTAGAGTTTCCTTTTAAGTAATAGTGTATCCAGTTCAGCAGTCCAGTTCAGTGTGTCCAGCATCTGTAACATTTCTGTATTTATAAAACCCTTATCATCTTTATGCATCAAAACATCAGAAATTGAAATCTGCAATCATGTAGCTACACTTGGAACATGTTCATTAATCAACAATCCATTAGACATTTTAACACCATCCTGCACATTGCCTCCTTGATAAAGCATCCCGTTATCCCTCACCCCCATATTACTCATAATAGCAGCAGGAGGTACACAAACACCTCCATAAGGCGGCGGGGGGGTAGAGAAAGCCCCCGCCTGCTGGGGTATAGGAACCGAATGAGGCTGAGGGTAAAAAACATGCTGGAAAAGGAAAGGGATAGGGAACAGTGTTAAGAACTTCAGTAGTGGTATTTAAGGGAAGAGAGGAAGATAAACTTAGTGCTGTGGGTTGGAAAAGTGGCTGGTTTGATTTGTCGAGCGATTCTTGAGTAACGGAGCTGTCAGAATCAAAAGAAATTAGTTTTTCATCAGTTACTTGAGTTGGTGGTTTTAACTTTGCATCTGGTTTTCTTTGTTTCTTCTGCTCCGCTTGAGGATTTGCTCCTTCTGTAGCTGCAACGGCTGCCTTAAGCGGAGGTACCTGTGGATATAAACCTGGCTCCTTTTCTGTAGCGGTGGAGCCCTGATCGAAAGGATCATGCGGCTCTGGGTCTGACTCAGAGCTGCTGTCCCCGTATTTTGCATTTGCATCAGGCAGTGTCTCAGACTTCCTAAGAGGCACGTCAAATGGCCTCTTTCGCTGTTGAACTAGGAGCTTTTGTGACCGTGCTCTCATTAGCGGGTCATCAGTGCCTATTCTTTCCTCCCCAGTGTGCCCTGCGGCCAGACCGCTTGTTTCTGTCTGTGTTGTGTTTTTTGTAGTAAGCTCATCCTGCTTCTGAGGGCCCGCACGGGTAATGGGAGTGTTTAGAGTCCCCGAGGGTGAAGTGCTGTTAGGTTTACTCATTAGCGTGGTCAGCGCTAGCCATAGTATGCGCCACGCTATTAAAATGTCCAGTGAAAAATCATCCCCGGAATTTTGTGCTTCTGAGAGGGTCTCTCCAACCCTGTTCCACTCTGTTAATTCATAGTTTCATAGTTTCATAGTTTCATAGTTTCATTCAGGGTTGGAAGGGACCACAAGGATCATCTAGTTCCAACCCCCCTGCCATGGGCAGGGACACCCCACACTAGATCAGGCTGGACAGAGCCTCATCCAGCCTGCTCTTAAACACCTCCAGGGACGGGGCCTCGACCACCTCCCTGGACAACGCATTCCAGGGTTTCACCACTCTCATGGTGAAGAACCTCCTCCTCACATCTAGCCTGAATCTCCCCACCTCCAGCTTCATTCCATTCCCCCTAGTCCTATCACTACCTGATATCCTGAGAAGTCCTTCCCCAGCCTTCCTGTAGGCCCCTTTCAGATACTGGAAGGCGACAATTAGGTCACCTCGGAGCCTTCTCTTCTGCAGACTGAACAGCCCCAACTCCTTCAGTCTGTCCTCATAGGAGGGGTGCTCCAGCCCTCTGATCATCCTTGTGGCCCTTCTCTGGACACGTTCCAGCACCTCCACATCCCTCTTGTAATAGGGGCTCCAGAACTGGACACAGTACTCCAGGTGGGGTCTCACCAGGGCTGAGTAGAGGAGGAGGATCACCTCCCTCGACCTGCTGGCCACACTTCTCCTGATGCAGCCCAGGATCTGATTGGCTTTGCGGGCTGCAAGTGCACACTGAGAGCTCATGTTGAGCTTTTTGTCCACCAGCACCCCCAAGTCTCTCTCTTCAGGGCTACTTTCCAGCCAGTCACTGCCCAGCCTGTATTTGTGCCTGGGATTGCCTCGACCCAGATGCAGGACCCTGCACTTGCTCTTATTGAACTTCATGAGGTTGGCCTGTGCCCACCTCTCCAGCCTGTCAAGGTCCCTCTGGATGGCCTCCCTTCCCTCCAGCATGTCTGCTGCACCACACAGCTTGGTGTCATCAGCAAACTTGCTGAGGGTGCACTCAATGCCACTGTCCATGTCCCCCACAAAGATGTTGAACAAGACAGGTCCCAGGACTGATCCCTGAGGGACTCCGCTTCTCACTGGCCTCCACTGGGACATGGACCCATTGACAGCCACTCTTTGGGTGCGACCATCAAGCCAGTTCCTTATCCATCTAGTGGTCCACCCATCAAACCCATGTGTCACCAGTTTGGAGACCAGGATGTGGTGCGGGAGAGTGTCGAAGGCTTTGCTCAGGTCCAGGTAAACGACATCAGTTGCTCGCCCCTCATCTATTAATTTTGTCACCTGCTCATAGAAGGCCACCAGGTTGGTCAGGCAGGATTTGCCCTTGGCAAAGCCATGCTGACTGTTCCCAATCACCTCTTCACTATTCTTTTGAGCGAGTAGTGACTCCAGGAGGATCTGCTCCATGATCTTTCCAGGCACAGAGGTGAGACTGACTGGCCTGTAGTTCCCTGGTTCCTCCTTCTTGCCCTTTTTGAAGATGGGGGCAATGTTTCCCCTTTTCCAGTCTGTGGGGACTTCACCAGATTGCCATGACTTTTGAAATATAATAGAGAGGGGTTTAGCAACCTCATCTGCCAGTTCTCTCAGTACCTGTGGGTGTAACCCGTCGGGTCCCATGGACTTGAACACTTTCAGGTTCTTCAGATGATCACGAACCTGATCTGCACTTACAATGGGCAGTTCTTCCTCCCCGTCCCTGGCATTGTCTTCCATAACATCAGGAGTGTGGCTAGAGGCCCTTGCAGTGAAGACTGAGGTAAAGAAGTTATTAAGTACCTCAGCCTTTTCCTCATCACATGTGACCATGTCACCAGTTTCCTTTCTGAGGGGGCCCACACCTTCCCTAGTCGTCTTCTTCCCATTAATATACCTGTAAAAGTTCTTAGTATTCCCTTTAATCTCCCTGGCTAGATTCAACTCAAACTCTGCTTTGGCTTTCCTAACCAGGACTCTTGCTGCTCGGGCAGCTTCCTTGTATTCCCCCTGTTCTACCTGTCCTTCCCTCCACTTCCTTTAGAGTTTCCTTTTAAGTAATAGTGTGTCCAGTAGCTCCTTGCCCATCCAGGCAGGCCTCCTAGCATTCTTACCTGCTTTTCTCTTTGTTGGTATACAGAGCTCCTGGACACAGAGGAGGTGGTCCTTGAATACTGACCAGCTGTCCTGGGTCCCTCTTCCCGCCAGGGCTTTGTCCCACGACACTTTGGCTAGCAGATCCCTGAAGCGATCAAAATCTGCATGCCTAAAGTCTAGGGTCGTGAGCTTGGAATACTTCCTCCTGATTGCCCTGAGGATGTTAAATTCAACTGCTTCATGGTCACTGCAGCCAAGGCCGTCTCTGAGCCTCACATTGCTTACCAGCCCTTCCCTGTTGGTGAGAACAAGGTCCAGCATAGCACCATTTCTTGTTGGTTCCTCCACCATTTGGAGGAGGAAGTTGTCTTCTATGCAGTCCAGGAACATCCTGGATTGCTGGTGCCTTGCTGTGTTGTCCCTCCAGCAGATGTCCGGGTGGTTGAAATCACCCATGAGGACCAGGGCTTGTGACCTGGAAGCTGCTTCTATTTGCCTATGGAGGGCCTCATCTGCTTGGATCTGCTGGTCAGGTGGCCTGTAGGAGACCCCCACAGTAATATCTTCTTCCCCTGTCCTGCCTTTAATTTTGACCCATACACTCTCAACTAGCTCATCATCCCTCCCCAGTTGGAGCTCCACTGATTCCAACTGGCTATTGACATAGAGGGCAACACCTCCTCCTCTCCTTCCCTGCCTATCCTTCCTAAAGAGTTTATACCCATCTATGCCTACATCCCAGTCATGGGATTCATCCCACCAAGTTTCAGTAACAGCCACTATGTCGTGGCATCCCAGCAGCACCGTGGCCCTTAACTCATCCTGTTTGTTGCCCAAGCTGCGCGCATTCGCATAGAAGCACTTCAGCTGGGCTGGCCCTGTCCTCCTCTTGTGCCAAATCCCCTCGGTTTCCACAGAATGTCCTGGTGGATCATTCGTGGCTTGCCTCAGGGTAGCAAGTTGAGAGCCCTTACCAGCTCTCCTTCTCTCTACTGCTGGTGAGCTGCCCCTCTGTTTGTCACCAGCCAGCAGGAGACTATTAACCCCTTCCCCCTTCAAATCTAGTTTAAAGCCCTATCAATGAGCCCTGCCAATTCCTGCCCCAGGATTCTTATCCCCCTCTGGGACAAGTGTGTCCCATAAGTTGTTTTCAGCTCAGGTGCCTTGAAAACCAATCCATGATTGTGGAACCCAAAGCCCTGTCGATGGCACCAGCCCCTGAGCCATGAATTGATCTGTCGGCCCTTCCTCAGTGTGTCCTCATCCATTGCTGACGTTAGAGGGATGGCAGAGAACACGACTTGAGCCCCTGATCCCTTTAGCATTTGCCCTAAGGTTCTGAAGTCTTTTTTAATAGATTGTGAGCCTCTCATTGTTACATCGTCACTGCCCACCTGAAAGACCAGCAGTGGGTAGTAGTCCGAAGGACTCACAAGGTTGGGAATTCTATCTACAACGTCTTTTACTTGGGCACCAGGGAGGCAGCTGACCGCTCTATGAAATGGGTCTGGTCTGCATATTGGGCCCTCTGTTCCCTTCAGTAGGGAGTCTCCTATGACGATGACCCTGCGAGGTTTCTTTTCTGGGTAAGTTTTGATGGCTGGCCTGAGGCAACCTGTCATTGGTGCAGCTTCTGACCTTCTTGAGTCCTCGACCTTACCAACGACCTGTTCCTCCTGCAGAGCCTCATACCTGTTCTGTAACTGCACTGGAGGTAGCGTGCTGCTCACAGGAGCAGACTTCCTTTGTTTGCATTTCTTCCGTCGGGCAGAGACCTGTTCCCATTGGCCCTGCTCATGTGGGTTACTACAGGGAGGTTGAGAATCTTGCTTCTGGGAAGGTATCAAACTCCCTGTTCCCCTAAGTGTTACCCCCTGTTCTGGTTTAGAAGAGATTACATTATGGGAATCGTCAATTTTCTGCTCGCCATCTCTTCTAGCTCTTAGCCTTTCCACCTCTTCTTTTAGTTTGACCACCATGCTCATCAGATCACTGACCTGCTCACACCTGAAACAGGAGCTGCTCCCTCCAGCCTCCATGTCGAGTGCCAGGCTCCAGCACTCACTGCAGCCACCTACCTGAACATCTGCATGCTTGTGTGTGGTCTCTGTTTGGATGCCCACTGTCCTTCTGCTAGCCTTTGCTCTAGTGGTCACCATCTTGTAGTAACCACCCTCTCCACATGGCTTTTTTTTTTTTTTTTTTTTTTTTTTTCCCCTGTCAGTGAGAAGCCGAGCTGCGCTCCTCAAGCTGCCTCCTCTCTCTTCAGCCACGCGCTGGGTTCTGTTTGGTTTGCACGCGGTCTCCGCGGCAACCCCTCCCCCAGCTACGTCACTGCCCTCCGGCAGGTATGCAATCCGAGCCCGCTGCCCCTCCTCCTCTCTTTGGAAAGTCCCAAGCCACCAGCCCCTTACCGCCTGAAAAGCAAGGGAATCAAAGCCAAAAGCCAAACTCCCAGAGCTGCGCTCCTCAAGCTGCCTGCTCTCTCTTCGTATGTCCCTGATTCAGAATACCAGGGACAATTGCGATTTATCCACAGCAAAGAAGGGTAAGTTTCTGAGAGCTCAGTCTGTACCCTTGCTCTTTGATAATTCGCATAAGCACATCACGGTGCAGTTGCTGTGATCTTGCTGCTCCCTGGCCCATATTCTTCCCTGGCCGCAGTCCCCGTACCTGACCTGCAAATGTAGGGGATGGACGCATAGTTTGCTCACTTCTCCCGTTTGGCTCACTGGGGGTGCAATCCGAGGGTGAGTATGGAGAAAGACCTCACTGAAATCCCAATATGGGTGCCATTTTTTTGGAAAGCATGCACGGACTCCCTTGTTGGTGAAGCAGGAATCGTTTATTGGTACAGAGCAAGCAGCTTATATAGGAAAAATCGAGCAGGGTAAGCAATTCCCTGACATTCTTGCACCACTGCTGCTAATAAAATAAAGGCAACACAGTGCTGGGCGCATAGCGAGTTTGCTAGAGGCGCACCCCAACAACACGAGGTTAACTTAAGTAGACAGCAAACATACATATTAATATATTAAAATATACATATTCATATAGTCCCCAACACACTCCCACCCCTCTCCATCAAGACTGAGACAAAACCTGCACTCTTGACCTGGCCAGTCTTCAGACATGTTGGCACCTCACCTTTCTTCCCCCCGATACCCCAAACAATACAGACCATCAGCCCAACATTCCAGCCCAACGATCCAGGCCAACTATCAAGCCCCACAGTCCCCAGTAATTCCCCTTGTGAAAGCAAAATATCATAACCAGTTTATCACAATCCCTCCTGTGGTGGGTGGAAGGGCAAGGCCAAGAAACCTCCTCCCTTCCCCCTTGTAAAGTAAAAGGGAAAAAAAAATTGAAGGGAAAAGAAAAAAAAAACTCGCAAGCTGAATTAGCAAAGCAGTGGAGCTATATTTACAAAGCGATGTAGGGTTTGCAGGGAGAGATTTACAAATTTACAATATCTACAATATATACAAAGATATACAACAGAGTAACACAGAAATGAGAGTGAACCCCTCTCGGCAGAGAGGGGGGTTCCCCACCTCCTCTTTCCCCTCTTTCCCCCCTTTCCCCAGATTAGGTTAGAAGAGAGAGAGAGAGCGAAAGAAAGAAGTTAAAAGCAGTTTTGTGTTAATTGGAAAGGAGTTAATACAGGCCTTATCAGTTTTTCTCTCAAGGCCGGAGCCTTGGCAGAAAGCCCAGCACAGGGACAGAGAGCAGCCGCACCGTAGAAAGGCGGAAGCAAGACTGACTGAGAAGTGCTGGAAATGTCCACTTCACTCCCACTCGTCCAATGAAATTAGTTTAGACTATTCCTTCCGTTTACCAACTTCCGTCCACCATGTTCCCTTTCTTAAGGGGGCAACGTCAACCGGCCACAGTCCACCCCTTCTAAACAATTTCATTGGCTGTTCGTACTGTCCATCCAATCCAAAATGATATTTACAGTTCGTGAGTAAAGTTCATAGTCCATTCCGGCTATGCTCAGATGTAGATGATTCAAAAGTCCAAGAAAATCAGAAAATGAGAAAAATGGAAAACAGTTCATTTCTTCACCGATGAAGCGAAGAAAAGGGAAACAGGGAAATCTCAGGGTCTCTTAGTTGACTCAGGGCTCTCAGGGATCTCAGGGTTCGTGCACCGTAGATTCTTCGTTGATTCTTCCTTTGGACGCGATGTAGCTATACAACAGTTTGAAATTAACCTCTTTCAGCTAAAGTTAAATTTCTTTGTGGAATACACTGAATTTCACCATTCTCTTGCATTACCCAATAAGTGTGACCCGGACCTTCAGCCGAGACCACCCCTCGGATAGGCTTAGCCTCTCCTGAGGGTGAAAATACCCAAACAGTTTTACCTAACAGATTCTTTTCTCTAACAACAGGAACTCTATCACCTTCTACTTTTCGTAGCAAATCTGAATGTGCAGGTCCAGCTCGGTTCACTGAACCTCTACTATTTACCAGCCAGGTTGCTTGTGCTAAATGTTTTTCCCAGTTTTTCAAAGATCCACCTCCCATGGCTTTGAGAGTGGTCTTCAACAAACCGTTGTAGCGTTCAATCTTCCCTGAAGCTGGTGCATAGTAGGGAATGTGGAATATCCACTCAATACCGTGCTCTTTTGCCCAGTTCTTTACAAGGTTGTTCTTGAAATGAGTTCCGTTGTCTGACTCAATCCTCTCTGGAGTTCCGTGTCTCCACAGGATTTGTCTCTCCAGACCGAGAATGGTGTTGCGTGCAGTTGCATGTGGAACTGGATAAGTTTCCAACCATCCAGTGTTTGCCTCTACCATAGTAAGCACGTACTGCTTACCAGAACGAGAACGTGGTAGAGTGATGTAGTCAATCTGCCAAGCTTCACCATACTTGTACTTGGACCATCTGTCACCATACCACAAGGGCTTAAGTCGTTTTGCCTGCTTAATAGCAGCACAAATGTCACAGTCATGGATGACCTGTGTGATAGCATCCATGGAAATGTCTATGGATCTGTCACGAGCCCATTGGTATGTTGCATCTCTGCCTTGATGTCCTGACGAATCGTGAGCCCACCGAGCTAAAAATATCTCACCTCGGTGTTTCCAGTCGAGATCAAGATTAGAGTCCATGTCTACTTGAGAAACTCTTGCAGCTATATCTGCCTGATGGTTGTGTTGCTGTTCCTCAGTAGCTTTGCTCTTAGGAATGTGAGCATCGATGTGTCTCACTTTCACTGGGATTCTCTCGATTCGATCAGCAATGTCCTGCCACAGGTTGGCTACCCAAATGGGTTTTCCTTTTCTCTGCCAACCACTCTTCTTCCAGTTCTTTAGCCAACCCCATAGAGCATTGGCTACCATCCATGAGTCGGTGTAGAGATAAAGCTTTGGCCATCTCTCACGTTCAGCTACGTCGAGAGCTAGCTGGACAGCTTTTACCTCTGCGAACTGACTAGATTCTCCTTCTCCATCTTTCGCCTCTGCAACTCGGCGTGTTGGACTCCACACTGCAGACTTCCACCTTCGCTTGTTTCCAACAAGACGACAGGAACCGTCTGTGAACAAAGCGTATTTCTTTTCATCATCAGAAAGGTCATTGTAAGGAGGAGCTTCCTCAGCACGAGTCACTTTCTCCTCTGGAGGTTTAGCACAGTTGATACCTTCAGGCCAACTTGAGATCACCTCCACTAGACCAGGTCTTTCAAGATTTCCCATTCGAGCTCTCTGTGTTATCAGAGCCATCCACTTAGACCAGGTTGAGTCTGTGGCATGATGTGGTGTGGATCCTTTACCTTTGAACATCCAATTCAAAACTGGTAATCTGGGAGCTAGAAGAAGTTGTGATTCAGTTCCAATTACTTCAGAAGATGCCTTTACTCCTTCATAGGCAGCTAGAATTTCTTTCTCTGTTGGAGTATAGTTAGCCTCTGAACCTCTGTAACCTCGACTCCAGAAACCAAGAGGTCGTCCACGTGTCTCACCTGGAGCTTTTTGCCACAAGCACCAGGTTGGACCATTGTCACTTGCAGCCGTGTACAAAATGTTCTTAATGTCTGGACCATCTCGGACAGGTCCCAGACCCATTGCTTGAATTACCTCTTGCTTTATCTGGTCAAAGGCTGCTTGTTGTTCAGGTCCCCAGTGGAAATGGTTTCTCTTTCGAGTCACATCATACAGAGGTTTCACAATCTGACTGTATCCAGGAATGTGCAGTCTCCAAAATCCCACTATCCCCAAGAAACGTAGGGTCTCTTGCTTGTTGGTGGGACTTGCCATGGTAGAGACTCTATTTACCACATCCACTGGAATGTGTCGGCGTCCATCCTGCCATCGCACTCCCAGAAATTGAATCTCTGTGGTAGGTCCTTTCACCTTGTCTCGCTTGATGGCAAAACCTGCATTCAGAAGAATGTCAATGATTTTGTTACCTTTCTTGAAGACTTCCTCAGCAGTTTTACCCCAGACGATGATATCATCAATGAACTGGATGTGTTCTGGAGCACCGCCTTTCTCCAGAGCATCGTGGATCACTGCATGACAGATGCTTGAGCTGTGGATCCAGCCCACTGGCAGCCTGTTGAAAGTGTACTGGATTCCTCTCCAGGTGAAAGCAAACTGAGGCCTGCATTCCTCTGCTATGGGAATAGAGAAAAATGCATTAGCAATGTCTATGGTAGCATACCATTTGGCCTCTTTGGATTCCAGCTCATACTGTAGCTCCATCATGTCTGGTACTGCTGCACTCATAGGTGGTGTTACTTCATTCAGGGCTCGGTAGTCTACCGTCAGACGCCAGTCTCCATTCTGCTTCCGCACAGGCCACACTGGACTGTTGAAAGGTGAATGAGTTTTGCTGACGACTTTCTGACTTTCCAACTGACGAATCAGATTCTGAATGGGCAACAAAGAGTCACAGTTGGTTCTGTATTGTCTGTGATGCACAGTCTGAGAAGCAACCGGCAATTTAATGTCCTGTATCTTATGTTGTCCCACAACTGCAGATTCATCAGAAAGCTCAGGTCTGGCAGATAGCTTCAATTTTTGTCCATCAATTTCTATAGAAGCTACTCCAAAAGCCCATTTGTAACCTCTAGGGTCTTTGAAACGCCCTTCTCTCAGAAAATCAATTCCCAAAATACAAGGTGCGTCAGGTCCGGTCACAACTGTATGCTTCCTCCATTGTTTACCAGTTAGACTTATATTAACTTCTACCTTACTTAACTCTTGAGATCCACCAGTGACTCCCAGAATAGTTATAGACTCTGATCCCTGATAATTTGATGGTATTATGGTGCGCTGAGCTCCTGTGTCAACCAAGGCCCTGTACTTCCGAAATTGTGAAGTGCCAGGCCACTGGATGTACACATCCCAATAGATTCTATTATCTCTGTTATCCCTCTCCTCCCCCTGGCGGGAGGCAGGGCACCCCTAGTTATGGGGAACATGCGCACATGTGCATTGCACATATTGTGCAGGGTTATAACTTTGCATGTTATAACTGGAGCCACTGTTGGAGCCATAAGAGTCGTTCTGGGGAACTGTGGAAGTAACAGCTACCCTTCTGGTATTGCTACCTTGGGTTCTGCCACTTTGCAATTCCCTCAGTCTCCTGAAAAGATTAGAAGTTGGTTGGCCATCCCAGCGGTTCATGTTCTCACCAAACTGATCACGCAGAGTTATCCAAATAGTTCTACGTGATTGCCTTGGTGGTCTGTTTTGGAATGACCTGTTTTGGAATGTCCTGTTTTGGAATGACCTCCTTGGAGGACGTGTATTCCTCACAGATGAAACTTGTACCCACCTGGAGGGAGAATTGAAACTATCCCTTTGTGCCAATTGGGATATGGAATTTCTAAATTCATCTTTTAACTCTCTTATGCAATTCTGTATATCACCAGACATAGTTTTAATGGCCGAAACCAAAGAACCACGTGTCATGCTATCCTCCAATTGTCTCATTTGATCACTGAATTGGCCAACCGTGGGAGAAGCTCCACCATAACTTCTTGACACAATTCTGCTTGCCAGAATGTTTGCATAATTAGAAGGAGCAAGTTTGATGATCTTTTTAGCAAGACCAATACCCACAGGAACGTCATCAGGATTCAGAGTTTCATGTTCACCATAGAGTAGCTCTCTAACAGCAAATTCTCTCAAGCGCTTAATTCCCTCATCTATGGTAGTCCAGGGTTTAGGATTCCAGGGAAGATCATCTCGGGAAGGGTATCTCAGGGCAACCGCTATTAAAAGGCGTATCCACAGATTAACCTTACCGAGAGCTTCGCCTAGATGTCTATCTATTCCATTGTCCCTTGAGAGAGTTCCTAACTGAGCTGCTGACTTGTCTCCAACTGTTAGAGCTGAAGCACCTGTATCATAACACCTACTAAGCCAAGCTAGAACTGGCTCCTTATCTGCCCTGGTGAAATCTTTATGGACATTTCTCAATTCCTCCCTTGGAGAAGAACAGTCCGTAATATCATCTTCATCTTCATCTCCCTGAATTCTTTGTCCGTAAAATCCTGCTGTCATCCTCCTAAGGATCTCTTTAAGCTGAGAACCACCTTTGCCAGCTGCCTTCCTAGCTTCATCTCTATCCTGCTTTGATCTCACTAGGTTAGCTAGATCTTTAAAACAAACCTTCTCTTCCTCCTGAGCAGGATCTTTTAGAGTAGAGGGCCCCTCACCAGGATCAGTCTCCTCCTCTTCTTCTCCATCTTTGCCCTTTCCAGCTCTAGTCTTTAAAGGAGCCACCTTAACTGGAGCTGTGTTTGAATTTACAGCCACCTTAATGGAAGCTGACAGGTCCTGAGATAAATCAGCTGCTGGGGCAGTGACTTCCGGTCCCACCGAGGGAGTGGGTGGAAGTGACGTTGCTCCATTACTGGCCGACGGAGAAGAAGAAGAAGGAGAAGGAGTGGGAGAAGGAATAGGTGCCATGTTGATACCAGCCGATACCCTTGGCTGCTTGCCAGAATCAGCAAAGTCATTTAGAGCTGCTTTACCAATTAACTTTTTAGCCTTCTTTTTAACTGACACGGGTTCTCCACAGTCCTCGTCACTAGATGACTCTGGGACTGATCGAGAGCCACGGCGTTTTCTTTTTGATCTAGTTTTAATAACAAAACAAGCTCTGGACACCTTTTTCTCTCGCCACAAGGAATACAGAGAAAACACATTAGTTATCACCAGCAGCAGAATTATACACATCACATAAATCACCTTTGGATCCCAGGCATCACCTAAAGTTACTGTCTCCTCAGGCGGAATCTTAAAACCCTTTATCTCAATTGGGAGAGTGGTGGAGGTAACATTCCTGTATCTCACTGGCCATAATAAATTAATACATTTTCCATACCATAATTTAACTTTATACATAACCCACATATAAATTGTCCGCACCAAATATTTGCCCAGGTAATCCAAAATCAAACCCAAACAATATCTGTAAACCAGAGCCCCAAAAATTGAAAAGAATAATCGCTCCACAAACCACAATACCTTCATGTTTGCTAATTCAGCTGGAAAACACTAAATCAATCAAATAATAAATTAAACTAATTATCTGCCCCACGTTGGGCGCCAATAAAAAAATGTGGTGGGTGGAAGGGCAAGGCCAAGAAACCTCCTCCCTTCCCCCTTGTAAAGTAAAAGGGAAAAAAAAATTGAAGGGAAAAGAAAAAAAAAACTCGCAAGCTGAATTAGCAAAGCAGTGGAGCTATATTTACAAAGCGATGTAGGGTTTGCAGGGAGAGATTTACAAATTTACAATATCTACAATATATACAAAGATATACAACAGAGTAACACAGAAATGAGAGTGAACCCCTCTCGGCAGAGAGGGGGGTTCCCCACCTCCTCTTTCCCCTCTTTCCCCCCTTTCCCCAGATTAGGTTAGAAGAGAGAGAGAGAGCGAAAGAAAGAAGTTAAAAGCAGTTTTGTGTTAATTGGAAAGGAGTTAATACAGGCCTTATCAGTTTTTCTCTCAAGGCCGGAGCCTTGGCAGAAAGCCCAGCACAGGGACAGAGAGCAGCCGCACCGTAGAAAGGCGGAAGCAAGACTGACTGAGAAGTGCTGGAAATGTCCACTTCACTCCCACTCGTCCAATGAAATTAGTTTAGACTATTCCTTCCGTTTACCAACTTCCGTCCACCATGTTCCCTTTCTTAAGGGGGCAACGTCAACCGGCCACACCTCCCCTTCTTTCTACTACATTTAGCTGGAGCCATAATAACCTAACTTGGCAACAATTCTACAACAAGCAAAATCCAACTTAAAGGGAATGGAATAACAACTGATGTTCCGTGCCTAAAATGTTTTCTCTAGGCACCATACACAGGGAGTGGCTACAGTATAACCCTGGGAATTAGTCCGGTTTGACTTGTAACTCCACTCACATGGCCTATGGGGTTGCTGCCCACAGCCATGGTTCTAGATCTTCTTCGTGGCAATTACAGAGGTCCACCCGGTCTTGCCTCCTTCAATCCCATCAATACTCTGCTTGGATTATATCCCCGTGTCCAGGGAGGTTTTATGTTCCCAGGCAAGGACCATTACCACTCCTGCTCTGATACTGGAACTCGTCTGATGACCATCCTTAGGTCCTCCATTTGGGGTACCACAGTCCATTCGGTGGGTGGATCCACAGGTCCTTTAACTCTTGTTGCGTGTGTCCATCCTCTCTCTGCTGTCCGCACTGGAGTCTCTGTAGTAAGCAAGACCTGAAAGGGTCCTTCCCACTGAGGTGTAAGTGTTTGTTCTTTCCACATTTTTATCATAACCCAATCTCCTGGTTTAAATTCGTGGATTTGGAAATCCAAAGGAACTGACTGAGATAACATCCCTTGAGCCCGTAAATGTTGTAATGTTCTCACAATTACCATCACATAATTTCTAATGTTTTTGTCCCCCAATTCATAATTAGCCATTTCCCTCCCACCTTGTAAATAAGGTAGCCCAAACATCATTTCATAAGGTAATACACTAACATCAGATCTCGGCTGTGTCCTGATCCGGAGCAGGGCCAAGGGGAGGCACTTAACCCATGTCATCTGGGTCTCAATCATTAATTTGGTGAAGTTCCCAATGTATGCCCAAACTGTCCATGAATTGTTGGACCACCTTTGATGTAAAATGAGTGCCTCGATCAGAATCTATCCAGTGTACCAACCCATACCTGGGGATTATGTCTTCCAATATCACTTTAGTTACTACATTGGCGGTTGCTCTGGAGACCTGCACAGCTTCTACCCAATGTGTCAAATGATCCAACCCAATGTGTCAAATGATCCACTAGAACTAGGAGGTATTTCCATCTGTTTATCTGAGGTAGTTCAGTAAAATCTACTTGAATAGCTTGGAAGGGGCGTAAGGATATGGTACGTCCCCCAGATGGAACCTGCCTCATGACTTTCTTGTTTATTTTTTGACATACTAGGCATTTGGTGGTTACCTGCCTAGCTATCTCATAAACTTCAATACAGCCATAATCCCATAGGAAATGATCACACAGAGCTCTTGTTCCCCAATGGGTGTTAAGGTGTAATCGCTCGAGGATTTTTCGGTCTAAGGCTTTTGAAATCAGTTGTCTCCCATCCTCCAATTTCCAGATCCCTTTTTCATCTTTCCTTCCCCCTATCTTTTCAAGTGCCTGTTCCTCTGTAGGAGTGAATACTGGTGATTCCTCCTGTTCATCTGATGCTGTTACTTGTATATGGAGGACACGCTCCTCTCCTTCTTCTGCTACTTGCTTAGCTTCACTGTCAGCTAAGTTGTTCCCTCTAATGATTAACGAAGTTCCCTTCTGATGTCCTTTTACATGAATCACCGCTATTTCTTCTGGTAGTTTCAATGCCTCTAAGACTTCCCTGATTAGGGCTTCATGAATCAAATTTTTCCCTTTTGAATTTAACATCCCCCTTTCTTCACAAATTTTTCCAAATGTATGAACTATTCCAAAAACATACTTAGAGTCTGTATAAATGGTTCCCACTTTATTCATTAAAAGGTGCAAAGCCCGATTCAGTGCATATAACTCACAGGTCTGAGCTGACCAATGGGAGGGTAATTTCCCTTTTTCAATCGTTTCCAATCTTAGCCCATCAACCACTGCATATCCTGACAAGCGTTTCCCATTTACACACTGAGAGGACCCATCCACAAAATATTTCTCCCCTTCTGGTAATTCCTGTTCAAATAAATCTTCCCTTGTTTTAGTCTGGTATTGAATAACCTCCAGACAGTCGTATACTAAAGCTTCAGTAGGCTCCCCGTATAAAAAGTGAGCTGGATTTAGGCTTTGGCTAGTGGAGATTGTTAGATCAGGACCATCAATCAAGATTGCTTCATATTTTAAAATCCTAGAATCAGTTAGCCTTTTTTCTGCTTTTTGGTTCAGTATATTTCTCACTGAATGGGGAGTATATACTTCCAATTTTCCTCTTAGCGTTAATTTTCTACTTTCTTCCACCATGAGTGCTGTGGCTGCCACTGCTTGAATGCATGCCGGCCAACCTCGGCTTACAGGATCTAATAACTTTGATAAGTATGCTACTGGCTTATGTGACCCTCCCCATTCTTGAGTCAGAACTCCATAGGCCACCCCTCCTTCCACATTAACAAAGAGTTGGAATGGCATATCCAGGGAAGGGAGGCTCAAAACTGGAGCAGTAGTCAAAGCCTTTTTAATTGTTTCAAATTTCTCCTCATCTTCCCCTGTCCAAACAAAGTTATCATCTCCTACTAATTTTTCATATAAAAACTTGACTAACTGGCTATATCTCTCAATCCATAATCTACAATATCCTAGTAACCCTAATAATCTTCTGACTTGTTTCTTTGTTTTAGGGGCTTGGAGAGATATAATCCCTTCTACTCTTTCAGGATCTATCTTCCTGGCTCCATTACTTAACCATAGTCCTAAATATTTAACTTCAGGTTCCACAAATTGTAATTTGCTTTTAGATACCCTTAATCCCGATTTTCCCAGGAAATTCAAGAGGTTTATGGTGGTCCTTCTAACTTCAACTGCCCCTTCTCCTGAAATTAATATATCATCTACATATTGTGCAATTAAAACATCCTTTTCCTGTGGAAATGACAATAAGAATTTTTCCAGGTTTTGACCAAATAGATTGGGAGATTCTGTAAAACCTTGGGGCAATCTGGTCCACCTCAATTGTTGCTTTCTTCTGGTGACTGGGTCTTCCCATTCAAAGGCAAAGATATCTCTACTGTTTTCAGCTAATGGGCAGGCCCAGAAGGCATCTTTAGGATCTATTACACTATACCATTTATGATTTGGAGGTATGTGACTCAACAATGTGTAAGGATTAGAAACTACAGGAAACCGAGTCACAGTTCTCTTATTGACCTCCCACAGGTCTTGCACCAACCTGTAAGTTCCATCCTCTTTCTTTACTGGTAGTATGGGGGTGTTATGTGGGGACATACAAGGTTCCAAGGTTCCCTCTTTAAGGAGGCGGTCTATAACTGGCTTTAATCCCTCTCTCCCTTCTTTAGATATGGGATACTGTTTGACTCTGATAGGACGTTCTCGTTGCTCTATAGTTACTTGTATAGGTTCAATGTCTAAGCTCCCTCTATTTTCTTCAGTGGCCCAGACTTCTGGGTTAATCCCTGCCTCATCCTCAGTGTTTAATTGTAATATTCTGACCCTCATCTGCCCCTCTTCTGGAACTACCCCTATGCCAAATTGAACTTGTAAATCTCTCCCTAGTAAATTACATCCTGCGCTTGGCACTACCAAAATATCTCCTACCCCAATTCTAGCCTCAGTTTCTAATTTAACATCCTTAACTACAGGGACTTTAAACCCTTCCCCCTTTGCCCCTAAAACCTTTACAGTATTTTTACTCTCCACACACCCTTCAGGAACCTTGGTGTAATGGGTTGGGGCAGACCCCCTCCCCACCACGCGCAGAAATGACGACTCAGACAAACAGATTGCAAAAGTGATGGAAAGTTTCAATAAAACAGTGAGTGCGTGCAGACAACTAGAAATATAGTGACAAGAGAGACCCCAAAACAGACCCAGAGAGATCCCATCCCCACCTGAAGGTGCACCCAAAACCCCCAGGGCTCCTCCTTCCCCCCCCCCCACTGCTAGGCTAGTCTCAGCTGGCCAGATCTGAGACTGCCCATCCCCCCATGGCCTTGTGCCTAGCCAGACCCATGGCCGGGAGATCTCTCCCCCAGTTACCAGGCGGCGGAGAGGAAGGAAAGAGGAAGTGCCAGACCCCCCCGTGAAACTTATAATGCTGCAAGGGATCATGGTAGGAAGTAACCTAATTTCCTGTGTCCACCCACTGGGCTGGACTTCTGGACACAGGAAACACCCCTGTAGCAGAGGACACCCAGCCCAAACTACGACACTTGGTAACACAAGTACATTCATCTCCTGTATCTACTAAAAATTCTAAAATTTCTTCCTGGGGTCCTACTTTTAATTTTATCAAGGGCTCCTGTTGGTATTTTTGCCCCAGGTAAAAGAGCCCCTGACACCCCTATTGCTGATCTTCCTCAAAAACTTTAAGATCTCTCTTCCTCATTTGACAATCTCGTTTAAAATGTCCAATTTTCCCACAATAATAACATTCAGTACCCTTACTTCCAGTTTGAGCATTCCCCGGGTCCCAGTGAGGCCTGGGGGGTTTATCCCTCATAGGTTGAGGAGGTGGAGGGTGGGAGAATTGTGTTTTCTTCTCAAGTTTCCCCACCTGACCTGCTTCCCTCATGCTGGCTACCATAATTTTGGCCTTAGCTTTTGCTTTTTCCTCATCTCTACGCACATACACCTTCTGTGCTTCCCTCAATAACTCTTGAAGTCCTCTATCTTGCCAATCTTCTATTTTTTCCAATTTTTTTTCTAATATCTGGCCAGGAATGAATGACAAAATTTACCTTTAACAATATCTGGCCATCTGGACTGCTGGGATCTATTCTTGAATATTGCTGTATATTTTTCCGTAACCTCTCAAGCCAATCAGTAGGGGTTTCCTCCCTTCCCTGTTGACTATCAAATGCTTTTTTTGTATTTTGCCCCCTGGGTATTGCTTCCTTTATGCCTCTAATAACCAAGGTTCGATATTCATTCATGTTTTGTCTGCCCCTATCATCATTATGGTTCCAATTAGGAGAAGCTAGGGGCATCTTTTGATCACCTGGAGGTCCCTGCTGATTTTCCCTTTCCCAAATCCTCATTCCAGCTGTCCTAATCATCAGTCTTTCCTCTGAAGTAAAAAGGATTCCCATGATTGATTGCATTTCTTCCCACGTGTAAATATTTGGCCCCAAAAATTGATCAAGTTGTTCTGTTACTCCAATTGGGTCTTCCAGGAGACCTTTTAATTCCTTCTTAAAGTTTCTCACCTCAGTAGAAGTGACAGGGGCATTTACATATCCAATTCCCCCATTCGCTCCCCCCTGGGGCACCTCTCTCAAAGGATATAACGGCACTCCTTCATGTGGATTATCTGAGTCAGTAGACTCTTCCTCTAAAACCATGACATTTGCCTGTCTTCTAGTTTGCCTACCTCCTCTCCTTTGGCGGATGGATTTGCTAGTGTGTCCCTCTGCAGGGGGGGCGGGGGCCGTTGCTGCCGAGGGAAGGGGGGCTGCCGAGGGGAGGGGGGCTGCCGAGGGAAGGGGGGCTGCCGAGGGGAGTGGGACTGTAGGGAGGACGGGGGCTGCAGGGAGGACGGGGGCTGTAGGGAGGACGGGGGCTGCAGCTACTGCAGGGTTATAAGGTGGGGGTAAGTGATTCAGTGGTTCCCACTTTTCAGGTTCTAGCTCTTCCTCTTCCTCCACCTTAAAAACCGTTACTGCCGCTGCTGACCAGACGCTGCCTTTCCAGCAAGCGGCATATTCACTCTCCTCCTGATTAAAAGGCTCCTTACTGTTAACATAAAGGTTGAGAGCCTGACAGATCCATCCTTCCGAGGACCCATATTGGGGCCAAAATAAATTGTCTGATCTGATCTTCTCTCTAGCCCTTTTCTCCATACAATAATATATCATTGTTCCCTGATCTTTATCCCGAGTATTAGGATTCTCTTCCCAATACGCTAATTGTAACCCCAGAGGGCTGTCCGGGGGTATATCCCTGGGTACCCTTTTGCTCCCATTTTTCCCGGGGCTGGTCTGTTTACCCGACCCCTGCCCCATTTCCCGAGGTCCACGCTCTCCGTCCCCATCCGCTTCGTCCCTTCACTGGCCAAGTCCCTCGCGAGAGCTTGGAAACGCAGTTAGAAGGACTCCACAATCACTTCGTGAGACTGGACTGTCCAGCTCAGGTCTCATGCACACACTCTCACTGACCTCAATACCCGCCCAACCGGACAATACTTACAGCCCTTTTCTTGCCCGGGTCTTTGTGCACTAGAATTACAGGCAGTCGCGACAGTTGGGAGCTCCTTCCCTTGCCTTTATCTTACAACTTTTGGCTGAATCTACCCGTGTTCTGAGAGGCTTCCAGGATCCTTCTTCCGGGCCGCCGAAATCGGCGGGGGCGCCCCCCCTTCCGAAGGGTCCGCGAAGTCGTCGCAGGCAGGGTAATCACGTCGGGTCACCAAATTGTGAGAAACAAACTCACTGCTGAAAATTTATAACCAGTTTATTATAAAATAAAGGCAACACAGCGCTGGGCGCATAGCGAGTTTGCTAGAGGCGCACCCCAACAACACGAGGTTAACTTAAATAGACAGCAAACATACATATTAATATATTAAAATATACATATTCATATAGTCCCCAACACACTCCCACCCCTCTCCATCAAGACTGAGACAAAACCTGCACTCTTGACCTGGCCAGTCTTCAGACATGTTGGCACCTCACCTTTCTTCCCTGATACCCCAAACAATACAGACCATCAGCCCAACATTCCAGCCCAACGATCCAGGCCAACTATCGAGCCCCACAGTCCCCAGTAATTCCCCTTGCGAAAGCCAAATATCATAACCAGTTTATCACACTCCTGACCACACGGTAACAAGTTAGGGATAAAAATAGTCACCCGTTGTTATTCATGACAGTGCCTGATAGCAGCTGCTGCTGTGCTCTGGCTCTTGCCTGAATAATTCATTGGAGCAGGGAAGGGAGAACAAAGGGATGGAGAACACTGAGAAAACAGACACCTTTTTTTTTGGCGGTGGGGGAGTGCTCCCTAGGAGGATGCACAAGATTTCCAGAGATTCACCTCCCTGTTGCATCCCATCAGGGGTGGAGAATGCAGCACAGGCTCACCTAAAAACCCCCAGGAATTAAGGACCTAAATTCACAGAGGGCTGAGGCTGCAGAGCTCACAGAAGAACAGAACATTCACGAGTGGGTACAGGAGTAATTTCTGCAGCTGAAAGGTGCTGGCCAGAACACCAGGGCATATTTCCTCCTCCCTTCCTTAGCTGCCACAGAATCACAGCATGGTAGGGAAGGGACCTCTGGAGATCATCTAGTCCAACCCCCCTGCTGAAACAAAGTGACTTGGAGAAGGTTGTGTGGGATTGCATCCAGACAGGTTTGGAATCCCTCCAGAGAAGGAAACTCCACAAGCTCTCTGGCAGCCTGTTTCAGGGCTCTATGTCTGTGTATCACCATACACATGTGCACTTGGTTTTCTGAGATCACTCTGTGGGTACCCTGATCCCTCCCAGACTCCTGTGAGGTTTTTTTTCCTTTAGTTCAACCAAAGTCAGTTTTCAAGCCACAACTCAGTTTTCAAGCTGCCACCTATCAACTTCCCCACATGCTGAGCAACCTTTGTCTCCCCCATGGAGGGCAGAGGAGAGGCTTATGGCTCGTTCATAGATCCAAAAAATGGGGGGAGAGCACCCCAAATTCAGTGGAGTGTCACCTCATCAAGCAACACACAGGAGTTGAGGTTTCCTTTATTAGAATAAACCTTTATTAGAATAAACCAAACCAGGTTGGAAGAGACCTTCAAGATCATCGTGTCCAACCCATCAACCAATCCAACCCACCCAAACAGCTAACCCATGGCACCAAGCACCCCATCAAGTCTCCTTCTGAACACCTTCAATGATGGCGACTCCACCACCTCCCCGGGCAACCCATTCCATAGCGCAATCACTCTTTCTGTATAGAACTTCTTCCTAACATCCAACCTGAACCTCCCCTGGCGCAGCCTGAGACTGTGTCCTCTTGTTCTGGTACTGGGTGCCTGGGAGAAGAGACCATCATCCGCCTGTCTACAACCTCCCTTCAGGTAGTTGTAGAGAGTGATAAGGTCACCCCTGAGTCTCCTCTTCTCCAGGCTAAGCAGCCCCAGCTCCCTCAGCCTCTCCTCATAGGGCTTGTGTTCCAAACCCCTCACCAACTTTGTTGCTCTTCTCTGGACTTGTTCCAGCAAGTCAACATCCTTCCTAAACTGAGGGGCCCAGAACTGGACACAGTACTAAAGTATATTTATAATCAAATGGAATATAACAACAATAATATAATAGTGTGAGTGAAAAAAAAATACTACTTTTAATAAATGTGGAAAAGCAAAACCACCTTCAAGATTATTTTACTAAAGTTTAACTTTTCCAAGGGACTAAAAGGGGTTTGGCCTTGCTGGTGTCTCCAGCAGCTGCAGTTGCAGGAGCTGAACCCCAACCAGAGAATTTGCTCTTGCAAGGAGAGTTATACTGACTCTCACTACTTCAGGACCACATGTGGAAAACAGATAATTTAATGCTGAAGGGACCCTTCTCAATCCTCTAATCTGACCTTTCCCCTAAAATAGGCTGGAGAATTCCATCTGCACCCGGCTCAGGCATTTCTGAAGTATTTGTTAATCCCACACACTCTGGTAAATCATTACACTGATCAAGATCTGGGGGTTTTCCTAGTTGTGGAGAAGGAAAACACATTAAACTATCACTGAGTATGAATGGAATTTCTTAACAGCATGGGGAGCTGCTGGTGTCTCACCAGGAGAGCACAGTGAAGTGGGTAATAAGTTAAGACTCTGACCTGCAGCATGTTCAGATGGATTGTAACCACCTTCTGGCTTCCCTCCTTGCTTTTCCTACCAGATGCCACTAGCACCATCTTAGCATAGTGATGGGAACATAAAATCTTGTTGTGGTCCTGCATTTGATTCACAGCAACCCCAGAGCCTGCAGGTAATCTGTTCTGCTGTGCCTAAGGAAAACACAGCTATTAATAAAACCCCAAACCAAACCCACAGAGGCACAATGAAAAATTAATTCCCCCAGCAAACGAAACTGGAGGAGTGGCTGAGTCAACAAAGCTCCTCTGGAGAGCAGGAGCGTGGCTGTGTCCTATGGCAACCCAACCACATTTCCAGGGAAGTCCAAAGGCCCAGATATAGATTGCCTGAGGTTTAGTGTTGCTATTTCAGTCTGCTCATCTGCTCTCATGAGTTCTGGATGTTACTAAAGACAGTGACAGCTGGTTCCTTTTGTTGTGTGTCGTGTCCCCCCTCCCCCCCATTTTCTCCACCCCTAAGCCTGGAAATCACTCATCTGGATGTAAAGCTTTATCAGGATCTCCAAGTTCTGCTTTCAGTCATGAGGGAAGATCCACTGGGTAGCTTCCTCAAGTGACATCCAGCTTTGGAAGATGGGAAGCTGCAGCAATTCTTGTAAGCCACAGTAGCAATCAGCATCTGACTGTCACAATGGGCTTCCTGCTCCGTGTAAACCACAAAGAGGCAGGGAAGTCCTGGCCCCAAATTGCCACATTCCCCTTGTGCAACATGAGGGGAGTAGATAAAGGTGTCAAAACCAAGTGCTCCTCTCTGATTGCAGGGGCTGGACTTGGTAAGGCAGAGCTTTTAGGGCTGCATTTAAGCAGGATTCAAAACTACTGCAAAGATGTAATCCACTACCCAAAACCTCACTGGCATGTGTTACTACAGAGGAGGATAAATGAACTAAAACAGGTTGCCAGGGAGGTGGTTGGGGTCCCACCCCTGGAGATATTCAAGCTGAGACAGGACAGGGCTCTAGGAAACCGGATCTAGTTGAGGATGGTCCTGCTGACTGCAGAGGGGGTTGGACTGGATGACCTTCAGAGGTCCCTTCCAACCTAGACCATTCTATGAAATCCTGATGTAAGAGTTGTGGATCACAAAGAAACATCCTTCCTTAGCCCTGTTAGTTGGAAATTCTGTTCTGAAGCAAGAAGGTTTAAAACCTCTTTAAAAATGTCATTTCTTTTCCATCCTTAGTATTACATATCTTGTCTTGCCATCCTGTGAGCATCCACACTTGTGGAAAGGAGTTGAGCAGACAGCAATGCATGGTGCAGAAAAGGCCTCTTTTACTCAGCATAACAAGAGCTCAAGACTCTTTCTTGCAAGCAAACACAGGGAAATGTGAGCTGTTTAGCCTGGAGAAGAGGAGGCTCAGGGGAGACCTTATTGCCCTCTACAGCTACCTGAAGGGAGGTCGTAGCCAGGTGGGGGTTGGTCTCTTCTCCCAGGCAACCAGCACCAGAACAAGAGGACACAGTCTCAACCTGTGCCAGGGGAAGTTTAGGCTGGAGGTGAGGAGAAAGTTCTTCCCAGAAAGAGTAATTGGCCATTGGAATGGGATGCCCAGGGAGGTGGTGGAGTCACCATCCCTCGAGGTGTTCAAGAGGGGATTGGACGTGGCACTTGGTGCCATGGTTTAGTAGTCATGAGGTGTTGGGTGACAGGTTGAACTTGATGATCTTTGAGGTCTTTTCCAACCTTATTGATTCTATGATTCTATGTTCTACTTTCTGCAGCCCATTCAGTGTTTTCAATATCCCCACTGTCTTTGGGGCAAAGCTGCTATGTTTCTCCTGAGCAGCACAGTATGGACATGGTATGCTTGGGTGCATCTTGGTGAAGAATGGCCCCAAGCCCCAAAACAAGCTCTACTTTTGGGTGATAATTCCAGCTCCCAAAATAATGTGACAATAGGTTTGCAGCCTGCAAGAAAAGAGTTTGTGTTGCCTGAGAAGGAGAGGACACATGGCCAACAGGTTGAGGGACAGCCCTCTGCTTCAGTCTGGTGAGACCCCACCTTCATTGCTGTGTCCAGCTCTGGAGTCCTCAGGACAGGAAAGACATAGACCTGTTGGAGTGGGTCCAGAGGAGGCCACAAAAATGATTGGAAGGCTGGGACCCCTGTGGCATGGGGACAGGCTGAGAGAGTTGGGATTGTTCAACCTGGAGAAGAGAGGGCTCCAGGGAGACCTTACTGTGACCTTTCAATACCTAAAGGGGGGCTTGTATGAAAAATGGGGACAGTGTTTTTAGCAGGGTCTGTTGTGACAGCACAAGGGGTGATGTTTTAAATTAAAAGAGATGAGATTTTAGACTAGAGAGAAGAAAGAAATTGTTTACATTCAGGGTGGTGAAACACTGGCATAGGTTGCCCAGAGAGGTGGTAGAAGCCCCATCCCTGAAAACCCTTCCAGGTCAGGTTGGATGGGGCTCCAAGCAGCCTGATCTAGTTGAGAATGCCCCTGCTGAGTACTGGGGTGTTTGACTAGCTGATCTTTAAAGGTCTCTCCCAACCCTACCCATTCTGTGAATCCATGATGTATATTTGGGTGGGGAATTAAGTTACACAAGATACCTTTGAGGGCGCAAAGTCTGCTTGAATTGTACCAGATGACTCTGAAAGGCAGGGAAAGCCCAGCCTGGTACAACCTAGTTCTAACTGATTGTTGGGAGCAATCTCCCGGGCAAACACAACCACACCTGGGCTTTGCCTTGCAATGAACTGGGTGATTCATTTCAGGGTGTTACAACATCAAAGACAGGGAGACTGTAACTAAAGGTGAACTACAGAGCACAGCTTGACCAGATCACTTGGGAGCTGGTCATGGAGTTAGTGGTCACACTGTGCAGCATCCACCAAGTTTGGTGTGCACCCACCCAGCAGAGAAGTCATTCCTACATAGAGAAGAGAGCTACCCATTGTCCTAGCACAACATGCCCTAATGAGGACTCCCTCCCTCTTTTTCTTGAAGTACTGAAAGGCTGCAAGGTGTTCACAGAGCCTTCTCTTCTCCAGGCTGAACAACCCCAACTCTCTCAGCCTGTCCTCACAGCAGAGGTGTTCCAGCCCTCTAATAATTTTTGTGGTGGCCCTCTTCTGGACCTGCTCCCACAGGTCCATGTCTTTCTTACAGTGGGGGCCTGAGGGGTGAACACAGCACTGCAGGTGAAACCTCATGGAAGTGGAGTAGAGGGGGAGAATCACCTCCTAATTTAAGGTACAGAGGAAGGCAAGAAAGCAAGGGTTTTACATGGAGAGATGTCTTAGAAGGGTGGAAGATGAGTGCAAGATGTCACTGAGGAGCTTCTAGGTGTATTCTATCTATATCCCTGAGGCAAATACTAGGGAAAAATGGAGGTGCTCTGCCCACTTTCTTCACCCCAGAGGTTTCTTCATCCTACAGGTTTCCACTCCTCAGTCTGGGAGCACTGTGCTCCCAAGTACTGGCAGATGAGTTCCAGGATGTGCCCAAGTTTCACCCAAGCTGGAGCGATCTTATCAGAGCTGGAAAGTCCTGTTCCTGGGCTGCCTCTGCTGCAATCCTTTTGCCTGCAGGACAAGCAATCCTTCTGTTCCCCTTGTAAAACTACCAGAAAATAACAGTCCTGACAGGCTGAAGAAGCAAAAACCCACATAAACAAGCTGTCATGGAGCTGGAAGAGGGGAAACAGATACTCCGTACTCAAAAATTAACCCGCACGTGGGATCGTGGTGACTTTGCAGTTGGGTTGATCGTCATGGTTGTGGTCCAGGCTGCATAAGCCTCTCCCACACATTTCCCAGGCATAGTTTCAAGGGCAGAAAGGCCTTTTGGGCACAAATGCCTCTTTTCTGGAGCCCAAAGATTTTGGTGCTGTTTTTATAGTGTAAACCTTGCTGCCCTGATAGTTGTTTGGTATTTGTTGACAATCATGGGGAAAATCATCCTCTCCTCCATGTTTGCCTGTGCACAGCACCACAGTCAGGGGTTTTGTCCCAAACAGGACCCCAGGACCTGGGCAGTCAGCAGCAGCACTTTTTTTTACCCTTCTGTTTCCCTCATTTTTACCTCCACTAGGGTCAGCTTGGAGACAACATAAAAACAGCTCCTAGGACTAGGAAGTTTTTTATTTGACACCAAACAACAGTCACAGATGGAAACTGTGAGCTCCAGCAACCATCATCCATAGCCATGCAGAGAATAGAATAGAATAGAATAGAATAGAATAGAATAGAATAGAATAGAATAGAATTAACCAGGTTGGAAAAGACCTCAGAGATCATCGAGTCCAACCTATCACCCAACACCATCTCATCAACTAAACCATGGCACCAAGTGCCTCATCCAGTCTCTTCCTAAACACCTCCAGTGATGGTGACTCCACCACCTCCCTGGGCAGCACATTCCAATGGCCAATCTCTCTTTCTGTGAAGAACTTCTTCCTAACATCCAGCCTAAACCTCCCCTGGCACAGCTTGAGACTGTGTCCTCTTGTTCTGGTGCTGGTTGCCTGGGAGAAGAGACCAACCCTCACCTGGCTACAACCTCCCTCCAGGTAGTTGTAGACAGACGGCAATAAGGTCTCCCCTGAGCCTCCTCTTCTCCAGGCTAAGCAACCCCAGCTCCCTCAGCTTCTCTTCACAGGGTTTGTGCTTCAAACCCCTCACCAGCTTTCTTGCTAGAGCCCTCTCTTGCCTCTGTGCTGCTCAGAATGGTTGGGTTGGGAAGGCACCTCTTGAGGTCATCTGGTCCAACTCCCTATTCAAGCAAGGCCACCTAGAGCTCATTACCCAGGACTGTGTCCAGATGTCTTTGGAAGAACACCAATGATAGAGAGTCTAACACTTCCCTGACCAACCTCTGCCAACACTCAGACACCCTCACAGGAAAAAAAAGTGTTTTGTGATGGAACCTCCTGTGTTTCAGTGTGTCCCCAAGGCCTCTGATCCTGTCCTTTTATTGTGAAGGTAGGATCTTTATCTTTGGAGATCTTCAAAACTCATCTGAACATGGTTCCTGGACAACTGGCTTTGGGTGGCCCTGCTTGAGTAGGGAGGATGGCTCAGGTCATCTCTGGAGGTTTCTTCTCATCCCAGTCACCCTGTGGTCACTTTCTGTGCTGAAGGACATGGAGGTATTGGTGAATGAAAAGCTGGACATGAGCTGACAATGTGTGCTCACAGCCCAGAACACCAACCACTTCCTGGCTGCATCCAAAGCTGTGTGGCCAACAGTTTCAGGGAGGGGATTCTGCACCTCTATTTGTGTCTCATGAGACCCCACCTACAGTGCTGGGTCTAGCTCTGGAGTCCTCAGCACAGGACAAGCATGGAGCTGTTGGATTAGGTCCAGAGGAGGCCATGAAAGAAGGCTGGTCCCTTCCAACCTTGACTGATACTATGATACTATGACACCTCTGCTATGAGGGCAGGCTCATAGTGTTGTGGTTGTTCGTTCTTGAGAAGGGTCCAGGGAGAACTTATTGCAGTCTTTCAGTATCCAAAGGGGGCTGTAAGAAAGCAGGAGAGGGACTTTTTATAGGGGCATGTAGTGACAGGACAAGGGGTGATGGCTTTAAAGTCAATGAAGATAATTTTAGGCTAGTTATTAAGGAAGCAATGTTTCACACTGAGGATGGTGAGACACTGGCACAGGTTTGTGAGAAACGAACTCACTGCTGAACATTTATAAGCAGTTTCTTATAAAATAAAGGCAACACAGCGCTGGGCGCATTGCGCGTTTGCTAGAGGCGCACCCTAACAACACGAGTTGAACTTATATAGACGGCAAACATACATATTCATATATTAAAACGTACATATTCATATATTCCTCAACACACTCCCACCCCTCTCCATCAGGACTGAGACAAAACCTGCATTTTTGACCTGGCCAGTCTTTAGACCTGTTGGCGCCTCACCTTTCTCTCCCAATACCCCACACAATACAGACCATCAGCCCAACATTCCAGCCCAACGATCCAGGCCAACTATCAAGCCCCACGGTCCCCAGTATTTCCCCTTGCTAAAGCCAAATATTATAACCAGTTTCTCACAATCCCTCCTCTTCTTTCTACTACATTTGGCTTGAGCCATAATAACCTAACTTGGCAACAATTCTGCAACAAGCAAAAGGATATTAACAACTGATGTTCCATGCCTGAAAATATTTCCTCTTTTACTTTAATAGGTACCATACACAGTGAGTGTGTATGGTATATACCAATACCTGGGTGACAACTTTCTCCCTCCGAGTGGCTCATCCTAAAAGCAAGGCAGGAGTTCAGGATGAGTGGGCTCCTGAGCTGGGCGATGGGGTCGGGGAGCAGGGTAATGCCCCAGAAATCCATGAGGAATTAATTCGGGACCTCCTCAGCAGTTTTACCCCAGACGATGATATCGTCAATGAACTGGATGTGTTCTGGAGCACCGCCTTCCTCCAGAGCATCGTGGATCACTGCATGACAGATGCTTGAGCTGTGGATCCAGCCCATTGGCAGCCTGTTGAAAGTGTACTGGATTCCTCTCCAGGTGAAAGCAAACTGAGGCCTGTATTCCTCTGGTATGGGAATAGAGAAAAATGCATTAGCAATGTCTATGGTAGCATACCATTTGGCCTCTTTGGATTCCAGCTCATACTGGAGTTCCATCATGTCCGGTACTGCTGCACTCATAGGCGGCGTTACTTCATTTAGGGCTCGGTAGTCTACTGTCAGACGCCAGTCTCCATTCTGCTTCCGCACAGGCCACACTGGACTGTTGAAAGGTGAATGAGTTTTGCTGATGACTTTCTGACTCTCCAACTGACGAATCAGATTCTGAATGGGCAACAAAGCGTCACGGTTGGTTCTGTATTGTCTGTGATGCACAGTCTGAGAAGCAACTGGCAATTTAATGTCCTGTATCTTATGTTGTCCCACAACTGCAGATTCATCAGAATGCTCAGGCCTAGCAGACAGCTTTAGTTTTCGTCCATCAATTTCTACAGAAGCTACTCCAAAAGCCCATTTGTAACCTCCACGGTCTCTGAACCACCCTTCTCTCAGAAAATCAATTCCCAAAATACCAGGTGCATCAGGTCCGGTCACAATTGTGTACTTCCTCCATTGTTTACCAGTTAAACTTATATTAACCTCCACCTTACTTAACTCTTGAGATCCACCAGTGACTCCTAGAATAGTTATAGACTCTGATCCCTGATAATTTGATGGCATTATGGTGCACTGAGCTCCTGTGTCAACCAAGGTCCTGTACTTCCGAAATTGTGAAGTGCCAGGCCACTGGATGTACACATCCCAATAGATTCTATTATCTCTGTTATCCCTCTCCTCCTCCTAGCGGGAGGCAGGGCACCCCTAGTTATGGGGAAAATGCCCACATGTGCATTGCGCACGGTGTGCAGTGTTATAGCTGGAGGCACTTTTGGAGCTACTAGAGTTGTTCTGGGGAACTGTGGAAGTAACAGCTACCCTTCTGGTATTGCTACCTTGGGTTCTGCCACTTTGCAGTTCCCTCAGTCTCCTGAAAAGATTAGAAGTTAATTGGCCATCCCAGCGGTTCATGTTCTCACCAAACTAATCACGCAGTTATCCAAATAGTCCTACGTGATTGCCTTGGTGGTCTGTTGTGATTTGATCTGTTTTGGAATGACCTCCTTGGAGGACGTGTATTCCTCACAGATGAAACTTGTATCCACCTGGAGGAAGAATTAGAATTATCCTTCTGTGCCAATTGGTATATGGAATCTTTCAGATCCTGCATGCAACTCTCTATTTTTCCAGACAGAGTTTCAATGGCTGAAACCAAAGAAACACGTCATGCTATCCTCCAATTGTCTCATTTGATCACTGAATTGGCCAACCGTAGGAGAAGCTCCACCATAATTTCTTGACACAATTCTGCTTGCCAGAATGTTTGCATAATTAGAAGGAGCAAGTGTGATGATCTTTCTATCAAGACCAGTACCCACACGAATGTCATCAGGATTGAGAGTTTCATGTTCACCATAGAGTATCTCTCTAATATAAAATTCTCTCAAGCACTTAATTCCCTCATCTATGGTAGTCCAGGGTTTAGGATTCCATGGAAGATCATCTCGGGAAGGGTATCTCTGGGCAACCGTCATTAAAAGGAGTATCCACAGATTAACCTTACTGAGAACCTTGCCTAGATGTCTGTCTATTCCATTATCCCTCGAAAGAGTTCCTAATTGAGCTGCTGACTTGTCTCCAACTATTAGAGCTGGAGCACCTGTATCGTAACGCCTACTAAGCCAAGCTAGAACTGGCTCCTTATCTGCCCTGTTGTAATCTTTACGGACATTTCGTAATTCTTCACGTAGTGAAGAACACTCGGAAATGTCATCCTCTTCTTCCTCAACTTGTTGTCCTAATAATCCTGTTGCCATTTTCTCAAGGATCTCTTTAAGCGGAGAACCGCCTCTGCCAGCTCCTGTCCTAGCTGCATCTCTATCCTGTTTTGCTCTCACTAAGTCAGCTAGATCTTTAAAACAAATCTTCTCTTCCTCCTCAGCAGGATCTTTTCTAGTAGAGGGTCCCTCACCAGGATCAGTTTCCTGTTCTTCGCCTCCATTAGCTCCTGGATCATCTTTCGTCTTTCCACTTCTAGGCTTTAAGACAGCCACCTTAACAGAAGCTGACAGGTCCTGAGATAAATCAGCTGCTTGGGCAGTGGCTTCCGGTCCCACCGTGAGAGTGGGCGGAAATGACGTTGCCCCGTTAATGGCCAAAGGAGGAACAGGAAGAGGAGAAGGAGGAGACGCCATATTGGCCGCCACCCCTGGCAGCTTGCCAGAATCAGCAGCAAAACCGTTCGGAGCAGCTTTTCCAAGTAACTTTTTAGCTTCCTTTTTAACTGACACAGATTCTCCACATTCCTCATCACTTGATGTCTCTGGGACTGACCCAGAGCCACGCCGCTTTCTCTTTGATCTAGTTTTAATAACTGTGGCCGGTTGACGTTGCCCCCTTAAGAAAGGGAATATGGTGGACGGAAGTTGGTAAACGGAAGGAATAGTCTAAACTAATTTCATTGGAAGAGTGGGAGGAAGCACCCTCTGAACTGGGAGTGTAGGAAAGATATCTTGGGCACTCCGGCATTTTATTTTCAGTCTTGCTTCCGCCTTTGCATGGTGCAGCAGCTCTGCAGCTAACTCTGTGCTGGGCTTTCTGCCAAGGCCCCGGCCTTGAAATCCAGACACCAGGCCTGTATACTAACTCCCTTCCAATTAACACGAACTGCTTCTAACTTTTTTTCCTCTCTTTCCTTTCTCTTTCTATCCCATTCTGGGGAAAGGGGGGGAGAGAGGGGAGAGCGGAGGTGGGGGACCCCTCTCTGCCGAGGGGTTTACTCTCATTTCTGTGTTACTCTGTTGTATATCTTTGTATATATTGTAGATATTGTAAATTTGTAAATATCCCCCTGCAAATCCTACATTTGCTTTGTAAATATAGCTCCACTGCTTTGCTAATTCAGCTTGCGAGTTTTTTTTTCCTTTCCCTTCAATTTTTTTTTCCCTTTTACTTTACAAGGGGGAAGGGAGGAGGCTTCTCAGCCTTATCCTTCCAAACCCACCACAATAACGAAACACACTCTGGATACCTTCCTCTCCCGCCGCAAAGAAATTAGCAGATACACATTAATTATCACCGAGAGCAGGATTATACACATAAAATAAATCACCTTTGGATCCCAGCCATCACTTAAAGTTACTCTTTCTTCTACTGGGATCTTAAACTCTTTTATCTCAATAAGGAGAGTGCTAGAGGTCAAATTCCTGTATCTCGCTGGCCAGAAGAAATCCACACATCTTGCATAGAGAAGTTTGACTCGATACATACACCACACATATATTGTCCGTACCAAAAATTTACCCAGGTAATCCAGAATCAAACCCAAACAATATCTGTAAACCAGAGCCCCAAAAATTGAAAAAAATAAATGCTCAAATATCCACAGCACCTTCATGTTTTGCTAATCTGGCTATAAAACAATAAATCAATAAAGAAATGAATCAAGCTAATTATCTGCCGCACATTGGGAAGCCAAGAAAAAAAATGTCGAGGGTTGAGGGGAAGGCCCAGCCTTCTCCCCCCCCTCTAAAGTGAAGGGAAGAAAATTGAATTCCGAGATGCTTCCAGGGTCCTCCTTCCGGGCCTCTGAAATTGGCGGGGGCGCTGTCAAGTTCCGGAGACATTAAATGCCTTGGTCCGGAGACACAGGTCTTTTAAATATTCCCGTGTTGTGAAATTAGAGGCACAAACGAGGCCAAAGTATCAACAGCTAGACTATTTATTACATAAATAAAGTGGACATAAGAAGGGGAGAGGGAGAAAAGAGAGAGGGACAGAAGAGGAAGGAGGGGAGAGGGATTATGACATAAGAAGGGGAGAGGGATTATGACATAAGAAGGGGAGAGGGAGAAAAGAGAGAGGGAGAGAGAGAAGAGGAAAGGAATTATATTACCACACCCCTCATCCCCCCCTAAGACAGTTAAAGTCTGTGGAGGAAAGGTGCTGCAGGAGATGTTGGATTTGTAGGGAAACGGTGCTGAGGCTTTTGCTGGAGAACAGCTGTGGTCCTCTGGGGAGATGTTGGGTTGGTACAGGAACGGTGCTGAGGCTCCTCTGGGCAGCCTGGGTCTGTAGAGAAAGGGTGCTGAGGCTTTGGCTGGAGCTGTGGTCCTCCGGGCAGCTTCTTTTCTCCGAAGCAGCATTGTCCCGGCTTTCTCTTCTCAGCGGCCTGGCCCGTCTCCTGTGTTTTCCTTCATCTCCATTTTTCTCCCCGTTTTTCTCCTCTGTTTCTCTCCACAAACCAAGAGTTGCTCCAGTCTTTTATACAGTTTTTAGTCCTTATGTATGTACTCAAATATTGTCCCTCAGGAATTCCAGTGGCAGGAAATAATCCTTAGGTTCTGTGTATTGCTGTGTGTTTGGGCAAGATCCCGGCTGGAGGGGGGGGAATCTCCGTCTACCCCGTCTCCATCCAGACAAGGCCCCCCACATTCCTTACACCTCAGGAAACAGGTGGTAAAAACCCATTGTATCACCCTGCCCAGGGTACTTGATGGGTGGAGATTATCTTGCCCTGAAGGCGTGAATGCTGGGTCCTTGGGTCCATTGTTGTAGTCCTGTGTTATCACGATGCAATCACAAGCTGATTTGCATCCAGGATTGGTGGACAGGATTCTTTCCACCTTCTTTCCAGTGGCTCTGCTATCAGTTTATCTTTGTTGACTGACATCAAGAGAGACAAACTTATTAGACTCTCACAGGCGCCCTCCCTTCTGAAGGGCCCCGAAAGCCATTGCAGACAGGATAATCACATCGGGGTCACCAAATTGTGAGAAACGAACTCACTGCTGAAAATTTATAACCAGTTTATTATAAAAATGTTGAGGGTTGAGTGGAAGGCCCAGCCTTCTCCCTCCCCTGTAAAGTGAAGGGAAGAAAATTGAAAGAAAAACCACAGCCGGATTAGCAAAGGATTTGTGCTGTATTTACAAGCGGTTTAGGAAATGCAGGTTTTTATACACAATTTACAGTATTTACAATATATATACAGAAATATACAACAAAGTAACACAGGAATGAGATTCCCTCCTCTGCTGAGGAGGGTTCCCCCCCCTGTACACCCCTTCTCTTCCCCTTTTCCCCAGAGAGGGTTAGAAAGAGAGAAAAGGAATAATTGTTAATTAAAAGCAGTTTTATGTTAGTAGAGGCCTTATCTGCTCAAGGTCAGTCTGGCCGAAAGCCCAGAAGCCGCAAGCTGCAAAAGGAGAAAGTGCAAGACTGAGACTAGTCTCACTGGGAATCAAAACTTTAGGCAGTGCTCTGCCTCTCCACCAATGAAATTAGTTTAGACCTGTCTTTTGTTTATAAAACATTTGGCCATGGTGTACCTTTGTTAAAGGCACAACCTCAAACGGTCACAAAAATAAAGGCAACACAGCGCTGGGCGCATTGCGAGTTTGCTTGAGGCGCACCCTAACAACACGAGTTGAACTTATATAGATGGCAAATATACATATTCATATATTAAAACGTACATATTCATATATTCCCCAACACACTCCCACCCCTTCCATCAGGACTGAGACAAAATCTGCACTTTTGACCTGGCCAGTGTTTAGACCTGTTGGCGCCTCGCCTTTCTTTCCCAATACCCCACACAATACAGACCATCAGCCCAACGATCCAGCCCAATGATCGAGCCCCACAGTCTCCAGTAATTCCCCTTGCGAAAGCCAAATATTATAACCAGTTTCTCACAGGTTGCCCAGAGAAGTGGCAGGAGCTCCATCACTCGAACCCTTCCATACCGGGTTGGACGAGGCTCTGAGCAACCTGCTCTAGTTGAAGATAAAACCTTTATTAGAATAAATCTAACCAGGTTGGAAGAGACCTTCAAGATCATCGTGTCCAACCCATCAACCAATCCAACCCACCCAAACAGCTAACCCATGGCACCAAGTACCCCATCAAGTCTCCTCCTGAACACCTCCAATGACGGCGACTCCACCACCTCCCTGGGCAGCCCATTCCAATGGGCAATCACTCTTTCTGTATAGAACTTCTTCCTAACATCCAACCTGAACCTCCCCTGGTGCAGCCTGAGACTGTGTCCTCTTGTTCTGGTACTGGGTGCCTGGGAGAAGAGACCATCATCCGCCTGTCTACAACCTCCCTTCAGGTAGTTGTAGAGAGTGATAAGGTCACCCCTGAGTCTCCTCTTCTCCAGGCTGAGCAACCCCAGCTCCCTCAGCCTCTCCTCATAGGGCTTGTGTTCCAAACCCCTCACCAACTTCGTTGCCCTTCTCTGGACTCGTTCCAGCAAGTCAACATCCTTCCTAAACTGAGGGGCCCAGAACTGGACACAGTACTCGAGGTGTGGCCTAACCAGTGCAGTATGCAGGGGCAGAATGACCTCCCTGCTCCTGCTGGCCACACTGTTCCTGATGCAGGCCAGGATGCCATTGGCCCTCTTGGCTGCCTGGGCACACTGCAGGCTCATGTTCAGCCTACCATCGACCAGTACCCCCAGGTCCCTCTCTGCCTGGCTGCTCTCCAGCCACTCTGACCCCAGCCTGTAGCACTGCATGGGGTTGTTGTGGCCAATGTGCAGAACCCGGCACTTGGATGTGTTAAATCTCATGCCGTTGGATTCTGCCCATCTGTCCAGCCTGTCGAGGTCCCTCTGCAGAGCCTCTCTACCCTCCAGCAGATCAACTCCTGCCCCCAGCTTGGTGTCATCAGCAAATTTACTGATGATGGATTCAATGCCCTCATCCAGATCATCAATAAAGATGTTAAAGAGGATGGGGCCCAGCACTGATCCTTGGGGCACACCACTAGTGACTGGCCGCCTGCTGGATGTGACGCCATTCACCACCACTCTCTGGGCTCAGCCATCCAGCCAGTTCCTAACCCATCGCAGTGTGTTCCCGTCCAAGCCATGGGCTGACAGCTTGGCCAGGAGTTTGCTATGGGGGACGGTGTCAAAGGCCTTGCTGAGGTCCAGGTAGACTACATCCACAGGCCTCCCCACATCCACCAGGTGGGTCACCTGATCGTGGAAGGAGATCAGGTTGGTCAGGCAGGACCTGCCCTTCCTAAATCCATGCTGGCTAGGCCTGATCCCTTGTCCATCCTGTAAGTGCTGTGTGATTGCACTCAGGATGACCTGTTCCATGATCTTGCCTGGCACTGAGGTCAGGCTGACAGGCCTATAATTCCCTGGATCATCCAACCGGCCCTTCTTATGGATGGGCACCACGTTGGCCAGCTTCCAGTCCTCTGGGACCTCGCCAGTGAGCCAGGACTGCTGGAAAATGATGGATAGTGGCTTGGCCAGCTCATCTGCCAGCTCTCTCAGCACCCTAGGATGAATCCCATCTGGTCCCAAGGACTTGTGGGGATCCAAGCTGCTAAGGAGAGTTCCAACCACCTCCTCATGGAACATAGGGAAACTGTGCAGCTCCCTGGCTCCTTCTGCCAGCTCTGCAGGCCAGCTGTCAGGAAGACGTTCTGTCCTAGTAAAAATTGAGGCAAAGAAGATGTCCCTGCTGACTTCTGTGGCGTTGGACTGGATGTCCTTTAAAGGTCCTTTTCAACCCAACCCATTCTGTGATTCAATGGCTCTGTCCTTCCCTCGGTGTCTCCCCTTGAGCTCCCTCTCCACAGCTCTGTTGGGGGTGTCCGGCTGTGGGCGCTCCCACCGCTTTGGACCGTGCCCTCTCCAACTCGGACTGCCTGGGCCGGGACGGGTTGGGCTCAGCTTGGGTCGGGCCTCGGGGCCACCCCGGGGCGGGGCGCGCATGCACGGGGGCGCCCGGTGGTGGCGGCGGCGCTGCCGGAGGCGGCGGCCGCGGGGTCTCGGTGGCTGCGGCGGTGGCAGCAGTGGGAAGAGTGCGGGTGGTGAGTGCCAGTCCCCTGGCCACGGACAGCTTCTCTCTCCATGGAGACGCTTCCCCGAGGGTCCCCTGAGGGATCCGGCCGCGGGTCTTCCGATGCCCGCGGGGAGCTGTCGGGGAGCTCCGGCGTCTCCGCCTGGGTACCGCAGCTCCCTGCGCAGCGCCTGCAGCGCCGCATCCATCCCCCGCAGGGGCTGGAGCATCCTTCCCGGGGGTCTAGGTCACGCCGCGGCCGGTGCGTGGGCAACAAGGATAAAACACGGGCCGTGCATGGGAAACGCGGGTAAAACACGGGCGGTGCATGGGGAAGGTGGGTAAAAAGTGGGTAAAAGGCAAAGCCAAGTTGACTTGTGGCATAAATTCGCCCCAAACCCTTGTGACTGTATCTCAAGGGCTTCATCAAGGAGAGAGGTGGGCATTGTTTTTCCTCCCTGTTTGTTTTCAATAGCCACGGGTGGATCTCCCTTGCATGACTTTGACCCCTGGAGCATTCTGGAGGCCACGGCAAGGAGACCAGCATAGGTTAGCCACGAGCTGGGTGAAGAGCCAGCTCTTGCTGTTTGCTTTGGAGTTCTACCTGCTCATTTCCCTTGATGCGCCCCAGCTCGTGTCTCAGAGAGGTTGACAAAGGGTTGTTCCCTGCTTACCTTCTCCAGGACACACCACGGGTTGTCGGTTATTTTCCCCCTATATCCCATCTGGATTTTTTCCTCAAGCACCTCATGCATCCTGGACTGCATTAAGAACAGTGTGGCCAGCAGGAGCAGGGAGGTCATTCTGCCCCTGTACACTGCACTGGTTAGGCCACACCTCGAGTCCTGTGTCCAGTTCTGGGCCCCTCAGTTTAGGAAGGATGTTGACTTGCTGGAACGAGTCCAGAGAAGGGCAACGAAGTTAGTGAGGGGTTTGGAACACAAGCCCTATGAGGAGAGACTGAGGGAGCTGGGGCTGCTTAGCCTGGAGAGGAGGAGACTCAGGGGTGACCTTATTGCTCTCTACAACTACCTGAAGGGGGGTTGTAAACAGGCAGAGGTTGGTCTCTTCTCCCAGGCAGCCAGCACCAGAACAAGAGGACACAGTCTCAGGCTGCGCCAGGGGAGGTTCAGGCTGGAGGTCAGGAGGAAGTTTTACACAGAGAGAGTGATTGCTCAATGGAATGGACTGCCCGGGGAGGTGGTGGAGTCGCCGTCACTGGAGGTGTTCAGGAGGAGACTTGACAGGGTGCTTGGTTACATGGGTTAGTTGATTAGGCGGTGTTGGGTGATAGGGTGGACGCGATGATCTTGAAGGTCTCTTCCAACCTGTTCTATTCTATTCTATTCTATTCTATTCTATTCTATTCTATTCTATTCTATTCTATTCTATTCTATTCTATCTCACTTGTTTGAGGGAAAAGATAAACTGCAGATGGTCTTGAACACTTCTGGTTTTCATCAACAAGCAAACTTTTGGTTTGGAAGAGACTTTAAAGATCATCTATTTCCAACCCCCTGCACTGAGCAGAGACATCTACAACTAGACCCAGATGCTCAGTCTTGTTCAACCTGACCTTGAACACTTCCAGGGAGGGGACATCCACAGCCCTGCTGGACAGCCTGTTCCATATATATATATAAAAGTTTGGCTAACCATCTAAAAGCCATTTGCTCAGTGTCATCTTTGGCATGAATGGGGTTGCATATGGGGTTCTCCCAGTAGATGGGTTGGGGTCAGAAGTGCCACAGGTAACTGGTGCTAAGTACACAGGACTGGTGGTCCCACATGATGCTGGTTTAATGGCTCTGCAGCTCCAGCTCTGCCTGGACCCCATGGCTTTTTCCTGTGCCACAGGATGAAGGTGTGTGTTGGTTGGTGGGATCATTGCTACAGATCTGGGAAATGCCCTGGCAGGCTTTGGGTTTGGATAGTTGGGGGTCTTGGCAGTCATGGGGGGGTGCTGAGTGAGGGTGAGCATGAGGATGTGTGTGATGCTGCCCTGGCAGCAGCTGTTGAGAAAGAGTGAAGTCGTGGAAGGGTGATGAAAAAGGATGAAGCATGTATGCAGTGCTCTGCTGGAGTGAAATCCAAAGGGTCTGAAGTCTGGTTTTGAGTCACGGAAGAGATTGGGTTTGAAGAGACCTTTAAAGGGCATCTGCTCCAACCTCCTTGGAGTGAGCAGGGACATCTTCAACCAAAACAGGTTGCTCAGAGCCCTGTCCAACCAGGCCCTGTTTCCAGGGTTGGGGCATTTCCCACATCTCTAGGCAACTTGTGCCAATGTTTCACCACCCTCATGTAAACAATTTCTTCCTTCTATCTAGTCTGAATCTTCCCATTTTAGTTTGAAACCATAACCCCTTGTGCTGTCACAACAACCCCTTGTCCTATCACCAGAGGACAGGCAGTGTTGAATTGCACCAGCAGAGCATGCTCCTGCCTTGGTGTCAGGGTGCAGCAGGGTGATAGGTGTGTTGCAGCAGTTCCTAGAAGCCCTGGGGCCCATTGTGCCAAACCACAAGGCGTTAGACATTTCCTCCCATGCAGCCAGGAGAGGTGTGGGGTAACAGCCACGGTCGCTGCAGGACTTTCTGGGCTTTGGACATGGCTGGTTTTATTTATTCACACTGAAGCCACAGCTGGAGGCTCTGGCTGAGATGAGGGTTATGTCCCTGCAGATTCAGGGAGGGTTGGCTGGTGGAGGACAGGGGAGCTTGGTCTCATGTGTGCACTTGCAGTTACTCGTGCATCTTGAGTCATGTACCGGCTTAAGTTTTAGCTGCCAGTGTACATGATTACCCCTGCTTATGGGATCAGGCCAGCAGCCTTTTAATTCCAGTATCCATTTATGCATTCCAGTATCCATTTTTGCTGAAGAAAGTCCTCCAGAGGAATAAACTCCCAGGAAGGCTCCTTGGAGGCTGCAGCTGTACATATGTGGCCATATCTTACATCCTGCAGCCTTCAAGCACGGGCAGTATAAAGTGGAAGCCTGCTCCTAGTTGCTTTTTTATTTCCATGGGGATTCTTGGGATCAAGTAAGGATGCAAGGAAGTGGTTGCAGCACAGCCCTGCCTTGTTTGGGGAGAGAACCTGCCGCTTGGTCCTTGCTGGCCCTTGCTTGGGGCTTTGCAGCCCCCTAGAAGGGCGGCACCTCTGTCCCTGCAAACTGGAACCTCACTGAGAGAGGCCGTGGGGTTAAGCAGGAGGAGGTCTGGGATGGGGACAAAGATTTTTTAGTGCAGGGAAGAGGCGAGCTGGCAGCCCCAGGGGGTTGGCACAGAGCTGCAGTCTCTCCCCAACAGCCTGCTCTCTGCCCGCAGCAGCAGCCGTGCTGTGCATGATTGATGGAAATTTTTTTCGAATGACCAAAGCTTGCAAATCCACAACCTTAAAAAATAAGGTTTTTGTGCAAGAGGCTTTTGTGGACAGCATCAGATAAGGCAGCCTCAGCCCCTGGCCCCTGGGAGAGATCTTTTGGCAACAGTCTGGATCATCAAACAGTGCATGGCCAGTTTAGTTTGGTTGCTCTGCCTGCAGGCAGATGGTTCCTGGGATCCCATCAGCAGATAGGTCTGAGCAGGGAATGATTTGCTGGCTTGTTGAGGTTTCCCCCTGCTAGCTGGAGATCTTGTCTGCAGCAGGTCTGTGCAGAAAGGTTTGTCCCATCAATGGGAAAGGCTCATGGCAGTGATCTCTTGGGTAACCAAAGTGGCTCTAGAAGTGCTGTGTTCCCAGGGTGTGAATGGAGCTGCTTGGGGATGGAAGGGAAGGATACATCATACCATGGACCTTGCAGGAAGAAACTTAGGAGGTGAAACTGGGATTCAGTTGCAACAAATCCAGACTCCTTTATCAGTCAGTGGGGGAAAAACAAATAGCAGGCACTTCACTGGCACAGTTTTAGCTTTGGCACCTGAAACCAGCCAGTTGTCCCACTCCATTGGTGGTCCTTATGTCACTGAATACAGCAGGCAGGGACTGGTGTGGGTGGCTGCACCAAAGGTGTACCTGTGTTGGGGATTGTTTTGAGCAAGAGGGGATGTGGGTCCCAGGAACACCTGTGCAATTCAGGCCTTGAAGAATTCTCTGTTGATAATATAGCGGTGGAGTAGGAGCTGTGGGAAAGTGTTGATTTCTTGGAATGCTGAAGTCCAGCTGCCCCTGAGAAGGGAGGCAAGCAAGATAAGGAGGAGGTGAGATCTGGGAAAAAGAGCAATTAGACTGAGTAGAAAAATTCCACAGAGTTGTGAAAACAATGATGTAACCTTTTAGAGAGAAACCAATAGTATGTGTTAAATTAGAATAGAATTAACTATGTATAAGATAAGACTATAAATAATGAAGTGTGGAACAATAAAGTTAGATGATTACTATCACTCATATTGAGTGCTGTCGTCCCTGTCTCCGTTCTCGTCAAGTGGCGCCTCGAACAGGGACCCGATTCTGTGGGTACTCTGAGCCGTTTCAATGGGGACGACAGTGGAAGCTGCACCCGGGGATTACGGGCGAGCCGACTGCAGAGGAAGGCTCGGGCAGGCCAGTCTTGGTGGGCCGAAATTGGCATGCCAGTGGAAAACGTCGGCGGGCTGGATTTGGCGGTCCGACGGCAGCTTCGGCGGGCCGGTATCGGCGGGCCTGAGGAAAGGATCGGCGGGCTAGACTTGGCGGGCCGGCAGTGAGCTCGGGCAGGCCAGTATCGGCGGGCCTGAGGAAAGGAGCAGCGGACACCGGCGGGTAACGGAACGCGGCAGTGAAGTTCGTGGACCTCGGTGAATATGGAAAAAGAGGTAGCGCTCTCCTTATTTCAATGCTTTTTAGAAAAGCGTAAGGCGGAGATATCGCCTAAAGTAATTCCTGGGCTTTTGGCCCATGGATCCGCTTTAGGGCATTTCCCTAGCGGAGATAGTTATTTTGATGAAGCTTGTTGGAGAGAATACGGGAACAAGTTGTGGGACTTGGTAATAGATGGTGATAAAACTGCTATAAAACTGCAAAAGCCGTGGCGAGAATGCATAAACTGTATCAAAAAATATAAGTTAGAACAGCGAATGGCTGCTGCAGTTACAGCAAATTTGTCAGAACGGGATGCAGCGCCAGTTGTATCTGAATTACGACCGAATGATATGTTTGAAAAATATCGACCGATCGACCGGGGCCGCCCCCGATACACCTTGTGGCGACCACACCGCGTTTGCCAGCCGCCACCACTGCTGTTTCGCCTCAAGCAGAGAAAAAGCCGAAAAAGGACAGCGAAATCTGTGCCTCAGTGTGTTCTATGCCGTTCATCAACATCTTCCTCTGACATCGCCAGCGAGGGCTCGAATTCGGAAGATTCAAACAGCGCCGACTTTGCTTTATAGCCCCCCTTAGAAACAATGGAGCGCTTGGAGGCTCGCGGTTACAGCATTCTTACGACCACACCCCTCCCGCGACCCCCGATGGCCCCCGCGGGCACCGACGGCTCCGGCCGAGGTGGCACCGAGAGCTCCGATGACACAGGCAGCACCGACCGTAGCGGTGGCCCCGGTGGCATGCACCAGCGGACCCCCCCCCCGGCGGTGGCACGCACCAGTGGAACCCCCCCGGCGGTGGCTCGCACCAGCGCCCCCCCCCCCAGCGGCTCCAGCTGCACTACACCACACCACACACCCCCCAGCGGTTTCTGGTACGGCTATTGTCGACCATGGCTCTGTTCTGATTTAAAGCAACAGTGCTAATTTCTTCATTTCTGATTGTAATGTCTTTCAGAGATTTGTTATTTAGAGTTTTGCTAAGTTTTCCTGGTAAGCATAATGAATGGTAAACATTTGGTATTTCACAGTATCACAGTATCACAGCATCACTTAGGTTGGAAAGGACCTCGAGGATCATCGAGTCCAACCTATCAACATAGACCCCATGACTAGACCATGGCACCAAGTGCCACGTCCAATCTCATCTTGAACGCCTCCAGGGTCGATGACTCAACCACCTCCCTGGGCAACCTGTTCCAATGACTAATGACTAGCTCGGTGAAGAACTTCCTCCTCAACTTGAGTCTACAGGTACTTAGTACATAGTAATTGCAGTAAGGTGTATGTACTTAGTAATGAGTTCAAATTGTAAGATTTTCTTTTGGTTCGAACCTTCTTAGTTGTCTGCCTAGGCATTTCAAAGGAGCTCCATGTAATATAGTTAAGGTTTGTAGTAAATAGGTATTAATTTTAACAAGTATTCCTTCACTAATGTGCAGAAGAATCAAGACTAAGAGGAAACAGCATTTCCCATGAAGTTGAACATCGATCACAATAACTGTTATGATAATCTGGGATCAAAAGCATCAATCAGAAGAATGTAACACAGCATCATGTGAATTAAGACTGAATATTATGGTTGGTTGATTGTTGTGTGATTAGAGAAAATGTTCATAGTGACTTATATGTTATCTCACCAGTTTGCTATAATTTTACACACCTAGAGGGAAAATCAAAACTCATAACAACACAACATGCATTTTCATTTTCGGTTGAAAACATCAACAAACAAATAAATAAATTAAAAAAAAAAAAAAAAAGGGGGAAAGAGAGAATACCCCATAGCAAAAAAAAAAAAGTTTGTTAATGGTACCAATAAGAGATCAGTATTACTAGGATGAGCAAAAACACATTATTATGGGTAATTTTATATTGGGCAAAGCAATGAAGCTCTTTTGCTCTTGCTGATTGCCTGCAAGTTTTCTGTCTGTGAAGCTAGAGCCTGGCCAGATCTACCTTTACAGATTAAAGAAATCTTGCTACCATTAAACAATTCATGATTTTTGACCATCCTAGAGAAAATAAAGATGCAACATAACCCTAAAGCAGATTGTAAAAGACAGTGCTAAGGATTGCATTTGTGTCTTAATCTCTGTGTGCAATGTGTTCAGGCATAATCAAATCTTTTCTGTCAATAAGAAGAGTGAAATGTAAAGATCGGAACTATTAAGATCTAAGTTCTTCTTTACAATGTCTGTTATCTTTGACCATGTATTATGCCAGCTCTGTTAGAGCATTCTATCTAGTTCAACTTAAGCTTTGTGCCTTGTATAGGTAACATGGCCCAACATGACAGGCAATAATGAATTTTGTTTGAGCCTTCAGACTGTGGGTGAACCTTTTCAGACGTGTCTGATAGGGATACCCAGATTTGATGTAAATATGTTTGTTAATTATAGTAGTAATAATTGTAGTAATGAGAGTGAAGTGGCAAATTGTAGTGCATTATTGATTAAGGGACTGACTCAGCGGTTACTGTATGATCCTGAAGAAATGCGATTATTGGGCTCTCAGCAGGTTGGCAATGCATCGAGAAACTGGACTCGAACGTGTATTGTGGTTGGAGGTGTGTTTAAAGGACAGCAAGGTTTTGAGCAAGTGTTAGAAGGTTGGGGGAAAGTGCCAGTTGGGATACAAAGCAGCTCTCAGGGATGGACTGACGTTCGTCCCAAAAGACCATATAACGTGTATGGTGACTATTGTGGATGGAATGACAAAGCAACCATAAAAGGTCTCATCGTGCCAAAACTGTGGGGTGCATATGGAGCTCAAGATCTCAGTGCAGGAACTTCAACAATTAAGAACAAAAATATACCCCTTTTATGGAATAATCATATAGCAAAAGCATTGCCGCCAGGTATATTTTTGATTTGTGGAGATCGTGCCTGGCAGGGAATTCCAGCTAACCCAGTGGGGGGTCCCTGTTATTTGGGGTCTTTATCCATAATAGCACCGTCTCAGACTCAGTGGTTAAAACTTTTAAAGCAAATAAAAGAACGGAAAAAACACACAATTGAGCAATTACCATCAAATTGTAATGACCAAGTGGAATTATGGGGGTATGCAATGAGAGCCTTTGTAAGTATAATTGTGCCAGGAAAAACCTTGAGTGCAGTAGAAAAATGAGCGTGTTGGTCAGTAAAAAACGCAAATGTTACCAGTCAGGTGTTAGAAGGGTTATTGTTAGATCAAAAATCATTGAAGCACACATTACTGCAAAATTGTGCTGCAATTGATTTTTTGTTGTTGGCTCAAGGGCATGGATGCGAAGATTTTGAAGGAATGTGTTGTTTGAACTTGTCGGATCATGGAGTGTTGATGCATGCTGAGATTAGGTGGCTAAAGAATCATATGCGCGCTGTTACAATTGTAAAAAGTCCCTTAGATGATTGGTTAAGATCAATGCTTGGGAATGTGTCACAGTGGGTTATACAATTAATAAAAGAAGCTTTAAGGTTTTTAGGTATTATTGTACTAATTTTGATTATTGTTAAACTTGTTTATAATTGTATTATGCAAAGTGTTCAAAGGATAACCTCCAAGGCTTACTTGCACAAAAGAAAAACGGGGGAATTTGTTGGGGATTGTTTTGAGCAAGAGGGGACGTGGGTCCCAGGAACACCTGTGCAATTCAGGCCTTGAAGAATTCTCTGTTGATAATATAGCGGTGGAGTAGGAGCTGTGGGAAAGTGTTGATTTCTTGGAATGCTGAAGTCCAGCTGCCCCTGAGAAGGGAGGCAAGCAAGATAAGGAGGAGGTGAGATCTGGGAAAAAGAGCAATTAGACTGAGTAGAAAAATTCCACAGAGTTGTGAAAACAATGATGTAACCTTTTAGAGAGAAACCAATAGTATGTGTTAAATTAGAATAGAATTAACTATGTATAAGATAAGACTATAAATAATGAAGTGTGGAACAATAAAGTTGGATGATTACTATCACTCATACTGAGTGCTGCCGTCCCTGTCTCCGTTCTCGTCATACCTGGAAGTATGCTAACACTTTACCAACCTGATGGTAGGAGGTCATTGATTGGGACCATGTCCTGGTCTTGTATGATCACTGGTGTACTCAAAGCCTGTAAGTGTGGGTGCACTACTGGAGGATCTTGCAGCCAACAGAAATCAAGGCCCAAACTGCTGGGGGCTGTGTTGGCTGGAGGAGGGAGCTCCTCTAAACTTCATGAAGGTCAATAAGGTCAGGGGCAAGGTCATGCACTTTGCTTGGGGCAATCCCTGGAGAAGAGAAGGCTCAGGGGAGGGCTTAGTGTGTCTTTTCAATATATAAAGGGGGCTTGTAAGAAGGATGGAGAGAGGCTTTTTACCAAGGTTTGTAATGACAGGACAAGGGGCAGCATTCAGTTATAATCCAAATGAGAGTCAGGTTGGATTGGACATCAGAAAGAAATCTTTGACAGTGAGGGTGGGGAGACACTGAAACAGATTGCCCAGAGAAGTTATGGATGTCCCATTTCTGGAAGTGTTCAAGGCCAGGCTGGATGGGGCTATACAGAGAGAGTGACGGCCCATTGGAATGTGCTGCCTGGGGAGGTGGTGGAGTCACTATCATTGGAGGTGTTCAGGAGGAGACTTGGTGCTTCGTGCCATGGTTTAGTTGTTTAGGTGGGTTGGGTTGGTTGATGGGTTGGATACAATGATCTTGAAGGTCTCTGCCAACCTGGTCTATTCTATTCTATTCTATTCTATTCTATTCTATTCTATTCTATTCTATTCTATTCTATTCGTGCATCAAGACCACAATATCTTGTTCACATTGGGCTAGTGAAGATGGGTACCCCCATTGAATAGATGAGGAGCTGTAAGCCCAGTATCACAGTATCACAGTATAACTTAGGTTGGAAAGGACCTCGAGGATCATCGAGTCCAACCTATCAACACAGACCCCATGACTAGACCATGGCACCAAGTAACACGTCCAATCTCCTCTTGAACGCCTCCAGGGACGATGACTCAACGACCTCCCTGAGCAACCCGTTCCAATGACGAATTACTCGCTTGGTGAAGAATTTCCTCCTCACCTCGAGTATAAACCTCCCCTGGTGCAGCTTGAGACTGTGTCCCCTTGTTCTGGTGCTGGTTGCGTGGGAGAAGAGACCAACCCCTTCCTGGCCACAACCACCCCTCAGGTAGTTGTAGAGGGCAATGAGGTCACCCCTGAGTGTCCTCTTCTCCAGGCTAAACAATCCCAACTCCCTCAGCCTCTCCTCATAGGGCCTGTGTTCAAGGCCTCTCACCAGCCTTGTTGCCCTTCTCTGGACACGTTTGAGTGTTTCAATGTCCTTCTTAAACTGAGGGACCCAGAACTGGACATAGTACTCAAGGTGCGGCCTAACCAAAGCAGAGTACAGGGGCATAATGACTTCCCTGCTCCTGCTGGCCACACTATTCCTAATGCAGGCCAGGATGCCATTGGCCCTCTTGGCCACCTGGGCACACTGCTGGCTCATATTCAGGTGGCTGTCAATCAGCACCCCCAGGTCCCTCTCTGTTTCGGAGCTCTCCAGCCACTCCAACCCCAGCCTGTAGCTCTGCATGGGATTGCCGTAGCCAAAGTGCAGCACTCGGCACTTGGACTTGATGAATGCCATCCCATTGGACTCTGCCCATCTGTCCAGTCAGTCCAGGTCCCTCTGCAGGGCCTTTCTACCCTCTAACTGACTAACATCTGCTCCTAACTTGGTGTCATCTGCAAACTTGCTGATGACTGACTTGACCCCCTCATCCAGATCATCAATAAAGATGTTAAATGGCACAGGGCCCAGCACTGATCCTTGGGGCACACCACTAGTGACTGGCTGCCAGCTGGATGTGGCACCATTCACCACCACTCTCTGGGCTCGGCCATCCAGCCAGTTCCTAACCCATTGCAGTGTGCTCCCGTCCAAGCCATGGGCTGACAGCTTGGCCAGCAGTTTGCTATGGGGGACGGTGTCAAAGGCCTTGCTGAGGTCCAGGTAGACTACATCCACAGGCCTCCCCACATCCACCAGGCGGGTCACCTGATCATAGAAGGAGATCAGGTTGGTCAGGCAGGACCTGCCCTTCCTAAATCCATGCTGGCTGAGCCTGATCCCTTGGCCATCCTCTAAGTGCTGTGTTATTGCACTCAGGATGACCTGTTCCATGATCTTGCCTGGCACTGAGGTCAGGCTGACAGGCCTATAATTCCCTGGCTCCTCCAACCGGCCCTTCTGATGGATGGGCACCACGTTGGCCAGCTTCCAGTCCTCTGGGACCTCGCCAGTGAGCCAGGACTGCTGGAACATTATGGAGAGTGGCTTGGCCAGCTCATCTGCCAGCTCTCTCAGCACCCTAGGATGAATCCCATCTGGTCCCATGGACTTGTGGGGATCCAAGCTGCTAAGGTGAGTTCCAACCACCTCCTCGTGGAACATAGGGAAACTGTGCAGCTCCCTGGCTCCTTCTGCCAGCTCTGCAGGCCAGCTGTCTGGAAGACGTTCTGCCCTTCTAGTAAAAATTGAGGCAAAGAAGGTGTTAAGTATCTCTGCCTTTTCCTCATCCTTTGTTACAATGTTCCCCTCCATATCCACCAAGGAGTGGAGGTTGTCTCTGCCCTTCCTCTTACTATTAATGTATTTATAGAAGGACTTTTTGTTGTCCTTCACATCAGAGGCCAGTTTAAGCTCCAAGGGTGCTTTTGCCTCTCTAATTTTCTTCCTACAAGGCCTAGCAACATCCTTAAACATTCTGTGGGTTGCCTCCCCTCTCTTCCAAAGGTGATACACCCTCTTTTTTTCCCTCAGTTCCATTAAAAGTTCATGAACCATCCAGGCTGGCCGTCTGCCCCGGCGGCTCATCTTCCGGCACATTGGCACAGCCTGTCCCTGAGCCTTCAACAATTCTTCCTTGAAGTAGGTCCAGCTCTCCTGGACCCCTTTGTTTTTAAGGGCTTTATCCCAAGGAACCCTCTGAATTAGTTCCTTGAGTAACCCGAAGTCTGCCCTCCGGAAGTCCAGAGTGGAGGTCTTCTTGCCGCCCCTCTTGGCTTGACCAAAAGCTGAGAATTCAATTATCTCTTGGTCACTGGACCCCAAACACCCTCCAACCACCACATCACCCACCAGTCCTTCCCTGTTGGTGAAGAGGAGGTCAAGCATAGCCTTGCCCCTGGTAGGCTCTCGCAGCACCTGGAATAAGAAGCTGTCCTCCATGCATTCTAAGAACCTCCTAGACTGTCTCCTCTCTGCTGTGTTGAGATCCCAGCAGATGTCAGGCACGTTGAAGTCGCCCATGAGAACAAGGTCCGGAGATCTTGAGACAGCCCTAAGCTGCCTATAGAATGACTCATCAACATCTTCCTCCTGGTTGGGTGGTCTATAACAGACTCCAACCAGGGTGTCTGCCCTGCCAGTCTTCCCTCTAATCCTTACCCACAAGCATTCAACCCGATCGTCCCTAATCTCCGTCTCAATGGCATCTAGTGCCTCCCTGATGTACAGGGCCACCCCTCCACCCCTTCTTCCTTGCCTGTCTCTCCTGAAGAGCTTGTAGCCGTCAATTGCAGCGCTCCAGTCATGTGAGTCTTCCCACCACGTCTCTGTGATGGCAACTACATCATAACTTTCCTGCTGCAACAAGGCTTCCGGCTCCTCCTGTTTGTTACCCATGCTTCGTGCATTAGTGTACATGCACTTCAGCTGGGCTGCTGGTTTCAGTTCCGACTCTAGCTTGTCGCCCCCAGACTCTTGCCTGAGGGGACTAGTTTCAGCCCCTTCCCCCTTCGAAACTAGTTTAAAGCCCTGTCGATGAGACCTGCCCATTCCCTTCCCAGGATCTTTTTACCTTTGGGGGAGAGGCCGTTCTCATATACTGTGACCTTTCCCCTTCTCTGGGACAGATGTACTCCATCTGTTGCCAGCTGGCCTGGTGCAGTAGAAAGCTTCCCCAAATCAAAAAACCCAAAATTCTTTTGACTGCACCAGCCTCTAAGCCACTTGTTAACTATAGCTGCTGACCTGTTCCTTACTGTATTCCCTCCTGCAGTTAAGGGTATTGAATTAAAAATTATTTGTGCCCCTGACCCCTCAACCAGGTGTCCCAGGGCCCTGAAGTCATCTTTGATAGCCCTGGGAGTTCTGGTTGCAACATCATCATTCCCTAACTGCATAACTAGTAAAGGGTAGTAGTCAGAGGGCTGCACCAGTTTAGGCAGCCTACTGGTAACATCATTAACTTGGGCTCCTGGCAGACAACAGAGTTCCCTATGAGATGGGTCAGGCCGACATATAGGGCCCTCCATTCCCCTCAGAAGGGAATCACCAATAACAATTACCCTCCTCTTTTTATTGAGGGAACAGGTCCTGATGCCAGCAGAAGACTGTTTGACCTTAGGCTGCTTTGCCTTAGGCTGTTTAACCTTAGGCTGCTTAGCCTCAGGGAGAACCCCAGCAGCGGGGAAGGTGAGGGGAGGCAGGGAGGTTTAACTTTGCGTCTTTTGAGAGGAACCTGCGTCCATTCCCCTCTGCTTTTTGAATAACCAGCCTCTGCTGGGGGATCCTGCAGAGCCTGCTTACTCTGATTCAACTCTTTCCTCCTCTGGTTCATCTCTTTCCTCCTTTGGTCCATCTCCTTCCTCCTCTGGTTCATAGAAAGAAGGTGGGGGAAGTGTTACAATGAGGGTGGTGAGACACCGGCCCCAGATCGCCCAGAGAAGTGGCAGAAGCTTCCTCCCTGAAAACATTCCACGTCAGGTTGAATGAGGTTCTGCGTAACCTGATCTAGTTGAAGATGACCTTTAAAGGCCTCTTCCAGCCCATACAATTCTACCATTCTAGGCTGGAAGCCTCGAACGGCTGTGAGGGGGCAGAACATGGCGGCGGCCTGCACCGCAGCAGGCCGTGGAGTCCTGAACGCCGCAAGAAAACAGCACCAGCGCTTTGCACGGCTCCAGGGGCTGCTGCTTCCACACACCGCACCGGCCAAGGGGTCCCCCCCGGGCGTGCCGCGATCGGGTCGGCCCCTGCAGCCCCAGCCCCGACCCCGGCGGGCGCGCTCCTGTTGCCACGGCAACCCCGCACAGGCACGGCCCCCCCCCCCGACGGGCCCGCCCCCTGGGCTGGCTGGCGGTTGCCATGGACACGGCGTCGCCGGAGGCCAGGCAGGGAACGCTGCCGCCGTCACCACCACGGGCCCTGAGACTGGGCCGGGACTGCCCTTCCTCCTCGGGTACGCCTTCAGAGACCCCACGGTGAGCGCAGCCGCACGGTGTACCCTGGCCTCACGGGGAACCCTCGCCTCCGGTTGCCCAGACCACCCTCTCATGTCCCCCTTGGCTTCTCCTAGCAGCTGTCCTCTGAGAGCCCCTCTGTGAGAACAGGGCCCCTACATTCCTCACTTGCTCATGGGACTTCTCAGTGACCTGCACCCTGTGCTGCTGTCCTGGGTGACCTGAAACCCCCTATAGACACCCCCTGGGAGGCTGGGATGCTCTCAGACCCCAGGAGACCTGGTACCCCTTAACTCACGTGAGACTGGAGTAGATGATCTCTAAGGTCCCTCCAACCTAAGCCATTCTATGATAATCATAGAATGGTTTGAGTGGGAAGGCGCTTTGAAGGTCATCTAGTCCAACCCCCAAACATAGAATCATAGTCTCATAAGATTGTTAGGGTTGGAAGGGACCTCAGGGATCATCTAGTTCCAATCCTCCTGCCATGGGCAGGGACACCAGTATGTGTTTGGCTTTCTGGGCTGCAAGTGCACACTGTTGGCTCCTGTTGAGCTTCTCATCCACCAGCACCCCCAAGTCCTATTCTTCAAGGCTGCAGAGACATCTTCAGCTAGTTCAGGTGGCACAGCACCTCATTCAACCTGACCTGGAATATATCCAGGCATAGGGCTTCTGCCACCTCTCTGATCAACTTGGGCCAATGTCTCACCACCCTCACTGTGATTATTTTTCTTTTCCATCTATTCTGAATCTCCTTTTTGAGATGAAAGCCGTTACTCAATGTCTTGTTGTGACAACCCCTGTTAAAAAGATTGTCCCCATCTTTCTTACAGATCCCCTTTAAGTACTGGAAAACCATATTAAGGCGTCTCTGGAGCCTTCTCTTCTCAGGCTTGTCGAGGGTTGAGGGGAAGGCCTCAGCCTTCTCCCCTCCAAAAAGTGAAGGGAAAAAAAATTAAAGAAAACCACAGCTGGATGAGCAAAGGAATGTGCTATATTTACAAGCGGAGCTGCAGGAGATATATATATATATATACAATTTACAGTATTTACAATATATACACAAAAATATACAACAAAGTAACACAGGAATGAGATTCTCCTCCCCTGCCAGGAAGAGGGCTCCCTCCCTGTACCCCCTTCTCTCCCCTTTTTCTCCAGAGAGGGTTAGAAAGAGAGAAAAAGAGAGCAGTTGCTAATTAAAAGCAGTTATACATTAGAGCAAAAAATGCTAGTAGGTTTTTTGCAGGCCTCACGGTTATCAGCCCAAGGTCAGTCTGGCAGAAAGCCCAGAAGCCGCAAGCTGCGAAAGGAGGAGAAAGTGCAAAACTGAGAAAAGTCTCTGTGGGAATCAAAACTTAAGGCAGTACTCTACCAATCCACCAATGAAATTAGTTTAGACCTGTCCTTTGTTTATAAAACATTCAGTCACAGTGTCCCTTTCTCTCTTTCAGCTAAAGTCAAATTTCTTTGTGGAATACACTGAATTTCACCATTCTCTTGCATTACCCAATAAGTGTGACCCGGACCTTCAGCTGAAACCACCCCTTGGACAGGTTTAGCCTCTCCTGAGTTAGAAAATACCCAAAAAGATCTACCTAACAGATTCTTTTCTCTAACAACTGGAACTCTATCACCTTCTTCTTTCTGTAGCAGTTCCGAATGTGCAGGTCCAGCTCGGTTCACTGAACCTCTATTTACCAGCCAGGTTGCTTGTGCTAAATGTTTTTCCCAGTTTTGCAAAGATCCACCCGCCATGGCTTTAAGAGTGGTCTTCAACAAACCGTTGTAGCGTTCAATCTTCCCTGCAGCTGGTGCATAATAGGGAATATGGAATATCCACTCAATACCATGCTCTTTTGCCCAGTTCTTTACAAGGTTGCTCTTGAAATGAGTTCCGTTGTCTGACTCAATCCTCTCTGGAGTTCCATGTCTCCACAGGATCTGTCTCTCCAGACCGAGAATGGTGTTGCGTGCAGTTGCATGTGGAACTGGATAAGTTTCCAACCATCCAGTGTTTGCCTCTACCATAGTAAGCACGTATTGCTTACCAGAACGAGAACGTGGTAGAGTGATGTAGTCAATCTGCCAAGCTTCACCATACTTGTACTTGGACCATCTGTCACCATACCACAAGGGCTTAAGTTGTTTGGCCTGCTTAATAGCAGCACAAATGTCACAGTCATGGATGACTTGTGTGATAGCATCCATGGAAATGTCTATGGATCTGTCACGAGCCCATTGGTATGTTGCATCTCTGCCTTGATGTCCTGACGAATCATGAGCCCACCGAGCTAAGAATATCTCTCCTCGGTGTTTCCAGTCGAGATCAAGATTAGAGTCCATGTCTACTTGAGAAACTCTTGCAGCTAGATCTGCCTGATGGTTGTGTTGCTGTTCCTCAGTAGCTTTGCTCTTAGTAATGTGAGCATTGATGTGTCTCACCTTCACTGGAATTCTCTCGATTCGATCAGCAATGTCCTGCCACAGGTCGGCTGCCCAAATGGGTTTTCCTTTCCTCTGCCAACCACTCCTCTTCCAGTTCTTTAGCCAACCCCATAGAGCATTGGCTACCATCCATGAGTCGGTGTAGAGATAAAGCTTTGGCCATCTCTCACGTTCAGCAATGTCGAGAGCTAGATGGACAGCTTTTACCTCTGCAAACTGACTGGATTCTCCTTCTCTATCCTTCGCCTCTGCAACTCGGCGTGTTGGACTCCACACTGCAGACTTCCACCTTCACTTGTTTCCAACAAGACGACAGGAACCATCTGTGAACAAAGCATATTTCTTTTCATCATCAGAAAAGTCATTGTAAGGAGGAGCTTCCTCAGCACGAGTTACGTTCTACTCTGGAGGTTTAGCACAGTTGGTACCTTCAGGCCAACTTGAGATCACCTCCACTAGACCAGGTCTTTCAAGATTTCCCATTCGCGCTCTCTGTGTTATCAGAGCCATCCACTTAGACCAGGTTGAGTCTGTAGCATGATGTGGTGTGGAGCCTTTCCTTTGAACATCCAATTCAAAAGTGGTAATCTGGGAGCTAAGAGAACTTGTGATTCAGTTCCAATTACTTCTGAAGCTCTTTCTACTCCTTCATAGGCAGCTAGAATCTCTTTCTCTGTTGGGGTATAATTAGCCTCTGAACCTCTGTAACCTTGACTCCAGAAACCAAGAGGTCGTCCACGTGTCTCACCTGGAGCTTTTTGCCACAAGCACCAGGTTGGACCATTGTCACTTGCAGCCATGTACAAAATGTTCTTAATGTCTGGACCATCTCGGACAGGTCCCAGACCCACTGCTTGAACTACCTCTTGCTTTATCTGCTCAAAGGCTGCTTGTTGTTCAGGTCCCCAGTGGAAATTGTTTCTCTTTCGAGTCACATCATACAGAGGTTTCACAATCTGACTGTATCCAGGTGTGAGAGACCAAAAGTTTGTCTCTCTTCGTGTGAGTCAACAAAGATAAACTGATAGCAGAGCCACTGGAAAGAAGGTGGAAAGAATCCTGTCCACCAATCCTGGATGCAAATCAGCTTGTGATTGCATCGTGATAACACAGGACTACAACAATGGACCCAAGGACCCAGCCGTCACACCTTTAGGGCAAGATAATCTCCACCCATCAAGTACCCTGGGCAGAGTGACACAATGGGTTTTACCACCTGTTTCCTGAGGTGTTAGGAATGTGGGGGGGCTTGTCTGGATGGAGACGGGGGGAGACGGCGATTCCCCCCCCTCCCATCCAAAATCTTGCCCAAACACACAGCAATACACAGAAAGATTTTCGGGGAAATGACCTAAGGATTATTTCCTGCCCCTGGAATTCCTGAGGGACAATATTTGAATACATACCTAAGGACCAAAAACTGTATAAAAGACTTGAGCAACTACTGGTTTGTAGAGAGAAACAGAGGAGAAAAACGGGGAGAAAAACAGAGATGAAGGAAAACACAAGAGACGGACCATGCCGCTGTGAAGGGAAAGCCGGGATAATGCTGCTCTGGAGAAAAGAGGCTGCCCAGAGGACCACAGCTCTTCTCCAGCCAAAGCCTCAGCACCCTGCAGAAGGCAGGCGTTTGTCCCAATTACTCCTTGAAACATTTGCATGTTTCTTAATGAGGCCATTTGCCCTTTCCACTATGCCATTTGCCTGGGGATAATGTGGAGTATGAAACGTCCATTTGCCTCCTTCCCCTCGGGCCCAGTCTTGCACCGAGGCTGAGGTGAAATGTGAACCATTATCACTCTGAATATGTTCAGGCATAGGCAGAATGCTGAACCAATCCTTTAGAGTTTCAGTGGTTTGAGCTCCTGAAGCAGTGCTAGTAGCAGTGGCCATGACTAAGCCTGAAACCACTTCTACCCCTACCAGTATGTATTTTTTCCCATGTGAGGGTCGGAGGGGACCAACATAATCAATTTGCCATGTGCTCCATAGCACTTTGTCTTTCTTGATATGCTGGGCTGGAGCCAGACTGGGATGGTTAGCTCTTAATCTGATCTGGCACTGAGGGCAGGCTGAAACAATGGTTCCGCATGTGGTCAAAGAAACTGGCCACCCTCTGGATCTGCATTCGTAGTAAAGGTCTGATTTACCTGAGTGACCTCTTTTAATATGTAGCCACTCAGCCAGTCGCTCCCACTCCTTTCCCTCACGATCAACTACACTGATTTTTGCTAAGTGATCTACTTGTTGATTCCAAGTAGCAGCAGGGGTTTGCTTCCTGGAGTGTCCCTTTACCCATCCTACTTTGATAGTCCTGGCTCGACTTATCTCTAGTAGCCTTTGCCAGTCGGTTGCCCTCCAAACTGGGGTGTTGCCAACTATCCACTGATTTGCTTCCCACTGGCAAATCCATTCTGTGGCACCTTTGAAAGTAGCATATGAATCAGTGTATATGGTCTCTGCACCATTTTCCACAGCTAGCATAAGGGCACGCAGTTCTCCCACTTGGGCACTGCCTTCGCCCTCTTCAATGACAGTCCTGTCTGTGCCAATCTCCAGCGCCGCAGCCTTGTAATGCCACTGTGATTCTACCCTTTGGGCGGATGCATCTGTGAACCAAAACTCCCTCAGTATTGGCATCGGCAGTCAATTCAGGTGTTACCTGAATAGGAGATGGCTTGTAGGGCTGGCAGAGTGGGACAGTATGTGGGTTGATGGGCTGCTGCAGTTTGGATACTTTTGTGGGCCCTTCTCTTAGAGGCATAAGCTGAGCCATCCCTTCCAGATAGGCATACCATTTTCTTACGGTAGCCTTCTGAGCAATTCCTTCTGGTGGTGGGGTTCCATTGAGGATTGCTTTGAGCAGAGAGAATGGACCTTGCACTACGATATCCTGCGTAGTGCGCAGCTTCTCTGCCTCTTTGACAGCTCGGGTCAGAGACAGGAGTCCCTTCTCCCATTCAGAGTATCTCCTTTCAGCATCTTTGAATGCTGTTGAAGAGAATAAAAGGGCTCTGTTCGGGCCTTTAGGTCCCCTTTGAAAAATCCCACAGTAGGAAGCATGTTCAGAGAAGCCCCATTCTGCCCTTAAGGGGTCATGTGGGTGCAAAGGGCCCAATTTCTGGTAAGCCTTTAATTCGTCCTTCAAAACTTTTAGGCTTTCAGTGTGCCTTGGGGTCCAGTCCCAGACTCTGCTCATTTTAAGCAGGTCATAGAGGGGACGAGCAATTACTGAGAAACCTGGAATATGTTTTCTCCAGTAACCCAAGGTACCCAAGAGCCGCTGAAGCTCCCTTTTGTTATTGGGAAGTTGGCCCTTTTCAATAGCCTCAAGAGCATCCTCTGGCACTGATATTGCTCCTGCTACCCACCAGGATCCAAGAAATTTAATTTCTTGGCTCGGGCCTTGACATTTGGCTCGTGGAACCTGTAACCCATTTTTGGTCAAAAGGTCCCAGATCGCTGCAGCTACTGAACCCACCTTACCTTTGTCATTTCCCCCGACAAAGATGTCATCTATGTACTGGTAGACACTTACATCTTTCGGGACTTCAATGGCATCTAACAGTGCTGCTAAGGAATTGTGTGCAATGGTTCCTGAGTGCTTGTACCCCTGGGGAAGACGATTGAAGGTGTATTGGCAACCTTGCCATGTGAAAGCGAACTGTGGTTTATCCTCCTCACGTAGAGGGATCATAAAGTACATGTCCTTAATGTCCAGTGAAGCCATCCAAGTATGTGACACAGCTTGGATTGCTGTCACGATGGATGTCAGGCTTGGGACTGCAGCGGTGAGAGGGGGCGTGTTGCTATTGAGCCTCCTGTAGTCAATGGTGAGTCTCCATCGTCCATCAGGTTTACGCACTGGCCACACTGGTGAGTTATAAGGGTGAGTGTGTCCTGGTAATGATTTGTCTCTTTTCCAGGTCCGCAATCACCTCAGTGATGCCTTGTCTGGCTGCTGCTGGTAGGGAATACTGTGCAACACATGTGATACTCGATTTGGGTAAGGGTGGAGCAATTTGGAGAGTGCCTACCCAAGCGGTTTTGGTCCCTTTTGCTCCTACTCCATAGGAGCCAAAGCACCACAGGGTACCGTTAGGGAGATGCCACCGTTTGCCAGCTAAAACATCAAATCCAAGGATGTTCTCTGGGTACGGACTCAGGGCAACTTCTACCAGGGTACTCCGCTTGTCACCAGGAAGCCACAACCTTGTTTTGGCTAAATGGCACGTATGAGGCATTCCTGTAACACCCTGTATCTTTATCCTTTTCCGGGATGGCAGGATCTTCAAGTGTTTGGCTTGTTGCACATTCAAAACACTGATTTGCGCCCCAGTGTCAATAAGGAATTTTACAGCAGTTCGAGTAGGTCCAGTGGGAATCAAAATGAAAGGCTCTGGATCCTCAGACCATTGACAGGTATTCACAAAGCGATGAGTGAGGCCTGGAACAGTCACCGCTGTGTCTAGTTTTTTGGCTTTTTATCTGGGCTCTGGCAGCGAGGTATGAAGGGGTTAGCGTCCTTGCTGGGTGAAACAGTTTTAGGACTGCTGCTTCCAGCTTCATTCTTCCCCTTGCCGCAGCGGTCACTTCGGTAGTTGTCCTCTTCCCAGCTGCCGGATTTATTTTGTATGCTCAGCACTATGCCTTTTAACAGTCTCGTTGGTAATGACTCTATTAAGGATTCAGGTACATTCAAAGACAGTGCTAGTCGATACCATTTCTCTCTGGGTGAAAATGATCTATTAGAAGTACGCCGTTTATCTCTCCAGTGGTCAGAATTTCTCCCTCTGGGACTTCCCGAGTGACGGCGATCTGACTCCGGGCTGCTGCTTGAACCCACAGAAGTCGCAGTAGGGGATGTCTTAGTGTGGCGCACTTCCTGCTTTTTCCCCCGCGGTGTCGCCGCGTGGTTGCCTTTGAAACCAGTATGGCGTCTGTCGCTGGGAGTCTTGGCCATGAGCGTATGATCAGAGTAGCCCAAGTCTCGGCCCTTGTGGGATAATGCCATCAGAAGCTCTTTCCAAGTTAATTGGTGTTCCCGGGAATTAGTAGAGGCATTATTCCTTTCGACTACTCGTTCAATTTCCTCCTTTTTGGCATCACATACATTTTTTAGACCCAGCGGCAGACCACGGATTAGAATTTTGAGTCGCAATGGGTTAATTGGGGCATCTAGTGGGGAAGAATATGCCCCGCGATCGTACATTGCTTGAACGCACGCCAACTTTTTAATCGCGGCAGTGAGTTCGGCCGAACTTGTAACCCTCACTTCTGTTGGTTCGTCTCTATCTATAGGATCTAAACTTCCAGCCCAGTGAGCGATACGGGAGGTTAACGAGTGGTATCCCTCTGGACCCATGCCCAAAAATACTTCATGGCCCCATGAACAGCCTTTTGCTTCATTACGGTCCAAAATAATTGTATCCCCACCCAATTCCATAACGCGATACAAAAAGTCTGTTACCGACTCATGCGGTTCTCATGCAAACGTCTCCTGCAGGTCCTGAAGCTTTGCTCCGCTGTACGGGCGAACAGAGGTAGTTGTTGTCCCTCAGCCACGGCGGCTGTCCGTGTATTGCTCTTTAAGAACGGGAGGTAAATGCACGGCTTTCCTCCGTATGGGTTCGTCTTCTGAACTGTAATCCGTATCGTCCCGGTCAGATGGGTTTCTCTCCGTTCGGTAGTTATGGGATTTTTACCGGGCTTCGCTTCTCGGAGCACTATTGTCAGGCGAATTTAATTCACGCGCTGCTGCTGACGTGCTGGACTGAACGGGTGAATCGGGACTCGCTGTTTGCAGTGTTTGGAGTCTTGGCAGGTCCAAGGGGACTGTGGGTCTAAAGTCTTGTGCTACGGTGGGATTCGCTACCTTTCTGTCCTTTCCGCGAGACTGCGGTGGGGGTAATTCGTAAAAGGACTGTATGGGAGGCCTGGCTCCGGGCGCGACATCGTGGTCATGCGGCTGCTTGGGGCTAGGCGGTTGGGAGATCCCAGGAAGGCTTGAAACAGAGTCTCTGTCGGATCCCGCTAATACCTTCATAGTAGCGTTGCTTTCTTTAATTTGCAACGTTAACAAGTCATGAAGTTTATCATTTTGTGCCTCAGACTTTCCTAACTCTCTTTCCAGGAAGTTATTTTTTTCCTCAAGTTTTTTAATCTTTTCCTCTAATGCTGTAAATTCGTCTTGTGCACGCATTATGCAAGCCCCGATCGCAGTAACTCTCTCCTCGGTTATTGCGGTTGGATCAGTGCATAGCTCGACCACGTATTCGGATAATTTCGTAGTGATTTGGTCCGGATTTGTCAGATTTTCTATAGCCCATTGCATATCAGATCGTTTTATTACGTATCCCATTCTGTAGAGATAGTCACTTATCGGATAACCCTTGCACTGCGCCATTAATGTAGTGGATATGCCCTCAGAAATGCGCGGCAGATCCATCAATGAAAATATAAGTTTATTTATATATGTACAAACTCTGTAATAGGGTATTTACAGTCACCCTTCACAGGTATCAATGTTCGGTTAGTGGAACTATCTTTACAGAATGTTATGTATGGGCATTTAAATCAAAATGATTCACAGAACTTATAATCTAAACTGAGTCAGAGTGGCAGGGGAGGGGTTGGTCAGTGACCGGCAACCCTCCACCCAGAGCAATATAAACGCTATCCTAACTGAAGCTCTACAAAAAGGGCTTGGCTTACTCACAAGCTGAGAACTTCGTGGAGTCTTTCCTTGATAATGTTTATAGTCCAAACAACGTGGCACGGATGTGCCGTAATAAGGAGACAGGAAATGGCGCCGGCCGCGTGGCTGCACCGCGTGGCTCTGCTGTTCTCTCCCAGGATACAAAGGTTCCTCGCTCGGAGGGGGGCAGTGGCAGGTCAGCAACGCTGGTTCACACGGTCTACCAGGTTTTCTCCTACGATGGATCACGCAGCGGTTGATCCCACGGAGTGCTGTCCACGGCACCGCACGCAGCTGGGTGACAGTGGCAAAAGGACCACGAGGCCTCCCGAAACACTGGCTGGCATGCACGCACACACACACAGGCTCCAACACCGAGGTGGGGGGGGCTCATTTACCAAACGACCCCTATTTACCATTCGCCCCAGTGAATACTGGCCCAATAAGCATCTGTTGCTAACGCAAACATTAACCAATGAACTGACACCTACCAAATATGGCTTAAGTATATGCTATACCCATGGAAACAAACATATAGCCTGCCTCTTGTACTACAGGGCTGAGACCACGCCGAGGTAGGCTGTTTACCCGGACTCAGTGGCACCAGGATCCCCCCCTGCTGCCTCCAGAAAGGAGGGGGAACACAAAGGAGGGTTAACACACAGAGAAATATATCCTACCCAAATGTTTGGGGCACAATCCTGATCATAAGCATCCTTCACTACACCAACATCTCCTGCAGCACCTTTCCTCCACAGACTTTAACTGTCTTGGGGGGGATGAGGGGTGTGGTAATATAATTCCTTTCCTCTTCTCCCTCTCTCTTCTCTCTCTCCCTCTCTATTTTCTCGCTCTCCCCTTCTTATGCCCACTTGATTTATGTAATAAATAGTCTAGCTGTTGATACTTTGGCCTTGATTGTGCCTCTAATTTCACAACACGGGAATGTTCTAAAAGAACTTGAGTCTCTTACCCACTCCGGAACAAGACACCAGGAATGTGCAGTCTCCAAAATCTCACTATCCCCAAGAAAAGTAAGGTCTCTTGCTTGTTTGTGGGATTTGCCATGGTAGAGACTCCATTTACCACATCCACTGGAATGTGGTGGTGTCCATCCTGCCACCACACTCCCAGAAACTGAATCTCTGTGGTAGGTCCTTTCACCTTGTCTCGCTTGATGGCAAAGCCTGCATTCAGAAGAATGTCAATGATTTTGTTACCTTTCTCGAAGACTTCTTCAGCAGTTGTACCCCAGACGATGATATCATCGATGAACTGGATGTGTTCTGGAGCACCACCTTTCTCCAGAGCATCGTGGATCCCTGCATGACAGATGCTTGAGCTGTGGATCCAGCCCATTGGCAATCTGTTGAAAGTGTACTGGATTCCTCTCCAGGTGAAAGCAAACTGAGGCCTGCATTCCTCTGCTATGGGAATAGAGAAAAATGCATTAGCAATGTCTATGGTAGCATACCATTTGGCCTCTTTGGATTCCAGCTCATACTGTAGTTCCATCATATCTGGTACTGCTGCACTCATGGGTGGTGTTATTTCATTCAGGGCTCGGTAGTCGACCGTCAGACACCAGTCTCCATTGTGCTTTCGCACAGGCCACACAAGACTGTTGAAAGGTGAATGAGTTTTGCTGATGACTTTCTGACTCTCCAACTGATGAATCAGATTCTGAATGGGCAACAGAGAGTCACGGTTGGTTCTGTATTGTCTGTGATGCACAGTCTGAGAAGCAACCGGCAATTTAATGTCCTGTATCTTGTGTTGTCCCACAACTGCAGATTCATGAGAAAGCTCAGGTCTAGCAGACAGCTTTAATTTTTGTCCATCCATTTCTACAGAAGCTGCTCCAAAAACCCATTTGTAACCTCTAGGGTCTTTGAAATGCCCTTGTCTCAGAAAATCAATTCCCAAAATACAAGGTGCATCAGGTCCGGTCACAACTGTATGCTTCCTCCATTGTTTACCAGTTAAACTTATATTCACCTCTACCTTACTTAACTCTTGAGATCCACCAGTGACTCCCAGAATAGTTATAGACTCTGATCCCTGATAATTTGATGGTATTATGGTGCACTGAGCTCCTGTGTCAACCAAGGCCCTGTACTTCCGAAATAGTGAAGTGCCAGGCCACTGGATGTACACATCCCAATAGATTCTGTTATCTCTATTATCCCTCTCCTCCCCATGGCGGGAGGCAGGGCACCCCTAGTTATGGGGAACATGCCCACATGTGCATTATGCACAGTGTGCAGTATCATAGTTTTGCATGTTATAACTGGAGCCACTGTTGGAGCAACTAGAGTTGTTCTGGGGAACTGTGGAAGTAACAGCTACCCTTCTGGTATTGCTACCTTGGGTTCTGCCACTTTGCAGTTCCCTTAGTCTCCTGAATTTTTCCAGACAGAGCTTCAATGGCTGAAACCAAAGAAACACGTGTCATGCTATCCTCCAATTGTCTCATTTGATCACTGAATTGGCCAACCGTAGGAGGAGCTCCACCATAATTTCTTGACACAATTCTGCTTGCCAGAATGGTTGCATAATTAGAAGGAGCAAGCTTGATGAGCTTTTTAGCAAGAGCAGTACCCACAGGAATGTCATCTGGATTCAGAGTTTCATGTCTCTCTAACAGAAAATTCTCTCAAGCGCTTAATTCCCTCATCTATGGTAGTCCAGGGTTTAGGATTCCATTGAAGATCATCTCGGGAAGGGTATCTCAGGGCAACCGCCATTAAAAGGCGTACCCACAGATTAACCTTACCGAGAACCTTGCCTAGATGTCTATCTATTCCATTATCTGTCCAGAGAGTTCCTGAGCTGCTGACTTGTCTCCAACCATTAGAGCTGGAGCACCTGTATCATAACATCTAATAAGCCAAGCTAGAACTGGCTCCTTATCTGCTCTGGTGTAATCTTTATGGACATTTCTTAGCTCTTCCCTTGGTGAAGAACAGTCGGAAATGTCATCCCCCTGTCCATCTACCACATCTTCCTCAATTTGTTGTCCAAATAATCCTGCTGCCACTCTCTTAAGGATCTCTTTAAGCTGAGAACTACCACTGCTAGCTCCTGTCCTAGCTGCATCTTTATCCTGTTTTGACCTCACTAACTCAGCTAGATCTTTAAAACAAAACTTCTCTTCCTCCTCATCAGGATCTTTTCTGGTAGAGGGTCCCTCACCAGGATTAGTCTCCTGCTCTTCTCCTCCGTTAGCTCCTGGATCAGCTTTGGTCTTTCCACTTCTAGTCTTTAAAACAGCCACTTTAACTGGAGCAGTGTTTGAATTTACAGCCACCTTAACAGAAGCTGACAGGTTTTGAGACAAATCAGCAAGAAGGCGGAAATGACCTTGCCCCATTAATGGCCGAAGAAGAAGAAGGAGGAGGAGAAGGAGGAGATGCCATGTTGGCATTTGCCACTGCCCCTGGCAGCTTGCCAGAATCAGCAGCAAAACTGTTCAAAGCAGCTTTTCCAATAGATTTTTTAGCTTTCTTTTTAACTGACACAGATTCTACAGACTCCTCATCACTAGACGCCTCTGGGACTGACCTAGAGCCATGCTGCCTTCTCTTTGATCTAGGCTTAATAACAAAACACGCTCTGGATGCCCTTCTCTCCCAACGCCAATAATACAGCGAATACACATTAGTTATGACCAGCAGCAGGATTACACACATCAAATAAATCACCTTTGGATCCCAGCCATCACTTAAAGTTACTCTTTCTCCCACTGGGATCTTAAACTCTTTTATCTCAATCGGGAGAGCGCTAGAGGTCACATTCCTGTATCTCACTGGCCAGAAGAAATTAACGCAGCGTGCATACAGAAGTCTGATCCGATACATACACCACAAATAAATTGTCTGCATCAAATATTTGCTCAGGTAATCCTGGATCAAACCCAAACAATATCTGTAGACCAGAGCCCCAAAAATTGAAAAAAAAACACACTCCAAAATCCACAGCACCTTCATGTTTTGCTAATCCAGCTATAAAGCAATAAATCAATAAAGCAATAAAGAAATAAATCAAGCTAATTATCTGCCACACTTTGGGAAGCCAAGAAAAATGTCGAGGGTTGAGGGGAAGTCCTCAGCCTTCTCCCCCCCACAAAGTGAAGGGAAAAAAAATGAAAGAAAACCACAGCCGGATGAGCAAAGGAATGTGCTATATTTACAAGCGGGGCTGCAGGATATATATATATATACACAATTTACAGTATTTACAATATATACACTTGGTGGACACAGAGGGGAACGTTGTAACAAAGGATGAGGAAAAGGCAGAGATACTGTCACTAGTGGTGCGCCCCAAGGATCAGTGCTGGGCCCTGTGCTCTTTAACATCTTTATTGATGATCTGGATGAGGGCATTGAGTCCATCATCAGTGAATTTGCTGACGACACCAAGCTGGGGGCAAGAGTTGATCTGCTGGAGGGTAGAGAGGCTCTGCAGAGGGACCTCGACAGGCTGGACAGATGGGCAGAATCCAACGGCATGAGATTTAACACATCCAAGTGCCGGGTTCTGCACATTGGCCACAACAACCCCATGCAGTGCTACAGGCTGGGGTCAGAGTGGCTAGAGAGCAGCCAGGCAGAGAGGGACCTGGGGGTACTGGTTGATGGTAGGCTGAACATGAGCCTGCAGTGTGCCCAGGCAGCCAAGAGGGCCAATGGCATCCTGGCCTGCATTAAGAACAGTGTGGCCAGCAGGAGCAGGGAGGTCATTCTGCCATTGTACACTGCACTGGTTAGGCCACACCTCGAGTACTGTGTCCAGTTCTGGGCCCCTCAGTTTAGGAAGGATGTTGACTTGCTGGAACGAGTCCAGAGAAGGGCAACGAAGTTGGCAAGGGGCTTGGAACACAAGCCCTATGAGGAGAGGCTGAGGGAGCTGGGGCTGTTTAGCCTGGAGAAGAGGAGACTCAGGGGTGACCTTATTGCTGTCTACAACTACTTGAAGGGGGGTTGTAAACAGGCAGAGGTTGGTCTCTTCTCCCAGGCAGCCAGCACCAGAACAAGAGGACACAGTCTCAGGCTGCGCCAGGGGAGGTTCAGGCTGGAGGTCAGGAGGAAGTTTTACACAGAGAGAGTGATTGCCCATTGGAATGGACTGCCTGGGGAGGTGGTGGAATCGCCGTCATTGAAGGTGTTCAGGAGGAGACTTGACAGGGTGCTTGGTTGCATGGTTTAGTTGATTAGGTGGTGTTGGATGATAGGTTGGACACGATGATCTTGAAGGTCTCTTCTAACCTGGTCTATTCTATTCTATTCTATTCTATTCTATTCTATTCTATTCTATTCTATTCTATTCTATTCTATTCTATTCCATTCCATACTGTTTGATACACAGAAATATATAACAATGTAATACAGGAATGAGATTCCCCTCCCCCACCAGTAGTAGGGCTCCCCCCCTGTACCCCCTTCTCTCCCCTTTTTCCCCAGAGTGGGTTAGAAAGAGAGAAAAAGAGAGCAGTTGTTAATTAAAAGCAGTTATACATTAGAGCAAAAAATGCTAGTAGGTTTTTTGCAGGCCTCACGGTTATCAGCCCAATGTCAGTCTGGCAGAAAGCCCAGAAGCCACAAGCTGTGAAAGGAGGAAAAAGTGCAAAACTGAGAAAAGTCTTTGCGGGAATCAAAACTTAAGGCAGTACTCTACCAATCCACCAACGAAATTAGTTTAGACCTGTCCTTTGTTAATAAAAAATTCAGTCACAGTGTCCCTTTCTTAAAGGTATAGCCTCGAACGGTCACAAGGCTGAACAACTCCCTCAACCTGTCCTTATAGCGGAAGCGTTCCAGCCCTCTGATCAGTTTTGTGTTCCTCATCCAGGCCCATTCCAACAGGTTCATATCCTTCTTGTGCTGAGGTCTCCAGAGCTAGGCATAGCACTGCAGGTGTGGTCTCAGGATATTCAAGCAGTGGGTCAGAATCACTTCCCTTGCCCTAGAGGACATATTACCCCTTAAACCCACCCTGAGGGAATCTCCTTTTCACTCAAACCACCTTCTAATTCCTCTAAGAGACCTGGTACCTCCCAAATTCAGTTTTCCCAAAGGGATGTGTTCTGATTCTGCTTCTCATTCTGAAACTACCCTAAACCAGGACCCCTAAGCTCACATGGTAGCCCCTCAATTGTTCTGATATACCCAGGAGAACCAACATCATCCACACTTCAAGCAGTCCTCCACAAAGAATGGATCCCCCTACACCATCCCAATACAGTTATATTCTGGACCTACCCACCACCCTTAGAGGGACAGATACACCTTGAAGTCTCCAATATCCTGAACAATCAATACCCTCTTGATATAACCCTTCCTCCAAAGCCCTGATACTTCCATGACAGCTCTCCCAGTATTGCCTGAAGAACTGAATTCCAGTCCACAGGGAACTAATGGTATGCATCCTGAGAACTCGATAGCATCAAAGAACTGGTATCTCCCCACAGATCTAACACTACCACAGCCACCAGATTCATCACAAGGTAGTGAGTCTCTCTCATCTGCTTCCTTGGAAGATCCTCATCCTCTGCACTTGAATTGGTACCTGAATGAGGAAGCAACCTCTCCTTTTCCTCATTCCCAGTGGCCCATGCACTAAGGATCTGGTAAACCCAAATCCAATATCTTCTTGAGGAAGCAATACCACAGGTGAGAACTGATACTCCCTGGGTTCCTTCCAGTAGTGTTTCAGTGCAGCTGACAGCTCTTCTGTTTCTTCTCCCTGGGGGACTAGCATCTTGAGTCTTGATGTGGCTCTGGGCAACCTGATCTAGTAGAAGGTGTCCCTGCCCATGGCACAAGGGTTGGAACTAGATGATCCTTGAGGGCCCTTCCAACCCTGAGAATTCTGTGATCCTGTAACACCATTTCTCAACTGATACTCAATGCTGATAATGTCTGCTTAAGAAACCAGTATCCTGACTGCTTCCCTCAGAAGCAATGCTCCCAGAATGTTGTAGGGAACAGATAGCCCAGGTTTAGACTGGAACTTAGGAAGAAGTCTTTCAGTATGAGGGTGGTGAGACTCCAAAATGGGTTGTCCCTGGAGGTATTCAAGGCCAGTTTGGATGAGGCCTTGATCAACCAAGTCTAGTTGAGAGGCATCCTTGGCCCAAGGCAGGAAGGTTGTAGTAGATGATCCCTAAGGTCCCTAAGCCATTCTGTGATTCCATGATAGGGCTCCATGCTCTGAATGAGGTCCCTTCGTCCCCCTCTTCCCTCCAAATACATCCAAGTTGCTTTTTCATCAGGAGAACGTGGCCCCAATATCCTCTGATATTCCAGGATAAGAAGCCTCATGTACTTGCATGGGAACATTTGTCATGGACATGCTATCCTGAAAAAAGGGAGACATATCTTGGGGCAGTATTCACAGAAGAACAGAATGGTAGGAGTTGGAAGGGACTTCTGGACTAGACTTCATCCAGTGCAACCTAGTACAGGTCACCTAGAGCAGGCTGCATGAAATCACATCCAGGCAGGTTTGGAATCTCTTCAGAGACAAAGACTCCATGACCTCTCTGGGCAGCTTGCTCCAGGCTTTCCAAAGGAAAGAAGACTTTCCTCATGTTCGGATGGAACTTCTAGTTTGTGTCTGTTGCTCCTTGTCCTACCACTGAGCACCACTGCAGAGAGTCTGGTGACTTGACTCCCATCCTTTAGATACTGATCAGCAAAACGGGCATTGTCATTCTTGCTTTCCAAGTGGATGCTGAGAAACACTGAGGAAAACCACTGTGTTCAAGTAAGATGGCATTGGTGCTGCTTAGCGCTGTGTGACAGGGACACTGAGAAGGGGGAACAGCCTTTGTGGGAAGCATTATAGGGCTTGGCAAGAAAATTCAGTGGCATTTCTTCAAATGTGGACTGAGCAACTGAGATTAGGAGTTTACATGATGAGTTTTCCCTTTTAAATTTGCATGAGTCAGCTGATATGGTGAGGTGTTATCTGCCATCCATGCTGGCTGGGGAGAGTCTGTGGGTTCTGAGAGCCTTATGAACTTGAGAGGTGTTCTCTATGCAGCTGTGGGCCCTTAAAAGCCTGTGCACTTTGAAAAACACTGATACTGCCAATTCAAAGGCAAACTTCCTGGATTTCCTTGATTATTTTTTTCCCCTCTTGGTATTTATTTAACAGAGAGAAGGGGCAGTTCCATGGCATGGAACACAAGATTTTTGTTAAGACATTCTGTTAATGTGTCTTCAGTAAACTCTTCCTTTCACCTGTACCTGCTTTCCTAACTGCTCTCTCCACGGCATTGCAAGAGCTGTAGCACCAGTTTAAAGAGAAAGCAGGCAACTGTGTGAAATTCAAGTGGGTCCTTGAAGGTATAAATAAGATTAGAGGCTTAACCATGAGTGAAGGATGGGGGGTGGAAAAGAAGTAGTTCATATGCCTGAAGTTGGACTGATTACAAGAGTCTGGGTCTAGAAAAAGAGCTGAAGCTTGTTCCTTCACCACTAGAAGTGTATACAGTTCTATTTGGTAAAAAATAAGGTAGAATCCTGGGGTTTATTCTCAGGGACTCACAATTTCTCCTGCTTTCTCTGAAGCACTGAGTGCTTGTAAGCCCAGTGGAACCAGCCAGGCATGCATTACTTCAAATGCTCTCAGGACCGCAGGTGAGGTACCAGGCATTGTGGACTGTACAGCAAGTCAAGTAGCCTGGTGTAACTCAAATTCAGTCCTCATCTTGAGTAGTGAAGAGCAGGACTGGGCTGACAGAGGTCAGATCCTATTCACAGGTCTGACATTTTCTTGTTGTGTGTCCTTAAGCAAAGCAGGGACCTTCCTGTGTGTGGTGAAGAGGTTATTAAATTTATGAATATGAAATATGAATAATGAAAAATATTATTTTTATTAATTATCAAACTATTAATAACCGATGAATCACCAACTTATATACATGTTCTAGTGCACGTTCGTGAAATACATTCCACAAGTGGCTTAGTGTTATGATTAGGACTTAATTGAACTATCTATAAACCCTTTCTATATTTACATAATGACGGGTGCAGTTCCGCCGCTTGGCCACTAGATGGAGACTCGGCGAGACGCGGGCGGCTTCTGGCTATACACAGCAATACTACAATCTTTCTATGCGTCAGCGCTTACTCTGCTAGACGCGGATACTTTGAACTGAGTGCTAGTGGTTGGAAAGCCCGTGGACGATATTCGATAGCTGTCGTTTGTAGCAAGGTGGGTGTCTTGCAGACAGTTGCCACTGGACTGATTCCTAGTCGAGTTGGGATGGCGGCATTGGGTTACTGTCTCCTCGCTTCACAACAGGGAAGAGGGAATAGTGGAACCTGGGCTTAGCACAGAAGAAGGTTCCCTTCAGGACTCGGTCGATTCCCTCCAGACAACAGGGATTGGTCCTGGTTGGGGTCGGCTCGCACGGCAGGGCGAGACGATGGTGGCCAGTAGGTGGGCTCGGACGACGTGGCAGCAGGCAAAGCTACGGGGGTCAGCCCAACCATGGCGATTTTCGGGGCTGATGTAAACAGCCTCGGGGAGAGAATGCGGCTGCGTTAGGTGGCGGATTCTCGTTTACTGAGCTTAAAGGAGCAGCGGGACTCATGGAGTGGTCCCGGGTTCGGTGCAGTATAGGCACGAACAATGCCTTAGTTTTCCCTGAGGTTCACAGGGCTCAGAGCGGCACGCGTGGCAGCTCCTCTCCCGCTACGGCAGGCCTGGGCATACGTGGACTCGGTATCGATCAAGTCCCTCTCCCCGGCAACTGGGCAGGTCTTACCCTCGGGGGTTGGTCCAGTCCTCCGGTGGCACGGTGGGCTCTCCCGGTCGGTATGACTGGCTGTAGCGACGCTGAGCTCAGGCGTCGATAAGGTCCTCCCTCTGGGCTTCTTCACTATGCAGAAGCTTCCAGTATGCGTGCATGTATAACAGAAACTAACAACAATAAGCTCAATGGCAAAGGCTGTTGATTGGGAGTTGCTCTCTCGAGCAAGCACAGAGACAAAGTGAATGAGGGGGTAACTTGTTTACCAATTGGGGTGATACTTATAGATTCCTCGAGGCTGGGCTTGACCAATGGGCACTCTCATAAACAACTGATTTCAGCCTATAGAAAGCGTGAAGCAAGAATTATGCCCATACTTGGTGTCAGCACGAGCACTGCATGCGCTGGGTGCGTGCAAGCCTGGCTAATGCCTTGGCTTTTGTCTTCCTCCTGGAGGAGGGGGAACTTGCCGACATGCTGGGACAAGATTCACTATCTGGGCATAATGTGCCTTCACCACACTGTGCCATTAGGATAGTTATTTAGCTTGAAGAATGGCTCAGTAGTTGGTGTGAGATGGATGACAAAGACAGGTGAAAGGCATCAGGGGAGTACTGTGAGCAGTAACAGAGTGAGTTACAGTATCACAGTATCACAGTATAACTTAGGTTGGAAAGGACCTCGAGGATCATCGAGTCCAACCTATCAACACAGACCCCATGACTAGACCATGGCACCAAGTGCTATGTCCAATCTCCTCTTGAACGCCTCCAGGGACGATGACTCAACCACCTCCCTGGGCAACCCATTCCAATGACGAATGACTCGCTTGGTGAAGAATTTCCTCCTCACCTCGAGTCTAAACCTCCCCTGGCGCAGCTTGAGACTGTGTCCCTTTGTTCTGGTGCTGGTTGCATGGGAGAAGAGGCCAACCCCTTCCTGTCTACAACCACCTTTCAGGCAGTTGTAGAGGGCAATGAGGTCACCCCTGAGCCTCCTCTTCTCCAGGCTAAACAATCCCAGCTCCCTCAGCCTCTCCCCATAGGGCTTGTGCTCAAGGCCTCTCACCAGCCTTGTTGCCCTTCTCTGGACACATTTAAGTGTTTCGATGTCCTTCTTAAACTGAGGGACCCAGAACTGGACACAGTACTCAAGGTGCGGCCTAACCAAAGCAGAGTACAGGGGCACAATGACCTCCCTGCTCCTGCTGGCCACACTATTCCTAATGCAGGCCAGGATGCCATTGGCCCTCCTGGCCACCTGGGCACACTGCTGGCTCATATTCAGGTGACTGTCAATCAGCACCCCCAGGTCCCTCTCTGTTTCGGAGCTCTCCAGCCACTCCAACCCCAGCCTGTAGCTCTGCATGGGATTGCCGTAGCCAAAGTGCAGCACTCGGCACTTGGACTTGTTGAATGCCATCCCATTGGGCTCTGCCCATCTGTCCAGTTGGTCGAGGTCCCTCTGCAGAGCCTTTCTACCTTCTAATTGACTAACATCTGCCCCTAACTTGGTGTCATCTGCAAACTTGCTGATGACTGACTCGACCCCCTCATCCAGATCATCGATGAAGATGTTGAAGAGGACAGGGCCCAGCACTGATCCCTGGGGGACACCACTGGTGACTGGCCGCCAGCTGGATGTGGCACCGTTCACCACCACTCTCTGGGCCCGGCCCTCCAGCCAGTTCCTAACCCAGCACAGAGTGTAGTGGTCCAAGCCACGAGCTGACAGCTTAGCCAGCAGTTTGCTGTGGGGGACGGTGTCAAAGGCCTTGCTGAAGTCCAGGTAGACCACATCCACAGGCCTCCCCACATCCACCAGACGGGTCACCTGATCATAGAAGGAGATCAGGTTGGAGAGGCAGGATCTGCCCCTCCTAAATCCATGCTGGCTGGACCTGAGCCCTTGGCCATCCATCAGGTACGCAGTTATTGCCACCAGGATAATCTGCTCCATCACTTTCCCTGGCACTGAGGGCAGGCTGACTGGCCTGTAGTTTCCAGGTTCCTCCATCCGACCTTTCTTATGGATGCGGACCACATTGGCCAGTTTCCAGTCATCTGGGACCTCACCGGTGAGCCAGGACTGGAGGAAAATGATGGAGAGCGGCCTAGCTAGCACATCTGCCAGCGCTCTGAGCACCCTAGGATGGATCCCATCCGGTCCCATGGACTTGTGAGTGTCCAAGTGGCTCAGCAGGTCCCGAACTAATTCCTCATGGATTTCCGGGGCATTACACTGCTCCCCGACCCCATCGCCCAGCTCAGGAGGCCACTCGTCCTGAACTCCTGCCTTGCTGTTAAAAATTGAGGCAAAGAAGGTGTTCAGGACCTCAGCCTTTTCCTCATCTTCGGTCACCATGTTCCCCTCCAGGTCCAAAAGGGAGTGCAGGTTCTTCCTGCCCTTCTTCTTATTGTTAATATATTTATAAAAATGCTTTTTATTATCTTTGACTGAGGTGGCCAGCTTCAGTTCCAGCTGGGCCTTTGCCTCCCTAATTTTATTCCTACATAATCTAACAGCTTCCTTGAACATACCTCGAGAAGCCTTTCCCTCCTTCCAAAGGTCATACAGCCTCTTCTTCCCCCTTAAATCCTCCAGGAGCTGCTTGCTCACCCAGGCCGGTCGCCTTCCCCGCCGGCTTGCCTTTTGGCACGTGGGAACCGCCAGTTCCTGTGCCTTCAAGAGCTCCTGTTTGAAGTAGGTCCAACCCTCCTGAACCCCTTGGTTCATGAGGGCTGGTGCCCAGGGGACTTTACAAACAAGTTTCTTAAACAGGCTGAAGTTCGCCCTTCGGAAGTCCAAGGTGAAGGTTCTGTTGGTGCTCCTCCCTATCTGCCTGCATATTGAAAACTTCACTATCTCGTGGTCACTGCACCCTAGGCAGCCTCCCACGATCACGTCTCCCACCAGCCCTTCCCTATTGGAGAACAGCAGGTCAAGCAGAGCCTGTCCCCTGGTAGGCTCGCTTAACAGCTGTGTCAGGAAGCAGTCCTCCATTCGCTCCAGGAATCTTCTGGACTGCCTCCTCCCTGCTGAATTAAGTTCCCAGCAGATATCTGGGAGGTTGAAGTCACCAACAAGGACAAGATCTGATGATCTTGAGACGGCCTCCAGCTGCTTGTAGAACACTTCATCAGCCTCCTCATCCTGGTTGGGTGGCCTGTAACAGATTCCAATCAGGATGTCAGATTTGTTAGGCTGCCCTCTGATTTTAACCCACAGGCTCTCAACTCCCTCATCTTCCACCTCAAGTTGTGTGGCAGAGAGTGACTCCCTAATATACAGAGCCACCCCTCCTCCTCTTCTCCCTTACCTGTCTCTCCTGAAGAGCCTGTAGCCCCCCAGTGTAGCACTCCAATCGTGGGTGTTGTCCCACCAAGTTTCTGAGATGGCGACTATATCATAGTCGCCCTGATGGATTAGGACCTCCAACTCCTCTTGCTTATTGCCCAGGCTGCGTGCATTGGTGTACATGCATCGCAGCTGGGTTCCTGACTTCTCAACTGACCCTACCTTGTGCCCTACTCTTTCCTCTGCAGAGGGACCAATTGCCTCACCCACCCCCTTCAGACCTAGTTTAAAGCCCTCCTAATGAGCCCTGCCAACTCCAGTGCCAGGACTCTCTTACCCCTTCTAGATAGATGCACCCCATCAGGACCCAGCAGGTCAGGTGCCGTGAAAGTTGTCCCATGGTCAAAGAACCCAAAGTTCTGCCTCTGGCACCATCCCCTGAGCCAATTGTTGATGGTGTGGGTTCTCCCATTCCTCTCAGTGTACACCCCTGCCACTGAGGGAACTGAGCAGAACACCACTTGAGCTCCTGCCCCATCAATCAATTGTCCAAGGGCCCTGAATTCCTTCTTAATTGCCCTGGTGCCCTTCCTGTCAATCTCATCACTCCCAGCCTGTGTCACCAGCAGAGGGTAATAGTCAGAGGGCTGGATTAATTTAGGGAGTCTCTTTGCAATGTCCCTAACCCGTGCCCCTGGTAGGGAGCAGACCTCCCTGTGGGATGGGTCGGGATGACATATGGGTCCCTCAGTACCCCCCAGGAGAGAGTCCCCAACAACTATAACCCTTCTCCTTTTCTTAGTGGAGCTGGTCGTTATAGATGGTGGGGACCGCTTGGGCTTAGGCTCCCCGCTGGATGGCTGCTCCTCAGCCTCAGCCCTCTCATTCTTACTGCCCTCAGCCTACAGGGCCTCATACTTATTATGCAAGGGCAGTGGAGGAGGAGGAGAGGGTCGGGGTGGATTTCTCCTGCCACCCCTGGCAGGGACCTGTATCCATCCCTCTCCGTTTCCAGGGACCCTTCCCTCAGCAGGGGAGATTTGCAGAGCCTTCTCCCACAAATCTAACTCCCTTTCACTTTCCCTTATTTTCCTTAGCCTAGCTACCTCCTCCTTCAGCTCGGCCACTTCATCCTTCAGCTCTGCCACCAGGCTGAGGAGAAAATTCACCTGCTCACACCTGACACAGGTGTCCTCTCCCACCCCCTCTATTCCAAGTGCCAGGCCGAAGCACTCTCTGCAGCTGGCAGCCTGGACTCCAGCATGTTGGTAAAACAGCTCTGTCTGGGCAGATGCTGCTTTTTTACCCTTCGTCCGAGTGACGACCATGGTGCAACGTTTGAGGTTTGGTTTTTGTGTTTGGGTGGGTTTTTTTTGTGTTTTTTTTTTTTTTTGTCAACCAGCCGCTAGGCTAGCTACTGAACCAAAATGGCGCCGCGCGCACAGCCCGGGCGGGATTTAAAAGTGCCGCGGCTGACGTCAGGCTCCCGTACCCGTGCAGGCTCGCATGAGCACGATCCTGCCGGCTCCTCCCCCTACCAGGAGTCCTCCCAACTCGCGAAACCCCGAAAGGAAGGTAAAAAATCCCCGAGAAACTCACAGCTCAAGCGGAGCGGTTCCGAACGAGCGGCCCCGATCGGCTACTGAACCATGGTGCTCTTCCCTGCTGTACCACAGAGTAGGGAACAAAGAGTTTGTGAGAAATACTAGGGCAGATAAAGTGCTGTCACCCCATTTTAAGCACTCAGAATGGTGGCAGTAGGGAAATAAGTGATTTAGGCTCTGCAGGAGTCTGCCAGTGCTAGGATTTGAGGTCACACTGGTGTCGGAGACTTGATGGGGTGCTTGGTGCCATGGGTTAGTTGTTTAGGTGGGATGGATTGGTTGATGGGTTGGATGCGATGATCTTGAAGGTCTCTTCCAACCTGGTTTGGTTTATTCTAAGTTTATTCTAAGTTATTCTAAGTTTTGTTCCTCCAGCCACAGCCTTCTTGATCTAAGTGTCAAATCTGGTTGTAAATAACTGCTGCAGCAGGTTCTATTCAAACGTTGAGGAGCGTTCTGGATATCACTCTTCTACTGTTTTGCTGTGTTTTCAGTAGCTGTGTCTCCTAAGTGCATGCAGTATTTTAACAGCTGGATTTCCTTCCACAGAAAACAGCTTTTCATTGCTCCCAGATGCTGGGCTACAAAAATGGGTTTGCCTTCTCTCGGCTGCCAACGGTGGGAATCAGCAGGGAGCGGCTCTACGTGAACCAGCTCCCTCAGGCTGACCTAGAGGAATTGTCCAACCAAAGACCTGCCCTGACCTATGGGCCAGCCAAGTGGGCCCCACCTTCAGGCTTCATTCCAGCACATGTGGCTTTCGACAAAAAGGTATAAAGAAAGCTTATTCCAGGAATATTGCTGTCCGAGTTCAGAGACGTAAACAGTTAGCTCCAGGGTTCATGGGACAGTGTACAGCAGTTTTCAGATGCCACAGCCCTTAGTCAGAGACAGCTGAACCCCAGACTGAAAGAGGCTTTCTTTGCTACAGGAGGAGGATTATAATACGTGGAGCTGTAAGACATTCCCTGTGAGTTACGCTGGAGTGTTTCCAGTGGGCATTGGGAAAGAAGTTTGATGAGTTCTGAAATGCTTCAGTTTATAAGCATGTCTCTGCAAACCACAGCCTTGGCATTCTCTGTTTCCAAAACTGTACTGAAACTGTAACTGAGCTCAGATTGCAAAAGGCAGTCTGCAGAGGTGGCGAGGGTTGGAAGGGGAAGGCCAAAAAGCCTCCTCCCTCCCCCCTGTAAAGTAAAGGGAAAGAAAGTTGAAAAGGGAAAAAAAACTCACAGCTGAATTAGCAAAGCAGTGGGTGCTGTATATTTACAAAGCAACATAGGATATGCAGGGGAATATATATACAGAATTTACAGTATTTACAATATATACAGAAATATACAACAAAGTAGCACAAAAATGAGAGTTCCCTCCTCTGCTGAGGGGGTTTCCCACCTCTGCTTCCCCTTCTCACCCCCTTTCCCCAGAGAGGGTTAGAAAGAGAGAAAAGAGGAAAAAATTAGAAGCAGTTATGTGTTAATTGGAAAGCAGTTAATACAGGCCTTGCAGTTTATCAGTTTCAAGGTCAAGCCTTGGCCGAAAGCCCAGAACACTGTGAGCTGCAAACCACCAAAGGAGGGAAGACAGACTGACCAGAAAAGTGCAGGAATGCCCAGGATACCCTGCTGCACTCCCAGTTCAGAAGGTGCTTCCTCCCACTCTACCAATGAAATTAGTTTAGATCCTTTTTTTCGTTTACAAACATCCGACCACCATATTCCCTTTCTTAAGGGGACAGCCTCAAACGGTCACAAGAGGGAACCTATTAGGCTGTGTAACTCTGGTCTATCTATTTATGCTGGTGTGTGTCACCACAGCTTGTTACAGCCTGTACCGGTCCATTAGTACTTCGTGCCTTACAGCTACTCAAGGAACTAATTCAGAGGGTTCCTTGGGATAAAGCCCTTAAAAACAAAGGGGTCCAGGAGAGCTGGTCCTACTTCAAGGAAGAATTGAGGAAGGCTCAGGGACAGGCTGTGCTAATGTGTCAGAAGATGAGCTGCCGGGGCAGACAGCCAGCCTGGATGGTTCATGAACTTTTAATGGAACTAAGGGAAAAAAAGAGGGCGTATCACCTTTGGAAGAAAGGGGAGGCAACCCGTGAAAAATTTAAGGATGTTGCTAGGTCTTGCAGGAAGAAAATTAGGGAGGCAAAAGCGCATTTGGAGCTTAGTCTGGCCTCTGCTGTGAAGGACAACAAAAAGTCCTACTATAAATACATTAATAGCAAGAGGAAGGGCAGAGACAACCTCCACTCCGTGGTGGACACAGAGGGGAATGTTGTGATAAGGGATGAGGAAAAGGCAGAGATACTTAACACCTTCTTTGCCTCAATTTTTACTAGCAGGGCAGAATGTCTTCCAGACAGCTGGCCTGCAGCGCTGGCAGAAGGAGCCAGGGTGCAGCATAGTTTTCCACTGTTCCAGAATGGGGTAGTTGGTGATCTGCTCAGCCGCCTGGATCCCCACAAGTCCATGGGACCAGATGGGATCCATCCTAGGGTGCTGAGGGAGCTGTCAGAGAAGCTGGCCAAGCCGCTCTCCATAATTTTTCAGCAGTCCTGGCTCACTGGAGATGTCCCAGAGGACTGGAAGCTGGCCAACGTGGTGCCCATCCACAAGAAGGGCCGGTTGGATGAGCCAGGGAATTATAGGCCTGTCAGCCTGACCTCAGTGCCAGGCAAGATCATGGAACAGGTCATCCTGAGTGCATTAACACAGCACTTACAGGATGGACAAGGGATCAGGCTCAGCCAGCATGGATTTAGGAAGGGCAGGTCCTGCCTGACCAACCTGATCTCCTTCTACGAGCAGGTGACCCGCCTGGTGGATGTGGGGAGGCCTGTGGATGTAGTTTACCTGGACTTCAGCAAGGCCTTTGACACCGTCCCCCATAGCAAACTCCTGGCCAAGCTGTCAGCCTATGGCTTGGACAGCAGCACTCTGAGCTGGGTTAGGAAGTGGCTGGATGGCCGAACCCAGAGAGTGGTGGTGAATGGTGTCACATCCAGCTGGCGGCCAGTCAGTAGTGGAATCCCCCAGGGATCAGTGCTGGGCCCCATCCTCTTTAACATCTTTATTGATGATCTGGATGAGGGCATTGAGTCTATCATCAGTAAATTTGCTGATGACACCAAGCTGGGCACAGGAGATGATCTGCTAGAGGGTAGAGAGGCTTTGCAGAGAGACCTCGACAGGCTGGACAGATGGGCAGAGTCCAACAGCATGAGATTTAACACATCCAAGTGCCGGGTTCTGCACATTGGCCACAACAACCCCATGCAGTGCTACAGGCTGGAGTCAGAGTGGCTGGAGAGCAGACAGGCAGAGAGGGACCTGGGAGTGCTGGTTGATGGTAGGCTGAACATGAGCCTGCAGTGTGCCCAGGCAGCCAAGAGGGCCAATGGCATCCTGGCCTGCATTAAGAACAGTGTGGCCAGCAGGAGCAGGGAGGTCATTCTGCCATTGTACACTGCACTGGTTAGGCCACACCTCGAGTACTGTGTCCAGTTCCGGGCCCCTCAGTTTAGGAAGGATGTTGACTTGCTGGGACGAGTCCAGAGAAGGGCAACAAAGTTAGTGAGGGGCTTGGAACACAAGCCCTATGAGGAGAGGCTGAGGGAGCTGGGGCTGCTTAGCCTGGAGAGGAGGAGACTCAGGGGTGACCTTATTGCTCTCTACAACTACCTGAAGGGGGGTTGTAAACAGGCAGAGGTTGGTCTCTTCTCCCAGGCAGCCAGCACCAGAACAAGAGGACACAGTCTCGGGCTGCACCAGGGGAAGTTCAGGCTGGAGGTCAGGAGGAAGTTTTACACAGAGAGAGTGATTGCCCATTGGAATGGACTGCCCGGGGAGGTGGTGGAGTCGCCGTCACTGGAGGTGTTCAGGAGGAGACTTGACAGGGTGCTTGGTTACATGGGTTAGTTGATTAGGTGGTGTTGGGTGATAGGTTGGACGCGATGATCTTGAAGGTCTCTTCCAACCTGGTTTATTCTAACTGTCTTTGATTACCAGTGCAAGGTTTGGTAAAGCAAGCCCTCTCTGCTGTCTCTCTCTCCTATCTTGGTGATCGTATCAGACTAGGAGGTGGCTCTGCATCTGCCTGGAGCAGTCCTGAGCTGACCCCTGATTTCAAATGTGCCAGTGGAACCCTGGCAAGTGCAGCCATAGACACAGACAGGTTGCTGCAGAGTTTGTGAGGCTCAGCAGACCTGAGAGCATGCAGGGGTTTGCACACTGCCAGACAAGCCTGCAAAAGAAGTCTGCAGCCAAGCCTCAGCCCATCTGTGAGACAGCCTGGGGAACAGATGTGCTGGGTTAGTTGCTGAGGTTATTCCTTCAGAGTAACATAGATCTTCCTGTCAAGGGAGGTTCTCCTCCCCCTCTACTCTGCCCTAGTCAGGCCATGTCTGGAGCATTGTGTCTAGTTCTGCTTCTTCAAGAGAGACAAGGAACTACTGGAGAGAGTCCAGTGGAGGCTACAAAGATGACAAGGGGACTGGAACATCTCTCTGACAAGGATAGGTTAAGTGACCTGGGGCTGTTTAGCCTAGAGAAGAGAAGGCTGAGGGTGGATCTTATCAATATTTAACAATATCTGAAGGGCAGGGATCAAGAGGATGGGGCAAGACTTTTTCCAGTGATGCCCACAGATAGGACAAGAGGCAATGGGCACATACTAGAACACAAGAAATTCCATCTGAACATGAGGAAAAGCTTCTTTCTTGTGAGGGTGACAGAGCACTGGAACAGGCTGCCCAGAGAGGTTGTGGAGTCTCCTTCTCTGGAGAGGTTCCCAACCCATCTGTGTGCAATCCTGTGCAGCATGCTCTAGGTGAAGCTGCATGGGGGTTGGACCAGACGATCCTCAGAGGTGCCTTCCAATCCCTATGCACCAGGAGTTAGTTTAATCTGTCAGATTCTTCTCTGCCCCTTGCTTCAATCCAGAGTAGCAGCAGGGGTACCTGTGCTTCTAGGGGAAGACATAGTCCCTTTGGAAGAACTTTTAGTGGCTAGTAGGAACTTGTGGCTTTATCATCACTTAATTACTTTGATCTTTGTGTTGATGTAGGTAATCAAGGCCTGATTGGCCATCTACTACTAACAGTGAAGAGATGCTTGTTGGACAAGCACCAAACATAGCAGTACTCAGACAAAATCCTAATCCAATCATTTACATTGGTAGCTACAAGCCAAAATTTACTTCATACTAACTATACCAACACTGTAGGTAGGGACCTCCTCAAAGGAAGGACAAACCATTGCAGGCAAATCAGAACAAAGGGTTGTCCCTACTCATGTAAGAGTACACAATCCCCAGAGTATCCTCAGCCATCCCAGATCAACACTTCTCCCAGGCTAGACTGGTGTTTCAAAGTGAACCAACACCTGAGCTAATTTATCACAACATACCATTCTGCCTCAGGTTAGGAGTTGCTATCCCAAGCCTATCAAGCAGGCACACCAAGGCATATCAGAAAAACAGGATAGACTACATCAGGAGCAAACAACTTCAGTTATCTCTCTTTTAAAACCAGCAGCAGAACCTTGTCAAAATATTAAGAACAAGATAAACACAAGGACAGAACAAGATAATATTAACCACTCTGACAGACAAATGCCTTAAAATAGTATTCAAAGCCACTGAGCTTTCCATAAGCCCATCTCATAGTGGTGCCACAAAGTGGAAAGACACAGCTTCTTAAAAATGCAATTACTAAGGTGGGTCAGGTTTTGTTCTCCTTTAGGCCAATGATACACACAGCTTTTGAAATAGAGCAATAACAAACATAAGCCCCAGAGCCAGAACCTAAGCCACAGGCACTGAGATCTGAGTTTCTTTCTGTATACAGCACACAGCATCAGACAGCAGCGCTGCGAAACATCCATTGTGCTCATCTTCGTTCCATCTCACTTGCCAAGGTTTTTGGGAGCCATTAGCCAGGGAGCTCAGCCAGACTATTACCTGCATCATACTGCTGTTCTCCATTCATCTCCACAGCAGCCCAGTGGTTATTTTGAGCAGCCAGAAGCAGGGGAAATCTGAGCTGTCACGGTTTGGTGGTCATGAGTTGCCTCCCGCCCTCGATTCTACTGGTAACCAGGACATTCAAGAAGGGATCCTGAAAAAAACCTGAAAGGAACAACTGATGAGAACACCTCCATTGGATTTTAACTTCTTTTAAGACATGGGAAACACATTACTCCAGCAATAAGCCGAAAGCCTTAAAGCAAAGACATCTCCCTGCATTTATGTCCGTTTATTCCACGCCCCTCATCTGCAGGCCAACGTGGTTCTAGAAAAAAAACGTGGGGTTTGTATGTCAATTATAAAGATGACTTTTGACATCTCTTCACCTCCCCAACCCTTCTCTAAAGCTCTTTCAACCCTGCACAAAGCTAAAGAAGCAGGGAACCAACCAAGTCATGGTTAAGGAACAAGACAAAACAAGAATGCAGCTCCTTTGTTACCTGGACCAACAGAAATGTCCAAAGTCAAAAAGCCAAACTGGTACCGGCACAGGAAGAGCACCATCAGGCCTACAAATGTCTGCTCAGGCTGGTAAGCTCCTAACATTTCAGCTATTTGCTTACCACAAGCCTTCAGGCCATTTGCAGCTCTGGTTTTAAGCATAGCTATAAGGGAAGTTTAAATATATGTATATGTTTTAAACTTCCCAGATCCTTAACAGTTCAACCAAAGAACCATGGCTTCATCACTTTAACAGGACTCGAAGACACCAGTGAGTCTATTCTGCTATGACAGAGTAGCTTATTTATTATCAAAATGTTGTTTCTTATACAAAGTGGAAAAAAATGAATCAATATTCCACATGTGAAGACAAGAATCAAGATATGAACTGTATTTCAGTTTCATTTTATGGTACACTTTACCAGTCTTAAAATTTTCTTTGGTTTTTAGGAGAGTTCATTTTACTGTATATAAGCTGGTAAAATATGTTTTAAGATACTCAATACAGTCACTGATCATCATTCTGTGTATTTAAAAGATGTTTGGTATTGACTTTGCCCATGTCAATGGTTCTCCCAAGTCTTGCACAACAGCGGAGGACTGCTCCTACATCAAAATTACAATCCTGTGGTATAATACAAGCAAGTAATAAAACTCCAGCCCATAACACAGAATACTTCCCCTCATCAAGTATCTTAAGCATCATCTTCATCACCAAGGGAGACAGCCCCTCTCTGCTCTCTTTATATTCATTTCTGCCAACACAGCTCCAAATTGTTTTGAAGACAGCACAGCAAGAAAATTTTGCAATCTGCTTTGACAGCCCCACCCTACCAATACAGAGGCCATGCAAATGTTAGATGGCTGAGTACTTGAACATCTTATTCTGTTACTCTAAACCAGAAAGTACTGCCCTGCAGAACATCTGAGAATGGCACATGTCAAAAAAAATGCCCTGAAACCAGCTGTTTTGCACATCTTTGTTTAACTACACACCTGTGCATGCACACACAGAGCGTTTTACAGTTGTAAAAGCTGAGGATGCTCCTGCTCCAGTGCCCCCCTAAACATATTGTGATGTGGAGCCACAACTTCCAAACCTATTCTTATGAGCAATTAAATAATTTTCTCCTTGGTAATGGCAGAAACCAAGAAGGGACAGGTCTAAAGCAAGCCCCCTAGTTCACTGCACTGGCGATGCACTGTGATTATTTCTCCTGTAAAAAATTCTCCACTAAAGCAAAGCCACATAGTAAATAAAAGGCTGTGTTACACGCCTCTTCATATCACACTTTGACTGACAATGAGATGGGGCATGAAGGGGGCCCAGAGCCAAGATTATTGCCTTAAAAACACTTGTAACAAAAACACAGTCTTCAAATTCCCTTAGCACTCTTACTGAATGTCTGGCAAGTACCTGTTCCCTATAAGCAAAGACAGCAGAAACAACGTAGAGGACTAAAAACCTGGGTTTGTAAAACAAAGCCTGTACTTCTCACTTGAACACCTGGTTTTAATAAAGGGAAGACCTACACATTTGAAAAGTCTTAAATTGGTTGGAGTTTTGGATGCCTGTGGTGTCTATGTAGACTACCTGATAATCCTTAAGAGAGGCTTTGTGATTTGGGGTTTTTTTTTCCAATAAGGTTACAGAAATGAACCTATTTTAAGTGTGGTTGGGCTTTTTCCTACAGCAGCACAGACAATTGTCTAAGAAGTGTAAGTTGCCTAGCAGATGGAAACACAAAAATCTCACTTCAAAATGAGTGTCAGAAATGAGAGATTTTTCCAACCCAATACTGATTCCCAAGGTGCAACCACATCTTCAATTCTGAAGCTGTAACTGCACCGGACCCTTGGTAACTACAAATGACCAAGACGCTATCCAGCCCTTCTGCCCTAAAGAGCATCTTTCATCCCACCAGAGAGCAGGTAGACATTAGGCAGCTTTAGGCAGGCTTCAGTTGAATTTGTATTGTCATTCAAATAAGCAGCTTGTGAACTACAGCTGGTCTGAAAAACTCTTAATGAAATGTGTTTTTTTTTTCCTTTGAAAATCTGTCTCTTTGTTAAAGATTGAAGTATTTTGGAGAAGTAGTTCTGTTATAGGGAAGTTTAGGTGAGAGTGTAACTGCTTCTGTCAGCTTGCCTGCCCAGTTCCTCAGGGGTGCCTCAGAAAAGACAACAGCTCTGGTAATCCCAGGCAAAAGGACTGGGTGGATTCCAGTGGCTGAGACTGGAAAGGGCAGTGTTACTGTCCCTGCTGATAGCAGTATCTCAGGCTCCCATGGACCCCATGCAAAGCGAATGATTCAAGACATGCCTCCACCATGACAACGCAGAGAACTTGGAAAGGAAGAAAATAGATGGAAAACCCCCACAAACCCAAACCTTCCCAACATGCTGCAATTCCATTTTGTGGAGGATTTCCATGGCTGCATGTTAAAATGCTGTGTAGTAGGCTGCAAATGTCCTCAGAGTGTCTGTGGAACATCATGGAACATAATGGAATGAAGCTGGAGGTGGGGAGATTCAGGCTAGATGTGAGGAGGAGGTTCTTCCCCATGAGAGTGGTGAGACCCTGGAATGGGTTGTCCAGGGAGGTGGTCGAGGCCCCGTCCCTGGGGGTGTTTAAGCCCAGGCTGGATGAGGCTCTGTCCAGCCTGATCTAGTGTGGGGTGTCCCTGCCCATGGCAGGGGGGTTGGAACTAGATGATCCTTGTGGTCCCTTCCAACCCTGAATGAAACTATGAAACTATGAAACTATCTACATCCTCTTAGGGTCACTCAATGATCCTTCAGGGAATATTCCTCATGCTTCTGCCAAGTAAAGGAGCTGTCATTGACTGGCTTTCTGTAGGGAACATTTTCTCTGCACCCTAACATCTCTCCTTATTTCTCCAGCACAAAATAGCTTTTCATACAATCATAGAATTGTTTTGGCTAGAAAACACCTTTAAGATCATCGAGTCCAACCATTATCTAACTCTACCAAGTCTGCTGTTAAACCACATCCCCTTAGCACCACATCTATGCATCTTTTAAACACTTCCAAGGATGCTGATTCAGCCACCTCCCTGGCAAGCCTGTTCTAGTGTTTGATAACCCTTTCAGTGAAGAAATTTCCTCTGATGTCCAATCTAAACCTCCCCTGGTGCAGCTTGAGGGCCTTTCTTCTCATCCTATCACTTTTTTTATGTGGGAGAAGAGACTGACCCCCACCCGTCTACAACCTCCTTTCAGGTAGTTGTAGGAAGTTTTAAGGTCTGACTTTTCTCCAGGCTAAAGAACAAAATTTCCCTCAGCTGCTCTAGACCTTTTTTCTCTAGACCTTCTCTGGACCTACTCCAGCACCTCAATGTCTTTCTTGTAGTGGGGGCCCCAAAACTGAATCCAGGATTCAAGATGTGGCCTCACCAGTACTGAATACAGGAGGGCAATCACTTCTCTGGTCTTGTTTGCCACACTATTTCTGATTGATGCCAGGATGCTGTTGGCCTTCCTGGCCACTCGGGCACACTGCTGACATATTCAGCCAGCTGTCAGTGGTGAATAGATGTGACTTCAGATGCTCCATGCAGATTTGAAAACCCACATTCATACTTGAACTCTTTACTAAAATTTCCTGATAGTTCCCCTAAATCAGGATCTGCAAGGCTGACAACAGTGAGTCAAGTTATGTATGTCAGTAAACCAGATTAGTGGTGGTAACCAAGCACCTGGCAGTAGCTGAAATAGGAGCTGATCCTGGAGGAGTAGGCAAGAGGCCATTTTTTACACCTTATGCATGTCCAATTTGTAAAAGCCCTCACAATGTCTCTGCCATCAGTCATGGATTAGGCTATATTTGGCTTTGATTCACAGTTTCAAATTGCATTGTGTTGGAAAGGATCATAGAATGATTTGGGTTGGAAGAGACATCCAAAAGTCACTTAGTCCAACTCTGCTGCACTGAGCAGGGACACGAGATCAGGTTGCTCAGAGCCTTGTTACGCCTGACCTTGAATATCTCCAGAGATGGGGCCTCAACCACCTCCCTGGGCAACCTCTTCCAGTGCTCCACTACCCTAGTGCTGAAGAACTTGTTCCTAAGATCCAACCTAAATCTTCTCTTTTCTAATTTCAAACCATTGCCCCTCATCCTACCACTACAAGCCTTTGTAAGCAGTCCCTCTGCAACCTTCTTGTAGGTCCCCTTCAGGTACTGGAAAACTGCTTTATGGTCTCTCCAGACTCTTCTCTTCTCCAGGGTGAACAACCCCAGCTCCCTCAGCCTGTCACAGAATCATAGAATCAATAAGGTTGGAAAAGACCTCAGAGATCATCAAGTCCAACCTATCACCCAGCACCTCATGACTAAGTAAACCACGGCTTCAAGTGCCATGTCCAATCCCCTCTTGAACACCTCCAGGGATGGTGATTCCACCACCTCCCTGGGCAGCACATTCCAATGGCCAATTACTCTTTCTGTGAAGAACTTTCTCCTCACCTCGAGCCTAAACTTCCCCTGGTGCAGCTTGAGACTGCGTCTTCTTGTTCTGGTGTCCTCATAGGCCGCCTTGTCTGATCACCACCCAGTAACTGCTAAAGGAAACAGCAAATAAATGAATGGTCTTAACAGAGTAATTGTGGTGTTCACATTATTTCTTTCTCTCTCCCTTTATTTTGTTGGCCCTTTGGCAGATTTTGAGGTTCTATGCCTATTTCCAGGAGGATGTTCCTGTCTCCACAGAAGAGCGTTACGGGATCCGCCAAGTGGTTATCTTTTACTACTTGGAAGATGACAGCATGTATGTCATAGAGCCTGTTGTGAAGAACTCTGGCATCCCTCAAGGGAAACACATCAGATGGCACCGAGTGCCCAAGAATGACCATGGGGATCATTACCACTGGAAGGATCTGAATCAAGGCATGAACATCACCATGTACGGCAGGACCTACCGCATAGTCGACTGTGACCCCTTCACCCAGGTGTGCTCCCTGTACAGACAGCACTGCCACATGTGGACAGCACTGGCACATGTGGCCAGGCATCTTAAAACCCAGGAGGCTGCAGTCTGTAGTTTTCACAAGAAGGTTGTCTGAAATCTTTCATTTTGCTTTTGGTGGAGAAGTCTTTCATCAGCTCAGTGAGAAGGTTGAGGTATATTGTCCAAAGAAGGGCAACAAAGCTGGTGAGAGCTCTGCAGAGGGACCTCGACAGGCTGGACAGATGGGCAGAGTCCAAGGGCATGAGATTGAACAGATCTAAGTGCTGGGTTCTACACATTGGCCACAACAACCCCACGCAGTGCTAGAGGCTGGGGTCAGAGTGGCTGGAGAGCGGTCAGGCAGAAAGGGACCTGGGGGTACTGGTTGATAATAGGCTGAATATGAGCCAGCAATGTGCCCAGGTGGCCAAGAAGGCCAATGGCATCCTAGCCTGTATCGGGAACAGTGTGGCCAGCAGGAGCAGGGAGGTCATTCTGCCCCTGTACTCAGCACTCTTTAGGCCACACCTTGAGTCCTGTGTCCAGTTCTGGGCCCCTCAGTTCAGGAAAGATGTTGAGTTGCTGGAAGGTATCCAGAGAAGGGCAACAAAACTGGGGAGGGGTTTGGAGCACAGCCCTATGAGGAGAGGCTGAGGGAACTGGGGTTGTTTAGCCTGAAGAAGAGGAGGCTCAGAGACCTTATTGCTGCCTACAACTCTCTGAAGGGAGGTTGTAGCCAGGTGGGGGTTGGACACTTCTCCCAGGCAACCAGCACCAGAACAAGAGGACACAATCTCAAGCTGCACCAGGGGAGGTTTAGGCTGGGTGTTAGGAAGAAATTCTTCATAGAAAGAGTGATTTGCCATTGGAATGTGCTGCCCAGGGAGGTGGTGGAGTCACCATCACTGGAGGTGTTTAGGAAGAGACTGGTTGGGGTGCTTGGTGCCATGGTTTAGCTGATTAGATGGTGTCGGGTGATACGCTGGACTTGATGATCTCTGAGGTCTTTTCCAACCTGGTCTATTCTAGTCTAGTCTAGTCTAGTCTAGTCTAGTCTAATATTTGCTTGCAGCATGTTAATTGCTCCATGGTTTTGCTCCAGGACTGCTGGAAGTCCGTCCTTTGTCCTCAGAAATGCTCTGTACTGTACAGGTTGTAATCTTACTTCTGTGTCGACAGAACTGATGTAAGCTCAGTTCTATATGGGCAGCAGTTTAACTGCATAGAGTCCAGATGAAACACTGTGCATACATGATCCTCACTCTTTTTTGATTTAATACTCTGCTGTTACAACAAAGCTACTGAGATTTGCATCCATCTGCAGCCAAGCCAGAAGAACAGCCATGATCTGTGGCCTGAGAACTGTGGTATGAGCTGACCTTTCTAAGAGAGATTACTCATTGCCTGCTTTTCTATTTCTGGCAATTTCTGACCAGTAAATGAGATAATAACAATCCAATAACAAGTTAGAACAAATACCAGTATACTGTACCCTGTGTGACCATTTGAGGCTGTGCCTTTAAGAAAGAGACAGTGCTGGGACACTCTGGCTGAATGTTTTGGAATAATAACGAAAACAATCAGATATTCTAAACGAATTTCATTGGTAGATTGGTAGAATGCAACTTTAAGTTTTGAGTTCAGTTGGAACTTTCATCAGTTTGCTCCTTTCCTTCTCCCTTTCCAGCTCGTCTGCTTCTGGGCTCCCTACCAGAGCGACCTTGAACAGATAAGCAACTAATTTGCATGAGCCCTACTAAAATTCTGCTTTATTAATTCCTGCCTTTTTTCTCTCTTTCTAACCCTCTTTGGGAAAAAGGGAGGTAGGGGGAGAGAAGGGGGTACAGGGGGGAACCCTCCTCTGGAGGAGGGAATTTCGTTCCTGTATTCTTGGTTTTTTTTTACTTTGCTGTATATTTCTGTATATAAATTGTAAATACTGTATATTTTGTGTACATATCTTCCATTTTCCACATTGCTTGTAAAATATAGCATTTCCTTTGCTTCTCCGGCTGGGTTAGCTGTGGTTTTTCTTCCTCTTTGTGGGGGAGAGGAGGCTAGGCCTTCTCTCAAACCACCACAACCCTGCTAGATTGTTCCTGGTAAAATCTCAGCCCTGGACACCTACTCTTCTTCCAAACAATTCTCAGGAGCAGTCTAGGAGTTAGAATGTTCCTGGGATCCTTCCCAGTAGGTGACTTACATGCAGCCAACCTGTTGTGGAGGCTGGGTGAGTTCAGATGCAGGATGTCACTTTCCAGTTGGCCTCAGTGCCCAGGTAACAGAAGGCGACGGAGATTGGAATCAATATGGCTGACCAATATGATCGAGTATTGTTCCTTTATTGTTCCAGTGTTGCAGGCCGATGGTGCAGGCCTGAGGTGCAGGCCTATGGAGCAGGCCTGTAGTGCAAGTATAGCACAGTAAAGTAAAGAAGAACAGGAGACAGGAAAGGCAGAAGTGTGTAGCAAGGGAACTGCTACAACTTATATAAACTCGGTGTGCCTTGTTGGCATAGCTCCATTGGTTCCCTCTGAGTGACCACACATTGCACTATTACAGATTATTGGTCCAACTACTAATGACACAACGAGGTTTGTTGATGCAGGTGCATGTCCTGTTGTCCCAAGATAAGTGTCCATGTTTATAGCTACCAGTGTCTTGTTTTAGTTACATGCTGCAGGCACAGCACTGTTTTGCTCCACTGCTAGCTGGCTCTGCATTTATGCTGAGCATGGCCTACCACCATGTCAGGCTCTAGGCCTGCACTGCCAGATTGCTCACACTGCTCGTCGCTGGAATTGCCACACCCAGGAATGTTCCCAAAGATGTGTAATATATTAGTATGTATGTGGTTATTTGGAACATGTGGGTCCAGCCGTGCTGTAAAGTCAGTTCACACCAGACAAAGTGTTGGGTCTCATGTAAACGTTTGTTGGTTGATGGTCAAACATGAAATGAGCTACATGGGTCTACAGCTGAAGGCCACTAATCTATTTATCATTAACTGGCATCCTCCAGACCAGAAAATAGTGAGTCTGAAAGTGTGAACCTGCTTTGTGAGTCTTCAGAGTGATCTCATGTGCTTGTTGGAGGTGTTTGCATAGGTGTTTCCTGGGCTGAATGTTTTCACGGGCCATTTCCCAAGGCCTAAAAGGCAACAAGTCCATTGACTTCAGAGTTTGTTTTGGTTTGGGTGACTGATGTGAGTACACAAGCAGCAGCCTCGAGTTTGTTGATGCATCCAAGATATGCAAAATCTCTCTGTGGGAAAAGTACTGCTCCTGAAAGATGGACTGAAACTGCCACTGTGGCCCATAGCCTCTGGTCTGAAGGGCCTTGGTGGGCCTAGTGCAGGTCACACTAACTTCCACTGCCTGACACATTTGGGAGCCCTGGATCTCTTGCACCATCAGTATGCACTAATTTAGTTCTTTTACATAAATGACACCAGCTATCAGTTTTTTCCATTTAAGGCCCTAAGGCAAAGGAAACCTCTGCTCAAACAAAGTTGAGGACAGCATTACCCTAAGTAGCTAAAAGCAAGCAAAGCCAAGAAGCATCTTAAACAGAAGCATCTTAGTCATCTTGGGAAAGAATAATCCCATGTACCAGTACAGTTTGTGATGAGGTGCTTGGTGCCATGGGTTAGTTGTTTAGGTGGGTTGGATTGGTTGATGGGTTGGACGCGTTGATCTTGAAGGTCTCTTCCAACCTGGTTTGGTTAATTCTAAATATAAAATAAAGGTTTATTCTAAATAAAGGGTCACCATTTGCCGCGATTAAGAGATGGGTCGCAGCCTGATGCAGGCCAGGTGTCCACTTTATTATGCAAAATTCTTCTTTATAAAACTAATACAACGCAGAAGCAGTTTACAACAGGAACAGGGACTCTGTTACATCAATCTGCTATATGCCTGAAGTCTTACACTCTCAGGTCATAACAACCACTCCTAATCAAATATCTGCCCTCCTCCAACAGCACTGCTGCACCGAGTTCCCATAGTTCACAAGCCATCAAGGCCAACACTGTCTCCTTCTTATCAGTCCAGCAGTGCTTGGAGCTCGGCTCTCCAAGATTTAACCCTTCATTTCCCCCTTCTGTTATATAACAAGAATCCCCTTAACAAAGCAATTAATCAAACTCTATAAGCATTACAGTAAACAAGGTAAAAAAAGTAGCAAAAAGAATAAAGCAGTAAAAGCATACATAATTGTTCTAAGAAAACTACAAAGCCAGAGAGAAAGTCCCCAATTAGCAAGCAATTTAAAAGATGAAGGAACATCATGAAGTGTTTTCACATGTACATTTGCCGCAGCCAGGTAGAGGGGAGCAAATATACGATATACTATCAAAAGACTCCGTTTATTGCACACACAGTGACTACTTTTATACAGTTTTCTTCTTTCTTACATGCAATCAGGCACTGTTCATGCATCATAGGATTGGACGGCTCGCTTTGTCCACGCGACGAGCACGCATCAAGGCTTTTCTTCTATTGGCTCACAGCTACTTGCGTGTTCTTGCTTTGAACTCCAGTTCTGTGGTTAACATCATCCTGATTTACACCTCTCTGTGTCCAAGTTCATTATCTCACCTCCTTGTTATCTCAGTTCAGTTTCAGGTCAAAACAGGGTGTATTTCATATTCTGGTATAAACATGTTCTATTGCCCAAGGGCTGGCCCCAACATACATTGATCTGTAAAGACTGTGGAACAATTGTTTGGGTCCAAATTCTCCACCCTAAATATTTCCAAGGTGGTACATTCTGAATTTTCTCAGATGCTACACAAAAACCCACTTGAGTCACAGTAGATACAGTAAGGGCTACGGCTTTCTCCATGAGCTCGGGGCTTTGTGCTGCCACTAGAATGTCATCCATGTAATGATATATCAGAACATCAGGAAATGCCTCTTGAACAGGACTAAGAATTTTTGCTATATACCACTGACAAATTGTAGGACTATTTTTCGTTCCTTGTGGAAGCACAACCCAATGATATCTCTGCAAAGGTTGTTGCATGCTGATGTTTGGAACTGAAAAAGCAAATTTAGGAGCATCATTTGGATGTAAAGGAATGCTAAAGAAGCAATCTTTCAGGTCAATAACAGTTAAATGCCAATATCATGGTATCATTGTGGGGGAGGGTAGCCCTGGTTGAAGGCTCCCCATATCTTCCATAATGTCATTAATATTTCTGAGATCATGGAGTAAGCGCCACTTGCCTGTTTGTTTTTTGATGACAAAAATAGGAGAGTTCCATGGACTCGTGGAGGGTACAATATGCCCTTTCCCCAAATGCTCCGTGACTAGTTCTTGGAGTGCATGAAGCTTTTCCAATGGTAGGGGCCATTGGCCCACCCAGACAGGGGGATTTGTTTTCCATGTTGTGGCCGGTTGACGTTGCCCCCTTAAGAAAGGGAATATGGTGGACGGAAGTTGGTAAACGGAAGGAATAGTCTAAACTAATTTCATTGGACGAGTGGGAGGAAGCACTTTTCTGAGCTGGGACTATACTGAGTTTCTCCAGCACCTTATCTTCAGTCTTGCTTCCGTCTTTGCTTCGTGCAGCAGCTTTGCCTGTGCTGGGCTTTCTGCCAACGCCTCGGCCTTGAAAACCAGATAACAGGCCTGTATACTAACTCCCTTCCAATTAACACGAACTGCTCCTAACTTTTTTTTCCTCTCTTTCCTTTCACTTTCTATCCCATTCTGGGGAAAGGGGGGGGAGAGAGGGGAGAGCGGAGGTGGGGGACCCCTCTGCCGAGGGGGTCACTCTCATTTCTGTGTTACTCTGTTGTATATCTTTGTATATATTGTAGATATTGTAAATTTGTAAATATCTCCCTGCAAACCCTACATCGCTTTGTAAATATAGCTCCACTGCTTTGCTAATTCAGCTTACGAGTTTTTTTTTCCTTTCCCTTCAATTTTTTTTTTTTTCCTTTTACTTTACAAGGGGGAAGGGAGGAGGCTTCTCAGCCTCATCCTTCCAAACCCACCACACATGTTAACTACATCAATCTGCTATATGCCTGAAGTCTTACACTCTCAGGTCATAACAACCACTCCTAATCAAATATCTGCCCTCCTCCAACAGCACTGCTGCACCGAGTTCCCATAGTTCACAAACCATCAAGGCCAACACTGTCTCCTTCTTATCAGTCCAGCAGTGCTTGGAGCTCGGTTCTCCAAGATTTAACCCTTCAAGTTTGGAGATGGATCTGTTGGAGTATGATGTAGAGGAAAGGGACCTGGGAGTCCTGGTGGACAGAAGGATGACCATGAGCCAGCAATGTGCCCTTGTGGCCAAGAAAGCCAATGGCATCCTCAGGTGTATTAGGAGTGCAGTTACTAAGTAGGTCAAGAGAGGTTCTCCTCCCCCTCTATTCTGCCCTGGTGAGGCTGCATCTAGAATACGTGTCCAGTTCTGGGCCCTTCAGTTCAAGAAGGACCTCAGAGAACTGCTTGAAAGAGTCCAGCACAGAGCCACAAAAATGGTTAAGGGAGTGGAACATCTTCCTTACAAGGAGAGACTGAGGGAGCTGGGGCTCTTTAGCTTGGAGGAGACTAAGGGGTGATCTCATAAATGTTTGTATGTGAAGGGTGAGTGTCAGGAGGATGGAACCAGGCTCTGCTCAGTGATGTCCAGTGATAAGACAAGAAGCAATGGGTGCAAGGTTCCATGTGAACATAAGGAAAAACTTTTTCACTGTGAGGGTGACAGAGCACTAGAGCACTGGAGCACTGCCCAGAGAGGTTGTGGAGTGTCTTTCTCTGGAGACATTCAAAACCTGCCCACATGCATTCCTGTGTGCCCTACTCTAAGTGATCCTGCTCTGGCAGAGTGGTTGGACTAGATGATACCGTTTCAGCGGTAAGCTCTCTCGGTGTAATGGGTTGGGGCAGACCCTCTCCCCACCACGCGCAGAAATAACGACTCAGACAAACAGATTGCAAAAGTGATGGAAAGTTTAAATAGAACAGTGAGTGCGTGCAGAGAACTAGAAATACAGTGACAAGAGAAAAGAACCCAAAACAGACCCAGAGAAATCCCATCCCTACCTGAGGGTACACCCGAGACCCCCAGGGCTCCTTCTTCCCCCTCCCATTGCTAGGCTAGTCTCAGCTGGCCAGATCTGAGACTGCCCATCCCCCCGTAGCCTTGGGCCTAGCCAGGCCCAAAGCCAGGAGATCTCTCCCCCATGTTACCGGCTGACGGAGGAGGAAGAAAAGAGGAAGTGCCAGACCCCGCCGCGAAACTTATAGTGGTGCAAGGGATCATAGTAGGAAATAACCTAATTTCCTGTGTCCACCCACTGGGCTGGAATTCTGGACACAGGAAACACCCCTGTAGCAGAGGGCAGCCAGCCCAAACTACGACACTCGGGAACACACCAAGACCAGGAGCCTCGGAAAAGCACTAACTGCTCCATTTTCAACCTGCGGGACTCAAGCGGTATCTCGGCACTCGGCTAGGATCGGCTCTTGCCATTTCTCCACGTGCTCGGGATCGCTTGGGCTCCCTGTGTCGCCGTGGCACTTTAAAAAGCCAACGGCAGCTTGCGGCAGCTTCCGTTTCAGCAGTAAGCTCGCTCGGGAACACACCGAGACCAGGAGCCTCGGAAAAGCACTAACTGCTCCCTTTTCAACCTGCAGGACTCAAGCGGTATCTCGGTACTTGGCTAGGATCGGATCGGCTCTTGCCGTTTCTCCACGTGCTCGGGATCCCTTGGGCTCCCTGCATCGCCGTGGCACATTTTTCTATACAGAGAGAGTGATTGCCCATTGGAATGGGCTGCCCGGGGAGGTGGTGGAGTCACCATCGCTGGAGGTGTTCAGGAGGAGACTTGACAGGGTGCTTGGTTGCATGGGTTAGTTAGTAGGGTGGTATTCTATCTTTGGAGGTCCCTTCCAACCCCTAACTTTCTGTGAGTCTGTAATTCTGTGATCTTCATTTGTATTTGCGAATGGAATGGAATGGAATGGAATGGAATGGAATAGAATAGAATAGAATAGAATAGAATAGAATAGAATAGAATAGACCAGACCAGGTTGGAAGAGACCTTCAAGATCATCGCGTCCAACCCATCAACCAGTCCAACCCACCTAAACAACTAAACCATGGCATCAAGCACCCCATCAAGTCTCCTCCTGAAAACCTCCAGTGATGTCGACTCCACCACCTCCCCGGGCAGCCCATTCCAATGGGCAATCACTCTCTCTATATAGAACTTCTTCCTAACATCCAACCTAAACCTCCCCTGGTGCAGCCTGAGACTGTGTCCTCTTGTTCTGGTACTGGCTGCCTGGGAGAAGAGACCAACATCCGCCTGTCTACAACCTCCCTTCAGGTAGTTGTAGAGAGCAATAAGGTCACCCCTGAGTCTCCTCTTCTGCGGGCTAAGCAATCCCAGCTCCCTCAGTCTTTCCTCATAGGGCTTGTGTTCCAAACCAACTTCATTGCCCTTCTCTGGACTCGTTCCAGCAAGTCAACATCCTTCCTAAACTGAGTGGCCCAGAACTGGACACAGTACTCGAGGTGTGGCCTAACCAGTGCAGTGTACAGGGGCAGAATGACCTCCCTGCTCCTGCTGGCCACACTGTTCTTAATGCAGGCCAGCATGCCATTGGCCCTCTTGGCTGCCTGGGCACACTGCAGGCTCGTGTTCAGCCTACCATCGACCAGTACCCCCAGGTCCCTCTCTACCTGGCCACTCTCCAGCCACTCTGACCCCAGCCTATAGCACTGCATGGGGTTGTTGTGGCCAATGTGCAGAACCGGGCACTTGGATGTGTTAAATCTCATGCCGTTGGATTCTGTCCATCTGTCCAGCCTGTCGAGGTCCCTCTGTAGATCCTCTCTACTCTCTGGCAGATCAACTCCTGCCCCCAGCTTGGTGTCGTCAGCAAATTTACTGATGATGGACTCAGTGCCACTCCTGCAGTCTGGTGGTCTGTAAGGAATGAACTTGCAGTGTTGTAACAGCACTCATCTCACCCCATCTGTAATCTCTGGGCTTCAGAACTCCTGACATCATTAATTCCTCAGATGACCTTCCTAGGTGTTCTTGGAGAGCCAAAGAATTGAAGTGAACCCTCCAGAGAAAATGGTTTCTGATCCATACACAGAGCTACATCGGATGCCTAAGCACAACTACCTCACACCGTCAGACTTTGGCCAACTCAAACAGTTTCTGACATATGACAAGCAGGTGAGAGAGCTGGTTCCCCACATCACAGACTATTTGTGCTACTGAAACCTGAGTCTTGTGAGGACCTGCAACCTTACTCATTCCAAAAAAAGCTCACTGAGCAGACTCCAGATTTGCTCCTTTCTTAGCTTTAGTGAGAAACAAAACCTTTTATGTTTTTGCTGGGCTCTGTGCTCTGTAAACAGCTTCTCTTTGGATTGTGGAACCTATGCCTTAGATCTTCCATTTCTCTTCTGTTTTCTGTTGGGATGATATAAGCCATCTGCTTCAGGAACTTAGCAGGTAGGGGCAGATGCAGTTCTAATATGACTGAGCATGCTGCATCCACTCCTTCCTTCCCCCAAAACATTGATGCCAGCTGCCAGTGGACAATTTGAAGTGGAAACACCACTTGCTCTGACTGGGTTCTCCCTCTGCACACAGTTGACTAACATTCTTCTCCCTGCTCCTCTCTATGTAGGCTACATTTATACTAGAAAATAAAACAGAGCCAGGACATGGCCTGGGTTCTGCATGTTGTCCCTGGCTAGCTATCAATCACTCAGTTCCTGCCTATCAAGTAGGTGCCAGCTCAGGCCAGGATCATGTGCAGTTGCCACATGTGGTCACCTAGTTTTGAGGGCAGTTGAGAATTTTGTGGTGTGCCACTGTTGCAGTTTGAGCTGGGTGCCCCCTGCAATGTTTACTTCCTGTGTCCAGAAGTCCAGCCCAGAGGGGTGGACACAGGAAATTATGTAGTATTTCCTACCACAATCCTTTGCACCACTATAAGATGTCTAGCACACTCTCTTTTCTTCCTCCTCCGTCAGCCGGTAACTGGGAGAGATGTCTCCTGGCTTTGGGCCTGGCTAGGCCCAAGGCCATGGGGGGGATGGGCAGTCTCAGATCTGGCCAGCTGAGACTAGCCTAGCAGTGGGAGGGGGAAGAAGGAGCCCTGGGGGTCTTGGGTGTACCCTCAGGTGGGGATGGGATCTCTCTGGGTCTGTTTTGGGATCTTTCTTTGTCACTATGCTTTAGGTTCTCTGTAAATGTTCACTGCTTTCTATTTAAACTTTCCATCACTTTTGCAATCCATTTGTCTGAGTGTTTATTGTTGCCAGGAGTGGGGAAGGGGGCTGCCTCAACCCAGCACAGCCACGCCTGCCATTCTACTGCCAGTTTAGCCTTGGTGACTCAAATCTGCACTGGGCCAACTCTGCCTGCAGTGGCTGCTGGACTGCCTGCTCAGGAGCTGTGCCTTGGGGAACTCATGAACATTTCTGTGGCATTAAAAGATGGTATTTTGACTAGGCAGAAATAAGATGGGGTCTGCAATGAAAGCAGCCTTGTTTGTGCTGCCAAGTGCATTCCCCTCTGCATTCCTAAGCGCCAGAGCAGTCAAGAATTGGCCATGAAACCTCTGAGAGATTTAAGAGTCAAAACAAAGATTTTATCTTATGGTATTAAAATTGCTTCCCTTGACTACTTCCCTACTTGCCCCTGGGCAATTATATTCTGATGCTTTTTAATCACTTCCTCCTCATTTTATCTCATGCTTCCTGAACTGAATTTCTTGTCTTAGCATAAACTGTTCTTTTGCACTTACTGCTGTCAAGATAAGCCAGGCCTGTCCAGCTCTGGAGGCCACACTGCTACTCTGCCCACTGCTGCTACCCATGGAATCCTAAGCCCCGGACTACCATAGATGAGGGAATTAAGCACCTGAGAGAATTTGCTGTTAGAGAGATACTCTATGGTGAACATGAAAATCTGAATCCTGATGACATTCCTGTAGGAACTGGTCTTGCTAAAAAGCCCATCAAACTTGCTCCTTCTAATTATGCAAACATTCTGGCAAGAAGGATTGTGTCAAGAAATTCTGGTGGAGCTCCTCCTACGGTTGGCCAATTCAGTGCTCAAATGAGACAATTGGAGGATAGCATGACACGTGTTTCTTTGGTTTCAGCCATTGAAACCCTGTCTGGAAAAATTGAGAGTTGCATGAAAGAGTTGAAGGATAAATTTAAAAATTCCATATCCCAATTGGTACAAAGAGATAATTCCAATTCTTCCTCCAGGTGGATGCAAGTTTCATCTGTGAGGAAAACACGTCCTCCAAGGAGGTCATTCCAAAACAGATCAAACCAAAACAGACCACCAAGGCAGTCACGTAGGACTATTTGGATAACTCTGCGTGATCAGTTTGGTGAGAACATGAACCGGTGGGATGGCCAATTAACTTCTAATCTTTTCAGGAGACTGAGGGAACGGCAAAGTGGCAGAACCCGAGGTAGCAATACCAAAAGGGTAGCTGTTACTTCCACAGTTCCCCAGAACAACTATAATAGCTCCAACAGTGGCTCCAGTTCTAACGCTGCACACTGTGCTCAATGCACATGTGGGCATGATCCCCATAACTAGGGGTGCCCTGCCTCCTGGCAGGGGGAGAAGAGGGATAATAGAGATAACAGAATCTATTGGGATGTGTACATCCAGTGGCCTGGCACTTCACGATTTCGGAAGTACAGGGCCTTGGTTGACACAGGAGCTCAGTGCACCATAATGCCATCAAATTATCAGAGATCAGAGTCTATAACCATTCTGGGAGTCACTCGTGGATCTCAAGAGTTAAGTAAGGTGGAGGTTAATATAAGTTTAACTGGTAAACAATGGAGGAAGCATACAGTTGTGACCGGACCTGATGCACCTTGTATTTTGGGAATTGATTTTCTGAGAGAAGGGCGTTTCAAAGACCCTAGAGGATACAAATGGGCTTTTGGAGTAGCTTCTGTAGAAATTGATGGACAAAAACTGAAGCTATCTGTTAGACCTGAGCTTTCTGATGAATCTGCAGTTGTGGGACAACACAAGATACAGGACATTAAATTGCTGGTTGCTTCTCAGACTGTGCATCACAGATAATACAGAACCAACCGTGACTCTTTGTTGCCCTTTCAGAATCTGATTTGCCAGTTGCAGAGTCAGAAAGTCGTCAGCAAAACTCATTCACCTTTCAACAGTCCAGTGTGGCCTGTGCAAAAGCAGAATGGAGACTGGCCCTGAATAAAGTAACACCACCTAGGAGTGCAACAGTACCAGACATGATGGAACTCCAGTATGCGCTGGAATCCAAAGAGGCCAAATGGTATGCTACCGTAGACATTGCTAATGCATTTTTCTCTATTCCCATAGCAGAGGAATGCAGGCCAATGTTTGCTTTCACCTGGAGAGGAATCCAGTACACTTTCAACAGGCTGCCAATGGGCTGGATCCATAGTTCAAGCAGCTATCATGCGGTAATCCACGACGCTCTGGAGAAAGGTAGTGCTCCAGAACATATCCAGTTCATCGATGATATCATCGTCTGGGGTAAAACTGCTGAGGAAGTCTTCGAGAAAGGTAACAAAATCATTGACATTCTTCTGAATGCAGGCTTTGCCATCAAACGAGACAAGGTGAAAGGACCTACCACAGAAATTCAGTTTCTGGGAGTGCGGTGGCAGGATGGACGCCGACAAATTCCAGTGGATGTGGTAAATAGAGTCTCTACCATGGCAAATCCCACAGACAAGCAAGAGACCCTACGTTTCTTGGGGATAATGAGATTTTGGAGACTGCACATTGCTGGATACAGTCAGATTGTGAAACCTCTGTATGATGTGACTCGAAAGAGAAACAATTTCCACTGGGGACCTGAACAACAAGCAGCCTTTGACCAGATAAAGCAAGAGGTAATTCAAGCAGTGGGTCTGGGACCTGTCCGAAATGGTCCAGACATTAAGAACATTTTGTACACGGCTGGAAGTGACAGCAGTCCAACCTGGTGCTTGTGGCAAAAAGCTCCAGGTGAGACATGTGGACGACCTCTTGGTTTCTGGAGTCGAGGTTACAGAGGTTCAGAGGCTAACTATACTGCAACAGAGAAAGAAATTTTAGCTGCCTATGAAGGAGTAAAAGCATCTTCTGAAGTGATTGGAACTGGATCACAACTTCTCTTAGCTTCCAGATTACCAGTTTTGGATTGGATGTTCAAAGGCAAAGGCTCCACACCACATCATGCCACAGACTCAACATGGTCTAAGTGGATGGCTCTGATAACACAGAGAGCTCAAATGGGAAGTCTTGAAAGACCTGGTCTAGTGGAGGTGATCTCAAGTTGGCCTGAAGGTACCAACTGTGCTAAACCTCCAGTGGAGAGAGTAACTCGTGCTGAGGAAGCTCCTCCTTGCAATGACCTTTCTGATGATGAAAAGACATATGCTTTGTTCACAGACAGTTCCTGTCGTCTTGTTGGAAACAAGCGAAGGTGGAAGTCTGCAGTGTGGAGTCCAACACGCCAAGTTGCAGAGGCGAAGGATGGAGAAGGAGGATCCAGGCAGTTTGCAGAGGTAAAAGCTGTCCAGCTAGCTCTCGACGTAGCTGAACGTGAGAGATGGCCAAAGCTTTATCTCTACTCCGACTCACGGATGGTAGCCAATGCTCTATGGGGTTGGCTAAAGAACTGGAAGAAGAGTGGTTGGCAGAGAAAGGAAAACCCATTTGGGCAGCCGACCTGTGGCAGGGCATTGCTGATCGAATCGAGAGAATTCCAGTGAAAGTGAGACACATTGATGCTCACATTCCTAAGAGCAAAGCTACTGAGGAACAGCAACACAACCATCAGGCAGGTCTAACTGCAAGAGTTTCTCAAGTAGACATGGACTCTAATCTTGATCTCGACTGGAAACACCGAGGTGAGATATTCTTAGCTCGGTGGGCTCATGATTCGTCAGGACATCAAGGCAGAGATGCAACATACCAATGGGCTCGTGACAGATCCATAGACATTTCCATGGATGCTATCACACAAGCCATCCATGACTGTGACATTTGTGCTGCTATTAAGCAGGCCAAACAACTTAAGCCCTTGTGGTATGGTGACAGATGGTCCAAGTACAAGTATGGTGAAGCTTGGCAGATTGACTACATCACTCTACGACATTCTCGTTCTGGTAAGCAATATGTGCTTACTATGGTAGAGGCAAACACTGGATGGTTGGAGACTTATGCAGTTCCACATGCAACTGCACGTAACACCATTCTCGGTCTGGAGAGACAAATCCTGTGGAGACACGGAACTCCAGAGAGGATTGAGTCAGACAACGGAACTCATTTCAAGAACAACCTTGTAAAGAACTGGGCAAAAGAGCATGGTATTGAGTGGATATTCCACATTCCCTACTATGCACCAGCTTCAGGGAAAATTGAATGATACAACAGTTTGTTGAAGACTACTCTTAAAGCCATGGGGGGTGGATCTTTGAAAAACTGGGAAAAACATTTAGCACAAGCAAACTGGCTGGTAAATAGTAGAGGTTCAGTGAACCGAGCTGGACCTGCACATTCAGATCTGCTACAGAAAGTAGAAGGTGATAGAGTTCCTGTTGTTAGAGAAAAGAATCTGTTAGGTAAAACTTTTTGGGTATTTTTCTCCCTCAGGAGAGGCTAAACCTGTCCGAGGGGTGGTTTCAGCTGAAGGTCCGGGTCACACTTACTGGGTAATGCAAGAGAATGGTGAAATACAGTGTATACCACGAAGAAATTTAACTTTAGCTGAAAGAGTTTAATTTCAAACTGTTGTACAGCTACATCGCGTCCAAAGGAAGAATCAACGAGGAATCTACGGTGCACAAACCCTGAGATCCCTGAGAGCCCTGAGTCAACTAAGAGACCCTGAGAATCCCTGTTTCCCTTTTCTTCGCTTCGTTGGCGAAGGAATAAACTGTTTTCCATTTTTCTCATTTTCTGATTTTCTTGGACTTTTGAATCATCTGCATCTGAGTATAGCCGGAATGGACTATGAACTTTGCTCATAAACTGTAAATATTGTCTTGGATTGGATGGACAGTATGAACAGCCAATGAAATTGTTTAGAAGGGGTGGACTGTGACCGTTTGAGGCTGTCCCTTTAAGAAAGGGGACATTGTGGCTGAATGTGTGCACTTGCAGCCCGCAAAGCCAATCAGATCCTGGGCTGTATCAGGAGAAGTGTGGCTAGCCGGTCGAGGGAGGTGATCCTCCTCCTCTACTCAGCCCTGGTGAGACCCAACCTGGAGTGATGTGTCCAGTTCTGGAGCCCCTATTACAAGAGGGATGTGGAGGTGCTGGAATGTGTCCAGACAATGGCCACAAGGATGATCAGAGGGCTGGAGCACCTCTCCTATGAGGACAGACTGAGGGAGTTGGGGCTATTCAGTCTGCAGGTGAGAAGGCTCCGAGGTGACCTAATTGTGGCCTTCCAGTATCTGAAGGGGGCCTACAGGAAGGCTGGGGAAGGACTTCTCAGGATCTCAGGTAGTGCTAGGACTAGGGGGAATGGAATGAAGCTGGAGGTGGGGAGATTCAGGCTAGATGTGAGGAGGAGGTTCTTTATTAGAATAGAATAAACCTTTATTAGAATAAAGCAAACCAGGTTGGAAGAGACCTTCAAGATCATCGCGTCCAACCCATCAACCAATCCAACCCACCCAAACAGCTAACCCATGGCACCAAGCACCCCATCAAGTCTCCTTCTGAACATCTTCAATGACGGCGACTCCACCACCTCCCCAGGCAACCCATTCCATAGCGCAATCACTCTTTCTGTATAGAACTTCTTCCTAACATCCAACCTGAACCTCCCCTGGCGCAGCCTGAGACTGTGTCCTCTTGTTCTGGTACTGGGTGCCTGGGAGAAGAGACCATCATCAGCCTGTCTACAACCTCCCTTCAGGTAGTTGTAGAGAGTGATAAGGTCACCCCTGAGTCTCCTCTTCTCCAGGCTGAGCAACCCCAGCTCCCTCAGCCTCTCCTCATAGGGCTCTTGGCTGCCTGGGCACACTGCAGGCTCATGTTCAGCCTACCATCACCATCACCATGAGAGTGGTGAAACCCTGGAATGGGTTGTCCAGGGAGGTGGTCGAGGCCCCGTCCCTGGAGGTGTTTAAGACCAGGCTGGATGAGGCTCTGTCCAGCCTGATCTAGTGTGGGGTGTCCCTGCCCATGGCAGGGGGGTTGGAACTAGATGATCCTTGTGGTCCCTTCCAACCCTGAATGATACTATGATACTATGATACTATGAATGTTTATAAACAAAGGCAGATCTAAACTAATTTCATTGGTAGATCGGTAGAAAGCACCTTTGAACTTGGAGTTCAGCAGAGACTTGTGGGCAATATATTGTAAATACTGTAAATTCTGTATATATTTCCCTGCATCTCCTAAACCGCTTTGTAAATATAGCACACAATCCCTTTGCTAATCCAGCTGCGTTTTTTTTTCCCTTTCAATTTTCTTCTCTTTACTTACCTAACCTGCTGGAGGGGACATAAGCGAGGGTTGGGTCTGTACTATGTGCATAGGAGCCAGCAGTGTGTTCAGGTGGGCAAGAAGGCCAACAGCATCCTGGCTTGTAACAGCAACAGTGTGGCCAGCAGGAGTAGGGCAGAGATCATTAGATAGTGCTGGGTGATAGGTTGGACTCAATGATCTCAAAGGTCTTTTCCAACCTGGTTAATTCAATTCAATTCAATTCAATTCAATTCAACTCTGTTCTATTTCTATTCTATTCTATTCTATTCTATTCTATTCTATTCTATTCTATTCTATTCTATTCTATTCTAATTTCCATTCCATTCCATTCCATTCTCTTCCTCTGTACTGGGCACTGGTGTGGCTACAGCTCATATATTGGTTTCAGTTTTGGGCTCATCATTAGAAGAAAGACATTTGAGGTGCTGGACTGTGTTCACAGAAGAGCAACAAAGCTGGTGAAGGGTCTAGAGGAAAAGGTGCTAGAGTGGCTGAGGGAACTGGGGTTGTTTAGCCTGGAGAAAAGGAGGCTCAGTGGAGACCTTATGGCTGAAAAGAGATTCTAGCAGAGAAGCTGAAGCCCAGCTGTGAGGAACTGGAGGACACAAAATGCTGCACCAAAAGGAACAGCCTGGTCTGGTACGGCAGGGGAGAGACAAGCACAGCACCTCGCAGCTTGCTTTGGGAGCAGACACAGCTCAGCAGCGTGACAAAGCATCAGTGGAGAGCAGCAGTGGAAGAATCTATGCCTTTTATTTCTTATTTCAGAAAAATACTTCTGTTGAGTATATCACAAAAGTCATTGAATGACAAATGACGACAAACACCATCCGTACAAAAACTGCAGTGACAGGAAGGATGCATCCAACAGAATAAAATAGCAGAGGCTGTTACTTCCCAACCCCCCCTCATTCCCCCCCCCCCCCCCCCCCCCCATTCCCCCTTCCAAAATCAGGAAAGTTGCACTAAAGCATAAATATGAAAAACTAGACATTTTTCCTCGAGTTCCCTGGCTGAAGTTTGGTCTGTGGAGTTCAACAGGTTCAAAGGCAAACTGCTTGCCTCTGCTTGGCTATGACAACAAGAAGGCTGTATGACCTTTGGAAGGAGGGGAAGGCTTCTCGAGGTATGTTCAAGGAAGCTGTTAGATTATGTAGGAATAAAATTAGGGAGGCAAAGGCCCAGCTGGAACTGAAGCTGGCCACCTCAGTCAAAGATAATAAAAAGCATTTTTACAAATATATTAACAATAAGAAGAAGGGCAGGAAGAACCTCCACTCCTTATTGGACCTGGAGGGGAACATTGTGACTGAAGACAAGGAAAAGGCTGAGGTACTGAACACCTTCTTTGCCTCAATTTTTAACAGCAAGGCAGGAGTTCAGGATGAGTGGCCTCCTGAGCTGGGTGATGGGGTCGGGGAGCAGTGTAAGCCCTGGTAATCCATGAGGAATTAGTTTGGGACCTGCTGAGCCACTTGGACACTCACAAGTCCATGGGACCAGATGGGATCCATCCTAGGGTGCTGAGAGAGCTGGCAGATGAGCTGGTCAAGCCGCTCTCCATCATTTTCCTCCAGTCCTGGCTCACAGGTGAGGTCCCAGATGACTGGAAACTGGCCAATGTGGTCCGCATCCATAAGAAAGGTCGGACGGAGGAACCTGGAAACTACAGGCCAGTCAGCCTGCCCTCAGTGCCAGGGAAAGTGATGGAGCAGATTATCCTGGTGGCAATAACTGCGTACCTGAAGGATGGCCAAGGGCTCAGGTCCAGCCAAAATGGATTTAGGAAGGGCAGGTCCTGCCTCTCCAACCTGATCTCCTTCTATGATCAGGTGACCCGTCTGGTGGATGTGGGGAGGCCTGTGGATGTGGTCTACCTGGACTTCAGCAAGGCCTTTGACACTGTCCCCCACAGCAAACTGCTGGCTAAGCTGTCAGCTCGTGGCTTGGACCACTACACTCTGTGCTGGGTTAGGAACTGGCTGGAGGGCCGGGCCCAGAGAGTGGTGGTGAACGGTGCCACATCCAGCTGGCGGCCAGTCACCAGTGGTGTCCCCCAGGGATCAGTGCTGGGCCCCGTCCTCTTCAATATCTTCATTGATGATCTGGATGAGGGGGTCGAGTCAGTCATCAGCAAGTTTGCAGATGACACCAAGTTAGGAGCAGTTAGTCAATTAGAGGGTAGAAAGGCTCTGCAGAGGGACCTCGACCAACTGGACAGATGGGCAGAGTCCAATGGGATGGCATTCAACAAGTCCAAGTGCCGAGTGCTGGACTTTGGCCACGGCAATCCCATGCAGAGCTACAGGCTGGGGTCAGAGTGGCTGGAGAGCTCCCAAACAGAGAGGGACCGGGGGGTACTGATTGACAGCTGCCTGAATATGAGCCAGCAGTGTGCCCAGGTGGCCAAGAGGGCCAATGGCATCCTGGCCTGCATTAGGAATAGTGTGGCCAGCAGGAGCAGGGAGGTCATTGTGCCCCTGTACTCTGCTTTGGTTAGGCCGCACCTTGAGTACTGTGTCCAGTTCTGGGCCCCTCAGTTTAAGAAGGACATCGAAACACTTGAACGTGTGCAGAGAAGGGCAACAAGGCTGGTGAGAGGCCTTGAACACAAGCCCTATGAGGAGAGGCTGAGGGATCTGGGATTGTTTAGCCTGGAGGAGGCTCAGGGGTGACCTCATTGCCCTCTACAACTACCTGAAGGGTGGTTGTAGCCAGGAAGGGGTTGGTCTCTTCTCCCAGACAACCAGCACCAGAACAAGGGGACACAGTCTCAAGCTGCACCAGGGGAGGTTTAGACTCGAGGTGAGGAGAATGTTCTTCACCGAGTGAGTCGTTCGTCATTGGAATGGGCTGCCCAGGGAGGTGGTTGAGTCACCGTCCCTGGAGGCGTTCAAGAGGGAATTGGACGTGGCACTTGGTGCCATGGTCTAGTCATGGGGTCTGTGTTGATAGGTTGGACTCGATGATCCTTGAGGTCCTTTCCAACCTAAGTTATACTGTGATACTGTGAACCCCCCACAGCCCCAGGGTGAAGAAACAAACTTCACCCCTTGAGTACAAAGCCTGCCCAACCATCTGTTACATGCTCATGAAGTTTGCCAGAAGGCTGGAAAACAAACCCCATAAACTCCATCTACTGCTGACACAAGTCAAGGTTCACCTACCAAGACTTCATCTAAGGCAAGAGATGAGGCTGCTGTAAATCCCCACATGCTGCAGCAAAGGCAGGGTGGCTACTGGCTTCAGGAGTCATTTGGAGGTATCCTAGGGTAGTCCTTATTCCTTCTGACCATGAAGCCTACCAAAAAGATGTTTCTAAATGGTGAATGAAGGGTAAGGAGACCTACAGGGGAACTGGAACTTGACTTCTGTACGACTAACTCAACCATGATCAGTGGGAAAGAAATGATCCTAAACAAACAAACAACAACAGAAAATATACAACTGTAATGCCCCTTAAGAGTCACTTCAAAAGTCTATGTGAAATGCTACATCTGTTCTTCCTCTGCCCCTTTCTCTTTCCAAGCCCATTCCCAAGCTATCTAAGACCAAAAGAACTACTTCTGGGCTGTGACAAGCATGGAAAACACTATGCTTCACACCCAAAATCCCAGACTACTCATCCCCAACCTTCTCAGGCTGGACAATGGACACAGACTGCAGAAATGGCCTCAAACCAACAGGAAGGGTGCAAGCAGAAGTGTCATGCTAGAAGCAAAGACTTGCTCTGGTCTCTAACACCTTCTGTGCTGTGGTGGACAAGAGTCCTTGTCTGGGGTTGGATCTTCTCTGCAGCAGACACAGGGCTTGGAGAAGAGGAGGCCTGAGAAGAGCAGCCACTGAAGGGAGGTGAGCTTGTCCAGGGAGTGGTCAAGGGAAGACTGGGACCACTAAGGGCTTGCAGTGAAAAATACTCCTGTGTGGAAGAGGAAAAGCTCTTTGGGCTGAAGAGCAGGCTGGGCCTGCTGAGACATGACATGGACAGAGAAGCAGTTCCTGCAGGCTCACAGCTGAGGGATTTTGCTTGCTCGAGGAAACGGGCAGAAGCAGCCCCCGGAAGCCTCGGATGGAGGGTGGATTGCATGCCTCTGGGATGACAGCGCAGACTGCCTTACAGCAGAGGCTCAGCTCAAAATAAAAATCAACTCCAGGGATCCTGTCACATTTGGTGTAACAGAAGGATGGGGATTTCTGAGGACTAATTACAGGGGTGGGCAAAAAAAGTCCAAACCAATCCCAGCTCCCCCCCCTCCCCAGGTTTTAAAACCAAACAAAGAAAACAAAAAAGTGATAAAGAAGCAGACCTGGAAAAGCTTCCAAAACAAACTGTCCCTTTTACTAGTACCTCTACCAAGCACAAAGCAAAACCCTGACAAGATGAAGCCCATGTAGGTTGTGGAGAGAGAGGAAGATTAGCTGCTGATACAGCACACAAAACAAGCCTTCATGGCACCGTAAGGCACTTGGGATGCAAAGCATCATTAGCTACCGTAGGAGGATGCAAGATTGTGCAAGTGGGAATAGAATAGAATAGAATAGAATAGAATAGAATAGAATAGAATAGAATAGAATAGAATAGAATAGAATAGAATAGAATAGAATAGAATAGACCAGGTTGGAAGAGACCTTCAAGATCATCGTGTCCAACCTATCATCCAACACCACCCAACCAACTAAACCATGCAACCAAGCACCCTGTCAAGTCTCCTCCTGGTCACCTCCAGCGATGGTGACTCCACCACGTTCTCGGGCAGCCCATTCCAATGGGCAATCACTCTCTCTGTGTAAAACTTCCTCCTGACCTCCAGCCTAAACCTCCCCTGGTGCAGCCTGAGACTGTGTCCTCTTGTTCTGGTGCTGGCTGCCTGGGAGAAGAGACCAACCCCTGCCTGTCTACAACCTCCCTTCAGGTAGTTGTAGACAGCAATAAGGTCACCCCTGAGTCTCCTCTTCTCCAGGCTGAGCAACCCCAGCTCCCTCAGCCTCTCCTCATAGGGCTTATGTTCCAAGCCCCTCACCAACTTTGTTGCCCTTCTCTGGACATGCTCCAGCAAGTCAACATCCTTCCTAAACTGAGGGGCCCAGAACTGGACACAGTACTCAAGGTGTGGCCTAACCAGTGCAGTGTACAGGGGCAGAATGACCTCCCTGCTCCTGCTGGCCACACTATTCCTGATCCAGGCCAGGATGCCATTGGCCCTCCTGGCCACCTGGGCACACTGCAGGCTCATGTTCAGCCTACCATCAACCAGCACCCCCAGGTCCCTCCCTGCCTGGCTGCTCTCCAGCCACTCTGACCCCAGCCTGTAGCACTGCATGGGGTTGTTGTGGCCAATGTGCAGAACCCGGCATTTGGATGTGTTAAATCTCATGCCGTTGGATTCTGCCCATCTGTCCAGCCTGTCGAGGTCCCTCTGCAGAGCCTCTCTACCCTCCAGCAGATCAACTCCTGCCCCCAGCTTGGTGTTGTCTGCAAATTTACTGATGACTGACTCGACCCCCTCATCCAGATCATCAATGAAGATATTGAAGAGGACGGGGCCCAGCACTGATCCCTGGGGGACTCCACTACGGACTGGCCGCCAGCTGGATGTGGCACCATTCACCACCACTCTCTGGGCTCGGCCCTCCAGCCAGTTCCTAACCCATTGCAGTGTGCTCCCATCCAAGCCATGGGCTGACAGCTTGGCCAGGAGTTTGCTGTGGGGGACAGTGTCAAAGGCCTTGCTGAAGTCCAGGTAGACTACATCCACAGGCCTCCCCACATCCACCAGGTGGGTCACCTGATCATAGAAAGAGATCAGGTTGGGAAAGCTGCCTGCCAGCAGAGGCAGGCAGGAGGAGGAATCCTTCAGCAGACAGATTTTTGGAGGGCTGGTATGTGTCACCTGCTGACAGAGTCGATACCTCAGCTGTGGTGAGGCACAAAGGCCAGGCTGAGGCTCTGGAGAGATGCCGGCCAGAGGCTGCTCTCAAAGGGCACGTGGCAGTGGATAGCTGGGGATGAGAAGAAGCAGGAGAAAGGAAAAACTTCTCACACTAGGCCTTTTCCTCATCCTAACAAAGCTTTTCCCCCTCTCTCTTGTCACATTGCACTGCAGGTACCGTTGCTGCCTCTGAGCCAGACTGTGTGTCTCATGAGGGCTCTGATCCAGAGTCTCCTTCCCCGGTTCCCTTGACAAAGGGGAAATCCCTTTCCTGTCAGTATCTCTCCTGTGACAGTCAGAGGTTGTGGAGATGGAGAAACAGGTGGAATCTGACCAACTGTCCTCGTGTCCCTGTGCATTTTCTCCCTCTGGTGCCCAGCATAAGGAAAGAGAGAGGAGAAGGAAGAAAAGACACCTACAGAAGAAGGAAAAAAACCCTGACCCATCTCAAAGAGGGGCAGAAAATCAGGACAACTGTGCCAGTTTTGAGCTAGGATTGCACTTGGAGAGAGCCACAGATCAGCTGCCCAAAGGTTTGAGCAAGAGGCCTGTGAAGGACCTTGTGCCTCCCTCTCCCTCAAGGAAGGTGGATCTGAACCCTGGCCTGCTTATCAGAGCACTCCAGCTCTCTGCAACTTGGTGCCCCCACTTCTTGCCCACCACTCACCCATTCCTGCTGTGGTGAAGAACTAAAGCTACAGCTGGCTTTGCTGCACAAGAGGCACCAACAGCAAAGCCCAGCTACAGACATTGCCCCAGAAGAGATCTGTGGGGGCAACGGTGCCCATCTACTGCATGCCTACCAAATCTAGGCTGGTGCACGGCACCCTACAGAAGCTTGGTAAGCTGGCACTGATCCATGAAACCCTGGGCAGCAGATGCTGCTCCTCAGCAATGAGGCAGCAGGAGACTGAGCTGGTGGGATCTGGAGTTCCCACAAACCTCCTGCCAGCACATACAACTGGCAGAGGGCAGGAGCAAGAAAAGAAAGTGGTCTGCAGCAACAGATGGCCTCTGAGGTAGATTTGAGACAACTCCATCTGCCATCATGCATCACAGGTCAGGCTTCTCCTATATGCAGGCTGCTCCTTCCCTGTCATCTCATTCACAGCTCAGAAAGTGATGAAGGGGCCAGGCTGTTTGGAAGAAACCCTGCATTTGATAGCACCTTGGGTGGATACGAGCCTGTATCCTTTGGAAAGAAAGAGTGAAGCTGGTGGCTACCACCAGCACGGCTGGACCGGTACGGCGAGGATGAGGAAGGCTAAGGCAAGTACATGAAGGGCACAGTCCCACTGATGCAAAACTCTTTGCAGCAGCCAGTTTGCTCACCTGGACATGGTCACAAGGCATGAGAGCACCAGGTCCACGAGGCACACACAAGCTGGCAAAGGGCCCAGGCCAAGAAGAGCCAGGCCAGTGCTCAGAGTGGGACTCAAGGTTTTATGTGGACCTGAGGATGCTGCTGCCCCATGACAAGGCACTGAGTGCTGCAGAGCCCCGAGTTCAGCTCTTGGAACTGGGAAGTCCAGAACAACTAAGGAGCAGCTCACCTCTTGCAGCCAAGAGGGTAAGAGTGACCCAGCTGTACCAGAAGAGCTGGGGCAAGCAAAGGCTGGAAAGTGGGTCCTTGTCTCCCTTCTCCGCTCCCCAGCTCTCCAGAATTAGCTGAAAGCCAGGGGCTGGAGGAAACCAGAAGTCCACCATGAGACAAGGCATGGTTGGGGTTCCTCCTTCAGACCACAGTCTCTATTTGCAGCATCACCATCCTGTGGCACTTGCCATGTCTATGACCAGACTTGCCCAGTGAGGCAACCCTTGGCCAAGAGTACCCCTGAGCCTCACGGTCACAAAGCCCCAGAGCATTCCCTCAGGAGTCTGTTCCCATGACAGACACATGGTGCCTTCAAGTTGCCATGGTCCTGACCCTGGGGCTCTGGAAAGCACCACAGAGAGAGGGGAGGAACATGCTGCAGGGTAAAATAAGGATTGTTTGGAACTACCTATGATGCATTTGTAACAAGAATCCAAAATAACCAAACACTACAATAGAAAAGAGAACAAAAACCAAAAAACAAATTGCACACTGTTTTAGGAGGAAACAGAGAAAGGCAAAACCAGGAGGGCTGGAAAAAGCTCCTATGAGGGGAAGGGAGCATGGGAAAGGGACTTTTTTGGTTTTATTGCAAATGGTTCAAGAGAGCAAGAAAGGAAAGGAGGAGAGTGAGAGACACCTTGGGAAGATGACAGGTTTCCAAGCCGTTTGAGATGATGCTAGTGAGCACCAGGAGGAGGGTCTGCTTCTTAGTCCTGGTATCTCACCCTCCTCCCCAGGAGACCAGCCTCTGCTCTAGGGTGATTTCAGCTTCTTGGTTCGTGGGGAGGTGCCATTCTCCGCTTTCACCACTCCATTTTCATGGTAACCTGGGGATGGAGAGAGAAACACTTTGTCCCTTGCACAAGTCAAAACTTTAACCCTCTCAGGGCCGGCTCATAGACATGGGGAAAGCCTCCACCGTGGCAGGATGCTGCTGGGGATGCCCTGAGCTCTGCAGCACTGAGGCACAGCTGCAGCACCGCCTGCAAGAGGTCAAGGGAGGTGATTTTCCCCCTCGACTCCACTCTGGTGAGACCCCACCTGGAGCACCACATCCAGTTATTAGAATAAACTTTATTATTAGAATAAACCAAACCAGGTTGGAAGAGACCTTCAAGATCATCGTGTCCAACCCATCAACCAATCCAACCCACCCAAACAGCTAACCCATGGCACCAAGCACCCCATCAAGTCTCCTTCTGAACACCTCCAATGACGGCGACTCCACCACCTCCCCGGGCAACCTATTCCATAGCGCAATCACTCTTTCTGTATAGAACTTCTTCCTAACATCCAACCTGAACCTCCCCTGGTGCAGCCTGAGACTGTGTCCTCTTGTTCTGGTACTGGGTGCCTGGGAGAAGAGACCATCATCAGCCTGTCTACAACCTCCCTTCAGGTAGTTGTAGAGAGTGATAAGGTCACCCCTGAGTCTCCTCTTCTCCAGGCTAAGCAGCCCCAGCTCCCTCAGCCTCTCCTCGTAGGGCTTGTGTTCCAAACCCCTCACCAACTTTGTTGCTCTTCTCTGGACTCGTTCCAGCAAGTCAACATCCTTCCTAAACTGAGGGGCCCAGAACTGGACACAGTACTCGAGGTGTGGCCTAACCAGTGCAGTGTACAGGGGCAGAATGACCTCCCTGCTCCTGCTGGCCACACTGTTCTTGATGCAGGCCAGGATGCCATTGGCCCTCTTGGCTGCCTGGGCACACTGCAGGCTCATGTTAAGCCTACCATCAACCAGTACCCCCAGGTCCCTCTCTGCCTGGCTGCTCTCCAGCCACTCTGACCCCAGCCTGTAGCACTGCATGGGGTTGTTGTGGCCAATGTGCAGAACCCGGCATTTGGATGTGTTAAATCTCATGCCGTTGGATTCTGCCCATCTGTCCAGCCTGTCGAGGTCCCTCTGCAGAGCCTCTCTACCCTCCAGCAGATCAACTCTTGCCCCCAGCTTGGTGTCGTCAGCAAATTTACTGATGATGGACTCAATGCCCTCATCCAGATCATCAATAAAGATGTTAAAGAGCACAGGGCCCAGCACTGATCCTTGGGGCACACCACTAGTGACTGGCTGCCAGCTGGATGTGGCACCATTCACCACCACTCTCTGGGCTCGGCCCTCCAGCCAGTTCCTAACCCATCGCAGTGTGCTCCCGTCCAAGCCATGGGCTGACAGCTTGGCCAGGAGTTTGCTATGGGGGACGGTGTCAAAGGCCTTGCTGAGGTCCAGGTAGACTACATCAACAGGCCTCCCCACATCCACCAGGCGGGTCACCTGATCATAGAAGGAGATCAGGTTGGTCAGGCAGGACCTGCCCTTCCTAAATCCATGCTGGCTAGGCCTGATCCCTTGGCCATCCTCTAAGTGTTGTGTTATTGCACTCAGGATGACCTGTTCCATGATCTTGCCTGGCACTGAGGTCAGGCTGACAGGCCTGTAATTCCCTGGCTCATCCAACCGGCCCTTCTTATAGATGGGCACCACGTTGGCCAGCTTCCAGTCCTCTGGGACCTCGCCAGTGAGCCAGGACTGCTGGAAAATGATGGAGAGTGGCTTGGCCAGCTCATCTGCCAGCTCTCTCAGCACCCTAGGATGAACCCCATCTGGTCCCATGGACTTGTGGGGATCCAAGCTGCTAAGGAGAGTTCCAACTACCGCCTCATGGAACATAGGGAAACTGTGCAGCTCCCTGGCTCCTTCTGCTAGCTCTGCAGGCCAGCTGTCAGGAAGACGTTCTGCCCTTCTAGTAAAAATTGAGGCAAAGAAGGTGTTAAGTATCTCTGCCTTTTCCTTATCCTTGGTTACAATGTTCCCCTCCGTATCCACCAAGGAGTGGAGGTTTTCCTTCCCCTTCCTCTTGCTATTAATGTATTTATAGAAGGACTTTTTGTTGTCCTTCACAGTAGAGGCCAGTTTAAGCTCCAAGTGTGCTTTTGCCTCCCTAATTCTCTTCCTACAAGACCTAGCAACATCCTTAAACATTCTGTGGGTTGCCTCCCCTCGCTTCCAAAGGTGATACACCCTCTTTTTTTCCCTCAGTTCCATTAAAAGTTCATGAACCATCCAGGCTGGCCGTCTGCCCCGGCGGCTCATCTGGAGCCCCTATTACAAAAAGGATCTGGATGTGCTGGAATGTGTCCAGAGAAGGGCCACAAGGATGAGCAGAGGGCTGGAGCTCCTCTCCTATGAGGACAGACTGAGAGGGTTGGGGCTGTTCAGTCTGGAGAAGAGAAGGCTCCCAGGAGACCTTCTTGTGGCCTTCCAGTATCTGAAGGGGGCTACAAGAAAGTTGGGGAGGGACTTTTGAGGGTGTCAGGGAGTGACAGGACTAGGGGGAATGGAATAAAACTAGAAATGGGTAGATTCAGATTGGATGTTAGGAAGTTGTTCCCCATGAGGGTGGTGAGACACTGGCAAAGGTTGCCCAGGGAGGTGGTGGAAGCCTCATCCCTGGAGGTTTCTAAGGCCAGGCTGGATGTGGCTCTGAGTAAGCTGCTGTAGTGTGAGGTGTCCCTGCCCATGGCCAGGGGGGGTGGAACATAGATGATCTTTGAGGTCCCTTCCAACCCTATCAATTATTCTATGATTCTATGAGTGATGGTGATTCTATGCCCGTGGTGCCAGCGTCCTGTAGCACCCCATCCCCAGCACTGACCTGAGTCCCTCTTGAGCGGCTTCGGCTGCTGCTTGGTGCTGGCAGTGGGGGCGGCTCTCTTCCGGCTGCTCTGCTGGTTCCAGTACTCGCGCCAGCGCCGCAGCTGGAAGTGGATAAAGCGCCACATCACCGAGGCCTGGAAGAGGCACACCAACAGCAGCACACTCATTCTGGCAGGGGTGGAGAAGAGGCAGGCTGAGAACAGAGCAGTGAGGCCACCACCAGCCCAGCCTTCCACCCACACCAGAAGCTAGCAGCTGAGCTCCCCTCAGGTGGCTGCGCCAAGCTGCTTGGAGACAGGCACCGTCCCTCAGAAGCACAGAATCAACCAGGTTGGAAGAGACCTCCAAGATCATCAAGTCCAACCCATCACGCAACCCTAACTAACCAACTAGATCATGGCACTAAGTGCCTCATTCAGGCTTTTCTTAAACTGGACACCTTCAGTCCTGTGTCCAGTTCTGGGCCCTTCAGTTTAGGAAAGATGTTGAGATGCTGGAATGTGTCCAGAGAAGGGCAACAAAGCTGGTAAGGGGTTTGGAGCACAAGCCCTATGAGGAGAGGCTGAGGGAGCTGGGGTTGCTTAGCCAGAAGAGGAGGTTCAGGGGAGACTTTCTTGCTCTCTACAACTACCTGAAAGGAGGTTGTATCCAGGTGGGGGTTGGTCTCTTCTCTCAGGCAAGCAGCACCAGAACAAGAGGACACAGTCTCAAGCTGCACCAGGGGAGGTTTAGGCTGGATGTTAGGAAGAAATTCTTCACAGCAAGAGAGATTGGCCATTGGAATGTGCTGCCCAGGGAGGTGGTGGAGTCACCATCACTGGAGGTGTTTAGGAAGAGACTGTATGGGGTGCTTGGTGCCATGGTTTAGTTGCTGAGATGGTGTTGGATGACAGGTTGGACTCAATTATCTTGAAGGTCTTTTCCAATCTGGTCAATTCAATTCAATTCAATTCAATTCAATTCAATTCAATTCAATTCAATTCAATTCCTATTCCATTCTATTCAACTTCTATTCTATTCTATTCTATTCTATTCTATTCTATTCTATTCTATTCTATTCTATTCTATTCTATTTCCAAACTCAGCAAAACCCCAGCCTGGGACAATGCAACCAAGGACCATAGGGGAGAGGTTTCCACACTTCAGCCTTCAGGTGAAAGGATGCATTACCAAAAAGAGGCAGGAGATGTGGTGAGGGACATTCTTACCTGAAGAGGATATTGTTGAAGAGAAAGCTGAAGAAGTTCCCTTTCTCAGGGTTGAGGACCTGGTTCTCCACCCGGGGCAGCCCGAAGCCGATGACCAAGATGTACAAGGTGAGGGTGAAGAGCCTGGTGACCACGAACACCACAGCCCAGACATTAAACCTGCGGGAGGGCAAGCAGAGGGGGTCGGCAGGAGCCCCTCCAGCGCTGAGCTGGAAGGTGAGAGTGAGCTCCTTGCCACTCTGCTGGCTTTCCTGGGCACCAGAGGATGGAAGCCTGCTTACAGCTTCTTGTTGTTCTCGTCGGTGAAGCAGACCAGCCGGGCCATGTGGAAGAAGAACTCAGCTAAGTACTGCAACAGCAAGAGGATCAGCCCCAGGCGGGTTAAGCTGGCAGGGAAGAGAAAGAAAACACTCATCAGTGGGGCTGGCCAACATCAGTCCTTCAGATCCAGCACCAGCACTTCCCTTGCCACCCCTGAGTTGCAGCAAAGCACCAGTCCAAAGCTGAACCTTTCCACAGCAGCAGCTGGGGTAGGATTGCAGTGGGGAAAGTCCCCGTCTTCAGAACAGAGACTCAGAGAATAGTTTGGGGTTGGAAAAGACCTTTAATGGGCATACAATCCAAACCCTCTGCACTGACCAGGGCCATTTTCAACTAGATCAGATTCTGCAGAACCCCATCCAACTTCACCTTGAATTTCCAGAGATGGGGCTTCTACCACTGTGTCTCTCACTACCCTCAGTGCAGAAAATGTCTGACTCCTTTGAGTCTAAAAGCATCACCTCTCATCCTGTCCCTATAAGCCATACTAAAAACATTGTCCCCATCTTTCTTATCAGCTCCCCTGTAAGTACTGGAAGGCTGCAGTAAGGTCTCTCCAGAGCCTTCTCTTGTCCAGGCTGAACAACCACAACTCTCTCAGCCTGTCTTTACAGCAGAGATGTTCCATCCCTTGGATCATGTTTGTGGGCTCCTTTGGACCCACTCTAGCAGGTCCATGTCTTTCCTGTGCTGAGGACTCCAGAGCTGGACACAGCACTGCAGGTGGAGTCTCACCAGAGCAGAGGGGCAGAATCCCCTCCCTCAACCTGCTGGCCACGCTGCTTTGGATGAAGGCCAGGACACAGTTGGCTCCTGGGCTGTGAGTGCATGTTGCTGGCCCACTGCTGAACCTTCAAGCCTTGCTGAGGCTTCCTGGCTGCCTTGCACTGCAGAAGGCCCCACTCAGCCCCATCCTTGGCACAGGGTGGGATGCTGAAGCAGCCAACTCACTTAAGGAGATACGCGCCGGCGATGTGCACCAGGTAGAGCACGATGCACCGCAGCTGCCGAGGAATCTCCTCCTGGGAGGGGCAGAAAGCCCTGTTAATCTCTTGCTCCTCTTCACCCACCCTCTCCCAAAGGTCACCTTCCCCAAAGCTGGTGGGCAAACCACCTCAGGGATCCCCAGGGCATGTGGGAGCACCTGCCTGGCTCTTACCTTGCGGACTTTTTGGAAGTAGAGCTCTGGCAGGGCATGCAGCCAGTAGGCAAGCTGGCACAAGTAGAAAAACTTCACCTGGAACCTGGAGCACAGGGATCAAAGAATCATAAGATGGTTTGAGGTGGAAGGGACCTTTAAAGGTCACCCAGTCCAATCCCCCCCCTGCAGTGTGCAGAATAATAGAATTAATAGAATAATAGAATTAACCAGGTTGGAAAAGACCTTTGAGATCATCAAGTCCAACCTATCATCCAACACCATCTAATCAACTAAACCATGGCACCAAGCACCCCATACAGTCTCTTCCTAAACACCTCCAGTGATGGTGACTCCACCACCTCCCTGGGCAGCACATTCCAATGACCAATCTCTCTTTCTGGGAAGAACTTCTTCCTAACATCCAGCCTAAACCTCCCCTGGTGCAGCTTGAGACTGTCCTCTTGTTCTGGTGATGGATGCCTGGGAGAAGAGACCAACCCCCACTGGGCTACAACCTCCCTTCAGGTAGTTGTAGAGAGCAAGAAGGTCTCCCCTGAGCCTCCTCTTCTCCAGGCTAAGCAACCCCAGCTCCCTCAGCCTCTCCTCATAGGGCTTGTGCTCCAAACCCCTTACCAGCGTTGTTGCCCTTCTCTGGACACATTCCAGCAACTCAACATCCACTTGCCCTAGCTGAACTTCATTAGGTTCCTCTCCCCCAGCTTTCCAGCCTGTATAGATCTTGCTGAATAGCAGCAGCACACCCTCCCAGTGTACCAAGCAGGAAGCACCCAAGATGAGTAACCAAGCCCAGAGGACATTCCTCATGGAGGAAACCCTCTGTGAACACCCTCCCTGGGGCCACAAAGCGACATCCCTCCTCCCCCAGGATCTCACTGTGGTGTCTCTGCAGGACTGTGCCTGCAAAGGGTGACCCAAAGCCGTGCAGAGGAAGGAAGTGGTCAGGCCAAGAACAAAATGCCCTTGCGCATGCTTACGGCAGATAAACATGGGGGTAGTTCTCCCACAGGCTCCGGGGGTTTGATATGTATCCTTCCTGGAAAAAAGCAGAGACAGCAGCCTTCAGCAAGAGGAACAGGCAGCACAGGGCTGTGAAGGGGACAAGGCTAATGCCACAGTGGAACTGGGGATGACACTCAAGTCCCTTCAGCCTGCAGTGAAAAATGTCTCCTCTGCACAAGGCCAGGCTCAGTTTCCCACAACTCAGCCACACTCAGGGGGCTCTAGCACCTCGCTCCAGTTTCATGAGGTCCCTGTGTTTGGAGGTTGGATCATTGAATCATAGAATCATATCACAGAATCATAGCATCAATAACCAGAGAAGGGCAACAAGGCTGGGGAGAGGCCTTGAGTACAAGCCCTATGAGAGGCTGAGGGAGCTGGGATTGTTTAGCCTGGAGAAGAGGAGGCTCAGGGGTGACCTCATTGCCCTCTACAACTACCTGAAGGGAGGTTGTAGCCAGGAGGGGGTTGGTCTCTTCTCTCAGGCAACCAGCAACAGAACAAGAGGACACAGTCTCAAGCTGCACCAGGGGAAGTTTAGGCTGGAGGTGAAGAGAAAGTTCTTCACAGAGAGAGTTGTTGGCCATTGGAATGTGCTGCCCAGGGAGGTGGTGGAGTCACCATCCCTGGAGGTGTTCAAGAGGGGACTGGATGTGGCACTTGGTGCCATGGGTTAGTCATGAGGTGTGTGGACAGGTTGGACTTGATGATCCTTGAGGTCTCTTCCAAGCTTGGTGATTCTGTGACCTCAGAGATCATCTCATGTAACGTTTGGGCTGGAAGGGACCATCAAAGGTCATCAGCTCATCTAGTCCAACCCCCCATGCAGTCAGCAGGGACATTTGCAGCTAGGTCAGGTTGCTCAGAGCCCAATCCAGCCTGAGCTGGAAGGTTTGCAGGGATGAGGCTTCTACCACCTCTCTGGGCATTCCATGCCCATGCATCTCATCATCCTCACTGTAACAAATTTCTTCTTCCTCTCCAGCCTGAATTTCCCCTCTTTTAGTTTAAAACCACCACCCCTTGTCCTGGTGCAAAAGGCCCTGCTAAAAGGTCTGTCCTGATCTTTTTGATAGGTCCCCTTTAAATACTGAAAAGCTACAAGAAAGTCTATCCAGAGCCTTCTCTTGTCCAGGCTGGACAACCCAACCCTCTCAGCCTGTGCTCACAGCAGAGGTGTTCCAGCCCCCTGATCATTTTTGTGGCATCCTCTGGACCACTCCAACAGGTCCATGTCTGTCTTGTGCTGAGGACCCCAGAGCTGGACACAGCACTGCAGGTGGGGGTCTCACCAAAGCAGAGCAGAGGGTAGAATCCCCTTCCTCAACCTGCTGGCCACACTGCTTAGGAAGCAGCCCAGGATACAGTTGGCTTCCAGGCTGTGAGTGCACACTGACAGCTCATGTCCAGCTTTTCACCCACCGGTACACTCAAGTTCTTCTCCACAGGGCTGCTCTCAATCCCTTCATCCCCCAGCCTGTTCTGATACCAGGGATTTCCCTGACTCATGTGCAGGACCTTGCACTTGGCCTTGCTGAACCTCCTGAGGTTCATATAGGGCCTGTTCTCAGGCTGCTTGAAGGCTGCTTGCTCGGTTGCACAGTGGCCCTTAGGTTCAGGATAGGAGGTGCTGGGGTTTGGGCAAAGCAAAAGGGACATTCTGGAGGTGTAGGGTAAGATGTTGGTAGCACATCCACAAGCAGTGGTATGCATGGCCCAGGGGTGCTTCTTCCCCACTGGCATTTTCAAGCTGAGTATCACCCAAGCACTTCTGAAGAGAAAGGGGAATGGAGAACACCTACGAAACTTATTTCAGATGCATTCCACCTGCCTGCATTTGCCTGCAGCCTCTTCCTTGCAGGGCAGATGACAGGATGGGGACTCCCTCCCCATTCCTCCCCTGCACAGCTCCTGCCCTGCTTCATCAGGCTTTGCTAACTGATGCTGGCCTGGGAAATTGATCCTGCCCAGCACCTACCTGTCATTGCTGGCCATGACCTCTCTGCCCTAAGCCCTTTCTTTGGTTAGAATAGAGTAGGATAGGATAGGATAGGATAGGATAGGATAGAATAGAAATTAACCAGGTTGGAAAAGACCTTTGAGATCATCAAGTCCAACCTACCACCCAACACCATCTCATCAACTAAACCAAACACCCCATCCAGACTCTCCCTAAACACCTCCAGTGATGGTGACTCCACCACCTCCCTGAGCAGCACATTCCAATGACCAATCTCTCTTTCTGGGAAGAACTTCTTCCTAACATACAGCCTAAACCTCCCCTGGTGCAGCTTGAGACTGTGTCCTCTTGTTCTGGTGCTGGTTGCCTGGGAGAAGAGACCAACCCCCACCTGGCTACAGCCTCCCTTCAGGGAGTCATAGAGAGCAATAAGGTCTCCCCAGAGCCTCCTCTTCTCCAGGCTAAGCAACCCCAGCTCCCTCAGCCTCTCCTCACAGGGCTGTGCTCCAAACCCCTCCCCAACTTTGTTGCCCTTCTCTGGACACCTTCCAGCAACTCAATATCTTTCCTAAACTGAGAGGCCCAGAACTGGACTCAGGACTCAAGGTGTGGCCTAACCAGTGCTGAGTACAGGGGCAGAATGACCTCCCTGCTCCTTCTGGCCACACTATTCCTCATCCAGGCCAGGATGCCATTGGCCCTCTTGGCCACCTGGGCACACTGCTGGCTCATGTTCAGCCTACTATCAACCAGTAACCCCAGGTCCCTTTCTGCCTGGCTGCTCTCCAGCCACTCTGACCCTAGACTGTAGCACTGCATGGGGTTGTTGTGGCCAGTGTGTAGAACCTGGCATTTGGATGTGTTCAATCTCATGCCCTTGAACTCCCCCAGCAGCAGAAGGACATGGCAGGGACAGGCAGGATTTCTCCAAACATATTTTCCAGGCACATATGCACAAAGCAGAAGGATCTCCCCAAACTGCCCTGAGACAGTGGCTGGGAAGACCTACCCCACCTCAAACTAGATCTGGTGAAATGTGCACATCTTGGCCCAGAGACTGGCTGGGAACCCTCCACTGCCACTGGCGCTCCAGAACCCCCTAAGCCCAGCCAGGGAACCCTAATCCCAGTCAGGGAACCCAAAGCTCAGCCAGGGAACCCAAAGCTCAACCAGAGAACCCAAAGCTCAGCCAGGGAACCCAAAGCTCAGCCATCCCTGTGTCTCACCGTCACCACGACGTATAAGCACCAAATCACAGAAGTGAGGTGGAAGGCAAGCAGCTGTCCTGATTCATTGAATTTGCTGTGTTTGACTTTGGAGAGATGCAGACGCCTGTTGATTTTCTGGGGAGGAGCAGAGGGAGAGGAAAGCAACAAGAAAGCATAAGCCAGAGCCACCACATCAACAACCCTCCCTCCTTCTCCTCCTCACCACCCCATGCAGCCCCCAGAGATGAAAGCTCACTCACCACCACCACCTCAACCCCCAGACCACCCCCAGACCAGCATTTAACTGCAGCAGGACCACGTCCCCTCATGATACTTGAGCTATTTTGGGGGGCTCAGGACAACACTCACATCCAGGGCGTACTCCTGCACCACCGCGTGCAGGATGATAGCAATGAAGATGTAGAAGAGGATAGTGACCAGATCCTTCAGCCCATAGTGATACTGGAACAGCTCCCCATCTGCAAAGAGACCAAATGCTGGGTCACATCCCCAACACACACATGATTTCCAAGCAAGGGTTAGTGGGCAGGGGGGGCTATTCCCAACACACGGCTTGCATGAGGCCACCAGAGAGCTGGAGGCAGGCAGAGGCCATGACTGTGCCAGGGGCTGCAGGGCTGGCAAAAAAGACTTCCAGACTGAGTCAGTTGATCAGCAGAGGGTGGATGATTTCTCTTCTAGTAGTTAGATACCTCAAAGGAGGTGACACTCAGGACACTTCAAGCTGGTTTGGAGCACAGCCCTGTGAGGGGAGGCTGAGGGAGCTGGGGTTGCTTAGCCTGGAGAAGAGGAGGCTCAGAGGAGACCTTATTGCTCTCTACAACAACCTGAAGGGAAGTTGTAGCCCAGTGGGGGTTGGTCTCTTCTCTCAGGCAACCAGCACCAGAACAAGAGGACACAGTCTCAAGCTGCACCAGGGGAGGTTTAGGCTGGATGTTAGGAAGAAATTCTTCCCAGAAAGAGAGATTGGCCATTGGAATGTGCTGCCCAGGGAGGTGGTGGAGTCACCATCACTGGAAGTGTTTAGGAAGAGACTGGATGAGGCACTTGGTGCCATGGTTTAGTTGATTAGATAGTGTTGGATGGTAGGCTGGACTTGATGATCTCAAAGGTCTTTTCCAACCTGGTCTGGTCTACTCCTATTCTATTCTATTCTATTCTATTCTATTCTATTCTATTCTATTCTATTCTATTCTATTCTATTCTATTCTATTCTATTCTATTCTACTCCACTTCACTCCATTCCATTCCATTCCATTCCATTCCATTCCATTCCATTCCATTCCATTCCATTCCATTCCATTCTCCTGACAGAGGTGAAGGGTTGAGGCCAGCCTGGCTGTGGAAACAGGATATTTATCAGCCTGGAGGGATGAAGCCACAGAGGCCGCTCTGAAGCAGGTGGTGGGCATGTAGAGGTTGCTGTTGCCATCTGGGACACCATGCTAGGAGCTTCAGGGCTTGGGATGGGATTTCCACCTCCTCAGGTGTCATCCAACACCTAGTCCAACACTCAGCCCTGAAAGCTGCTGGAGCAGGATTCAGCTGCCTAAGTGCAGGTGCCTTGTGCTATTAAGAGATCTGAGACAGAGGCACAGGGCTGCAGATGGGAAACAGGATCCACAGGAGGCCCTGCTCTTCTGGAGCAACAGGAGACCCAGCAGCACCCAGAATAGCCCAGACATCTGCATTTAGGCAACTATTTGCAGCCCTGCAGCTTATAGGGAGGAAGCAGAGTGGGCAAAGCCGCTTTCCTTGTGGCACACTGCAGAAAGCTCAGCCCACGCCAAACTGCTGCTTTCCCTCACTCTGATCATCCTCTCCTATTGGGAAGTGACCAGTTTGTCACCAGCCCTGTTTCCCCTCCAACAAAGCTTCAGTCCAGATTTCTAAGGCTTAAGGAACATGAATAATATTTGAGTAACAGATTGCCCAGAAAGGTGGTAGGTGGGAAACATTCCAGGTCAGATTAGATGGGACTCTGAACAACCTTGGTAGATGATGTCCTTGATACTTGCAGGGGGGTTGGACTAGATGAACTTTAAAGGTCTCTTCCAACCCAAACCATTCAAAGATGATTCAGAGATGGAAAGGGACTTTGCAGAAAGGTGGAGTCACCACCCCTGGAGGTGTTCAAGAGGGGACTGGACGTGGCACTTGCTGCCATGGTTTAGTCATGAGGTCTGTGGTGACAGGTTAGACTTGATGAGCTTTGAGGTCTCTTCCAACCTTGGTGATTCTGTGATTCTGTGTCTAGCAACAGGAGAAGGGGGAATGGTTTTAAGCTGAGGGAGAGTAGGTTCAGACTGGATCTTAGGAAGAAGTTCTTCAGTACAAGAGTGGTGAGACTCTGGAACAGGTTGCCCAGAGTGGCTGTGGATGTTCCCTCCCTGGAGGTGTTCAAGGCCAGGTTGGATGAGACCTTCAGCAGCCAAGTCTAGTTCAGAGGCATCCCTGCCCATGGCAGGGAGGTTGGAGTAGATGATTGTCCCCATCCACTCCGGCAAGACCACACCTGGAGCCCTGTGTCCAGTTCTGGAGCCTCTATTACAGGAAGGATCTGGAGGTGCTGGAAGGTGTCCAAAGAAGGGCCACGAGGATGATTAGAGGGATGGAGCTCCTCTGCTATGAGGACAGACTGAGTGAGCTAGGGCTGTTCAGTCTGGAAAAGAGAAGCCTCAAAGGAGACCTTCTTGTGGCCTTCCAGTATCTGAAGCAGCCCTACAAGAAAGCTGGGGAGGGACTTTTTAGGGTGTCAGGGAGTGATAGGACTAGGGGGAATGGAACAAAACTAGAAATGGTTAGATTCAGGTTGTATGTTAGAAAGAAGTTCTTCCCCATGAGGGTGGTGAGAGACTGGAACAGGTTGCCCAGGGAGGTGGTGGAAGCCTCATCCCTGGAGGGTTTTGAAGGCCAGACTGGATGTGGCTGTGAGCAACCTGCTGTAGTGTGAGGTGTCCCTGACCATGGCAGGGGGGTTGGAACTGGATGATCCTTGAGGTCTTTCCAACCCTAACAATTCTATGATTCTATGATCTCTAAGGCCCCTTCCAACCTAAGCCATTCTGTGATTCTGTGATTTATGAAACCACCTGGTGTAAGGATATGAAAACACTTGGTCCTTAAGAGTCCCTGGGGTGGGTGCTGTGCAAACCCTGAGGTAAAAACACTGCCTGTACCACAGAGCTCATAACCCCAGTGTAAGACAAAAGCCAGAACTGCAAGTCTGGAGAAAATAAGGTTATTGTGGCCGGTTGACGTTGCCCCCTTAAGAAAGGGAATATGGTGGACGGAAGTTGGTGAACGGAAGGAATAGTCTAAACTATTTCATTGGTAAAGTGGGAGGAAGCACCTTCTGAGCTGGGACTATACTGGGTTTTTCCAGCTCTTTATCTTCAGTCTTGCTTCCGCCTTTCCATGGTGCAGCAGCTCTCTGTCTGTGCTGGGCTTTCTGCCAAGGCCTCGGCCTTGAAGACCAGATAACAGCCGGTATTAACTGCTTTCCAATTAACACAAACTGCTTCTAACTTTTTTTTCCTCTCTTTTCTTTCTCTTTCTATCCCATTCTGGGGAAAGGGGGGGAAGAGAGGGGAGAGCGGAGGTGGGGGACCCCTTTGCCGAGGGGGCTTACTCTCATTTCTGTGTTGCTCTGTTGTATATCTTTGTATATATTGTAGATATTGCAAATTTGTAAATATTGCCCTGCATTCCCTACATTGCTTTGTAAATATAGCTCCACTGCTTTGCTAATTCAGCTTGCGAGTTTTTTTTCCTTTCCCTTCAATTTTTTTCCCCTTTTACCTTACAAGGGGGAAGGGAGGAGGCTTCTCGGCCTTGCCCTTCCACCCACCACAGTTATGCACATGTGCAACTGCTCTGCCTCCTCTCTCTAGGGCATTTCAGGAGCTGCTCTAGCAGGAGCTGTGTGCTGAGCACAGGAGATGAGAACAAGATCTGCCAGATGACAGGCAGCAGCATCCTGCTTGTGCAGAGCGTGGAGCAGCCCTGGAAGAATCCAGCTGAGCAATCATTCTTCTTCTGGGCAAGCTGGCTGCACCAAGAGCTCTCTCCCCACAGCCTCAGCCAGCTCATGCCCCAGTACCTGCTCCTGGTGAGATGGTTATGTGTCCCCTGGTAGGAGGGAAGACTCAATCACTGGGCAGGAAGGCCAGAAACTGTCTGGACTGTGCCACAGGAGCACAGACTGCAATTTGATTTGGAAGCTGGGCAATTTCATCAGCCATGATGTCCAAAGATTTTAAGGGCAGACCTTTTATTTTCCACCTGTCTGCCTCATCCTAGTTTCACTCATCCCAACAACCCCACTCTTCTCTTCCCTAGGATGATTACTCACTTCTAATTACCTGCTGTTTTCTGTCACCAAGCCAGGTTCTGCCTCTGGAACTTGGCCCATCCTGAGCCCAGAGCTTTACCCAAACCACCTCTAACATTGGTGCCCAGATCACTGCCAGGCCTTCAAGGGCTCTCAGATAGGAAGGGAGCTACTAGCAGCCAAAATACAAAGAAGGACTGAACCTCCAGCTGTCTCCTGGCTGGAAACTGGGGCACATCTTTGGGTCCATCAGGCTCAAACCTGTGCCAGCTCAGAGCCTGCTTTAATTACCCTCCATGTGCTTTAATTACCTGCATTGCTGGGTCCAACTCTGGAGTCCTCAGCACAGGAAAGACATGGACCTGTTGGAGCAGGTCCAGAGGAGCCCACAAGAATGATCAGAGGGCTGGAACATCTCTGCTAGGAGGACAGGCTGAGAAAGTTGGGAGCTGTTCAGTCTGGACAAGAGAAGGCTCCAGGGAGCCCCTTAAAGGGGTTCTATCGGAGAGATGAGAGCAGCCTTTTTCAGTGGGGCCTGCTTCAACAGGACAAGAGGTGATAGTTTTGAATTAGAGAAGGGGAGATTCAGAGTACATACAAGGAAGACACTTTTTATGCTGACACAGGTTGCCCAGAGAGGTGCCAGATGCTCCATTCCTGGAAGCATTCCAGGTCAAGTTGGATGGGGCTCTGAGCAATCTGATCTAATTGAAGATGTCCCTGTTGACCTTTGAGGAGCCCTTCCAACTCAAAACATTCTATGATTGTATGATTAGCTGCCTGGAGCAGGGATGCTATTGCTCCACATGCATTTCCACACCCTCACCTCACGCTATTCCCAATAACCAAAGCAAGACAGGAATTACTTGTGCAGCACCCACCACTTAGCAAAGAGCTACATCCCTCCTGCTCCTTGGCAGGGCACAGAGCTACTCCAGCCATGCAATCAGGGAATTCTGATTTTCCTGACCAGGCTGGAGGAGGATACTCACCCTGCAGAGCACACAGAGCAGCCTGACCATGGCAGAAACAGGCAGCAAGGAAGCTCTAAACACCCCAGGAAAACATTTCTTTCCATCTCTGGCAGCATCAGGGCTGACAGGCAGAGTATTCTGAGCCACTCAAACTTTGCTCTTCCCCCACATATCTTATTTTTAAAATCTCCTTTAGTACCAGACAGAGGCCTGAGCACTGTGCATGAGCAAAGGGTGAGCCCAGGCCAGCTGGTAATGAGGGTTTGGGGAAGACCACAACTCAACCCTCCCCTTGGGGTATGTGCAGCAGAAGCATCTCTTACCTGCTGTAGGCACACTAACATTGTACTGAGGTAAGATAAACAGGAAGGCAGTCTTGGCTGTAACCTGGCAGAGACACAGAGAGGGGAAAAATAAGCAAATCAGCTGTTGAATCCATTCCTCTGCCACCATTTACACTCCTTTCCTCCTGTGCTGGGAAAGGCGAATCACCCAGGCTCCGGCTTCACTCACAGAAAGGCCTTCCAGCGATGAGATTGCTAGGGATGAGGTTTTGCAACAGGCACCTAGGAAGGACAAAGGGATGTATAAAAGAGGGAGAAAAAGCAATGCAGCTGTAAAAGTCCCCAGCCAGCCAGAATGGCGGAAGCTCCTCACTTCCCCTCACAGCTAAGCACACCTCCAATAACACAGCCCTGTTGCTCAGGGGACAACAGGAGGAGCATGACCCTGCAGGTCATCTGCATTCATTAAAACCTTCACTGATTTTCATCTGCTCCAGGCAGCCACAACAGGAGCCTGGCCTGGTGAGGGATGGCAGCACCCAGCACCCAAGCAAGCTCAGAGGCTGAAAAGCCCCATGGGCTATGCATGGATTTAGCCCTTACACCTTTGGGGAAGCTGCTCTAGTAGTAACAGCCACAGGACCAGGGAGGTCAGGCCCATTTATGTACTGTGTCCAGTTCTGGGCCACTCAATTTAAGAGGGATATTGAGGGGGTTGGTCTCTTCTCCCAAGCAACCAGCACCAGAACAAGAGGACACAGTCTCAAGCTGCACCAGGGGAGGTTTAGGCTCAAGGTGAGGAGAAAGTTCTTCCCAGAAAGAGTTACTGGCCATTGGAATGTGCTGCCCAGGTAGGTGGTAGAGTCACCATCCCTGGAGATGTTCAAAAAAGGGTTGGATGTGGCTCTTGGAGCCATGATTTAGTTGTTAGGCATTAGGTAATAGATTGGACTTGATGATCTCTGAGGTCTTTTCCAACCTGGTTGATTCCATGATTCTATGATTCCTTCCATGCCTCACGAGCACCCAGCCTCAAACACAACCACTCCCAAGAAGTCCTTTGCCCACTGAGCAGCAAGGGAGGTGAGGTGAGCTGCATTTCACACAGATGGAGCTGCCACCTTTTCAGAGCTGCAAGCTATTAAAAACCCAGCTGGAAGTATTGCTTCACATCTTGCAGGACATATCTGGGGGGGGGGGGGGCACAGAGGCTTTGCCAAGTGTTCTTGTCCCACCCCTACAAGCATTAAGCAACCAGCCAGTGGCTCCGCTCCACCAGCACGAGTGCTGCCCATCTTCTTGCAGCCCTGGCTGGGGGGATAACAAACTCCACAGCCTGTTTTCAGGGTGTTTGGGGATTATTTATTTATTCCCCCCTTAAAAAAAAAAAAAGAAAAGAAAAATCCCACATGCTGTGCTCTGCTTGTGGAGGAGTAGATGTGAGAAGCATTCTGCCAAGGAAGATGGAAACCACGGGCAGAGTGTGTGTGGGGGTAATGGAAAAAGTACATCGCCTGGCCTCAAGCTGCCTCCAGGAGACACCTCTGGCTTGCAAACCTTCTTGGCTTAGGAAAGCCAAGTTGTTTCATCCTGGAACAGTACCACACAACCCAGATCTAGACTTTACATCCGAGCTGGGTTTCTCAGTTCAAGAGAGACAAGGAGCTACTGGCGTGAGTCCAACAGAGGCTACAGAGATGATGAAGGGACTGGAGCACTTCCCTTGGAAGGAAAGGCTGAGAGACCTGGGGCTGTTTAGCCTGGAGGGGAGAAAGACTGAGAAGGGATCTTCTCAAAGCTCATCAATGCTTCCCAATATCAATTGAGGGTGATGAGACACTGGAACAGGTTGCCCAGGGAGGTGGTGGAAGCCTCATCCCTGGAAGTTTTCAAGGCCAGGCTGGATGTGTCTGTGAGCAACCTGCTGTAGTGTGAGGTGTCCCTGCCCATGGCAAGGGGGTTGGAACTAGATGATCCTTGAGGTCCCTTCCAACCCTAACAATTCTATGATTCTATCTAAAGGGTGAGGGTCAAGAAGGTGGGACCAGGTTCTTTTCAGTGGTGCCCAGAGACTGGACAAGGGGCAATTGGCACAAATTGGTACAGCATAAGTTCCACCTGAACATGAGGAAACATTTCTTTCCTGTGAGGTTGACAGAGCACTGGACCAGGCTGCCCAGAGAGGCTGTGGAAGCCCCTTCTCTGGAGAGATTCCAAACCTACCTGGACACAACCCTGTGCAGACTGCTCTGGGTGCACCTGCTTTAGCAGGAGGGTTGGACTAGATGATCTCCAGAGGTCCCTTCTAACCCCTGCCATGCTGGGATTCTATGTGGTTCAACACCAGCTCCAACTCCCCTGCAAGGCTCAGGAAGGAGAGATGGGCACAGAGGATGACAAAGCTTCAGAGTTCACAGCAAGTGTTTCACAAGCAGCCAGAGAAAGGAGAAGTTTGTAATAGGAAGAGCAATGTAAGGATTATTCAGAGCCACAAGACACTCGCTGTTGTTTGCTCTCAAACAAGATGTTGACATGGGAAATGAAGCACCAAGCATGCTCCTGCCTTGCAGGGCAGTGAGCACAGCCAGACTTGCCACAAAACTGCTGCAAGCAGAGGCAGAATTGGGCCACTGCAGATGTTCTGGATTTTTTTTTTTTGCTATGCTGTGAGGCCACCTCCTCAACCTGCTTCTTTGGGTTTCCCCTTATCTCCAGCCTCTTCTCAAGGCAGCCAGAAGTCCAAATCTTACAAAGCATCACTATAACAGTTGGATTTGATCATCTTAAACCAAAACAATTCTATGACTCCAAGAGTCAGGTAGGGGTTTTTATAGGGTGGGAGAGGATTTGTCTGCAGGGGACAAGCTTAGCAAGGATGATACAGGAAAAGCTGTATATTCCAGTTGTTGCCTGCCCTGCATTAAGGGCACCTCTATGTAACCTACCACTGCCCAAGGGAGTGAGGGAGATGTTCCTTATCCTACCCTGCATGTAGGATGTGCCTGAAATAGCTACATTTGAGAAGCATCTGTCCTGGGGAGGACACAGTCTCAAGCTGCACCAGGGGAGGTTTAGTCTGGATGTTAGGAAGAAGTTCTTCCCAGAAAGAGAGATTGGCCATTGGAAGGCGCTGCCCAGGGAGGTGGTGGAGTCACCATCACTGGAGGTGTTTAGGAAGAGCTTGATGGGGTGCTTGGTGCCATGGTTTAGTTGATGAGATGGTGTTGGTTGATAGGTGGGACTTGATGGTCTTGAAGATCTTTTCCAACCTGGTCTATTCTATCCTATCCTATCCTATCCTATCCTATCCTATCCTATCCTATCCTATCCTATCCTATCCTATCCTATCCTATCCTATCCTATCCTATCCCCAAGCTAGGGGCAGGTGTTGCTCTGTTAGAGGCTAGGATAGCACTGCAGAGGGACCTTGACAGGCTGGACAGATGGGCAGAGTCCAAGGGCATGAGATTTAACACATCCAAGTGGCAGGTTCTACACACTGGCCACAACAACCCCATGCAGTGCTACAGTCTAGGGTCAGAGTGGCTGGAGAGCAGCCAGGCAGAAAGGGACCTGGGGTTACTGGTTGATAGTAGGCTGAACATGAGCCAGCAGTGTGCCCAGGTGGCCAAGAAAGCCAAAGGCATCCTGGCCTGGATCAGGAACAGTGTGGCCAGCAGGAGCAGGGAGGTCATTCTGCCCTGTACTCAGCACTGGTTAGGCCACACCTTGAGTCCTGAGTCCAGTTCTGGGCCCCTCAGTTTAGGAAAGATATTGAGTTGCTGGAACATGTCCAGAGAAGGGCAACAAAGCTGGGGAGGGATTTGGAGCACAGCCCTGTGAGGAGAGGCTGAGGGAGCTGGGGTTGCTTAGCCTGGAGGAGGCTCAGAGGAGACCTTATTGCTCTCTATGACTTCCTGAAGAGAGGTTGTAGCCAGGTGGAGGTTGGTCTCTTCTCCCAGGCAACCAGCACCAGAACAAGAGGACACAGTCTCAAGCTGTGCCAGGGGAGGTTTAGGCTGGATGTTAGGAAGAAGTTCTTCACAGAGTGATTGGCCATTGGAATGTGCTGCCCAGGTGTTACAGTTTGAGCTGGGTGCCCCCCTGCAATGTTTACTTCCTGTGTCCAGGAGTCCAGCCCAGAGGGGTGGACACAGGAAATTATGTAGTATTTCCTACCACAATCCTTTGCACCACTATAAGATGCAGTGCGGAGTCTAGCACGTTCTCTTTTCTTCCTCCTCCGTCAGCCGGTAACTGGGGGAGATGTCTCCTGGCTTTGGGCCTGGCTAGGCCTAAGGCCACGGGGGGATGGGCAGTCTCAGATCTGGCCAGCTGAGACTAGCCTAGCAGTGGGAGGGGGAAGAAGGAGCCCTGGGGGTCTTGGGTGTACCCTCAGGTGGGGATGGGATCTCTCTGGGTCTGTTTTGGGATCTTTCTTTGTCACTATGCTTTTGCTTTTCTGTGAAAGTTCACTGCTTTCTATTTAAACTTTCCATCACTTTTGCAATCCATTTGTCTGAGTGTTTATTGTTGCCAGGGGTGGGGAAGGGGGCTGCCTCAACCCAGCACATTTCTTGGTAGCAGAGGATGGTTAAGGTGGGCAGAGGGTCTGCCCCCAACCCCTTTACATTCTTGGCAAGCCAGCCAGGAGTAGGAGTTGGTTATTGTGGCTACTCTGCAGATCGGATTGCAAAAGATAAGAGAGTTTAAATTTAGTTCTGGGCGTCGTTTTGGTCTTTTGGCAGTTGGGGGCTCATGTGTTGTTGGGGCGATTGTGTTAAGTTCTTGTGGATTGCAGGGGGACACCTGATGCGTGGCCGGTGGCACAGAGTCCCTCCTGCTATTTCAAGCAGGGGTGGTTCTTAACCATCGGAATTGGGGCACCGCTTGAGAATGCGGGACCTGCCCTTTCCTCCACCTTTATTCTCTGCGGAGCGGTGGAAGCGGCAGGGAGTGAAGTGGGGGAGGGGCAGTGGCGAGCAGATCAAAGTCAGGTCCGTTCTCGCTGCGGGGTAGGGTCAGCCACAGCGGAGCGGGCGAGCTCGACTCCCTATGGGCGAACGGGGACTCCAGCTGAAAGCTGTTCTTAAGGGCCCCGAGGACGCGTTTATGGCTTTTGCTGGAGGAGGCGTTTGAATGCCCGAGGGGTGGAGGCGATTTTGATTCTGTACCACGGCGAAAGAGATGGCCGGAGCCCTGCTGTGTGCTCGGGCGCCGGCGGGCCCGGCCGTGTGCTTGGAGCGGCGCCGGTGGTCCCCAGCTGTCCGCTCGGGCTGTGGCGGCAGTGAGCACAGCCGTGCGCTCGGAGCGGTGACGGCGGTCCTGGTCGTGCGCTCGGGCTGCGGCGGCGGTGAGCACAGCCGTGCACTCGGAGCGGTGGCGGCGGTGAGCACGGCCGTGCACTCGGGCTGCGGCGGGTCCGGCCCTAGTCTCTTCCCCGACTTTTTCGGACGAGTTCCGAAAATGGCGCCGAGCACCTGGCTCCACCTCCCTTCTTCTCACTAGGTTGTGGTGTAGCCCCTCCCTCTGCCAGGGGAGGGTTGTGTTGTTGGATGCTGTCACGTCTTGGTACGCGAATGCCTAGCGGGAAGGCGGTGTACTGTGACATGCATCCTTAGAGCCTCGGGCCGCGGCTGGAAGCGGTCAGCACTGGGCTTGGAATATGTCCGTGCAGGGTTGTGAAAGGCTCAGCGTGCTGTTTTCCTGGAGGGGTGGAGAAGCAGTTAGAGCCTGATTGTTCTGACTGGCTTGCCCCAGGGGTGGAAATATGCCGCTGAGTAAATAGAGATGGGAATAAAGGTTTGGTTGAGAAGTTGTGAGGTTCTTTCCAGGTGACCAGGATGTCCAACGGATCCATTAAGAGCTTGCACCACAGAAGAGTGAACTCTGCATCGCCGAGAGGTTCCATTAGATGAAGGAAGAAGAACTGGAATGGACTGACACTTGAGCCTGAATGAGAGACTGTTTGGGTGGACGCCCAGACGAAGATATGGACTTCGCCGAACATGTCATGAGAAGATTTCTGATTTAATTATGTGTTTGGGTGCAAATATTGTGGTATGAAATAAGGGGTGGCGTGTTGCAGTTTGAGCTGGGTGCCCCCCTGCAATGTTTACTTCCTGTGTCCAGAAGTCCAGCCCAGAGGAGTGGACACAGGAAATTATGTAGTATTTCCTACCACAATCCTTTGCACCACTATAAGATCCAGTGCGGAGTCTAGCACACTCTCTTTTCTTCCTCCTCCGTCAGCCGGTAACTGGGGGAGATGTCTCCTGGCTTTGAGCCTGGCTAGGCCCAAGGCCACGGGGGGATGGGCAGTCTCAGATCTGGCCAGCTGAGACTAGCCTAGCAGTGGGAGGGGGAAGAAGGAGCCCTGGGGGTCTCAGGTGTACCCTCAGGTGGGGATGGGATCTCTCTGGGTCTGTTTTGGGATTTTTCTTTGTCACTGCACTTTTGGCTTTCTGTAAAGGTTCACTGCTTTCTATTTAAACTTTCCATCACTTTTGCAATCCGTTTGTCTGAGTGTTTATTGTTGCCAGGGGTGGGGAAGGGGGCTGCCTCAACCCAGCACACCAGGGAGGAGGTGGAGTCACCATCACTGGAGGTGTTCAGGAAGAGACTGGATGGGGTGCTTGGTGCCATGGTTTAGTTGATTAGATGGTGTTGGATGATAGGTTGGACTCGATGGTCTTGAAGGTCTTTTCCAACCTGGTTAATTCTATTCCATTCTATTCGCATCTAAACACAGGCAGCCAGGCAGCTTAGCACCTCTCTCAAAACCTGTCCTCCGCAACTCTCAAACCCCAACATTTACAGCAGAGAGAGTTTTTGAGCAGACCTCACATAGAGGTACCAGGTCATTCCATGAAACTATGGGACTAGAGAAGAGATTGTCTCCCTGTACTCAGCACTGGTGAGGCCACACCTTAAATCCTGGGTTCAGTTTTGGGCCCCTCACTCCAAGAAGGACACTGAGACATTGGAGCAGAGCCAGAGAAGGGCAGTGAAGCTGGGGCAGGGTCTAGAGCACAAGTCTTGTTAGGAGTGGCTTGAGGGAACTGGGGTTGTTTAGCCTGGAGAAAAGAAGGATGAAGGGAGAGACCTTCTCTCTCTCAACAGCTACCTGAAAGGAGGCTGTAGTGAGATGGGGACCAATCTCTTCTCCCAAAGAACAAGAGGAAATGGCCTCAAGTTGCATCACAAGAGGTTTAGATTGAATGTTTGGAAAAAATTCTTTCCCCAAAAGGGTTGTCAAGCCCTGCAACAGGCTGCCCAGGGAAGTGGCGAGGTCACCACACATGGAGGGATTTAGATGTGGTGCTGAGGGACATGGTTTAGGGGTGAGCTGGCAGTGCTGGGTTAATGGTTGGACTCAGAGACCTTAAAGGTCTCTTCCAAACAAACCAATTCTGTGATTCTATGAAGCTTGGTTCCCTTCCCACAGGCTTCACCCCAGCAGGGTTTGCAGAGTCTGCTGTTTTCACTCCATCCCCATGGTCCTGCCTGGGTTGAAACTGCTTTGGAGGAAGGAAGCAGTTCCAAACCTCTGGTGGGGGTGGCTGGAGGAGTTTCTGCAGTCTGAGCTGGGGAAATATTTCCAGGGTTTGATAAACAACTCAACCTAATTAAAGATAAAAATGCTGTCCAAAGGCTTTTCTTACAACTTTGGGCTGTTTTTTTTTCCCCTCTCTCCCCCACCAGCCAGAACTTTTCTTGAGAGAAAAACTTGTTGCTCCACAGTATGGATTGACACAGGCTCTACATGTAAACTACAGACCAAACTTTGGACCAAAGCCCTTTTAAAGCAAACAGTTGGCTTCGGCAACAAGAAAACATCTCTCCCCGAGGGTGGTGCAGCCCCTCTGCTCCCCAACTCAGCCCCCCAGCCCCACATGATTATCATTATTCCCTTTTTAAAAGGCTTTAATTCTGCCTTTTTTTTTCCCCCCTCTTTTTTGCCCCCCCCAGCACTCAGTCCTTAAGCTGCCCACGTGCCTCAGCTCCCACATGTGGAGAAGCCCGCGGGAGGCAGAAACACCAAGTTTTGTTTTCTCTTGCTAAAGCCTTCATTTTTTTGCAGAGTACTACAGAGAGGGACCAGGGAGGGGAAAGTATATTTAGCAAGAAGCCTGGAAATAGCATCTCATTCGTCAGCTGCCTTCATTTTACAGTGTCACAACCCAGTGTTTGGGAGACCATGACTCACTGTTGTGGCTCTGCACACAGGGGAAAGCCTAGCAACGGCACAGCATCTCTGATAATCCAATGTTTGATAACTTTATTATCACTGTCATCCCCTGCTTAAGCATCAGGAGCTCTGCCTCTGTGACTGTAGCAGTCAGTTCTGGGCATAAATAAGAAGATTGAGCTTCACTTGCTCCGTGTTACAGGCTAGCAGGTCAAGAGAGGTGATCCTGGCCCTTTACTCTGGTCTTGTGAGACCCCCACTTCAAATACTCAGCTCAGTTCTGGTGTCCCCAACATAAGAAGGACATAAAACTGTTGGAGTAAGTCCAGAGGAGGGCCACAGATGATCCAAGGGCTTGAACACCTCTGCTCTGAGGATAGGCTGAGGGAGCTGGGGTTGTTCAGCCTGGAGAAGACTCTGGAGGAACCTTATAGCTGACTTCCAATACTCGAAGGGATCCTACAGGAAAGCTGGAGAGGTACTTTCCATAAGCGTGCCTAGCAACAGGACAAGGAGGGGATGGTTTTAAGCTAAGGTAGAGGAGGTTTAGACTGGATCTTAGGAAGAAGTTCTTTAGTGGTGAGACTTTGGAATAGTCTGCCCAGAGAGGTTGCAGATGCCCACTCTCTAGAGGTGTTCAAGGCCAGGTTGGATGAGCCCTTGAGCAACCAAGTGTACTTGAGAGGTATCCCTGACTGTGGCAGGGAGGTTGGAGTTGATCTCTATGGTGCCTTCAAACCTGAGACATCCTATGATTCTATAACATTACATCAGCTGCCCATCTGCTACAGAAACATCCCAAAACCAGTGAGTTCTTCCCCAAACTCAACCCAATGGAGGCCGATTGATCCAATGCTGCGCACAGGAGCTGTCCCAGATGGGACACACATCACTAAGCAGCTGCAGTTTAGATCCAGCCTGGCCTTGGCTTCATTTTACTGCAAAGCAGGGTGGAAAAAGATATGCAAAGTGATTTTGGTGTGAGCTCCTGTTTCATGCTTAAGCTATCACATAAAATGGTTTTTGAAGACACAAAAAAAAAAAGGGATATTTTTCTTTACAGGCTCCAGCTCGCCTGTGGATGGGGTAGCCAAACACACAACAAAATCCCACCCTAGCACTATGCAGAGTGCACTGGGTGTGCTTTCACGCCCTGAAGGCTTAGGCCTGGCCAGTAAGGCAAAAAATCCCACAGCACCCAGCTCAGGGCAGCTCATCACAACTGGTTCCTGCTCCCTGCTGCAGACAAATTCCAAGCTGGTGGTACCCACTGATCTGTTTGAATGGCAAAGAGGTTCCCCAAAGTGTGCTCAAGGTGTACCTTGCTTGGAGACCTCTGGCAGCCTTCGAGCAACACCACGACCTGATGCTGGAGAAAGCAAGCACTCATCTCTTGGGCTGCCTGGGAAAAGGTTAAATATCCCTTTTGTGCCTCCCCAAAGGCTGCAGGAAGCAGCCCATTGTGAGCAGGATTCAGCCCTTTCTGCTCAGCTTGGCCACCAGCATTGGGGAAGGTGGAAGCCCGGCAGCGGGGTGGGAAGCTGGGTGGCAAGGAGAAGGGATGGTGACATGTCCTCCTCACCATCACACAGGTGGTGCTGCAAAGGTGTTGAAAGGCAGAAACACTCAAGATGCCAGCAAAAGTCACTATAAAACCGGTGCAAACAGGCAGGGATGGTTTGGAGGGCTAGGGAAGAGCAGAGTCTGATTTCTCCTCGAGGAGAAAAGAAGGCAGAAAATAAAGCAAAACAAAAGAAAAGAATCACAAGGACCAAAAGAGATGTGACAAACCCTGTGCTGAGGGGAAGATGAGGGCAGATGTCATCCAGCTAGGATGCAACCAGGTGGTGCAGAAGGAGGAGGACTGCTGAAAGCCTCCTGGGCATGGTGAGCACCATCTCCCCCGAGGTCTGCCAGGAGAGTGATAGTACCATGAGGAACCTGCTGCCTCTCAGCAACCAGGGGAGCTTTAATTCAAAGACATTAAAAACATCAGAAACACCACAAAACTCTTCCCTGCCTCCACCTCCACAGGGGGTATCATCACATTGCACTTCAAAATTGCTCTGGGAGCATCAAGTTAACCAAAAGCCCTTACAGCACCGAGCCTGGGTACCACCTCCCCTGGGATGGAGCTGCTGGCATGCAACCACAGGCACTAGCACCCCGAAAAAAACATCTGTGGGGAGAAACCCTGAGAGAGACACAAACTCAATGACTTTCCACCTCCCCCCAACCGTCCCCCTTTCAGAAGTACAACTATGAAACTCGCAGGCCAACTTTGCAGCATTTGCATGTGGTTTTGGAAAACAGCTGGTCCTCTCCGGTAAGTTTTGAACCCTTCCCGATCCTTAAATAAATAAACATACAGATCTATGAACAAATGATTCAAAAGGGGGCTGTGCACTAGAAACGATCTGCTCATTCAAGGCATTTGCGGGGGGAGGGCGGGGGGAAATAAAGGAAGGAGTGGTGGTGGGAAGGCAGGAAAAAGACGCGGGGGCTGCCACCAGGAGGGTATTAAGGAAACGGACTTCCTCCTCCTGCGATTTGCTACAGAAGGAGGCTTTCCTCCTTCGCCAGGCCCCCCGGCCACCCCTTTCCCGTACGGATTTGCTTTGAAACGTGGCACTGCGCTTAAGGGGAGGGTTCGTGCGGGGGAAGCGGGAGGAGGGGGAGGAGGGGGAGGAGGAGGGGGGGTCCGGGTCCGAGCCAGCCGAGCTGCTCGACCACGGCTTGCAACTACCCGAGGTGCCTCTGCGTAGGGTGTCCGGGGCCAAGCAAAGCTGCACGGTGGTGGCCTCCAGCCCTCCGCTGTCTCCTCCCCGAAAGAGGAGAGGAAAAAGCAGGCTGGGAGGGAAGGAGACGGAACAGGGGGGAGAATGCGAGCGGCATTCCCAGCATGGCTCCACATGGCGCTGGGTCAGTGGTGGGGCAAAGGGCCTTCTTGGGGGGGGTTCCAGTCACCCCAGCTGGGACAAAGTTTCCCACGGAGGAGCTGTGGAATGCCTTCTAATGGCCCGTGGCAGAGTGGGATAGCCAGGACGGGGAAAGGCCAGGGAGATAGATGTTGGCATCTGCACAGCAAGGCCCAGAAGCTCATCCCACGGAGCGGGGTCAGCCGGCTGTGGAGAAAACACCTGGAAAAGGGCTAACGTTAAAGTCCAAAGTGGGGTCCTAGTGATAGGACTAGGGGGAATGGAATGAAGCTGGAGGTGGGGAGATTCAGGCTGGATGTGAGGAGGAGGTTCTTCACCATGAGAGTGGTGAAGCACTGGAATGGGTTGTCCAGGGAGGTGGTTGAGGCCCCGTCCCTGGAGGTGTTTAAGACCAGGCTGGACGAGGCTCTGGCCAGCCTGATCTAGTGTGGGGTGTCCCTGCCCATGGCAGGGGGGTTGGAACTAGATGATCCTTGTGGTCCCTTCCAACCCTGATTGATACTATGAAAGCCAGTCCTCACTTTTCCAACAGCTGGAAATAGCAGTGAGGGCTTTGCTTTTCCCTGCATGCGTCTGGGCGGCCTATGTATCCCGCTCCGTGCTTGGTGAGACATGGTGCAGGGCAGGGACCATCCCCAGCAGCGGTGGTGGGTCTGCAGAAGGAGGTTTGCCACCCTCTGTGCTCCCCCTTCTGCATCTGGGGACCCTGGGCAGGGCTGGAGGTGGCAGAAGGATGTGCCAGCTCAAAAAATAAAACAGCACCAAGTTGCGTCCGTACGGTGGTCTGTGGGGAGGACACCCCTCTGCCGGTGGGATCGAGATGGAGAATGAGTAAGGCAGCACTCGGCATCCCTAGACAGAGGAGTCCTGCACTCCAAGTAGGATGGGGTCATCTCGCTGGGATGCGGCACCTCGAACACCCCGAGCAGAGGCAGTCGGGATGTCCCGTCCACAATGGGGGTGCACACGGGTGGGGAGACACACAGTGCCGGTCCCGAAGGGATTGACTCCGACGGGGTGGTGGGTGGGGTCTCCCCGTGCGACTGTCCCCCCACCCCCTCCCCGGAGGGACGTCGGAGGATCGCGGGGTGCCTCACCTCGAACATGAGGGCGATGAGGACGCTGAGCACCAAGCAGAAGCCGATGTCGGCATGGTTGTGGATGAGGAACTCCTGGCTGAAGAGCGGGTGGCTCTTGGCCCGCCGGCGGAAGGCCATGGCCGCACCGGGAGGGGTGCGGAGCGGGAGCGGAACGGCAGCGGAACTAGCCGCCGCCCCCCGCCGCCGCACAGCACCGCAAAACTTCCCCGAGGCCCCGCGCAACTTCGCGGAGCTCCGACACAGCCTCGCGCAGGCGCCGCCCACGCCGCCGCCGGACCCCTCCCCGCCGCCCGCCCCGGCCCCGGCTCCGCCTCCGGCTCCCGCCTCCCGAGGCGCTGCTGCTGCTGCCGCTGTTACCGGGATCCGGGCCGCAGCCGCTGCTGCACGCACGCCCTGGCTGTGTCGGGAGGTGGAGGAGCGACCCACCGGGCCCGGCACCCTCCTGCCACCTGCACACAGCCGCGTCTGCGCCAGATCGCCGTGCGTGGCTGGGCGCCAGCTCGCATCTGCACCCAGATCCCTGAATGTCTGGACACCCACCTACGGCTGCACCCCACCTACCATGCATGTCCAGACTCCCACCCGCATCTGCACCCACCTTCCGTGCACATCTGGATGCCCACCCCCACCTACAACCACCTTATGCTGCATGTGCTGACACCCATCTGCGTCTGACTACACTTAACCTACTGAATGCCCACCTGCATCTGCACCCACATGCCTTGCATGTCCAGACACCCCCCCAACACACCTCTGCCTACCTACTCTTGCACATCCTGGAGTCACTACTGGCTCAGAAGAAAAGTGAAGAGGTGATTGGGAACAGTCAGCATGGCTTTGCCAAGGGCAAATCCTGCCTGACCAACCTGGTGGCCTTCTATGAGCAGGTGACAAAATTAATAGATGAGGGGCGAGCAACTGATGTCATTTACCTGGACCTGAGCAAAGCCTTCGACACTGTCCCGCACCACATCCTGGTCTCCAAACTGGTGACACATGGGTTTGATGGGTGGACCACTAGATGGATAAGGAACTGGCTTGATGGCCGCACCCAAAGAGTGGCTGTCAATGGGTCCATGGCGGAGTCCCTCAGGGATCAGTCCTGGGACCTGTCTTGTTCAACATCTTTGTGGGTGACATGGACAGTGGCATTGAGTGCACCCTCAGCAAGTTTGCTGATGACACCAAGCTGTGTGGTGCTGCAGATACGCTGGAGGGAAGGGAGGCCATCCAGAGGGACCTTGACAGGCTGGAGAGGTGGGCACAAGCCAACCTCATGAAGTTCAATAAGAGCAAGTGCAGGGTCCTGCATCTGGGTCGAGGCAATCCCAGGCACAAATACAGGCTGGGCAGTAACTGGCTGGAAAGCAGCCCTGAGGAGAGAGACTTGGGGGTGCTGGTGGACAAGAAGCTCAACATGAGCTCTCAGTGTGCACTTGCAGCCTGCAAAGCCAATCAGATCCTGGGCTGTATCAGGAGAAGTGTGGCTAGCAGGTCGAGGGAGGTGATCCTCCCCCTCTACTCAGCCCTGGTGAGACCCCACCTGGAGTACTGTGTCCAGTTCTGGAGCCCCTATTACAAGAGGGATGTGGAGGTGCTGGAACGTGTCCAGAGAAGGGCCACAAGGATGATCAGAGGGCTGGAGCACCTCTCCTATGAGGACAGACTGAGGGAGTTGGGGCTGTTCAGTCTGCAGGCGAGAAGGCTCTGAGGTGACCTGATTGTGGCCTTCCAGTACCTGAAGGGGGCCTACAGGAAGGCTGGGGAAGGACTTCTCAGGATCTCAGGTAGTGATAGGACTAGGGGGAATGGAATGAAGCTGCAGGTGGGGAGATTCAGGCTGGAGGTGAGGAGGAGGTTCTTCACCATGAGAGTGGTGAAACCCTGGAATGGGTTGTCCAGGGAGGTGGTCGAGGCCCCGTCCCTGGAGGTGTTTAAGACCAGGCTGGATGAGGCTCTGGCCAGCCTGATCTAGTGTGGGGTGTCCCTGCCCATGGCAGGGGGGTTGGAACTAGATGATCCTTGTGATCCCTTCCAACCCTGAATGATACTATGATACTATGATACTATCTGGGTGCCCACTCATGCCCATGTCTATCTGAGGTGCATATCTGGATACCCACTCACACCTCCACTCACCTTTCCATGCATGCTGCACCCATCACACATCTGTGACCTAGTACTCACCTCCTTGAGCATGTCTTGACCTGCCTCTACACCCTCTCCCCCAAACCCACAACCCCAGTGCTAAACCCTAGATCTCGTTCCCTGTGAACAGGGAGAAGCCAGAGGTGTGGGGCACCCTCCACATCTTGTCACCTTCACATGTCTTGGGTGGAAGTGGAGAGAAGCAGCTACCAGTTGCTTTACAGTGTGGAAAGAGAGATATAGAATCACAGAATTGGTTTATTTACTTACTTTGAAACACCTTTAAGACCAAATCCAACCATTAATCTAACACTACCAAGTCCACCTCTAAACCATGTCCCTCTGCACCCCGTCTGCATGACTTTTAACTCCCTCTGGAGATGGTGATTCCAGCTACTTCCCTGGGCAGCCTGTTCCAGAGCTTGACAAAACTTTTGAGGAAGATTTTTTTTTCCCCACAATATCCAATCTAAACCTCCTTTGGTGCAACTTGAGGCTATTTTCTCTTCTCCTATTGCTTGTTCAATGGCAGAAAAGACTCTACAACTCCTTTCAGAGAGTTGCTTTGGCGGGGCGGTTGGACGCAATGATCTCCGAAGGTCCCTTCCAACCCCTAACATCCTTTGATCTTGTAATCCCCTCAGCCTCCTTATCACCAGACTAAACAACCTCTGTTCCCTCAGCTTCACCAGCTTTGTTGCCCTTCTTTGGCCAAGCTCCAGCATCTCAGTGTCCTTCTTGACGTGAAAGGTCCGAAACTGAACCCAGTAATCAATGTGTGGCCTCACCCGTACTGAGTACAGAGGCACAATCACTTCACTGGTCCCACTGTGTGACACTCTTTCTCACACAAGCCAAGATGCTGTTGGCCTTTTTGGCCTCCTGCTCACACTGATGGCTCATATTGAGCCACTGTTGACCAGCAGCCCCAGGTACTTTTCTATCAGGAGGCTTTCCAGACACTCTTCTCCAAGCCTGTAGCGTTGCTTGGGGTTGTTGTGACCCAAGGGTAGGACTCAGCACTTGGCTTTGTGGAATAAACAGCCTTGGCCAATCAATCCAGGTTGTCCAGATCACTCCATAGAGCTTATATACCCTTAAGCCAAGTCTCTGGGGCAGAGAAGTGGTCCAGAGAAACGGAACTGTGTCCAGTTCTAGGCCCCTCAATTTAAGAAGGACATTGAGACGCTTGAACGTGTCCAGAGAAGGTCAACAAGGCTGGGGAAAGGCCTTGAGCACAGCCCTACGAGGAGAGGCTGAGGGAGCTGGGGTTGCTTAGCCTGGAGAAGAGGAGGCTCAGGGGAGACCTTATTGCTCTCTACAATTACCTGAAGGGTGGTTGTAGCTGGAAGGGGGTTGGTCTCTTCTCCCAGGCAACCAGCAACAGAACAAGAGGACACAGTCTCAAGCTGCACCAGGGGAGGTTTAGGCTTGAGGTGAGGAGAAAGTTCTTCACTGAGAGAGTCGTCAGCCATTGGAATGTGCTGCCCAGGGAGGTGGTGGAGTCACCATCCCTGGAGGTCTTCAAGAAGGGATTGGACGTGGCACTTGGTGCCATGGTTTATTAGTCATGAGGTCTGTGGTGACAGGTTGAACTTGATGATCTTTGAGGTCTCTTCCAACCTTGGTGATTCTGTGATTCGCTGTTATTTACTAAAGCCAGCCCTTAAAAAATACCCCCCAAGCTACCCAATAAGCCTGAAGGATATTAGGGGAGTGGACAGGGCCCTTTAATGGTTTTGCTTTGAAAAAAACAAGGCATGAACAGGTTTAGTTTCTTTTTAAAGATGACAGAGTGATAGATTCTTAGAATGATTTGGGTTGCAAGGCACCTTTACTTGTCATCTAGGCCAATCCCCCTGCACTCAGCAGGGACATCTTCAACTAGATCAGGTTGCTCAGAGCCTCGTCCAACCTGACCTGGAACATTTCCAGGGATGTGGCTTCTACCACCTCCCTGGGTGACCTGTGATGGTGTCTCATCACCTTCACTGTAAACAATTAATTCCTTATATCCTGTCTGAATCCCCCCCCCCCTTTTTTTTTTTCAGTTTAAAACCATCATCCCTTGTCTTATCACAGCAATCTCTGCTGAAAAGTCAGTCTTCATCTTTCTTGTAGACCCCCTTTAAGTACTGAAAGGTCTCCCTGGAGCCTTCTCTTCTCCATACTGAACAACCCCAGCTCTCTCAGCCATTCTCATAGCAGAGGGTTTCTATCCCTCTGGTTGTTTTTGTGACCTCCACTGGACCTGCTCCAACAGGTCCATGTCTTTCCTGTGCTGAGGTCTCCAGAGCTGGACACAGCACTGCAGGCAAGGTCTCACCAGAGCAGAGCAGAGGGGCAGAATCCCCCTCCCTTAAAAAGGTCTCCCTTTCAACAAAACAAGCACTGAATCCTTTGTCCTGCAGTGTTTGCCCCGGCTCCTCCAACATCCACAGATCCCTCAAAGCCATGGATGTCATCCCATGTCCACAGGGAAGGGATTCACAGCAGGGAGGAAATGCTGCTCCAGTGCGTTTGAGGGAACTGAGCTGTCTCAAACCTGGTGTTGAGAGCACAAAGCCTTTTCCTCCAGCCAAATCCAGCACAGGAAGCACAGTCCCTGGGTTCTCATTAAGCACTCGCTCGTGTTAGGCAAGTCCTGATTAGCTGTGGTTACCCTCCACAACCCCTCCTCCATGTTATTGTTTAGCCTCAGAGCGATGGGCACAGAGATGCAGCCTGTGCCGAGCCACTGGCAGAAGGACACCAAAAAGGGATTTGAGACAAGTCAAAACTGTTTAATTGAGGGGGGTGAGGGGGAGGAATGTTCAAAGTTTCAGCTTGGAAAAAAATCAAGCAAATAACAACAACTCCAGGGCAAATATTTCTATTTTCTGCAACATCCAAACATTGTCTTTCATTCTTTTTTTGGAAGTGAAAAGCTGTTTTTCTGGGTAAACCTTTCCTGGGTTAGTTCAGAGGGGTCACATCTCCTCAGCTCTGGAGGCAATGTTTTCCACTGTATGTTGAGCAAAACTGACCCCAAAATCTGGCACTTGTGGGCAGCACTCAGAAGTCAGGCTGGAAGGGGGAGTTGGAAAATGGTACTGCTGGTAGTGTAAGGTCCTAGCAGGGCTGGGGCAGGGCTGCTGCCAGCCCTTGTGCTCTGTTGGTACCTTTCCAACCCACTGACTTTTGTTTCACCTTTTCTTCAACATATTTTTCACTATTTGTTCACTATTTGTTGTTTAGCCTGGAGAAGAGGAGACTCAGAGGAGACCTTACTGCTGTCTACAACTACCTGAAGGGGGGTTATAGCCAGGTGGGGGTTGGTCTCTTCTCCCAGGCAACCAGCACCAGAACAAGAGGACACAGTCTCAAACTGCACCAAGGGAAGTTTAGCTGGAGGTGAGGAGAAAGTTCTTCCCAGAGAGAGTTGTTAGCCATTGGAATGTGCTGCCCAGGGAGGTGGTGGAGTCACCATCCCTGGAGGTCTTCAAGAGGGGATTGGACGTGGCACTTGGTGCCATGGTTTAGTTAGTCATGAGGTGTTGGGTGACAGGTTGGACTTGATGATCTTTGAGATCTTTTCCAACCTTGTTGTTTCTATGATTCTATGATTCTATCAGTGATCTGGATGAAAGGACAGAGTGTACTCTTAGCCAGTTTGCTGATGGTTCAGAACTGGGTGGACTGGCTGGCACAGTGGAAGACTGTGATGCCACTCAGCAGTCCTGGACAGACTGGAGAATAGGAGGGGAACTTAATGAAGATCAAAGGCAAGTGTAGTCCTGCACCTAGAGAGGAGTAACCCCCTTGCACCAGTACAGGTTAGGAGCTGACCCTTTGGAAAGCAGCTCTGCAGAGAAAGACCCAGGAGTGTTGGTGGACAAGTTCCCCATGAGCCAGAAATGTGCCCTCATGGCCAAGAAGACCAACAGTGTCCTGAAGTATAATAAAAAGAGTGTGGCTAGGAGGTTGAGGGAGGTACTCCTCCCCCCCTAGTCTGTCCTAGTGAGGCCACATCTGCAGCATTGTGCTCAGTTCTGGGCTCTCCAGTTCAAGAGAGACATGGAACTACTGGGAATAGTCCAGCAGAGGCTACACAGAGGATGAAGGGACTGGAAAATTTCTCTTGTGAGGAAAGGCTGAGTGACATGGGGCTGTTTAACCTAGAGAAAAGACTGAGAGGGGAATCTTCTCAATGCTTTTCAATACCTAAAGGATGGATGTCAAGACGATAAGGCCAGATTCTTTTCAGGGGTGCCCAGTGACAGAACTAAGGGTGATGGGCACAAAGTAGAGCACCGGAAGTTTCACCTAAATGTAGAGCAAAATGTCTTCCCTGTGAGGCCTTAGGCTGCCCAGAGAGTCTCCTTCTCTGGAGAGATGCAAAATCTGCTTGGAAGCAATCCTGTTCAACCTGCTCTAGAAAGCCCTGCTTCGGGAGGGGGATTGGACTAGATGATTCTCAGAGGATCCTTCCAACCCCTGCCTTTGTGATACTGGGATTAAAAACAACAAAGCCAAGTTGATGGTGTCAGGGGACAGCCATGTCCCCAAGCCCAGGTGTTTGCCCAGTCATTGTTTGGTTTGTTAAGGATATAGCATTTGTTCCTGCCTGTTCACACCTTTTTCCAGATCACCAGTGAGAAGCACAGCCAGTTCTCCTTGGGAGCCCATGGTCACTCCCTGCATTGTCAACACTTACCATCAATTGTGCTTTCCATTCCCTTGCTGCCCTTTTGCAGCCCTCAAGAGATTTTTCTCTATATCAGTAGCACTGAGCTCTCCTGGGCTGGGGGGACAAACCTCTCTCCTTGAAGCACTGCAGAGGGTTTCCTTAAAAAAACACAAAGCAAGCAAACAGGGCTTGTCAGAGACCAATGAGCAGAAATATTCCATTCCAAGGCAGATGAAAGCACAGGATGACCTGGCCAAGTGTGCTATCCCCCACTCCAGACTTTCTGTGGGTACCTGAAGCACAAATGCTGGTGATGAGCATCCCTGGGCTATGTAGATCTTTGGTCTATCTCAGGACAGGATAACTTAGCTGGAAAAAGCTTCATAGGAACTGTTGAAGAAGTTGCAGAGGGTCTGAGTGAATGTCCTCAAGTGGGATACTTGAAGGAAACATCAGCTGGTTCTCCAAAGCACTTGCATGATCTCCCCTCTGTCATGCATTTTCCCAGCTGCAATTTCTCATGCAGCTTCACTCTCCAGGTTTGGGCTGCCCCAAGACCACATTGCTCCACAGAGAGCATGGACCTGGGCTTTGTGGGACCTCTGTGCTCAGTGGGTTGATGTGAAGACAGATCAGAGCAGGGAGTGACCATGAGACCAACTCACTCAGGCTCACCTGCACCACTCCATAGGCATGCTGCCAAATATCAGGACTCAGCACCACAGTGGCAACAGCAGGAGACTCTTACCAAACCAGCAGGTTCCAATGCCACATCCAAAGCAGCTGGTGGCAGCTTGCCTTTCACACACACCTTGGGACCTGGAGTCACCATGGGGTATTTACAGACAGATATCCCTGAATACTGCCTTGGTGAAACTCCGGCAGGGAGTTCCAAACTTTCCCCAGTGAATAGAGTAGAGTAGAGTAGAGTAGAGTAGAGTAGAGTAGAATAGAATAGAATAGAATAGAATAGAATAGAATAGAATAGAATAGAATAGAATAGAATAGAATAGACCAGGTTGGAAAAGACCTTCGAGATCATCGAGTCCAAACTATCACCCAACACCATCTCATCAGCTAACCCATGGCACCAAGTGCCCCATCCAGTCTCTTCCTAAACACCTCCAGTGATGGTGACTCCACCACCTCCCTGGGCAGCACATTCCAATGGCCAATCACTCGTTCTGTGAAGAACTTCTTCCTAACATCCAGCCTAAACCTCCCCTGGTGCAGCTTGAGACTGTGTCCTCTTGCTCTGGTGCTGGTTGCCTGGAAGAAGCAATGGCCTGGTGATACCTGAGGAAGTGGAAGGAGACTCCCACAGCCGTGGTCATGTTCCTCCAGGAGCTCGCTGTGCATCATATCAGCTACCTATAGTATCTTAGAGCCCCCCATCTTGCTCCCACCAGTTCCCACCTGCAAGACCACATCCTTCTCCTCCCATAACCGGGGCACAGGGCAGGCACGCAGCATCTGGAAGAAGCAATCTGCTTTTGTGGCCTTGAGCAGCATCTCCCTCTGGTGGCTGAGAAACAAGGAGCTATGGGGAGGTACACCTCAGCACAATTTCTTCGAGCTGGCAGGGTTGGGGAAAACCTGGATGTGCACCAAGTCACGGGGAAATCTTGAGTCTCTTCATCCCCTGTCACTTCTTCAGAAATTAAAAGGGTGGGGCCGGGTATTTGGAGCTGTAGTTTGCAGCTGGACAATCCTCTGCTCTCTGCAAGCCGCATCAGTACCTATAGACTGAGGTGGCCCAAGTTAGAAAGCTGCTGGATGCAGATCCTTCTTCAAAATCATAGAATCATGGAATTGTCAGGGTTGGAAAGGACCTCAAGGAGCAGCTAGTTCCAACACCACTGCCATGGGCAGGGACACCTCACACTACAGGAGGTTGCTCACAGCCACTTTCAGACTGGCCTTAAAACCCTCCAGCGATGAGGCTTCCACCACCTCCCTGGGCAACCTGTTCCGGTGTCTCACCATCCTCATGGGGAAGAACTTCTTCCTAACATCCAATCTGAATCTACCCATTTCTAGTTTTGTTCCATTCCCCCCAGTCCTATCACTCCCTGACACCCTAAAAAGTCCCTCCCCAGCTTTCTGGTAGCCCCCTTCAGATACTGCAAAGCCACAATTAGGTCTCCTCAGAGCCTTCTCTTTTCCAGACTGAACAGCCCCAACTCTCCCCATCTGTCTTCATAGCAGAGGTGTTCCAGCCCTCTGCTCATCCTTGTGGCCCTTCTCTGGACACACAGGCAATTCTTCCTGGGTTACAGGAGAAAAGCATGGGGAAGAGAGGAAGAAGAAGGTGTGGAGTCCAATGACTGCTCGTATTAGTGTCCTATCTTTGCACACTCCCAATTGGAGAAAGGGAAAAACCCTGCTTGATTAAACAAACAACCTGGCTGGGAGTGGGCAGGACCAGCATGGGTAGGAAATGGAAGAAAACAGGAAAATGGAGTTGCAAAGGTATCTGAGGTCACATCCAGCCGGGAATCTGCACAGTGGCTGGCTTGCAAAGCAGGAGGAGAGCAAGGTCCAACATCCCCTACAGCAAGGTTGAGAGAGAATAGAATAGAATAATAGAACAGAATAATAAACCAGGTTGGAAGAGACCTTCAAGATCATCGTGTCCAACCCATCAACCAATCCGACCCACCTAAACAACTAAACCATGGCACCAAGCACCCCATCAAGTCTCCTCCTGAACACCTCCAATGATGGTGACTCCACCAACTCCCCGGGCAGCCCATTCCAACGGGCAATCACTCTCTCTGTATAAAACTTCCTCCTAACATCCAACCTAAACCTCCCCTGGTGCAGCCTGAGACTGTGTCCTCTTGTTCTGGTACTGGGTGCCTGGGAGAAGAGACCAACCCCCACCTGGCTACAACCTCTCTTCAGGTAGTTGTAGACAGCAATAAGGTCACCCCTGAGTCTCCTCTTCTCCAGGCTAAGCAACCCCAGCCCCCTCAGTCTTTCCTCATAGGGCTTGTGTTCCAAACCCCTCACCAACTTTGTTGCCCTTCTCTGGACACGTTCCAGCAAGTCAACATCCTTCCTAAACTGAGGGGCCCAGAACTGGACACAGTACTTGAGGTGTGGCCTAACCAGTGCAGTGTACAGGGGCAGAATGACCTCCCTGCTCCTGCTGGCCACACTGTTCTTAATGCAGGCCAGCATGCCATTGGCCCTCTTGGCTGCCTGGGCACACTGCAGGCTCGTGTTCAGCCTACCATCGACCAGTAGCCCCAGGTCCCTCTCTACCTGGCCACTCTCCAGCCACTCTGACCCCAGCCTATAGCACTGCATGGGGTTGTTGTGGCCAATGTGCAGAACCGGGCACTTGGATGTGTTAAATCTCATGCCGTTGGATTCTGTCCATCTGTCCAGCCTGTCGAGGTCCCTCTGCAGAGCCTCTCTACCCTCCAGCAGATCAACTCCTGCCCCCAGCTTGGTGTCGTTCACAAATTTACTGATGATGGACTCAATGCTCTCATCCAGATCATCAATAAAGATGTTAAAGAGGATGGGGCCCAGCACTTATCCCTGGGGGACTCCACTACTGACTGGCCACCAGCTGGATGTGGCAACATTCACCACCACTCTCTGGGCTCGGCCCTCCAGCCTGTTCCTAACCCATTGCAGTGTGCTCCCGTCCAAGCCATGGGCTGACAGCTTGGCCAGCAGTTTGCTATGGGGGACGGTGTCAAAGGCCTTGCTGAGGTCCAGGTAGACTACATCCACAGGCCTCCCCACATCCACCAGGCATGTCACCTGACCATAGAAGGAGATCAGGTAGGTCAAGCAGGACCTGCCCTTCCTAAATCCATGCTGGCTGGGCCTGATAGCTTGGCCATCCTCTCCACGCTGATGTGCATCCCCAACATGAGACATCATTATTTATTATCAGCAGCACAAACCCAAGCCAGATCAAACTTTCCATAATGTCCCAGCAGCTCTGCTGCCTTCTGTGTGATGCACACAGCGAAGAGGACTCTGAAAATGCTGCTGCAGCTCTTTCCTACTTTCAAAGCCCAGATGCAGGTGCTGGCTCTCAATGGAGACACAAAGCTTTCAGCACTTTGGAAAGCATCTTCACTCTGAAAATGGTGCCAGGTGGGATTCACTGCCCGGGTCAGCCTAAAGAATTGTCTGTTTGGGTCAGTATTGAGAAGGCAGTGCTACATGGAAGCTTGCTTTTAATAATTCATTGCATACTTGTACCTGCTGCCTTTCCTGCCACCTAGCAACACCAGAGTCCTGCATGCAGCAGGAAAACAGCTGGACACAGCCAGATGTGTGCCAGCGGGCACCCATGAGTTCAGTGGTGAACCCAACTGACTGGACATCTCTGGAACATGTTTAGAGAAGGGCCTAAAGGATGAGCAGAGGGCTGAAGCACCTCTGCTATGAAGACAGACAGAGAGAGTTGGGGCTGTTCAGTCTGGAAAAGAGAAGGCTCCAAAGAGACCTTACTGTGGCCTTCCAGTATCTGAAGGGGGCTACCAGAAAGCTGGGGAGGGACTTTTTAGGGTGTCAGGGAGTGATAGGACTGGGGGGAATGGAACAAAACTAGAAATGGGTAGATTCAGATTGGATGTTAGGAAGAAGTTCTTCCCCATGAGGATGGTGAGACACCGGAACAGGTTGCCCAGGGAGGTGGTGGAAGCCTCATCCCTGGAGGTTTTTAAGGCCAGTCTGAAAGTGGCTGTGAGCAACCTCCTGTAGTGTGAGGTGTCCCTGCCCATGGCAGTGGTGTTGGAACTAGATGATCCTTGAGGTCCCTTCCAACTGGACGTTAGGAAGAAGTTCTTCATAGAAAGAGAGATTGGCCATTGGAATGGGCTGCCCAGGGAGGTGGTGGAGTCACCATCCCTGGAGGTGTTTAGGAAGAGACTGAATGAGGCACTTGGTGCCATGGTTTAGTTGATTAGATGGTGTTGGGTGATAGGTTGGACTTTATGATCTCAAAGGTCTTTTCCAACCTGGTCTATTCTGTATTAACTATTTCTTAGACCATGGTGTTGAGGCTTTTAGTTCCCGGTATAAATAAACCCTGCCTTCAGTGGGGGTTTCATGGTGGCAGGCAGTGTGTAGATCTGTTATGAGACCTTTGAGTCTTCTAAGGAGTGCATGAGGGAACTGAGGTTCTGTATCCTGGAGAAAAGGAGGCTCAGTAGAGACCACCTCACTCTCTACAACTACCTGAAAGGAGGTGGGAGTGAGGTGAGGATCAGTCTTTTCTCCCCAGCAACAAGTGATAGGGTAAGAGAAAATAGCCTCCAGTGGTACCAGGGCAGGTTTAGGCTGAACATCAGAAAAAAAACCCCAAACATTTCTTCCCGGAATGGATTTTGAAGCATTGCTGCTGAGGGAAGTCTTCCCCTGTGCGAGGACCAGGTGCTGTTCATGAGGGATGAGCACTAGGTGGCATCTGGGACACGGTGTACCGGCAGCTGCCAATTAACTCAGCTGCTTTTGAACCCCCACCCAAGGGATCACATAATCACAAGAATGGGAAGGGTTGGAAGGAAGCTCTGGAGTATCATCCAGTCCAACCCCTCTGCTAAAATAGTTGCACAGGATTGTGTTCAAGCAGGCTTTGATTCTCTCACTGAAGTAGATGGAATAAAGTAGCCCTTAAGTGTCATTGAACACTTGAAGAGTGTGACCGTTTGAGGCTGTGCCTTTAAAAAAGGGACAGTGCTGGGACACTCTGGCTGGATATTTTGTAAACAAAGACAGGTCTAAACGAATTTCATTGGTAGATTGGTAGAACGCAACTTTAAGTTTTAGTGCAGTTGTAATTTTTTCTCAGTTCTTTCCTTTCCTTCTCCCTTTTCCAGCTTGCCTGCTTCTGGGCACCTAGCCAGAGCAACCTTGGATAAGATAAGCACTAATTCTGCATTAATTCGCATGAGGCCTACTAAAACCATTCTTCCTTAATAACCGCCTTTCTCTCTCTCTAGCCCTTTTTGGGAAAAAAGGGAGGTAGGGGGGAGAGTGGGGTACAGGGGAGGAACCCTCCTCTGTCTGGAGGAGGGAATTGCGTTCCTGTATTCTTTTTTTCCTTGCTGTGTATTTCTGTATATGTATTGTAAATACTGTATATATTGTGTATATATACTGATGAGAACGGAGACAGGGACGACAGCACTCAGTATGAGTGATAGTAATCATCCAACTTTATTGTTCCACACTTCATTATTTATAGTCTTATCTTATGCATAGTTAATTCTATTCTAATTTAACACATACTATTGGTTTCTCTCTAAAAGGTTACATCATTGTTTTCACTACTCTGTGGAATTTTTCTACTCAGTTTAAGTGCTCTTTTTCCCAGATCTCGCCTCCTCCTTATCTTGCTTGCCTCCCTTCTCAGGGGCAGCTGGACTTCAGCATACCAAGCAATCAGCACTTTCCCACAGCTCCTACTCCACCACTATATTATCAACAGAGAATTCTTCAAGGCCTGAATTGCACAGGTGTTCCTGGGACCCATGTCCCCTCTTGCTCAAAACAATCCCCAACAATTTCCCCGTTTTTCTTTTGTGCAAGTAAGGTCTTGGAGGTTATCCTTTGAACACTTTGCATAATACAATTATAAACAAGTTTAACAATAATCAAAATTAGTACAATAATACCTAAAAACCTTAAAGCTTCTTTTATAAATTGTATAACCCACTGTGACACATTCCCAAGCATTGATCTTAACCAATCATCTAAGGGACTTTTTACAATTGTAACAGCACGCGTATGATTCTTTAGCCACCTAATCTCAGCATGCATCGACACTCCATGATCCAACAAGTTCAAACAACACATTCCTTCAAAATCTTCACATCCATGCCCTTGAGCCAAGAACAAAAAATCAATTGCAGCACGATTTTGCAGTAATGCATGCTTCAACTCTTCCAACACCTGAGTCATAACATTTGCATTTTTTACTGACCAACACGCTAATTTTTCTACTGTACTCAAGGCTTTTCCTGCAGCAGCACCTGGCACAATTATACTTTCAAAGGCTCTCATTGCATACCCCCATAATTCCACTTGGTCATTACAATTTTATGGTAATTGCTCAATCGTGCATTTTTTCCGTTGTTGTATTTGCTTTAAAAGTTTTAACCACTGAGTCTGAGACGGTGCTATCATGGATAAAGACCCCAAATAACAGGGACCCCCCACTGGGTTAGCTGGAATTCCCTGCCAGGCATGATCTCCACAAATCACAAATATACCTGGCAGCAATGCTTTTGCGATATGATTATTCCATAAAAGGGGTATATTTTCCTTCTTAATTGTTGAAGTCCCTGCACTGAGATCTTGAGCTCCATATGCACCCCACAGTTTTGGAACGATGAGACTTTTTATTGTTGCTTTGTCATTCCATCCACAATAGTCACCATACACATTATATGGTCTTTTGGGACGAACGTCAGTCCATCCCTGAGAGCTGCTTTGTATCCCAACCGGCACTTTCCCCCAACCTTCTAACACTTGCTCAAAACCCTGCTGTCCTTTAAACATACCTCCAAACACAATACACGTTCAAGTCCAGTTTCTCGATGCATTGCCAACCTGCTGAGAGCCCAAAAATCACAGTTCTTCAGGATCATATGGTAACTGCTGAGTCAGTCCCTTAATCAATAATGCACTACAATTTGCCACTTCATTCTCATTACTACAATTATTACTACTATAATTAACAAACATATTTACATCAAATCTGGGTATCCCTATTAAACACGTCTGAAAAGGTTCTCCCACAGTCTGTAAACTGAAACAAAATTCGTCATTGCCTGTCATGTTGGCCCATGTTAACCATACAAGGCACAAAGCTTAAGTTGAACCAGTTACAATGTTCTAACAGAGCTGGCATAATACATGGTCTGTCGAGGGTTGGAGGAAAAGGCCAGGCCTTCTCCCCCCTCTGTAAAGTGAAGGGAAGAAAATTGAAAAGGAAAAAAAAACCCACAGCCGGATTAGCAAAGGGATTTTGTGCTGTATTTACAAAGCAGTTTAGGAAGATGCAGGGGAATATATACACAATTTACAGTATTTGCAATATATACAGTAATATACAACGAAGTAACACGGAAATGAGATTTCCCTCCTCTGCCGAGGAGGGTTCACCACCCCTGTACTCCCTTCTGTCCCCCTTTTCCCCAGAGAGGGTTATAAAGAGAGAGAAAAAAAGAAGAAGTTGTTAATTGGAAAGCAGTTAGTACAGGCCTTGCAGTTTATCAGTTTCAAGGTCAGTCTCTCCAAAAGCCCAGAAAGCTGCGAGTTGCCACAAGGAAGAAAAAGAAGTGCAAGACTGCCCAGAATACTCTACTGTACTACAAGTTCAAAGGTGCTTTCTACCAATCTACCAATGAAGTTAGTTTAGACCTGTCTTTCATTTATAAACATTCAGCCACAATGTCCCCTTTCTTAAAGGGACAGCCTCAAACGGTCACAGTCCACCCCTTCTAAACAATTTTATTCGCTGTTCATATTGTCCATCCAATCCAAGACGATATTCACAGTTTCTGAGTAAAGTTCATAGTCCATTCCGGCTATACTCAGATGTAGATGATTCAAAAGTCCAAGAAAATCAGGAAATGAGAAAAATGGAAAACAGTTTGTCTCTTCGCCGACAAAGCAAAGAAAAGGAAAACAGGGATTCTCAGGGTCTCTTAGTTGATTCAGGGCTCTTAGGGTTCTCAGGGTTCGTGCACCGCAGATTCCTCATAGATTCTTCCTTTGGACGCGATGTAGCCGTACAACAGTTTGAAATTAACCTCTTTCAGCTAAAGTTAAATTTCTTTGTGGAATACACTGAATTTCACCATTCTCTTGCATTACCCAATAAGTGTGACCCGGACCTTCAGCTGAAACCACCCCTCGGACAGGTTTAGCCTATCCTGAGGGAGAAAATACCCAAACCGTCTTACCTAACAGATCCTTTTCTCTAACAACAGGAACTCTATCACCTTCTACTTTCTGTAGCAAATCTGAATGTGCAGGTCCAGCTCGGTTCACTGAACCTCTACTATTTACCAGCCAGGTTGCTTGTGCTAAATGTTTTTCCCAGTTTTTCAAAGATCCACCCGCCATGGCTTTAAGAGTGGTCTTCAACAAACCGTTGTAGCGTTCAATCTTCCCTGCAGCTGGTGCATAGTAGGCAATATGGAATATCCACTCAATACCGTGCTCTTTTGCCCAGCTCTTTACAAGGTTGTTCTTGAAATGAGTTCCGTTGTCTGACTCAATCCTCTCTGGAGTTCCGTGTCTCCACAGCATTTGTCTCTCCACACCGAGAATGGTGTTACGTGCAGTTGCATGTGGAACTGGATAAGTCTCCAACCATCCAGTGTTTGCCTCTACCATAGTAAGCGCATATTGCTTGCCAGAACAAGAACGTGGTAGAGTGATGTAGTCAATCTGCCAAGCTTCACCATACCTGTACTTGGACCATCTGTCACCATACGGCAAGGGTTAATTCTCTTTGCCTGCTTAATAGCAGCACAAATGTCGCAATCACAGATTACTTGTGTGATAGCATCCATGGAAATGTCTATAGATCTGTCACGAGCCCACTGGTATGTTGCATCTCTGCCTTGATGTCCCGACGCATCATGAGCCCACCGAGCTAAGAATATCTCACCTCGGTGTTTCCAATCGAGATCAAGATTAGAGTCCATGTCTACTTGAGAAACTCTTGCAGCTAGATCTGCCTGATGGTTGTGTTGCTGTTCCTCAGTAGCTTTGCTCTTAGGAATGTGAGCATCGATGTGTCTCACTTTCACTGGAATTCTCTCGATTCGATCAGCAATGTCCTGCCACAGGTCAGCTGCCCGAATGGGTTTTCCATTCCTCTGCCAACCATTCTTCTTCCAGGTCTTTAGCCACCCCCATAGAGCATTGGCCACCATCCATGAGTCGGTGTGGAGATAAAGCTTTGGCTATCTCTCATGTTCAGCTATGTCGAGAGCTAGCTGGACAGCTTTTACCTCTGCGAACTGACTGGATCCTCCTTCTCCATCTTTCGCCTCTGCAACTCGTCGTGTCGGACACCACAATGCAGACTTCTACCTTTGCTTGTTTCCAACAAGACAACAGGAACCGACTGTGAACAAAGCATATTTCTTTTCATCATCAGAAAGGTCATTGTAAGGAGGAGCTTCCTCAGCACAAGGTACTTTCTCCTCTGGAGGTTTAGCACAGTTGGTACCTTCAGGCCAACTTGAGATCACCTCCACTAGACCAGGTCTTTCAAGATTTCCCATTTGAGCTCTCTGTGTTATCAGAGCCATCCACTTAGACCAGGTTGAGTCTGTGGCATGATGTGGTGTGGATCCTTTGCCTTTGAACATCCAATTCAAAACTGGTAATCTGGGAGCTAAGAGAAGTTGTGATTCAGTTCCAATTACTTCAGAAGATGCTTTTACTCCTTGATAGGCAGCTAGAATTTCTTTCTCTGTTGGAGTATAATTAGCCTCTGAACCTCTGTAACCTCGACTCCAGAAACCAAGAGGTCGTCCAAGTGTCTCACCTGGAGCTTTTTGCCACAAGCACCAGGTTGGACCACTGTCACTTGCAGCCGTGTACAAAATGTCCTTCATGTCTGGACCATCGCGGACAGGTCCCAGACCCACTGCTTGAACTACCTCTTGCTTTATCTGGTCAAAGGCTGCTTGTTGTCCAGGTCCCCAGTGGAAATGGTTTCTCTTTCGAGTCACATCATACAGAGGTTTCACAATCTGACTGTATCCAGGAATGTGCAGTCTCCAAAATCACACTATCCCCAAGAAACGTAGGGTTTCTTGCTTGTTTGTGGGATTTGCCATGGTAGAGACTCTATTTACCACATCCACTGGAATGTGTCGGCATCCATTCTGCCACCGCACTCCCAGAAACTGAATCTCTGTGGTAGGTCCTTTCACCTTGTCTCGCTTGATGGCAAAACCTGCATTCAGAAGAATGTCACTGATTTTGTTACCTTCCTCAGCAGTTTTACCCCAGACAGTGATATCATTGATGAACTGGATGTGTTCTGGAGCACCGCCTTTCTCCAGAGCATCGTGGATCACTGCATGACAGATGCTGGAGCTGTGGATCCAGCCCATTGGCAATCTGTTGAAAGTGTACTGGATTCCTCTCCAGGTGAAAGCAAACATTGGCCTGCATTCCTCTGCTATGGGAATAGAGAAAAATGCATTAGCAATGTCTATGGTAGCATACCATTTGGCCTCTTTGGATTCCAGCTCATACTGGAGTTCCATCATGTCCGGTACTGCTGCACTCATAGGTGGCGTTATTTCATTTAGGGCTCGGTAATAGACCGTCAGACGCAAGTCTCCATTCTGCTTCCGCGCAGGCCACACTGGACTGTTGAAAGGTGAATGAGTTTTGCTGACGACTTTCTGACTCTGCGACTGACGAATCAGATTCTGAAAGGGCAACAAAGAGTCACGGTTGGTTCTGTATTGTCTGTGATGCACAGTCTGAGAAGCAACCGGCAATTTAATGTCCTGTATCTTGTGTTGTCCCACAACTGCAGATTCATCAGAAAGCTCAGGTCTAGCAGACAGCTTCAACTTTTGTCCATCAATTTCTACAGAAGCTACTCCAAAAACCCATTTGTAACCTTGAAACGCCCTTCTCTCAGGATATCAATTCCCAAAATACAAGGTGCATCAGGTCCGGTCACAACTGTATGCTTCCTCCATTGTTTACCAGTTAAACTTATATTAACCTCCACCTTACTTAACTCTTGAGATCCATGAGTGACTCCCAGAATGATTATAGACTCTGATCCCTGATAATTTGATGGCATTATGTTGCACTGAGCTCCTGTGTCAACCAAGGCCCTGTACTTCTGAAATTGTGAAGTGCCAGGCCACTGGATGTACACATCCCAATAGATTTTGTTATCTCTGTTATCCCTCTCCTCCCCATGGCAGGAGGCAGGGCACCCCTAGTTATGGGGAACATGCCCACATGTGCATTGCGCACAGTGTGCAGTATTATAGCTTTGCATGTTATAACTGGAGCCACTGTTGGAGTACTAGAGTTGTTCTGGGGAACTGTGTAAGTAACAGCTACCCTTCTGATATTGCTACCTTGGGTTCTGCCACTTTGCAGTTCCCTCAGTCTCCTGAGAAGATTAGAAGTTGGTTGGCCATCCCAGCGGTTCATGTTCTCACCAAACTGATCACGCAGAGTTATCCAAATAGTCCTACGTGATTGCCTTCGTTGTCTGTTTTGATTTGATCTGTTTTGGAATGACCTCCTTGGAGGACGCGTATTCCTCACAGATGAAACTTGTATCCACCTGGAGGAAGAATTAGAGTTATCTTTCTGTGCCAATAGGGATATGGAATTTTTAAATTCATCCTTTAACTCTCTTATGCAATTCTGTATATCACCAGACATAGTTTTAATGGCCGAAACCAAAGAAGCATGTGTCATGCTATCCTCCAATTGTCTCATTTGATCAGTGAATTGGCCAACCGTAGGAGAAGCTCCACCATAATTTCTTGACACAATTCTGCTTGCCAGAATGTTTGCATAATTGGAAGGAGCAAGTTTGATGATCTTTTTAGCAAGACCAATACCCACAGGAATGTCATCAGGATTCAGAGTTTCATGTTCTCCATAGAGTATCTCTCTAACAGCAAATTCTCTCAGGCGCTTAATTCCCTCATCTATGGTAGTCCAGGGTTTAGGATTCCATGGAAGATCATCTCGGGAAGGGTATCTCAGGGCATCCGCCATTAAAAGGTGTATCCACAGATTGACCTTACCGAGAACCCTGCCTTGATGCCTATCTATTCCATTATCCCATGAGAGAGTTCCTAACTGAGCTGCTGACTTGTCTCCAACTGTTAGAGCTGGAGCACCTGTATCATAACACCTACTAAGCCAAGCTAGAACTGGCTCCTTATCTGCCCTGGTATAATCTTTACGGACATTTCGTAATTCCTCACTTGGTGACGAACACTCGGTAATATCATTCTCAACTTGTTGCCCTAATAATCCTACTGCCATTTTCTCAAGGATCTCTTTAAGCTGAGAACCACCACTGCCAGCTCCTGTCCTAGCTGCATCTCTATCCTGCTTTGCTCTCACTAAGTCAGCTAGATCTTTAAAACAAATCTTCTCTTCCTCCTCATCAGGATCTTTTCTAGTAGAGGGCCCCTCACCAGGATCAGTCTCCTGCTCTTCTTCTCCATCAGCTCCTGGATCAGCTTTGGTCTTTCCACTTCTAGTCTTTCAAACAGCCACCTTAACTGGAGCTGTGTTTGAATTTACAATCACCTTAACAGAAGCTGACAGGTCCTGAGATAAATCAGCTGCTGGGGCAGTGACTTCCGGTCCCACCGAGAGAGTGGGCGGAACTGACATTGCTCGGTTAATGGCCGACGGAGAAGAAGGAGGAGGAGAAGAAGAAGGCACCATGTTGATACCTGCCGCTGCCCCTGCCAGCTTACCAAAATCAGTAGCGAAACTGTTCAAGGCAGCTTTTCCAATTTACTTTTTATCTGTTCTTTTTACTGACACAGATTCTCCACATTCCTCATCACTAGATGTCTCTGGGACTGACCCAGAGCCACGCCGTCTTCTCCTTGATCTATTTTTAATAATAAAACACGCTCTGGATACCTTCTTCTCCCGACGTAACGAGAGAGTGTTGGGCAGAGCCACTGTTCACGGTGCCCGCCCATCTGTGCAGGTACTTGACTGGGCCCGTGAAAATTGGCATAATTTCCAGAGTGTGGCTGATACAATTGTGGCCCTGCAGAAAGATGCGAGAGCAAAAGCTGGAAAAGGCAAAGCTTTTGTTTGTGCGGTTTTAGGTGCCTGTTTAGCTGCCTCAGTGAAGGAGAAAGAGGAATGGCATGAGCAGGAGAATAAAACTATTTCCTCTTTGCAGGAATTAGTTTTGTCACTACAAAGCCATGTTGCCACTTTGAAAGACTTAGTGGCAGATCTTAAAATTCAATTGGAATAGGAGAAGAAGCATAATTTGTATTTGGACTCAAAAGAGAGTGTGAATTACCTGGAGTCTGCCCCTATGTACCCTCGGGCAGAACTGACAAAAGCTAAGGAAACTGCTGTGCACGTTAGACCTCTCATTAAAACTGAAGTTTTATATGAGGATGGGGAAACTACCCCCACTATCACAACCAAAGAAACGCCTTTCTCCTCAACTGAACTGGCCAAAATTCGTAAAGAATTTGCACGCTCTGCTGGGGAATCTGAGGTGGAATATGTCTGGCGAGTTTCAAAAACTGGAGGTGATCAGATTCTGTTAACAGAAGCTGAAGCCATGGGCTATTGGGGTGATAATGTGTTTCTAACTACGAAAAACAGGAGTGGTCCCTGGAGCCTTACCCAGCGAGCTGCCTACTGGGCAGGGGGGTTTGATCCGAAGGAGAGAGGGGAACCTGTAGTTCTGCGGGGAGGGATGAATCAGATAATGGAGAATGTGCAAAGGGCTGCATGCCTGCAAATGATATATGACAGAGAACTGAAACATCATTTTGAATCCCCCCTTTCTCTCCTGGTGGATGCAAACAGAATGACTCCTCTGGTCAGGGGTCTCCCTGACTCGCTTAAAATAAGAGGTATCCAGCTCCAAAAAGAAATAGCTGATACCCCAATTTCCTCCAGGATGCAGGCTGCTCTAAGAGACAATTTAACACACGGAGGCAGCCAGCCTGACTTGAAGCCATGGACGTGGGAGGAGGTCAGAAGGGAGTTATTAGACTATGCCAGGCAATATAGTATCCCTGAAGAAATTAAAAAACCTGACACTAGAGGCTTGAGGCATGTAAAAATGAACCACCTACCCTCAAGTCCTCAAGGGTTTAACCGTGCCCCCAGCCGGCTTGGAACAGGGGGCAGGGAACACACAAACACCCCACAATATTGGTGGAGCTTAGGCCTAAAGAAAAATATCCCCAAAGAAGTGATAGATGGGCTAAACACAAAACAATTAGAAATGACTGTGAAGAACTGGCCTGAGCCCAATCAGAAAATTGAGCCCACCGCGCCCCCCTTAATAGACTTGTCTGATGAGAATAAAGGCATGCCTTCCTTTCAGCCTCAGGGAAACTGAAGTCTTCACTCCTCAATGGTGGGCGGAGGGGTGAGGGGTGGATGTATATTCGTCAGCTCACCGAAAATGGCCAGGGCGATTTACTAATCACTGGCATTGTAGGACCAAAACAAATTCCTATTACATTTTTAGTAGACACTGGGGCTCAGATTTCAGCTATTAAAACAAAGGATGCTACTGATTGTGGAGTGGTGCTCTCCAAACAGAAATTGCTGGTAGCAGATGCTCTGGGTCAAACCCATGCACAGGCATTAGCAACCATCCGGTTAGGCTTGCCAGGGGAAGATAAGGACACTAAGGTCGTAGGGGAGTTTCCAACTAACCTCCTAGGGCTTGATGTTTTAAAAGGGAAGACCTGGACAGACAACAAAGGGCGGAAATGGTCTTTTGGGTCTCCCATAATGAGCATTCGGCTGTTGAAAGCAGTACCTCTCCTGCCTCACTCAAAGCTTACAAATGTCAAACCTTATCCTATACCTCTAGGGGCTAAAGAAGGAATAGTGCCTGTACTGGAGGACTTAAAGAAACAGGGTATTGTGGTTCCCACCCACTCTGCTTTCAATTCCCCAGTTTGGCCTGTACGGAAGCCTAATGGGACATGGAGGCTGACCATTGATTACTGCAGGCTTAATGCCAATACTGAACCACTAACAGCTGCAGTGCCAAATATTGCTGAACTCATAGCTACAATCCAGGAGAAAGCACACTCGATTATGGGTACAGTGGATGTGAAAGATATGTTTTTTATGGTCCCGCTGCAACCTGAGGACCAAGACCGCTTTGCTTTTACATGGGGTGGTCAACAATTCACATTCACACGTCTCCCACAGGGATTTAAGCACTCACCCACTTTTGCCCACCATGCCCTGGCACAGGAACTGGAAAAGGTCCAACTAGAGACAGGGGTCAGTGTTTACCAATATATTGATAGCAGGAGAAGATATTGAAGGGGTACGAATTACCCAAGATAATATAATTTCACATCTAGAAAATTTGGGGCTGAGAATACCACCTGAGAAAATACAGACGCCCTCAAGTGAAGTGAAGTTTTTGGGAATCTGGTGGAAGGGGGGAATGACCTGTATTCCACCAGACACCCTTTCCTCCCTGGACCAGATCAAAATGCCAGAGTCCAAAAAGGATTTGCAACATGCACTAGGATTACTTGTGTTTTGGAGGAAACATATTCCTGATTTTTCAATTATTGCAAGACCCCTATATGATTTGTTATGCAAAGGGGCTCAGTGGCAGTGGGAAGAGCCCCACGAAGCAGCATTACAGCTGCTAATATTTGAAGCCACTGCCCACCAAGCTCTTGGTCCTATTCACCCTACTGACCCTGTGCACATTGAATGGGAATTTGCTGTCTGGCTTATCAGTACACTTATGGCAAAAGGGTCCAGAAGCCCTTGTCAGGCCAATTTCATTTTACAGTCGTAGTTTTAAGGGTGCAGAAAAAAGATATACGGTGTGGGAAAAGGGTTTGTTTGTGGTTAGTTTAGCCCTGCGGGAAGCTGAGAAGACCATTAAACAACAACAAATAGTGCTTAGAGGCCCATTCAAAGTAATTAAGACAATTCTGGCAGGAACACCACCACCTGAGGGGGTGGCCCAGAGGGCCTCTGTGAGGAAATGGTATGCCCCGATACAGCACTACTGTGACATCTTTTCAGTATCTGAGGGAACCACCAAAATGTTGACCTTCCAGGAGGAAATGGGTCCAGACTGGGAGGCTAACAAACCCTCCCCTGTAATACAAGTAGCCCCTACATTCTCTGGACAGATACTGAATGCATGGTTCACAGATGCTTCCTCTAAGCGGGAAGGGAAGACCTGGAAGTACAGATCTGAGGCACTCAGTGTGGATACCGATGAACAGATAATTACTGAAGGGGAAGGTAGTGCTCAAGTGGGGGAGTTGATTGCAGTCTGGAGTGTTTTTCAGCATGAGGCTGAATCTGCTTCTCCTGTCCACATCTATACTGACTCCTATGCTGTATTTAAGGGCTGTACTGAATGGATACTCTTCTGGGAGGAGAATGACTGGGAAGTTAATAGAATACCTGTATGGCAGAAGGAGAAATGGCAAGATATTCTGGCCATTGCTAAAAAAGGAAAATTTGCAGTGGGATGGGTGGCCTCCCACCAAGAGGATGGTTCCTCTGCTAGCCAATGGAATGGCAGAGCAGATGAACTAGCCCGATTGGCTCCCCTGCAAAACACCCAAATAACAGAAAATTGGGAACGGTTGCTAGAATGTCTGCATGTGAAAAGAAAACACTCTGGAATAAAAGATCTGTATTGTGAGGCCCAAGCAAGGGGTTGGCCAGTTAGCAGAGAAGAGTGCAAGACTTGTGTCTCTGCTTGTGACCAATGCCGCACCCGTTTGGAAAGACACCCTCTGGAAAATGACCCCCTGCACCTAAGAGAGGGGAAAGGGCTGTGGGAAGCTTGGCAAGTGGACTATATTGGCCCTTTCCGAAAATCAGAAGGGAAGCAATATGTGTTGGTTGGGGTAGATGTTGGGGATTGTTTTGAGCAAGAGGGGACATGGGTCCCAGGAACACCTGTGCAATTCAGGCCTTGAAGAATTCGCTGTTGATAATATAGCGGTGGAGTAGGAGATGTGGGAAAGTGCTGATTGCTTGGCATGCTGAAGTCCAGCTGCCCCTGAGAAGGGAGGCAAGCAAGATAAGGAGGAGGCGAGATCTGGGAAAAAGAGCACTTAGACTGAGTAGAAAGAATTCCACAGAGTAGTGAAAACAATGATGTAACCTTTTAGAGAGAAACCAATAGTATGTGTTAAATTAGAATAGAATTAACTATGCATAAGATAAGACTATAAATAATGAAGTGTGGAACAATAAAGTTGGATGATTACTATCACTCATATTGAGTGCTGTCGTCCCTGTCTCCATTCTCGTCAGGTAGAAATAGTGTCAGGATTGGTCTCGGCTGAGGCATTTGCCAGAGCAACAGGAGAAAACACAGTAAAGGCACTGAAGGGATGGTTTGGTACATTCCCTAAACCACAGTCCATCCAATCAGACAATGGTTCCCACTTCACTGCCAAAACAGTTCAAGAGTGGGCAACCCAGGAAGGAATTACTTGGGTATATCATACCCCCTATTACACACAGGCAAATGGAATCGTGGAACGAACCAATGGTCTGTTAAAACGCTTCCTTAAACCTCATATGCCAGGATGGGCTCAGCGACTAAGGGAAGCATTGACCAGTGTTAATAGCCATTGGGGGGTAAATGGATGCCCAAAAATTACAGCCTTTTGCCCCAAAGCCCCAGAAATCATGCCAACCATACTTGAGCATCCCAAATCTCCCTCATACTCTCCAGGCCAACCAGTTTTGGTTGAACTCCCCACTGTGGGAACAATACCCCTCGTACTCAAAACTCCAATTAATAAATATACCTGGAGGGCAAAAGATGCTCATGGAAAAGAATTCAAAATTAGAATAAACCTTTATTAGAATAAACCAAACCAGGTTGGAAGAGACCTTCAAGATCATCGTGTCCAACCCATCAACCAATCCAACCCACCCAAACAGCTAACCCATGGCACCAAGCACCCCGTCAAGTCTCCTTCTGAACACCTTCAATGACGGCGACTCCACCACCTCCCCGGGCAACCCGTTCCATAGCGCAATCACTCTTTCTGTATAGAACTTCTTCCTAACATCCAACCTGAACCTCCCCTGGCGCAGCTTGAGACTGTGTCCTCTTGTTCTGGTACTGGGTGCCTGGGAGAAGAGACCATCATCAGCCTGTCTACAACCTCCCTTCAGGTAGTTGTAGAGAGTGATAAGGTCACCCCTAAGTCTCCTCTTCTCCAGGCTAAGCAGCCCCAGCTCCCTCAGCCTCTCCTCATAGGGCTTGTGTTCCAAACCCCTCACCAACTTTGTTGCTCTTCTCTGGACTCGTTCCAGCAAGTCAACATCCTTCCTAAACTGAGGGGCCCAGAACTGGACACAGTACTCGAGGTGTGGCCTAACCAGTGCAGTGTACAGGGGCAGAATGACCTCCCTGCTCCTGCTGGCCACACTGTTCTTGATGCAGGCCAGGATGCCATTGGCCCTCTTGGCTGCCTGGGCACACTGCAGGCTCATGTTAAGCCTACCATCAACCAGCACCCCCAGATCCCTCTCTGCCTGGCTGCTCTCTAGCCACTCTGACCCCAGCCTGTAGCACTGCATGGGGTTGTTGTGGCCAATGTGCAGAACCCGGCATTTGGATGTGTTAAATCTCATGCCGTTGGATTCTGCCCATCTGTCCAGCCTGTCCAGGTCTCTCTGCAGAGCCTCTCTACCCTCCAGCAGATCAACTCTTGCCCCCAGCTTGGTGTCGTCAGCAAATTTACTGATGATGGACTCAATGCCCTCATCCAGATCATCAATAAAGATGTTAAAGAGCACAGGGCCCAGCACTGATCCTTGGGGCACACCACTAGTGACTGGTTGCCAGCTGGATGTGGCACCATTCACCACCACTCTCTGGGCTCGGCCCTCCAGCCAGTTCCTAACCCATCGCAGTGTGCTCCCGTCCAAGCCATGGGCTGACAGCTTGGCCAGCAGTTTGCTATGGGGGACGGTGTCAAAGGCCTTGCTGAGGTCCAGGTAGACTACATCCACAGGCCTCCCCACATCCACCAGGCGGGTCACCTGATCATAGAAGGAGATCAGGTTGGTCAGGCAGGACCTGCCCTTCCTAAATCCATGCTGGCTAGGCCTGATCCCTTGGCCATCCTGTAAGTGTTGTGTTATTGAACTCAGGATGACCTGTTCCATGATCTTGCCTGGCACTGAGGTCAGGCTGACAGGCCTGTAATTCCCTGGCTCATCCAACCGGCCCTTCTTATGGATGGGCACCACGTTGGCCAGCTTCCAGTCCTCTGGGACCTCGCCAGTGAGCCAGGACTGCTGGAAAATTATGGAGAGTGGCTTGGCCAGCTCATCTGCCAGCTCTCTCAGCACCCTAGGATGAATCCCATCTGGTCCCATGGACTTGTGGGGATCCAAGCTGCTAAGGAGAGTTCCAACTACCGCCTCATGGAACATAGGGAAACTGTGCAGCTCCCTGGCTCCTTCTGCTAGCTCTGCAGACCAGCTGTCAGGAAGACGTTCTGCCCTTCTAGTAAAAATTGAGGCAAAGAAGGTGTTAAGTATCTCTGCCTTTTCCTTATCCTTGGTTACAATGTTCCCCTCCGTATCCACCAAGGAGTGGAGGTTTTCCTTCCCCTTCCTCTTACTATTAATGTATTTATAGAAGGACTTTTTGTTGTCCTTCACAGTAGAGGCCAGTTTAAGTTCCAAGTGTGCTTTTGCCTCCCTAATTCTCTTCCTACAAGACCTAGCAACATCCTTAAACATTCTGTGGGTTGCCTCCCCTCGCTTCCAAAGGTGATACACCCTCTTTTTTTCCCTCAGTTCCATTAAAAGTTCATGAACCATCCAGGCTGGCCGTCTGCCCCGGCGGCTCATCTTCTGGCACATTGGCACAGCCTGTCCCTGAGCCTTCAACAATTCTTCATTGAAGTAGGTCCAGCTCTCCTGGACCCCTTTGTTTTTAAGGGCTTTATCCCAAGGAACCCTCTGAATTAGTTCCTTGAGTAACCCAAAGTCTGCCCTCCGGAAGTCCAGAGTGGAGGTCTTCTTGCTGCCCCTCTTGGCTTGACCAAAAACCGAGAATTCAATTATCTCGTGGTCACTGGACCCCAAACACCCTCCAACCACCACATCACCCACCAGTCCTTCCCTGTTGGTGAAGAGGAGGTCAAGCATAGCCTTGCCCCTGGTAGGCTCTCGCAGCACCTGGGATAAGAAGCTGTCCTCCATGCATTCTAAAAACCTTCTAGACTGTCTCCTCTCTGCCGTGTTGAGTTCCCAGCAGATGTCAGGCAGGTTGAAGTCACCCATGAGAACAAGGTCCGGAGATCTTGAGACAGCCCTAAGCTGCCTATAGAATGCTTCGTCAACATCTTCCTCCTGGTTGGGTGGTCTATAACAGACTCCAACCAGGGTGTCTGCCCTGCTGGTCTTCCCTCTAATTCTTATCCACAAGCATTCAACCCGATCATCCCTAATCTCCATCTCAATGGCATCTAGTGTCTTTCTGATGTACAGGGCCACCCCTCCACCCCTTCTTCCTCGCCTGTCTCTCCTGAAGAGCTTGTAACCGTCAATTGCAGCGCTCCAGTCGTGTGAGTCGTCCCACCACGTCTCTGTGATGGCAACTATATCATAATTTTCCTGCTGCATCAAGGCTTCCAGCTCCTCCTGTTTGTTACCCATTCTTCGTGCATTAGTGTACATGCACTTCAGCTGGGCTGCTGGTTTCACCTCCAACTCTAGCTTGTCGCCCCCAGACTCTTGTCTGAGAGGACTCTCTTCAGCCCCTTCCCCCTTCGAAACTAGTTTAAAGCCCTGTCTATGAGACCCGCCAATTCCCTACCCAGGATTTTTTTATCTTTGGGGGACAGTCCGTTCTCATATACAGTGATCTTTCCCCTTCTCTGGGACAGATGTACTCTATCTGTTGCCAGCTGGCCTGGTGCAGTGGAAAGTTTCCCAATATCAAAAAACCCAAAATTCTTTTGACTGCACCAGCCTCTAAGCCACTTGTTAACTATAGCTGCTGACCTGTTCCTTACTGTATTCCCTCCTGCAGTTAAAGGTATTGATGAAAAAATTATTTGTGCCCCTGACCCCTCAACCAGGTCTCCCAGGGCCCTGAAGTCATCTTTGATAGCCCTGGGAGTTCTGGTTGCAACATCATCATTCCCTAACTGCATAACTAGTAAGGGGTAGTAGTCAGAGGGCTGTACCAGTTTAGGCAGCCTACTGGTAACATCATTAACTTGGGCTCCTGGCAGACAACAGAGTTCCCTATGAGATGGGTCAGGCCGACATATAGGGCCCTCCATTCCCCTCAGAAGGGAATCACCAATAACAACTACCCTCCTCTTTTTATTGAGGGAACAGGTCCTGATGCCAGCAGAAGACTGTTTGACCTTAGGCTGCTTTGCCTTAGGCTGTTTAATCTTAGGCTGCTTAGCTTTAGGGAGAACCCCAGATGGTGTGTCCTCCGGCATCAGGACCACCTCACCCTCAATTTCCAGTGCTCCATATCTGTTTTCTAAGAGCAGTGGGGAAGGTGAGGGGAGGCAAGGAGGTTTAACTTTGCGTCTTTTGAGAGTAACCTGCGTCCATTCACCTCTGCTTTTTGAATAACCAGCCTCTGCTGGGGGAGCCTGCAGAGCCTGCTTACTCCCATTCAACTCTTTCCTCTTCTGATTCTGATTCACCTCTTTCCTCTTTTGGTCCATCTCCTTCCTCCTCTGGTTCATCTCTTTCCTCCTCTGGTTCATCTCTTTCCTACATTTCCTTACATTTCTAAGGCTAGCAAACTTATCCCTCAGTCTGGCCACCATATTAATACATTTAATGGCCACCATATTAATACATTTATACATTATATTAATACATTAATACATATTAATACAATTAATACAAGGTGGATTATTCCATCTTTCTAATAATAACTATCTACCGGTTCCCTACAATGGACCGAGTCCGCTTTCTTTTTTTTTTTTTTCCTTCTAGGTGAGAGACCCGAGGTCTGCCTTAGAGAACCTGTGGAGCTGTTGATCATCTGCATTGATCGTCTGCATGACCTTCTGGGAAACCGCCTTGTTATAATTATCTATGTGATATTCCCTATGATATGAACAAGATGTTTGTCTCTCTATTTTGGTGTACCCTTGGAGCATTAACCCTTGATATTTCTGCATCTGCCTCCTCAGATCCTAATGAGGGGTTTCTTGTAACCAATCTATTCATGCAGCTAGCAGAAGAAGTGTCCTCTGTGTACAACCTTACGAACTGTTGGGTGTGTGGAGGGCCGCAGGGATTCGAAGCATGGCCTTGGGTTTCGACTCCAGTAGCTCCCAAATGGCTTGTGAGCTCCCTTAGTGAAGTGGACAAAAACACCTTTTGGGCTGAAGAAGATACAGCCCCATGGCCAGTCCAGTATCCAGGCCAAGGAATCTATTGTCTAAACCGCACACAACCTGGTGGTGTTTTTGTAGGTATAAGTACATGTCAATGGACATTTACATATCGCAATCTGAGATTACAAAACCAAAAGAAAAGACCCAGTTTTGGACACACATCTGGGTGGATGTGGGTTAACAAAACTGGGGGAGTTAAGGACTTTGAAGGGTTTTGGTCAAGAGAAAATGTGTCTCGTATATATGATTTCAGAGCAAGATATGGTCCACTCCTCTACCAATCGTGTGAGTGGAAAAATGATTCGGGTGCTTGGTATTGTACAATGGTGGGTCATGCTCACCCTGAGGGGAGATGGAACCATGTCCTTTTCCCTAATCCATTGGGCATGATAAATTCTACATATTTCCAGATGCCTACAACCCCCACAGGCCTGTTTGAAAATGGAACTACTGAACTGAAAGGCCATTATTGGATATGCGGGCACCGGGCCTATAAAAAATTACCATCAAATTGGACCGAGATATGCTATATTGGATTAATCCACCCATTATTTTTCTTACTCCCAGGTGGAGAAGGAAATGCCCTGGGGATCAAAGTATATGATAACCTGGGAAAAAGGAAGAGGTCCATCTCCACTCACTTGACCAGGGGTAGTGGTCAACAATGGGGAAAGAGTGAATGGACTCCCCAAAGGATTATCGAATATTATGGTCCTGCCACCTGGAACCCCCATGAAAGGATTAGTGGTGCTCGAGAACCAATCTATAACTTAAACCGTATCATAAGGCTGCAAGCCCTCTTAGAAGTAATCAGCAATGAGACAGCTCGTGCCCTAGATTTATTAGCAGATCAAGCTACACAGATGCAAACAGCCATTCTACAACATAGGATGGTTCTCGATTATTTGTTAGCAGAAGAAGGAGGGGTCTGTGGGAAATTAAGTTATTCTAACTGTTGTCTACAAATTGATGACAATGGAAAAGTAGTAAAAAAAATATCATCTGGACTTAGGAAGCTAACACATCCCTGTCCAAACCTGGGAGGGATGGGATATGAGCTGACTCTCCTGGCTCCTGGCTCTCCTGTGTTTTGGCCTTGTTACTCCTTTTACCCTGTATTATTCCCTGTTTTATACATTTGATTCAACATGTAGTGTCTAATATGCAATTTGTAACTAATGACGATGTAAAACAGATTCATGCCATTAGGCGACCAAGATCTATTGTAAAAATTGTTTAAAAATTCTTTCCTTTCCTTTCCTTTCTTTTCTTTCTCTCTTGCTTTTATCTTTGATTGACGGAGTGGTGTGAGAGACTAAAAGTTGGCTCTCCTGGTGTGACTCAACAAAGATAAAATCCCCTGAGACAATAGCTGATATGTGTTGGGCAGAGCCACTGGAAGGAAGGTGCAAAGAATCCTGTCTACCAATCCTGGATGCAAATCAGCTTGTGATTGCTGGAACATCACAGGGCAACACAACGCATCTTGGACTCTCTCCACCCATGACCGTTTGTAATATAATCTCTTTCCGACTTTCTCCTTTGATCTCTCTCTCTATCTCACTCTAATTCCTTCCCTCTTCTCCCTCTCTCTCTCCCTCTCCATTTTCTCCCTCTCCCCTTCTTATTTCCACTTTGTTTATGTAATAAATAGTCTGGCTGTTGATATTTTGGCCTCTTTTGTGCCTCTAATTTCACAACACGGGAATATTTAAAAGAACTGTGTCTCTGGACCGAGACATTAATTGGCGTAGTTGGCAGGATTCCCGTGCAGTGAAAGTATCACAGCAAGATTATTGCATTTCTCAGAACCCTGAAATGTGTGTGTGTGCCTGAGACGTACTCTGAGTATGAAGTGAGTGCGGAGTCCAGATTCGCGTTTTCACTCGCCCGAGAGGGAAGTGGCCGGAGAAGGACGAAGCGAAATTTTCAGAGAGACTGTGTGGGAGTTCTCAAAAGCTTTAAATGTGTGTGCTTTCTCAGGGAAGATTATCTGGGGTACAACTGTTGGTTTTATAGTGTGACCGCCTCGAGAATCCTCTGTACCCTGCTTTACCAGACCCATTTCATAGAGCGGTCAGCTGCCTCCCTGGTGCCCAAGTAAAAGACATTGTAGATAGAATTCCCAAACTCATGAGTCCTTCAGACTACTACCCACTTCTGGTCTTTCAGGTGGGCAGTGACGATGTAACAATGAGAGGCTCACAATCTATTAAAAATGACTTCAGAACATTAGGGCAAATGCTAAAGGGATCAGGGGCTCAAGTCGTGTTCTCTGCCATCCCTCTAACGTCAGCAATGGATGAGGATACACTGAGGAATGGCCGACAGATCAATTCATGGCTCAGGGGCTGGTGCCATCGACAGGGCTTTGGGTTCCAAAATCATGGATTGGTTTTCAAGGCACCAGAGCTGAAAACAACTTATGGGACACACTTGTCCCAGAGGGGGATAAGAATCCTGGGGCAGGAATTGGCAGGGCTCATTGATAGGGCTTTAAACTAGATTTGAAGGGGGAAGGGGTTAATAGTCTCCTGCTGGCTGGTGACAAACAGAGGGGCAGCTCACCAGCAGTAGAGAGAAGGAGAGCTGGTAAGGGCTCTCAACTTGCTGCCCTGAGGCAAGCCACGAATGATCCACCAGGACATTCTGTGGAAACCGAGGGGAATTGGCACAAGAGGAGGACAGGGCCAGCCCAGCTGAAGTGCTTCTATGCGAATGCGTGCAGCTTGGGCAACAAACAGGATGAGTTAAGGGCCACCGTGCTGCTGGGATGCCACGACATAGTGGCTGTTACTGAAACTTGGTGGGATGAATCCCATGACTGGGATGTAGGGATAGATGGGTATAAACTCTTTAGGAAGGATAGGCAGGGAAGGAGAGGAGGAGGTGTTGCCCTCTATGTCAATAGCCAGTTGGAATCAGTGGAGCTCCACCTGGGGAGGGATGATGAGCTAGTTGAGAGCGTATGGGTTAAAATTAAAGGCAGGACAGGGGAAGGAGATATTACTGTGGGGGTCTCCTACAGGCCACCTGACCAGCAGATCCAAGCAGATGAGGCCCTCCACAGGCAAATAGAAGCGGCTTCCAGGTCACAAGCCCTGGTCCTCATGGGTGATTTCAACCACCCGGACATCTGCTGGAGGGACAACACAGCAAGGCACCAGCAATCCAGGATGTTGCTGGACTGCATAGAAGACAACTTCCTCCTCCAAATGGTAGAGGAACCAACAAGAAATGGTGCTATGCTGGACCTTGTTCTCACCAACAGGGAAGGGCTGGTAAGCAATGTGAGGCTCAGAGATGACCATGAAGCAGTTGAATTTAATATCCTCAGGGCAATCAGGAGAAAGTATTCCAAGCTTACGACCCTAGACTTTAGGCGTGCAGATTTTGATCGCTTCAGGGATCTGCTAGCCAAAGTGTCGTGGGACAAAGCCCTGGAGGGAAGAGGGACCCAGGACAGATGGTCAGTATTCAGGGACCACCTCCTCTGTGTCCAGGAGCTCTGTATACCAACAAAGAGAAAAGCAGGTAAGAATGCTAGGAGGCCTGCCTGGATGAGCAAGTGTGGCCGGTTGACGTTGCCCCCTTAAGAAAGGGAATATGGTGGACGGAAGTTGGTAAACGGAAGGAATAGTCTAAACTAATTTCATTGGATGAGTGGGAGGAAGCACTTCTGAGCTGGGACTATACTGGACATTTCCAGCACTTCTCAGTCAGTCTTGCTTCCGCCTCTTCTTCAGGCAACAGCTTTCTGTCCTGGGCTTTCTGCCAAGGCTTCGGCCTTGAGGCCGATAAGATACCAGGCCTGTATATTAACTCCTTTCCAATTAACACAAAACTGCTTTTAACTTCTTTCTTTCGCTCTCTCTCTCTCCTAACCTAATCTGGGGAAAGGGGGGAAAGAGGAGGTGGGGAACCCCCCTCTCTGCCGAGAGGGGTTCACTCTCATTTCTGTGTTACTCTGTTGTATATCTTTGTATATATTGTAGATATTGTAAATTTGTAAATATCTCCCTGCAAACCCTACATCGCTTTGTAAATATAGCTCCACTGCTTTGCTAATTCAGCTTGCGAGTTTTTTTTCTTTTCCCTTCAATTTTTTTTTCCCTTTTACTTTACAAGGGGGAAGGGAGGAGGCTTCTTGGCCTTACCCCTTCCACCCACCACATTTTTTTATTGGCGCCCAACGTGGGGCAGATAATTAGTTTAATTTATTACTTGATTGATTTAGTGTTTTCCAGCTGAATTAGCAAACATGAAGGTATTGTGGTTTGTGGAGCGATTGTTCTTTTCAATTTTTGGGGCTCTGGTTTACAGGTATTGTTTGGGTTTGATTTTGGATTACCTGGGCAAATATTTGGTGCGGACAATTTATATGTGGGTTATGTATAGAGTTAAATTATGGTATGGAAAATGTATTAATTTATTATGGCCAGTGAGATATAGGAATGTTACCTCCACCACTCTCCCAATTGAGATAAAGAGTTTTAAGATTCCGCCTGAGGAGAGAGTAACTTTAGGTGATGCCTGGGATCCAAAGGTGATTTATTTCATGTCTATAATTCTGCTGCTGGTGATAATTATCGTGTATCTCCTGATTTCTTTACGGCGAGAGAGAAAGGTGTCCAGGGCGTGTTTTGTTATTAAAACTAGATCAAAAAGAAAACGCCGTGGCTCTCGATCAGTCCCAGAGTCATCTAGTGACGAGGACTGTGGAGAACCCGTGTCAGTTAAAAAGAAGGCTAAAAAGTTAATTGGTAAGGCAGCTCTAAATGACTTTGCTGATTCTGGCAAGCAGCCAAGGGCATCGGCTGGTATCAACATGGCACCTACTCCTTCTCCTACTCCTTCTCCTTCTTCTTCTTCTCTGTCGGCCATTAACGGAGCAACGTCACTTCCACCCACTCCCTCAGTGGGACTGGAAGTCACTGCCCCAGCAGCTGATTTATCTCAGGACCTGTCAGCTTCCATTAAGGTGGCTGTAAATTCAAACACAGCTCCAGTTAAGGTGGCTCCTTTAAAGACTAGAGCTGGAAAGGGCAAAGATGGAGAAGAAGAGGAGGAGACTGATCCTGGTGAGGGGCCCTCTACTCTAAAAGATCCTGCTCAGGAGGAAGAGAAGGTTTGTTTTAAAGATCTAGCTAACCTAGTGAGATCAAAGCAGGATAGAGATGAAGCTAGGAAGGCAGCTGGCAAAGGTGGTTCTCAGCTTAAAGAGATCCTTAGGAGAATGACAGCAGGATTTTATGGGCAAAGAATTCAGGGAGATGAAGATGAAGATGATATTACGGACTGTTCGTCACCACGGGAAGAATTGAGAAATGTCCGTAAAGATTTCACCAGGGCAGATAAGGAGCCAGTTCTAGCTTGGCTTAGTAGGTGTTATGATACAGGTGCTTCAGCTCTAACAGTTGGAGACAAGTCAGCAGCTCAGTTAGGAACTCTCTCAAGGGACAATGGAATAGATAGACATCTAGGTGAAGCTCTCGGTAAGGTTAATCTGTGGATACGCCTTTTAATAGCGGTTGCCCTGAGATACCCTTCCCGAGATGATCTCCCATGGAATCCTAAACCCTGGACTACCATAGATGAGGGAATTAAGCGCTTGAGAGAATTTGCTGTTAGAGAGCTACTCTATGGTGAACATGAAACTCTGAATCCTGATGACATTCCTGTGGGTATTGGTCTTGCTAAAAAGATCATCAAACTTGCTCCTTCCAATTATGCAAACATTCTGGCAAGCAGAATTGTGTCAAGAAGTTATGGTGGAGCTTCTCCCACGGTTGGCCAATTCAGTGATCAAATGAGACAATTGGAGGATAGCATGACACGTGGTTCTTTGGTTTCAGCCATTGAAACTCTGTCTGGAAAAATTGAAAATTGCATGAAGGATCTAAAAGATTCCATATACCAATTGGCACAGAAGGATAATTTCAATTCTTCCTCCAGGTGGGTACAAGTCTCATCTGTGAGGAATACACGTCCTCCAAGGAGGTCATTCCAAAACAGGACATTCCAAAACAGGTCATTCCAAAACAGACCACCAAGGCAATCACGTAGAACTATTTGGATAACTCTGCGTGATCAGTTTGGTGAGAACATGAACCGCTGGGATGGCCAACCAACTTCTAATCTTTTCAGGAGACTGAGGGAATTGCAAAGTGGCAGAACCCGAGGTAGCAATACCAGAAGGGTAGCTGTTACTTCCACAGTTCCCCAGAACGACTCTTATGGCTCCAACAGTGGCTCCAGTTATAACATGCAGAGTTATAACCCTGCACAATATGTGCAATGCACATGTGCACATGTTCCCCATAACTAGGGGTGCCCTGCCTCCCGCCAGGGGGAGGAGAGGGATAACAGAGATAATAGAATCTATTGGGATGTGTACATCCAGTGGCCTGGCACTTCACAATTTCAGAAGTACAGGGCCTTGGTTGACACAGGAGCTCAGTGCACCATAATACCATCAAATTATCAGGGATCAGAGTCTATAACTATTCTGGGAGTCACTGGTGGATCTCAAGAGTTAAGTAAGGTAGAGGTTAATATAAGTCTAACTGGTAAACAATGGAGGAAGCATACAGTTGTGACCGGACCTGACGCACCTTGTATTTTGGGAATTGATTTTCTGAGAGAAGGGCGTTTCAAGGACCCTAGAGGTTACAAATGGGCTTTTGGAGTAGCTTCTATAGAAATTGATGGACAAAAATTGAAGCTGTCTGCCAGACCCGAACTTTCTGATGAATCTGCAGTTGTGGGACAACATAAGATACAGGACATTAAATTGCCGGTTGCTTCTCAGACTGTGCATCACAGACAATACAGAACCAACCGTGACTCTTTGTTGCCCATTCAGAATCTGATTCGTCAGTTGGAAAGTCAGAAAGTCGTCAGCAAAACTCATTCACCTTTCAACAGTCCAGTGTGGCCTGTGCGGAAGCAGAATGGAGACTGGCGTCTGACGGTAGACTACCGAGCCCTAAATGAAGTGACACCACCTACGAGTGCAGCAGTGCCAGACATGATGGAACTACAGTATGAGGTGGAATCCAAAGAGGCCAAATGGTATGCTACCATAGACATTGCTAATGCATTTTTCTCTATTCCCATAGCAGAGGAATGCAGGCCTCAGTTTGCTTTCACCTGGAGAGGAATCCAGTACACTTTCAACAGGCTGCCAATGGGCTGGATCCACAGCTCAAGCATCTGTCATGCAGTGATCCACGATGCTCTGGAGAAAGGCGGTGCTCCAGAACACATCCAGTTCATCGATGATATCATCGTCTGGGGTAAAACTGCTGAGGAAGTCTTCAAGAAAGGTAACAAAATCATTGACATTCTTCTGAATGCAGGTTTTGCCATCAAGCGAGACAAGGTGAAAGGACCTACCACAGAGATTCAGTTTCTGGGAGTGCGGTGGCAAGATGGACGCCGACACATTCCAGTGGATGTGGTAAATAGAGTCTCTACCATGGCAAGTCCCACAAACAAGCAAGAGACCCTACGTTTCTTGGGGATAGTGGGATTTTGGAGACTGCACATTCCTGGATACAGTCAGATTGTGAAACCTCTGTATGATGTAACTCGAAAGAGAAACCATTTCCACTGGGGACCTGAACAACAAGCAGCCTTTGACCAAATAAAACAAGAGGTAATTCAAGCAATGGGTCTGGGACCTGTCCGAGATGGTCCAGACATTAAGAACATTTTGTACACGGCTGCAAGTGACAATGGTCCAACCTGGTGCTTGTGGCAAAAAGCTCCAGGTGAGACACGTGGACGACCTCTTGGTTTCTGGAGTCGAGGTTACAGAGGTTCAGAGGCTAATTATACTCCAACAGAGAAAGAAATCTTAGCTGCCTATGAAGGAGTGAAAGCATCTTCTGAAGTGATTGGAACTGAATCACAACTTCTTCTAGCTCCCAGATTACCAGTTTTGAATTGGATGTTCAAAGGCAAAGGATCCACACCACATCATGCCACAGACTCAACCTGGTCTAAGTGGATGGCTCTGATAACACAGAGAGCTCGAATGGGAAATCTTGAAAGACCTGGTCTAGTGGAGGTGATCTCAAGTTGGCCTGAAGGTATCAACTGTGCTAAACCTCCAGAGGAGAAAGTGACTCGTGCTGAGGAAGCTCCTCCTTACAATGACCTTTGTGATGATGAAAAGAAATATGCTCTGTTCACAGACGGTTCCTGTCGTCTTGTTGGAAACAAGCGAAGGTGGAAGTCTGCAGTGTGGAGTCCAACACGCCGAGTTGCAGAGGCGAAAGATGGAGAAGGAGAATCCAGTCAGTTCGCAGAGGTAAAAGCTGTCCAGCTAGCTCTCGACGTAGCTGAACGTGAGAGATGGCCAAAGCTTTATCTCTACACCGACTCATGGATGGTAGCCAATGCTCTATGGGGTTGGCTAAAGAACTGGAAGAAGAGTGGTTGGCAGAGAAAAGGAAAACCCATTTGGGCAGCCAACCTGTGGCAGGACATTGCTGATCGAATCGAGAGAATTCCAGTGAAAGTGAGACACATCGATGCTCACATTCCTAAGAGCAAAGCTACTGAGGAACAGCAACACAACCATCAGGCAGATCTAGCTGCAAGAGTTTCTCAAGTAGACATGGACTCTAATCCTGATCTCGACTGGAAACACCGAGGTGAGATATTCTTAGCTCGGTGGGCTCACGATTCGTCAGGACATCAAGGCAGAGATGCAACATACCAATGGGCTCGTGACAGATCCATAGACATTTCCATGGATGCTATCACGCAAGTCATCCATGACTGTGACATTTGTGCTGCTATTAAGCAGGCAAAACGTCTTAAGCCCTTGTGGTATGGTGACAGATGGTCCAAGTACAAGTATGGTGAAGCTTGGCAGATTGACTACATCACTCTACCACGTTCTCGTTCTGGTAAGCAATACGTGCTCACTATGGTAGAGGCAAACACCGGATGGTTGGAAACTTATCCAGTTCCACATGCAACTGCACGCAACACCATTCTCGGTCTGGAGAGACAAATCCTGTGGAGACACGGAACTCCAGAGAGGATTGAGTCAGACAACGGAACTCATTTCAAGAACAACCTTGTAAAGAACTGGGCAAAAGAGCACGGTATTGAGTGGATATTCCACATTCCCTACTATGCACCAGCTTCAGGGAAGATTGAACGCTACAACGGTTTGTTGAAGACCACTCTCAAAGCCATGGGAGGTGGATCTTTGAGAAACTGGGAGAAACATTTAGCACAAGCAACCTGGCTGGTAAATAGTAGAGGTTCAGTGAACCGAGCTGGACCTGCACATTCAGATTTGCTACGGAAAGTAGAAGGTGACAGAGTTCCTGTTGTTAGAGAAAAGAATCTGTTAGGTAAAACTGTTTGGGTATTTTCACCCTCAGGAGAGGCTAAACCTGTCCGAGGGGTGGTTTCAGCTGAAGGTCCGGGTCACACTTATTGGGTAATGCAAGAGAATGGTGAAATTCAGTGTATTCCACAAAGAAATTTAACTTTAGCTGAAAGAGGTTAACTTTGAACTGTTGTACAGCTACATCGCGTCCAAAGGAAGAATCAACGAGACATCTACGGTGCACGAACCCTGAAATCCCTGAGAGCCCTGAGTCAACTAAGAGACCCTGAGAATCCCTGTTTCCCTTTTCTTTGCTTCATCAGTGAAGAAATGAACTGTTTTCCATTTTTCTCATTTTCTGATTTTCTTGGACTTTTAAATCATCTACATCTGAGCATAGCCGGAATGGACTATGAACTTTACTCACGAACTGTAAATTATCGTTTTGGATTAGATGGACAGTATGAACAGCCAATGAAATTGTTTAGAAGGGGTGGACTGTGGCCGGTTGACGTTGCCCCCTTAAGAAAGGGAATATGGTGGACGGAAGTTGGTAAACGGAAGGAATAGTCTAAACTAATTTCATTGGATGAGTGGGAGGAAGCACTTCTGAGCTGGGACTATACTGGACATTTCCAGCACTTCTCAGTCAGTCTTGCTTCCGCCTCTTCTTCAGGCAACAGCTTTCTGTCCTGGGCTTTCTGCCAAGGCTTCGGCCTTGAGGCCGATAAGATACCAGGCCTGTATATTAACTCCTTTCCAATTAACACAAAACTGCTTTTAACTTCTTTCTTTCGCTCTCTCTCTCTCCTAACCTAATCTGGGGAAAGGGGGGAAAGAGGAGGTGGGGAACCCCCCTCTCTGCCGAGAGGGGTTCACTCTCATTTCTGTGTTACTCTGTTGTATATCTTTGTATATATTGTAGATATTGTAAATTTGTAAATATCTCCCTGCAAACCCTACATCGCTTTGTAAATATAGCTCCACTGCTTTGCTAATTCAGCTTGCGAGTTTTTTTTCTTTTCCCTTCAATTTTTTTTTCCCTTTTACTTTACAAGGGGGAAGGGAGGAGGCTTCTTGGCCTTACCCCTTCCACCCACCACAGCAAGGAGCTACTGGACACACTATTACTTAAAAGGAAACTCTACAGGAAGTGGAGAGAAGGACAGCTAGAACAGGGGGTATATAAGGAAGCTGCCCGAGCAGCAAGAGTCCTGGTTAGTAAAGCCAAAGCAGAGTTTGAATTGAATCTAGCCAGGGAGATTAAAGGGAACACTAAGAACTTCTACAGCTATATTAATGGGAAGAAGACGACTAGGGAAGGTGTGGGCCCCCTCAGAAAGGAAAATGGTGACATGGTCACAAGTGATGAGGAAAAGGCTGAGGTACTTAATAACTTCTTTACCACGGTCTTCACTGCAAGGGCCTCTAGCCACACTCCTGATGTTATGGAAGACAATGCCAGGGACGGGGAGGAAGAACTGCCCATTGTAAGTGAAGATCAGGTTCGTGATCATCTGAAGAACCTGAAAGTGTTCAAGTCCATGGGACCCGACGGGATACACCCACGGGTACTGAGAGAACTGGCAGATGAGGTTGCTAAACCCCTCTCTATTATATTTCAAAAGTCATGGCAATCTGGGGAAGTCCCCACAGACTGGAAAAGGGGAAACATTGCCCCCATCTTCAAAAAGGGTAAGAAGGAGGAACCAGGGAACTACAGGCCAGTCAGTCTCACCTCTGTGCCTGGAAAGATCATGGAGCAGATCCTCCTGGAGTCACTACTCACTCAAAAGAATAGTGAAGAGGTGATTGGGAACAGTCAGCATGGCTTTGCCAAAGGCAAATCCTGCCTGACCAACCTGGTGGCCTTCTATGAGCAGGTGACAAAATTAATAGATGAGGGGCGAGCAACTGATGTCATTTACCTGGACCTGAGCAAAGCCTTCGACACTGTCCCGCACCACATCCTGGTCTCCAAACTGGTGACACATGGGTTTGATGGGTGGACCACTAGATGGATAAGGAACTGGCTTGATGGCCGCACCCAAAGAGTGGCTGTCAATGGCTCCATGTCCCAGTGGAGGCCAGTGACAAGCGGAGTCCCTCAGGGATCAGTCCTGGGACCTGTCTTGTTCAACATCTTTGTGGGTGACATGGAGAATGGCATTGAGTGCACCCTCAGCAAGTTTGCTGATGACACCAAGCTGTGTGGTGCAGCAGACACGCTGGAGGGAAGGGAGGCCATCCAGAGGGACCTTGACAGGCTGGAGAGGTGGGCACAAGCCAACCTCATGAAGTTCAATAAGAGCAAGTGCAGGGTCCTGCATCTGGGTCGAGGCAATCCCAGGCACAAATACAGGCTGGGCAGTAACTGGCTGGAAAGCAGCCCTGAGGAGAGAGACTTGGGGGTGCTGGTGGACAAGAAGCTCAACATGAGCTCTCAGTGTGCACTTGCAGCCTGCAAAGCCAATCAGATCCTGGGCTGTATCAGGAGAAGTGTGGCTAGCAGGTCGAGGGAGGTGATCCTCCCCCTCTACTCAGCCCTGGTGAGACCCCACCTGGAGTACTGTGTCCAGTTCTGGAGCCCCTATTACAAGAGGGATGTGGAGGTGCTGGAACGTGTCTAGAGAAGGGCCACAAGGATGATCAGAGGGCTGGAGCACCTCTCCTATGAGGACAGACTGAGGGAGTTGGGGCTGTTCAGTCTGCAGGTGAGAAGGCTCTGAGGTGTCCTAATTGTGGCCTTCCAGTATCTGAAGGGGGCCTACAGGAAGGCTGGGGAAGGACTTCTCAGGATCTCAGGTAGTGATAGGACTAGGGGGAATGGAATGAAGCTGCAGGTGCGGAGATTCAGGCTGGAGGTGAGGAGGAGGTTCTTCACCATGAGAGTGGTGAAACCCTGGAATGGGTTGTCCAGGGAGGTGGTCGAGGCCCCGTCCCTGGAGGTGTTTAAGACCAGGCTGGATGAGGCTCTGTCCAGCCTGATCTAGTGTGGGGTGTCCCTGCCCATGGCAGGGGGGTTGGAACTAGATGATCCTTGTGATCCCTTCCAACCCTGAATGATACTATGATACTATGAAATGTGTGTGCTTTCCTGGGGAAGATTATCTGGGCTACAACTGTTGACTTTATAGTGTGATCTCCCCGATGATTCTCAGTACCCTCTTTTAGGAAACCCAGTTTCGGTGATATTTGTGTAGTGTGTATTCTCTCGGGGAAAGTGTGGCTTTCCCAAGAAGCCCAGTATTGAAGCAAAAGTTGAGAAAATTCTGCCGGTGTGTGTTCTCTCAGGGAAGCAGAGTGTCCTGGTGTAACAGAAAATTTGAGGTACAAAAGCTGAGAAGCTTTTGCAAGTGTGGGTTCTCTCAGGGAAATAGGACTTCCTTGAGAAGCCCAGGTTGTTGTTGTTTTTTTTGTGTGTGACCTCTCCTGAAAAATCTATTGTGCATTTTTCCTGGAGAAGATTATTTTGGAGTAAGCCTTTTAAAAGTGTACATTTTTCCAGGGAAGATTTTGTTGGTACAAACATTGTTTTGATCTGAATTCCTGGTGAGACTTAGTGCCCTATTAAGAAATGCTTTGTGAAACAAAAGAGATGGTCCGGAGTGAGCGGATTTTTAAACTTTTAGAAGCTCACAGTGCCCGCCCATCTGTGCAGGTACTTGACTGGCCCCGTGAAAATTGGCATAATTTCCAGAGTGTGGCTGATACAATTGTGGCCCTGCAGAAAGATGCGAGAGCAAAAGCTGGAAAAGGCAAAGCTTTTGTTTGTGCGGTTTTAGGTGCCTGTTTAGCTGCCTCAGTGAAGGAGAAAGAGGAATGGCATGAGCAGGAGAATAAAACTATTTCCCCTTTGCAGGACTTAGTTTCGTCACTACAAAGCCATGTTGCCACTTTGAAAGACTTAGTGGCAGATCTTAAAATTCAGTTGGAAAAGGAGAAGAGGCAAAATTCGTATTTGGACTCAAAACAGGGTGTGAATTACCTGGAGTCTGCCCCTATGTACCCTCGGGCAGAACTGACAAAAGCTAAGGAAACTGCTGTGCATGTTAAACCTCTCATTATAACTGAAGTTTTATATGAGGATGGGGAAACTACCCCCACTATCACAACCAAAGAAACGCCTTTCTCCTCAACTGAACTGGCCAAAATTCGTAAAGAATTTGCACGCTCTGCTGGGGAATCTGAGGTGGAATATGTCTGGTGAGTTTCAAAAACTGGAGGTGATCAGATTATGTTAACAGAAGCTGAAGCCATGGGCTATTGGGGTGATAATGTTTTTCTAACTACGAAAAACAGAAGTGGACCCTGGAGCCTTACTCAGAGGGCTGCCTATTGGGCAGGGGGGTTTGATCCGAAGGAGAGAGGGGAACCTGTAGTTCTGCGGGGAGGGATGAATTAGATAATCGAGAATGTGCAAAGGGCTGCATGCCTGCAAATGATATATGACAGAGATCTAAAACATCATTTTGAATCCCCCCTTTCTCTCCTGGTGGATGCAAACAGAATGACTCCTCTGGTCAGGGGTCTCCCTGACTCGCTTAAAATAAGAGGTATCCAGCTCCAAAAAGAAATAGCTGATACCCCAATTTCCTCCAGGATGCAGGCTGCTCTAAGAGACAATTTAACACACGGAGGCAGCCAGCCTGACTCTAATTCCTTCCCTCTTCTCCCTCTCTCTCTCCCTCTCCATTTTCTCCCTCTCCCCTTCTTATTTCCACTTTGTTTATGTAATAAATAGTCTAGCTGTTGATATTTTGGCCTCGTGTGTGCCTCTAATTTCACAACACGGGAATATTTAAAAGAACTGTGTCTCCAGACTGAGACATCTAATCACACAACAAGCAAACAACCATAATATTCAGTCCTAATTCACATAGTGCTGTGGTACATTCTTCTGATTGACGCTTTTGATCCCAGATTATCCTAACAGTTTTTGTGATCGGTGTTCAGCTTCATGGGAAATGCTGTGTCCTCATAGTCTTGATTCTTCTGCACATTAGCAAAGGAATACTTTTTAAAATTAATACCTATTTACTACAAACCATAACTATATTACATGGAGCTCCTTTGAAATGCCTAGGCACACAACTAAGAGGGTTCGAACCAAAAGAAAATCTTACAATTTGAACTCATTACTAAGTACATACACCTTACTGCAATTACTATGTACTAAGTACCTGTAAATACCAAATGCTTGCCATTCATTATGCTTACTAGGATATGGGCGCCGGAGATTGGAATCAATACGGCTGACCAATATGATCGAGTATTGTTCCTTTATTGTTCCAGTGTTGCAGGCCTATGGTGCAGGCCTATGGTGCAGGCCTATAGTGCGAGTATAGCACAGTAAAGAAAAGTGTAGAACAAGAAGAGACAGGAAAGGCAGAAGTGCGTAGCAAGGGAACTTCTATAACTTATATAAACTCGGAGTGCCTTGTTGGCATGGCTTCATTGGTTCCCTATGTGTGACCACACATTGCACTATTATAGATTATTGGTCCAACTACTAACGACACGCATGGTTTGTTGATGCAGGTGCATGTCCTGTTGTCCCAAGATAACTGTCCATGTTTATAGCTACCAGTGCCTTGTTTTAGTTACATGCTGCAGGCACAGCACTGTTTTGCTCCACTGCTAGCTGGCTCTGCATTTATGCTGAGCATGGCCTACCACCATGTCAGGCTCTAGGCTTGCACTGCCAGATTGCTCACACTGCTCGTTGCTGGCATTGCCACACTAGGAAAATTTGGCAGAACTCTAAATAACAAATCTCTGAAGACATTACAATCAGAAATGAAGAAATTAGCACTGTTGCTTTAAATCAGAGCAGAGCCATGGAAACCGCTGGGGGGGGGGGGGGGCTGATGCGAGCCACTGTGGGGCAGGGGGAGGGGGGGGGGTGTAGCGCAGCTGGAGCCGCTAGGAGGGGGTGCGCTTGTGCGAGCCACCGCTGGGGGGGGGGCCCGCTGGTGTGAGCCACTGGGGCCACCACTACGGTCGGTGCTGCCTGTGTCGTCGGAGCTGTCGGTGCCACCTCGGCCGGAGCCGTCGGTCCCTGCGGGGGCCATCGGGGCTCACAGGAGGGGTGTGGTTGTAAGAATGCTGTAACCACGAGCCTCCAAGCGCTCCATTGTTTCTAAGAAGGGCCGTAAAGCACAGTCGGCGCTGTTTCAGTCTTCCGAATCCGAGCCTTCGCTGGCGATGTCAGAGGAAGATGTTGATCGAACACACTGAGGCACAGGTTTCGCTGTCCTTTTTTGGCTTTTTCTCTGCTTGAGGCGAAACGGCAGTGGTGGTGGCTGGCAAATGCGGTGCGGTCGCCGCAAGATGTATCGGGGGCGACCCTGGTCGATCGGTAGATACTTTTCAAACACATCGTTCGGCTGCAACTCAGATAGGACTGGCACTGCATCTTGTCCTGACAAATTCGCTGTAACTGCAGCAGCCATTCGGTGATCTAACTTATATTTTTTTATACAGTTTATGCATTCTCGCCACGACTTTTGTAGCTTTATCGCAGTTTTATCACCATCAATGACCTAGTCCCACAGTTTTTTTCCATATTCTCTCCAACAAGTTTCATCAAAATAACTATCTGCACTAGGAAAATACCCCAATACGGATCCATGGGCCAAAAGCCCAGGAATTACTTTGGACAATATCTCCGCCTTACGCTTTTCTAAAAAGCACTGAAATAATGTCGTAGGGTTGGAAGGTGTAATGGGTTGGGGCAGACCCCCTCCCCACCACGCTCAGAAATAACGACTCAGACAAACGGATTGCAAAAGTGATGGAAAGTTTAAATAGAACAGTGAGTGCGTGCAGAGAACTAGAAATACAGTGACAAGAGAAAAGAACCCAAAACAGACCCAGAGAAATCCCATCCCTACCTGAGGGTACACCCGAGACCCCCAGGGCTCCTTCTTCCCCCTCCCATTGCTAGGCTAGTCTCAGCTGGCCAGATCTGAGACTGCCCATCCCCCCGTGGCCTTGGGCCTAGCAAGGCCCAAAGCCAGGAGATCTCTCCCCCATGTTACCGGCTGACGGAGGAGGAAGAAAAGAGGAAGTGCCAGACCCCGCCGCGAAACTTATAGTGGTGCAAGGGATCATGGTAGGAAATAACCTAATTTCCTGTGTCCACCCACTGGGCTGGACTTCTGGACACAGGAAACACCCCTGTAGCAGAGGGCACCCAGCCCAAACTACGATAGGATCCACCCCTTATTTCAAACCATGATGCCTGCACCCAAACACATCATCAAATCAGAAAACTGATGACATGTCCGGCGAAGTCCGTGTCTTCATCTGGGCGTCCACTCAGTCTCTCAGTCAGGCTCTAGTGTCTGTCCATTCCAGTTCTTCTTCCTTCATCCAATGGAACCTCCCGGCGATGCAGAACTCATTCTCCTGCGGTGCAAGTTCTCCATGGATCTGTTGGGCATCCTGGTCACCTGGAACAGCCTCACGACTTCTCAGCCAAGCCTCTACTTTTCACCCATGGTCACTCGGCGGCATATTCTCCACCCCTGGGGCAGGCCAGTCGAAACCATCCAACCCACGACTGCCTTTTTCAATCCATCCAGGGTGCCGCAACCAACCGCTTCCAACTGCGGTCCAACTACACGGATGCTTGTCCGAGGTACTCCGCCCCCCCACTAGGCGTACCCGTACCAAAGCAAGACAGCATCCGGCTGCACACCCCCCCTGGAGAGGGAGGGGCTGCACCACAGCTCACTGAGAAGAAGGGAGGTGGAGCCAGGTGCTCGGCGCCAGTTTCGGAACTTGTCCGAAAAAGTCGGGGAAGAGACTAGGACCGGGCCCGCCGCAGCCCGAGCGCACGGCCGGGTCCGCCGCCGCCGCTCGCCCCGCAGCAGGGCTCCGCCCACCTCTGCCGCCGCGGCACAGAATCAAAATCACCTCCACCCCTCGGACACTCAAACGGCTTCTCCAGCGAAAGCCATACGCGCGTTCTCAGAGCCCTTGAAAACGGCTTTCCAGCTGGAGTCCCCGTCGGCCCCCCGGGGCTTCGGGAGCTGGCTCGCCCGCTCGCAGCGGCTGGCTCTATCCCCGCAGCGAGAACGGACCTGACTCTGATATGCTCGCCGCTGCCCCTCCCCCACTTCGCTCCCCGCCGCGGAGGAAGGGCAGGTTCCGCGTTCTCAAGTGGTACCCCGATGACAATGGTCGAGAACCACCCCTGCCTGAAATAGCAGGAGAAGGTCCGAGCCACCGGCAGCGCACCAGTCATCCCCCCACAATCCACAAGAGCTTACACGGCCGCCCCGGCAACATCACTTGAGCCCCCAACTGCCAAACCCGGCCCGCCTGAGCTCACCGCCAGCCCACCAAGTCTAGCCCGCTGATCCTTTCCTCAGGCCCGCCAATACCGGCCCGCCCAAGATGCCGTCGGCCCACCAAGTCTAGCCCGCCGACCTTTTCCGCAGGCCTGCCAATATCGGCCTGCCAAGACTGGCCTGCCCGAGCCTTCCTCCGTGGTCGGTTCGCCCATAATTCACGGGTGCGGTCTCCACTGTTGTCCCTGTCGACACAGCTCAGAGTACCCGCAGAATTGGGTCCCTGTTCGAGGCGCCACTTGACGGGAACGGAGACAGGGACGACAGCACTCAATATGAGTGATAGTAATCATCCAACTTTATTGTTCCACACTTCATTATTTATAGTCTTATCTTATGCATAGTTAATTCTATTCTAATTTAACACATACTATTGGTTTCTCTCTAAAAGGTTACATCATTGTTTTCACTACTCTGTGGAATTTTTCTACTCAGTCTAAGTGCTCTTTTTCCCAGATCTCGCCTCCTCCTTATCTTGCTTGCCTCCCTTCTCAGGGGCAGCTGGACTTCAGCATACCAAGCAATCAGCACTTTCCCACAGCTCCTACTCCATTGCTATATTAATAACAGAGAGTCCTTCAAGGCCTGAATTGCACAGGTGTTCCTGGGACCCATGTCCCCTCTTGCTCAAAACAATCCCCAACAATATACAACCTGCATTTTCACATTGCTTGTAAATATAGCATCCCTTCTGATTCTCCGACTGAGTTAGCTGTGGTTTTTTCCCCTTTGTGGGGGAGGGAAAGCTAGGCCTTCTCTCTCAACCCACTACAAATAACATGGTGCTGTTGTGAGTTCAAGCCTGCAGTGAGCAGTAGTGTCCTCCCTACTCTAGTCATGAGGTCTGTGGTGCCAGGTTGGACTCGATGATCTTTGAGGTCTCTTCCAACCTTAGTGATACTGAATACTGATTACACTGTTGTAGATATTGATTCAGAAGACAGTGATGCAGGCCTGTTTGAGAGATCCAAAGCTGTTACACCATCACTGAATGGTGAGGATTGTAAAGGGCTTCTGGAGATCACCTAGTCCAACCCCCCCTGATAAAGCAGGGTCGCTTAGAGCAGGTAGAGGATCACATCCAGACAGGCTTTGGATCTCTTTGGAGGAGACTCCACAACCTCTCTGGGCAGCCTGTTCCAGTGCTCTGGCACCCTCACAGGTAGGAAGATTTTCCTCATATTGAGGTGGAACCTCCTGTGTTCCAGTCTGTACCAGTTGCCCTTCACGAGGTGGAACCTTTGTGACATGATCCCAGCTTTTGGTGCCTGCAAGTTCCCTCGTGTGTGCAAAGGCATATCCCACCTGCTTCCCCCCCCATCTCTCCAGCCCTGCAGGCTCCATCCCCTGAGAAGCACATTGTAGAAAATAAATCCTCATCAAGTTGCTGTGGGGAAAGCCATGAAATTTTTTTTTTATTTAGGTGCAAAAATCATCTAAGGTTTTGTCATTGTTTTGGTGAAGTCCTGCAGGAAGCTCCCAGGGCTTTGTACAGCAGCTGGGGTCACAAGATATTTCATAGAATAGAATGAACATGAGCCAGCAGTGTGCCCAGGGGGCCAAGAAGGCCAATGGCATCCTGGCATGCATCAAGAATAGTGTGGCCAGCAGGAGCAGGGAAGTCACTGTGCCCCTGAACTCAGCACTGGTTAGGCCACACCTTGAGTCCTGTGTTCAGTTCTGGGCCCCTCAATTTAAGAAGGACATTGAGACTCTTGAAAATGTCCAGAGAAGGGCAACAAAGCTGGGGAGAGGTCTGGAGCACAGCCCTGTGAGGAGAGGCTGAGGGAGCTGGGGTTGTTTAGCCTGGAGAAGAGGAGACTCAGGGGAGACCTTATTGCTGTCTACAACTACCTGAAGGGGGGTTGTAGCCAGGAGGGAGTTGGTCTCTTCTCCCAGGCAACCAGCAACAGAACAAGAGGACACAGTCTCAAGCTGTGCCAGGGGAAGTTTAGGCTGGAGGTGAGGAGAAAGTTCTTCACAGAGAGAGTTGTTAGCCATTGGAATGTGCTGCCCAGGGAGGTGGTAGAGTCGCCATCCCTGGAGGTGTTCAAGAGGGGATTGGATGTGGCACTTGGTGCCATGGTTTAGTCATGAGGTCTTGAGTGACAAGTTGGACTTGATGATCTTTGAGGTTTTTTCCAACCTTAGAATCACAGAATCATCAAGGTTGGAAGAGACCTCAAGGATCATCAAGTCCAACCTGTCACCCAAGACCTCATGACTTCCGTTTACCAACTTCCGTCCACCATGTTCCCTTTCTTAAGGGGGCAACGTCAACCGGCCACAGTCCACCCCTTCTAAACAATTTCATTGGCTGTTCATACTGTCCATCCAATCCAAAACGATATTTACAGTTCGTGAGTAAAGTTCATAGTCCATTCCGGCTATACTCAGAAGTAGATGATTCAAAAGTCCAAGAAAATCAGAAAATGAGAAAAATGGAAAACAGTTCATTTCTTTGCCGACGAAGCGAAGAAAAGGGAAACAGGGATTTCTCAGGGTCTCTTAGTTGACTCAGGGCTCTCAGGGATCTCAGGGTTCGTGCACCGTAGATTCCTCATTGATTCTTCCTTTGGACGCGATGTAGCTGTACAACAGTTCGAAATCAACCTCTTTCAGCTAAAGTTAAATTTCTTTGTGGAATACACTGAATTTCACCATTCTCTTGCATTACCCAATAAGTGTGACCCGGACCTTCAGCTGAAACCACCCCTCGGACAGGTTTAGCCTCTCCTGAGGGTGAAAATACCCAAACAGTTTTACCTAACAGATTCTTTTCTCTAACAACAGGAACTCTATCACCTTCTACTTTCCGTAGCAAATCTGAATGTGCAGGTCCAGCTCGGTTCACTGAACCTCTACTATTTACCAGCCAGGTTGCTTGTGCTAAATGTTTTTCCCAGTTTTTCAAAGATCCACCTCCCATGGCTTTGAGAGTGGTCTTCAACAAACCGTTGTAGCGTTCAATCTTCCCTGAAGCTGGTGCATAGTAGGGAATGTGGAATATCCACTCAATACCGTGCTCTTTTGCCCAGTTCTTTACAAGGTTGTTCTTGAAATGAGATCCGTTGTCTGACTCAATCCTCTCTGGAGTTCCGTGTCTCCACAGGACTTGTCTCTCCAGACCGAGAATGGTGTTGCGTGCAGTTGCATGTGGAACTGGATAAGTTTCCAACCATCCAGTGTTTGCCTCTACCATAGTAAGCACGTATTGCTTACCAGAACGAGAACGTGGTAGAGTGATGTAGTCAATCTGCCAAGCTTCACCATACTTGTACTTGGACCATCTGTCACCATACCACAAGGGCTTAAGTCGTTTTGCCTGCTTAATAGCAGCACAAATGTCACAGTCATGGATGACTTGTGTGATAGCATCCATGGAAATGTCTATGGATCTGTCACGAGCCCATTGGTATGTTGCATCTCTGCCTTGATGTCCTGATGAATCATGAGCCCACCGAGCTAAGAATATCTCACCTTGGTGTTTCCAGTCGAGATCAAGATTAGAGTCCATGTCTACTTGAGAAACTCTTGCAGCTAGATCTGCCTGATGGTTGTGTTGCTGTTCCTCAGTAGCTTTGCTCTTAGGAATGTGAGCATCGATGTGTCTCACTTTCACTGGAATTACCTCGATTCGATCAGCAATGTCCTGCCATAGGTTGGCTGCCCAAATGGGTTTTCCTTTTCTCTGCCAACCACTCTTCTTCCAGTTCTTTAGCCAACCCCATAGAGCATTGGCTACCATCCATGAGTCGGTGTAGAGATAAAGCTTTGGCCATCTCTCACGTTCAGCTACGTCGAGAGCTAGCTGGACAGCTTTTACCTCTGCGAACTGACTGGATTCTCCTTCTCCATCTCTCGCCTCTGCAACTCGGCGTGTTGGACTCCACACTGCAGACTTCCACCTTCGCTTGTTTCCAACAAGACGACAGGAACCATCTGTGAACAAAGCATGTTTCTTTTCATCATCAGAAAGGTCATTGTAAGGAGGAGCTTCCTCAGCACGAGTCACTTTCTCCTCTGGAGGTTTAGCACAGTTGATGCCTTCAGGCCAACTTGAGATCACCTCCACTAGACCAGGTCTTTCAAGATTTCCCATTCGAGCTCTCTGTGTTATCAGAGCCATCCACTTAGACCAGGTTGAGTCTGTGGCATGATGTGGTGTGGATCCTTTGCCTTTGAACATCCAATTCAAAACTGGTAATCTGGGAGCTAGAAGAAGTTGTGATTCAGTTCCAATCACTTCAGAAGATGCTTTTACTCCTTCATAGGCAGCTAAAATTTCTTTCTCTGTTGGAGTATAGTTAGCCTCTGAACCTCTGTAACCTCGACTCCAGAAACCAAGAGGTCGTCCACGTGTCTCACCTGGAGCTTTTTGCCACAAGCACCAGGTTGGACCGTTGTCACTTGCAGCCGTGTACAAAATGTTCTTAATGTCTGGACCATCTCGGACAGGTCCCAGACCCATTGCTTGAATTACCTCTTGCTTTATCTGGTCAAAGGCTGCTTGCTGTTCAGGTCCCCAGTGGAAATGGTTTCTCTTTCGAGTTACGTCATACAGAGGTTTCACAATCTGACTATATCCAGGAATGTGCAGTCTCCAAAATCCCACTATCCCTAAGAAACGTAGGGTCTCTTGCTTGTTTGTGGGACTTGCCATGGTAGAGACTCTATTTACCACATCCACTGGAATGTGTCGGCGTCCATCCTGCCAGCGCACTCCCAGAAACTGAATCTCTGTGGTAGGTCCTTTCACCTTGTCTCGCTTGATGGCAAAACCTGCATTCAGAAGAATGTCAATGATTTTGTTACCTTTCTTGAAGACTTCCTCAGCAGTTTTACCCCAGACGATGATATCATCGATGAACTGGATGTGTTCTGGAGCACCGCCTTTCTCCAGAGCATCGTGGATCACCGCATGACAGATGCTTGAGCTGTGGATCCAGCCCATTGGCAATCTGTTGAAAGTGTACTGGATTCCTCTCCAGGTGAAAGCAAACTGAGGCCTGCATTCCTCTGCTATGGGAATAGAGAAAAATGCATTAGCAATGTCTATGGTAGCATACCATTTGGCCTCTTTGGATTCCAGCTCATACTGTAGCTCCATCATGTCTGGTACTGCTGCACTCATAGGTGGTGTCACTTCATTTAGGGCTCGGTAGTCTACCGTCAGACGCCAGTCTCCATTCTGCTTCCGCACAGGCCACACTGGACTGTGGAAAGGTGAATGAGTTTTGCTGATGACTTTCTGACTCTCCAACTGACGAATCAGATTCTGAATGGGCAACAAAGAGTCACGGTTGGTTCTGTATTGTCTGTGGTGCACAGTCTGAGAAGCAACTGGCAATTTAATGTCCTGTATCTTATGTTGTCCCACAACTGCAGATTAATCAGAAAGTTCGGGTCTGGCAGACAGCTTCAATTTTTGTCCATCAATTTCTATTGAAGCTACTCCAAAAGCCCATTTGTAACCTCTAGGGTCCTTGAAACGCCCTTCTCTCAGAAAATCAATTCCCAAAATACAAGGTGCATCAGGTCCGGTCACAACTGTATGCTTCCTCCATTGTTTACCAGTTAAACTTATATTAACCTCTACCTTACTTAACTCTTGAGATCCACCAGTGACTCCCAGAATAGTTATAGACTCAGATCCCTGATAATTTGATGGTATTATGGTGCACTGAGCTCCTGTGTCAACCAAGGCCCTGTACTTCCGAAATTGTGAAGTGCCAGGCCACTGGATGTACACATCCCAATAGATTCTGTTATCTCTGTTATCCCTCTCCTCCCCCTGGCGGGAGGCAGGGCACCCCTAGTTATGGGGAACATGCGCACATGTGCATTGCACATATTGCGCAGGGTTATAACTTTGCATGTTATAACTGGAGCCACTGTTGGAGCCATAAGAGTCGTTCTGGGGAACTGTGGAAGTAACAGCTACCCTTCTGGTATTGCTACCTCGGGTTCTGCCACTTTGCAATTCCCTCAGCCTCCTGAAAAGATTAGAAGTTGGTTGGCCATCCCAGTGGTTCATGTTCTCACCAAACTGATCACGCAGAGTTATCCAAATAGTTTTACGTGATTGCCTTGGTGGTCTGTTTTGGAACGACCTGTTTTGGAACGACCTGTTTTGGAATGACCTCCTTGGAGGACGTGTGTTCCTCACAGATGAAACTTGTACCCATCTGGAGGGAGAATTGAAATTATCCCTTTGTGCCAATTGGTATATGGAATCTTTCAGATCCTTCATGCAATTCTCGATTTTTCCAGACAGAGTTTCAATGGCTGAAACCAAAGAACCACGTGTCATGCTATCCTCCAATTGTCTCATTTGATCACTGAATTGGCCAACCGTGGGAGAAGCTCCACCATAACTTCTTGACACAATTCTGCTTGCCAGAATGTTTGCATAATTAGAAGGAGCAAGTTTGATGATCTTTTTAGCAAGACCAATACCCACAGGAATGTCATCAGGATTCAGAGTTTCATGTTCACCATAGAGTAGCTCTCTAACAGCAAATTCTCTCAAGCGCTTAATTCCCTCATCTATGGTAGTCCAGGGTTTAGGATTCCAGGGAAGATCATCTCGGGAAGGGTATCTCAGGGCAACTGCTATTAAAAGGCGTATCCACAGATTAACCTTACCGAGAGCTTCACCTAGATGTCTATCTATTCCATTGTCCCTCGAGAGAGTTCCTAACTGAGCTGCTGACTTGTCTCCAACTGTTAGAGCTGAAGCACCTGTATCATAACACCTACTAAGCCAAGCTAGAACTGGCTCCTTATCTGCCCTGGTGAAATCTTTACGGACATTTCGCAATTCCTCCCTTGGAGAAGAACAGTCCGTAATATCATCTTGATCTTCATCTCCCTGAATTCTTTGCCCGTAAAATCCTGCTGTCATTCTCCTAAGGATCTCTTTAAGCTGAGAACCACCTTTGCCAGCTGCTTTCCTAGCTTCATCTCTATCCTGCTTTGATCTCACTAGGTTAGCTAGATCTTTAAAACAAACCTTCTCTTCCTCCTGAGCAGGATCTTTTACAGTAGAGGGCCCCTCACCAGGATCAGTCTCCTCCTCTTCTTCTCCATCTTTGCCCTTTCCAGCTCTAGTCTTTAAAGGAGCCACCTTAACTGGAGCTGTGTTTGAATTTACAGCCACCTTAATGGAAGCTGACAGGTCCTGAGATAAATCAGCTGCTGGGGCAGTGACTTCCGGTCCCACTGAGGGAGTGGGTGGAAGTGACGTTGCTCCATTACTGGCCGACGGATAAGAAGAAGAAGGAGAAGGAGTGGGAGAAGGAGTAGGCGCCATGTTGATACCAGCTGATGCCCTTGGCTGCTTGCTAGAATCAGCAAAGTCATTTAGAGCTGCCTTACCAATTAACTTTTTAGCCTTCTTTTTAACTGACACGGGTTCTCCACAGTCCTCGTCACTAGATGACTCTGGGACTGATCGAGAGCCACGGCGTTTTCTTTTTGATCTAGTTTTAATAACAAAACAAGCTCTGGATATCTTTCTCTCTCGCCGCAGAGAGAACAGTAAATATGCAATTACCATCACCAGCAACAGATTTATACACATCACATAAATCACTTTTGGATCCCAGGCATCACCTAAAGTTACTGTCTCCTCAGGCGGAATCTTAAAACCATTTATCTCAATTGGGAGAGTGGTGGAGGTAACATTCCTGTATCTCACTGGCCATAACAAATTAATACATTTTCCATACCATAATTTAACTTTATACATAACCCACGTATAAATTGTCCGCACCAAATATTTACCCAGGTAATCCAAAATCAAACCCAAACAATATCTGTAAACCAGAGCCCCAAAAATTGAAAAGAACAATCGCTCCACAAACCACAATACCTTCATGTTTGCTAATTCAGCTAGAAAACACTAAATCAATCAAATAATTAATTAAACTAATTATCTGCCGCACGTTGGGTACGCCAATAAAAGAATGTGGTGGGTTTGGAAGGATAAGGCTGAGAAGCCTCCTCCCTTCCCCCTTTGTAAAGTAAAAGGGAAAAAAAATTGAAGGGAAAGGAAAAAAAAACTCGTAAGCTGAATTAGCAAAGCAGTGGAGCTATATTTACAAAGCGATGTAGGGTTTGCAGGGAGATATTTACAAATTTACAATATCTACAATATATACAAAGATATACAACAGAGTAACACAGAAATGAGAGTGGCCCCCCTCGGCAGAGGGGTCCCCCCCTTTCCCCAGAATGGGATAGAAAGAGAAAGGAAAGAGAGGAAAAAAAAGTTAGAAGCAGTTCGTGTTAATTGGAAGGGAGTTAGTATACAGGCCTGTTATCTGGTTTTCAAGGCCGAGGCCTTGGCAGAAAGCCCAGCACAGGCAAAGCTGCTGCACGAAGCAAAGACGGAAGCAAGACTGACTGAGAAGTACTGGAAATGTCCACTTCACTCCCACTTCAGAAGGTGCTTCCTCCCACTCGTCCAATGAAATTAGTTTAGACTATTCCTTCCGTTTACCAACTTCCGTCCACCATGTTCCCTTTCTTAAGGGGGCAACGTCAACCGGCCACACCCTTCAACAGCCTGATATGGCCAGTACCGAAGGCAAATGGGGAATGGAGACTGACCGTGGACTACCGTGGCCTGAATGAAGTGACTCCTCCGATCAGCGCTGCCGTGCCGGACATGCTGGAGCTCCAGTACGAGCTGGAATCGAAGGCGGCCAAGTGGTATGCCACAATTGACATTGCTAATGCCTTTTTCTCCATTCCCATTGCAGAAGAATGCCGGCCACAGTTTGCTTTCACCTGGAGGGGAGTACAGTATCAATGGAATCGGTTGGCTGCCTCAGGGTTGGGTCCATAGCTCAACCATCTGCCATGAGTTGATCCAGACTGCCTTGGAGAAAGGTGGAGCCCCTGAGCATCTGCAGTTCATCGATGACATCATCGTATGGGGTGAGACAGCAGAGGAAGTTTACCAGAAGGGTAAGAGGATAATTGACATCCTGCTGGAGGCTGGCTTTGCCATCAAGAGAAGCAAGGTGAAAGGGCCTGCCAGGGAGATCCAGTTCCTGGGTGTTCAATGGCAGGATGGCTGTCGCCACATCCCTCAGGAGATGGTGAACAGGGTAGCCACAATGGTGCAGCCCATGAACAAGAAAGAGACACAGTCATTTTGGGGGCTTGTGGGCTTCTGGAAAATGCACATTCCCGGGTACAGTCAAATTGTGAAGCCTCTCTTCCATGTAACAAGGAAGAAAAATGATTTTGTGTGGGGACCTGAGCAGCAGGTGGCGTTTGACCAGATCAAACGAGAGGTGGCCCATGCTATGGCTCTGGGACCTGTTCGAACTGGGCCAGAGATCAAGAATGTGCTGTACACTGCGGCCGGTGAGAATGGTCCTACATGGAGCTTGTGGCAGAAGGCTCCTGGTGAAACCAGGGGCAGGCCCCTAGGTTTCTGGAGTAAGGGGTACAAAGGCTCCGAGGCCAACTACACCGCGACAGAGAAGGAAATCCTAGCTGCCTATGAGGGCGTCCGGGCTGCCTCTGAGGTAATTGGGACTGAGTCACCTCTATTTCTAGCTCCGAGACTTCCAGTCCTGACCTGGATGTTCAAAGGGAGAGGCTCAACCCCACATCATGCCACAGATGCTACCTGGCGTAAGTGGATGGCCCTGATAACTCAGCGAGCTCGGATGGGGAACTTCGAACGCCTTGGCATAGTGGAAGTGATCACCAATTGGCCAGAGGGTGCTGACTTTGGAATGCCACCAGAGCAGACAGTGACCCGTGCTGAGGAGGGTCCCCCATATAATGATCTCCCTGACAACGAGAAGGGCTATGCTCTATTTACAGATGGGTCCTGCCGGCTTGTAGGAAGCAAGCAGAGATGGAAGGCAGCTGTCTGGAGCCCATCAAGGCAAGTGGCGGAAGCAAGGGATGGAGAAGGTGAATCCAGTCAGTACGCAGAGGTAAAAGCTGTCCAGCTGGCCCTGGATATAGCAGAACGAGAGAACTGGCCAGTGCTGTACCTCTACACTGACTCCTGGATGGTAGCCAATGCCTTGTGGGGGTGGCTGAAGGAATGGAGGAGGAACGGGTGGCAGAGAAAAGGGAAACCTGTTTGGGCCGCTGACCTGTGGCAAGACATCGCTGCCCGCCTGGACAGGCTGCCAACCAAGGTACGGCACATCAATGCACACATCCCCAAGAGCACAGCCACAGAGGAGCACAAGCACAACCACCAAGCACCCCCAAGTCTCTCTCCTCAGGGCGACTTTCCAGCCAGTCACTGCCCAGCCTGTATTCGTGCCTGGGATTGCCTCGACCCAGATGCAGGACCCTGCACTTGCTCTTATTGAACTTCATGAGGTTGGCTTGTGCCCACCTCTCCAGCCTGTCAAGGTCCCTCTGGATGGCCTCCCTTCCCTCCAGCGTGTCTGCTGCACCACACAGCTTGGTGTCATGAGCAAACTTGCTGAGGGTGCACTCAATGCCACTGTCCATGTCACTGACAAAGATGTTGAACAAGACAGGTCCCAGGACTGATCCCTGAGGGACTCCGCTTGTCACTGGCCTCCACTGGGACATGGACCCATTGACAGCCACTCTTTGGGTGCGGCCATCAAGCCAGTTCCTTATCCATCTAGTGGTCCACCCATCAAACCCATGTGTCACCAGTTTGGAGACCAGGATGTGGTGTGGGACAGTGTCGAAGGCTTTGCTCAGGTCCAGGTAAATGACATCAGTTGCTCTCCCCTCATCTATTAATTTTGTCACCTGCTCATAGAAGGCCACCAGGTTGGTCAGGCAGGATTTGCCTTTGGCAAAGCCATGCTGACTGTTCGAAATCACCTCTTCACTATTCTTCTGAGCCAGTAGTAACTCCAGGAGGATCTGCTCCATGATCTTTCCAGGCACAGAGGTGAGACTGACTGGCCTGTAGTTCCCTGGTTCCTCCTTCTTACCCTTTTTTTAAAATGGGGGCAATGTTTCCCCTTTTCCAGTCTGTGGGGACTTCCCCAGATTGCCATGACTTTTGAAATATAATAGAGAGGGGTTTAGCAACCTCATCTGCCAGTTCTCTCAGTACCCGTGGGTGTATCCCGTCGGGTCCCATGGACTTGAACACTTTCAGGTTCTTCAGGTGATCACGAACCTGATCTGCACTTACTATGGGCAGTTCTTCCTCCCCGTCCCTGGCATTGTCTTCCATAACATCAGGAGTGTGACTAGAGGCCCTTGCAGTGAAGACTGAGGTAAAGAAGTTATTAAGTACCTCAGCCTTTTCCTCATCACTTGTGACCATGTCACCAGTTTCCTTTCTGAGGGGGCCCACACCTTCCCTAGTCGTCTTCTTCCCATTAATATACCTGTAGAAGTTCTTAGTGTTCCCTTTAATCTCCCTGGCTAGATTCAATTCAAACTCTGCTTTGGCTTTCCTAATCAGGACTCTTGCTGCTCGGGCAGCTTCCTTATATACCCCCTGTTCTAGCTGTCCTTCTCTCCACTTCCTGTAGAGTTTCCTTTTAAGTAATAGTGTGTCCAGTAGCTCCTTGCTCATCCAGGCAGGCCTCCTAGCATTCTTACCTGCTTTTCTCTTTGTTGGTATACAGAGCTCCTGGACACAGAGGAGGTGGTCCCTGAATACTGACTAGCTGTCCTGGGTCCCTCTTCCCTCCAGGGCTTTGTCCCATGACACTTTGGCTATCAGATCCCTGAAGCGATCAAAATCTGCACGCCTAAAGGAGTGGCCTGGCAGATAGACTACATCACCCTTCCTCAGTCTCACAGCAGCAAGCAGTACATACTGACCATGGTGGAGGCAAGTACAGGGTGGCTGGAGACCTACCCAGTACCTCATGCCACTGCTCGCAACACCATCCTGGGCCTAGAGAGACATATCCTGTGGAGACATGGCACCCCCAGGAGGATTGAATCAGACAATGGAACCCACTTCAGGAACCATCTCATAAGGGACTGGGCAAAGGAACATGGGATTGAGTGGATTTACCACATTCCATACCATGCACCAGCTGCAGGGAAGGTCGAGCGCTACAATGGCTTGCTAAAGACCACCCTAAAAGCCATGGAGGGTGGAACCTTCAGGAACTGGAAAAAGCACCTAGCTCAAGTCACTTGGTTAGTGAACAGCAAAGGATCTGTGAACCGAGCTGGTCCTGCTCAGTCTGACCTGCTGCAAACAGTGGATGGAGATGGAGTTCCTGTGATTGCTGAGAAGAACCTGCTGGGGAAGTCAGTGTGGGTTTTCCCTGCTGCTGGTGGGGGCAAACCAACCCGAGGGGTGGTCTCGGCTGAGGGTCCTGGTCACACGTGCTGGGTTATGTTAGAAACTGGGGACATTCAGTGTATCCCACAGCAGAATGTGACTCTGGCTGAGAGGGGATGAACTCAGAGGAGGCAACACTCATCAATGTAATTATGAGAATAGTTATAAGTTGTTCTAAGTTTCTCCATCCTAGCTTAATACCAGCCTAGCATCCAGGACTCAATGTACCCACTGCACACCAACCCAAAGAGCTCCTGCATCATCTCACCTGCACCCGTTCCTGATGCCCTTACAGCAACGGACTGTTCCCTATGTCCCTACAGCAACGGACTGTTCCTGATTTTTATTTTTTCTTTCCCTTTCAAAGACAGACTGATACCTGATTCTTCTCCACATGCCTGCCCAGTTCAAGCACCACCTACAGTGACCATCACTGGAGAGAGAGAGAGACTGCCCTGGGAGAGAGCGAGCCGGGATAACAAGAGACTTGCACCAAGGATTCAAATACCACGTGTCAAAATTGCATGAAGGGGCTGTGGCAGGAGAGAAGTGGAACAGAGGGGTGGATTGTGGTGGGTTAACGCCTCTTTCTGAAAACAAAAGAAGAAAGCAGGGTGGAGGGCTTGCGGGTACTTTACCCTCCCTGAAGGGCGTTTCCCCCTGGGAAAGCTGAGTCTTCCACTCCCCCCTCCCTGCCCAGCTAGGGTATAAAAAGCAGGACATCATAGCTGTTGGATCTCCTTTTTGGCTCCTGCCTCTGCTGGATGAGAGCTACTGCAGCTGCCCTCCTGCTCCTCAGCCACGTGGCCGGACCTGATCCTTTTCCTGGCTGCCTCTGCACCTCCTCAGAGAAAGACTGGTTTTGTATTATTCTTTTCTGTCCCCCTCCCATCCATTCTTGTTCCTTGCCCTTGTGAACCTTTTTTTCCCCTGTTATTGTCATATATATAATTTGAAGAAAAAAATTATTCACCTCTCTACTTCCAAGCTGACTCCAGATTGTTATTTAGTGGATTTGCTCCTTACCCTTTTTTTCCCCTCTCCCTGTTTAGAGGGGGGGGGGGGGGGGGGGAAGTGGGGAAGAGATTCTCAGCCTTTTCCCCATTTGAGCTTTTAACTCTCAGTTAAGGCTCAAACCACTACACCCTATTACAGGAGGGATCTGGAGGTGCTGGAACATGTCCAGAGAAGGGCCACAAGGATGATCAGAGGGCTGGAGCACCTCTCCTATGAGGACAGACTGAAGGAGTTGGGGCTGTTCAGTCTGCAGAAGAGAAGGCTCCGAGGTGACCTAATTGTAGCCTTCCAGTATCTGAAGGGGGCCTACAGGAAGGCTGGGGAAGGACTTCTCAGGATCTCAGGTAGTGATAGGACTAGGGGGAATGGAATGAAGCTGGAGGTGGGGAGATTCAGGCTAGATGTGAGGAAGAGGTTCTTCACCATGAGAGTGGTGAAACCCTGGAATGGGTTGTCCAGGGAGGTGGTCGAGGCCCCCTCCCTGGAGGTGTTTAAGACCAGGCTGGATGAGGCTCTGGCCAGCTTGATCTAGTGTGGGGTGTTCCTGCCCATGGCAGGGGGGTTGGAACTAGATGATCCTTGTGGTCCCTTCCAACCCTGAATGATACTATGATACTATGACATCAGGTTAAACCCTCCAGGATCTGTGTAGCTTACCAAAGTATCTTCCTCTCTGGGACTGCTGGCATGTTCTCCCCCCATGCCTGCTAAGAATCCTCTGCCATGACCAAAGTTGTGGTCAGCCACCATTTCCATAGGGAGCACTAAAGTCTTCTCCATTCCTAGCAATGGTTTTAAATTAGAGAAGTACAGATTTAGATTGGATGTTAGGAAAAAGTTCTTTTCAATGAGGATGACTGAGCACTGGAACAGGCTGCCCACATGATTGAGGCTCCATCCCTGGAGATATTCAAGCTGAGGTTTGATGGGGCACTGGGCAACCTGATCTAGTTGAGGGTGTCCCTGCTCACTGCAGGGGGGGGTTGGACTAGATGACCTTTAGAGGTCACTCCTGTAGTGGATATGCCCTCAGAAATGCGCGGCAGATCCATCAGTGAAAATATAAGTTTATTTATATATGTACAAACTCTGTAACGGGGTATTTACAGTCACCCTTCACAGGTATCAATATTCGGTTAGTGGAACTATCTTTATAGAATGTTATGTATGGGCATTTAAATCAAAATGATTCACAGAACTTATAATCTAAACTGAGTCAGAGAGTGGCGGGGGAGGGGTTGGTCAGTGACCGGCAACCCTCCACCCGGAGCAATATAAACGCTATCCTAAATGAAGCTCTGTAAAGAAGGGCTTGGCTTACTCACAAGCTGAGAACTTCGTGGAGTCTTTCCTTGATAATGTTTATAGTCCAGACAACGTGGCACGGATGTGCTGTAATAAGGAGACAGGAAATGGCGCCGGCCGCGTGGCCGCACCGCGTGGCTCTGCTGTTCTCTCCCAGGATACAAAGGTTCCTCGCTCGGAGGGGGGCAGTGGCAGGTCAGCAACGCTGGTTCACACGGGCCACCAGGTTTTCTCCTACGATGGATCACGCAGCGGTTGATCCCATGGAGTGCTGTCCACGGCACCGCACGCAGCTGGGTGACGGTGGCAAAAGGACCACGAGGCCTCCTGAAGCACTGGCTGGCATGCACGCACACACACACAGGCTCCAACACCGAGGTGGGGGGGGCTCATTTACCAAACGACCCCTATTTACCATTCGCCCCAGTGAATACTCGTCCAATAAGCATCTGTTGCTAACGCAAACATTAACCAATGAACTGACACCTACCAAATATGGCCTGAGTATATGCTATACCCAGGGAAACAAACATATAGCCTGCCTCTTGTACTACAGGGGTGAGACCACGGCCAGGTAGGCTGTTTACCTGGACTCTATGGCGCCAGGATCCCCCCTGCTGCCTCCAGAAAGGAGGGGGAACAAAGGAGGGTTAACACATAAAGAAATATATCCTACCCAAATGTTTGGGGCACAATCCTGATCATAAGCATCCTTCACTGCAACTCCCAACCCAAACCATTCTATGATTCTGTGATGAAAACTGGGCTCTCACCTCCCGCTCCAGAGCTTTCAGATGTGGGAATAGCATTCTGTTTCATTATAGGAACTAAGAAGGACACACTGAGCAGAACAAAAGGAGGCAGGTGACTTCATCTGAAGCCTGAGTTTACCTTTGGTTATTTTCCCTGGTGTAAATTTGGAGTAAGCCTGCCAAATTCATATGAGAGGCAGTAGCAAGTCATGAGATCAGAGTTAGACCTTCTTGAGAGAACCAGAGACCATATGCAAAAGGCTACTTCAATCCTGCTACTTCAATGACTTCTCTTGTGAGGGGTTTGCTCTGTTCCACCCTGAACCCTAATAGAGGTTGCTCAGTGAGCTCCTGTCTCTGCTCTTGCATGGTCAGGAACATCTTTGTGGATCTTCAGACTAGCACTTGCTCACTGCTGCCAGTGAATAGTTATCTGCCCTGACACTATCTGGGAGGGCAGAGCTCACCCATGTACAGCCAAGCTCATCCTCTGAAGTAGGGCAACCTCAGCCTGTTCCCAGCTGTTCTGTGCTCACACTGTCTCCTAAGTCATGCCCAGCTATTGCCAAAGACTAAACCCAGGTCAGTGAACACTCTGTCAAAACAACCCTGGGGTTCAGAACAACCCAAAGGACCTTCCTGAAACATCAGTTTGGGTGTAGCCAGCCTTTTCTACAGGCAGAGGGAATTTAATAGCAAATACAGCTAGGCTGAGCTAGCTGCTTAGGTGATAAAGGGAATATAACCTGGGCTAGCTGCTTAGGTGATAAAGGGAATATAGAATCAATCTCAGAATCACAGAATGGTACAGGTTGGAAGGGACCTCTGGAGATCATCTAGTCCAACCCACCTGCTAAAGTAGGTTCACCTACAGCTGGTTGGACATGATTGCATCCAGGTAGGGTTTGAATCTCTCCAGAGAAGGAACAGCCTGTCTAAGGACTCTGTCACTCTCATGGGAAAGAATGGAACCTCCTGTGTTCCAGTTTTTGCCTGTTGCCCCTTTTTCTGTCCCTGGGCACCACTGAAAAGAGTCTGGCCCCATCCTCTTGATACTCACCCTTTAGATATCAATAGGCATTGAGAAGGTCCCCTGTCAGTCTTCTCTAGGCTAAACAGTCCCAGGTTGCTCAGCCTTTCCTCACAAGAGAGATGATCCAGTCCTCTCATCATCTTTGTAGCCTTCTGTTGAACTCTCTCCAGTAGCTCTTTGTCTCTCTTGAAGTGGGAAGCCCAGAACTGGGCACAATACTCCAGATGTGACCTCACTAGGACAGACTAGAGGAGTAGGAGAACCTCCCTCAACCTATTGACCACAGTCTGCCCCAAGAGACCTTTTGCCTTCTTGACCATGAGGACACATTGCTGGCTCATGGTGAACTTTCCCAACAGCACTCCCAGGTCCTCCTCTGCAGAGCTGCTGTCCAGCAGGTTAAACCCTGCAGACTTGCTGAGGGTATACTCTGTCCTTCCATACAGGTGGCTGATGAACACGTTGAACAAGATGGGACCCAGTCCTAACCCCTGGGGAGCCCTTGGTGAACACCCCCAGCTACAGGCCTCCAAATAGACTCTGTGCTGCTGGTCACAACCAGCTGAAAGGTCACACTGAAATATAATGGGAACTAACCTCAGCTCTCCCATGGCCTGCACTCACTGATGTTCAGCAAAGGCAGGAGCAGGAATGGTTGACTTTTTAAGGGAAGCAACCAAGCCAAGTGCCTATAGACAAAGAGCTTGCCCTGAGCTCCCCACTTGTTGCAGAGCATCTAGTCTGCTTTTGGGGAGGATGTTCCTGTGGATAACTTTGCCACCATCAAAACCACAACCTTGTGAAGGGCAGGAAACTGGGCCAACAGTCACCTCTGAAGGATTCCCCTGCATGGAGACCTGAGGAAGTTGCCAGTTGGAGGCAAACCACCAATTTACAGTTTATGTCCTAAGGAGCTTTGCACAATTCCCAATAGGTGAGGATTTCTTTCACAAACTGGAGTGGCACAAGATGCTTTGCTTAAGGATTGAGGACTTTTGCAGAGAGGATTCAGCCCTGGAGATGGTGCAGTGTCTGTAGGCAGTAAGCTGGATGTTAGTAAGGCATTTGGATGGGTGGATGCTTTTCTGGATTAAACACTGGCTGGCTGGCCAGGCCACCTATGAGTCCAGTTGGTGTCCAGTCACTAGTGGTGTTCCCCAGGGCTCAGCACTGGCACCAGTCTTGTTTAACATCTTTGCCAGGGATCTGGATGAGGGGATTGAGTGCACCCTCAAATTGGGTGGGAGTGTTGGACTGCTTGAAAGTTAGAAAGCCCCCTCACAGGGCAGTTGGCATTGATGGTCTCTGGAAGTCCCTTCTAACCTATAGCATTCTGTGATTCTAGGAAGGCTCTGCACAGGGATCTGGCCAGGCTGGATCAATGGGCCAAGTTCAGTTGTATGAGGCTTGACAAAGCCAAATGGTGAGTCCTGCACTTGGGTCACAACACCACCATGATGGGCTACAGACATGGGGAAAAGTGGCTGTAGAGCTGTCCAGCAGAAAAGGATCATCAACCATCTGAACATGAGCCAGCAGTGTGCTCAGGCGGCCAAGATGGTCAACAGCATCCTGGCCTGTATTAGGAATTGTGGCCAGCAGGAGTAGGGAAGTGATTATGCCCCTGTACTTGGCACTGGTGAAGCTGCATCTCAAATACCCCAACTCCCTCAGCCTCTCCTCACAGTGCTGTGCTCCAAACCCCTCCCCGGCTTTGTTGCCCTTCTCTGGACACCTTCCAGCAACTCATCTTTCCTAAACTGAGGGGCCCAGAACTGGACACAGGACTCAAGGTGTGGCCTAACCAGTGCTGAGTACAGGGACATTTGCTTGATGCAACAAGGCTGACAAAGTATACGGTGATGGCACCCTCAGTATGTTGAGATCCAGTAAAGGGTTACACCCTGCAAACCCTTCACACAAGTTAGGAGTTGCCACTTCCTGGGACTGCCAGTTGGATGGAGCTGTCATCCCATGTGGCCACCTTCCCAGTAAGACCCTTAATGGGAAGGTTGTGAGTTCAAGCCTGCAGTGGGCAGTAGTGTCCTCCCTACTTTAGTCGTGAGGTCTGTGGTGACAGGTTGGACTCGATGATCTTTGAGGTCCCTTCCAACCTTAGGAATACTGAATACTGAAGCAAAGCCAGCACGCTGCGCTCAGGGTGGCTTGGGGGAGGAACACAGAGCTCCTTTGTGTTGTAAAAGCAAATTGCTTGCCAAAGTCTAAGGAAAAGGGATGTGTCCCAAGAGGTGTCCAGCAAACCGCAGCTCTGAATGGCCCTTACACAAGGCAGGCTGACACAAGAGCCAGGCTGGACGCCTTTGGAATCCTTCTCAGAGGTGTCAGAAGAGGAAAGAGAGTCTTCTTTTTCTCTTTGTTTTCTTCTCTGGCAGGGGAAGAAGCTAGGAAAGTAGCTTTTGTGCTGCGCGTTTTGAGGTGTGAGTCATCCCGAGAGACACATTGCCACGTGAAGGGACCAGCTGGCTGCTACCGAGCTGCTGCTGCTGCTGGTGCTGCGGGGGCTGAGAGGCTGTGGGAAGCTCCCAGCCGTGGGCTGTCGAGCAGGTCCTCTGCGCTGCGGAGCGCTCACATCTCCTCCCCCGCTCCTCAGTCCGGTCCTCTGCAGGTGCTGTCCGGCAGGCAAGGACCCTCCCACTCATCTCTGCTTCCTTTCTCTTGTCCCCAAAGCTGCGACCCTGCTGGCGACTCCCAGCCATGCGGATCCTGCCTCTCCTCTGCACTCTTCTCCTGATGCTTCAGGGAGCAGCAGGTAAGAAATGTGGTCGGGGAGGATTTGTCCTCTGTCAATATTTTGTAGGGAGAATTTTCCTGGGTTTTGTGGCATCCTCCTTGGGGTCCCTCATTCCCCCCCCCCCCCCCCCCCCCCCCCTTTAGGGAAAGGCTCCTGTTGCGGGTTCTGCAGATAGCATGAAAGGTAGGACCTTGGTAACAAAGCTCTTGTGCTCCACGGATGAGGATTTATTACATTCTCTGTACCTCCTAGTCCTTGCCTTTCTGAGTCAGCAGCACTGGGCAAAGCAGCCCAGGCAGAAGGGAAGCAGGCAGATCCTGCTTCCACCCTCCCTTGTGCCAGGAGGGAGCCAGAAGATATGTTGGAGAGCCTCTCCAAGAGGCTGCTGAGGAATGGTAGTGTCTCCCATCCATGTGCCATAAACACCACCTCGATTTCTGCTGCAGACTCCTGCACACTCGAGCATGTGTGGCAGGGGACAGGCAGGGATGGGCTAACGCTGGCCCCTCAGGGACCAGAGGCTGTGCTCAGCATCTCGGCAGGGCCACGCTGAAGGTCTCTGTCATGGGTTTGGGGGGAAGGCCCAGTCTCCCCTTTCTGTGCTCTGCAGGGCTGTCCCTTGCTCCAGGATTGCCCCAGCACTGTGAGTGCCAGGGGGGCTTCTGCTCTCACAAGTCCTGCCCACCCGGGATCGGTCACATTGGCCTCTGCTCTGAGCAAGACTTCTGCTGTCAGAGGTAGGTTCAGGGCTGAGCTTGCTGCCTCCTGGGGTTGCAGGTGAGGCTGTTGGAGAAAGAGGGGAGAATATGCAAGCCAAAGGCATGGGGGACATTCCTGAGCCCCCACTGCTGCCCTTGTTGGGACAGGCACTGACAGACCTTTCCTTCTGCAGCTGATGGTATCCCTGACGTGCTCCTGGGCCCCCAGTACCAGTCTCTGAGCAGCCGTCTGAGACCAGCCCATGTCCTTACAGTGAAGTCAGGGCAATGTTGTGTGGAGGCAACAAGCACTGTCGGGAGTGGTGGCAGCCCTGGACATCTGGATCGTGATCCTATGGGAATCCCTTACCCCAGTGTCCCAAATATAAGTTGTTGGCTTGCTTTCCCGCTGCTGAGATGTGTGTTTGTCCCCAGGGAGCAGCGTGCAGGCGTGTGTCCTTTCTCTGTGTGGAAGGGAATGCAGTGAAGACAAAGTGAACTCCTGATAGGCTTGAACCCACAAATATATACAACCCCCACCCTCAACTATCTCCACTTGGCCTTAAGCCACAGCAGCAGCCCCTCAGTGTGAGGTGGGACCCACAGAGACCCCAACCAACCCCTACCAAACCTGGATTACTTAGGGCAGGCCACACCGAAACACATCCAGGCAGGTTTTCAAAGTCTCTAGAGAAGGAGACTCCACAACCTCTCTGGGCAGCCTGTTCCAGGATTCTGTCACCCCTACAGGAAAGAAGTTTCTTCTCATGTAGTAAAATAAGACAGAATTAAGTGAGCTGTGATCTCACCTAATCAATTTTCCTCTGCTTATTTTATCTCTATCTGAGCAGCCATTAGAAAGCTGGCCTTACACTTGTCTCTTCTTTGCATGTTAAATGCAAATCCCTTTGGCAAGGATATTAAAAGAAGAAAGTCAAATATTGTGCACAATCCTGCATGCCACACAATAGATCCTGAGTAAACTGAGAAGAAAGGAAGACACAAATCATAGAATTGTCAGGGTTGGAAGGGACCTCAAGGATCATCCAGTTCCAACCCTCCCTGCCATGGCCAGGGACACCTGACACTAGATCAGGCTTGCTTCCACCACCTCCCTGGGCAACCTGCGCCAGTGTCTCACCACCCACATGGGGAAGAACTTCTTCCTAACATCCAATCTGAATCTACCCATTTCTAGTTTTTTTCCATTCCACCCAGTCCTATCACTCTGTGGCCGGTTGACGTTGCCCCCTTAAGAAAGGGAACATGGTGGACGGAAGTTGGTAAACGGAAGGAATAGTCTAAACTAATTTCATTGGACGAGTGGGAGGAAGCACCTTCTGAAGTGGGAGTGAAGTGGACATTTCCAGCACTTCTCAGTCAGTCTTGCTTCCGTCTTTGCTTCGTGCAGCAGCTTTGCCTGTGCTGGGCTTTCTGCCAAGGCCTCAGCCTTGAAAACCAGATAACAGGCCTGTATACTAACTCCCTTCCAATTAACACGAACTGCTTCTAACTTTTTTTTCCTCTCTTTCCTTTCTCTTTCTATCCCATTCTGGGGAAAGGGGGGGAGAGAGGGGAGAGCGGAGGTGGGGGACCCCTCTCTGCCGAGAGGGGTTACTCTCATTTCTGTGTTACTCTGTTGTATATCTTTGTATATATTGTAGATATTGTAAATTTGTAAATATCTCCCTGCAAACCCTACATCGCTTTGTAAATATAGCTCCACTGCTTTGCTAATTCAGCTTGCGAGTTTTTTTTTCCTTTCCCTTCAATTTTTTTTTCCCTTTTACTTTACAAAGGGGGAAGGGAGGAGGCTTCTTGGCCTTGCCCTTCCACCCACCACACACTCCCTGACACCCTCTTGTAGCCCCCTTCAGATACTGGAAGGCCACAATTAGGTCTCCTGGGAGTCTTCTCTTCTCCAGACTGAAGAGCCCTGACTCTCTCAGTCTGTCCTCATAGGAGAGGAGCTCCAGCCCCCTGATCATCCTCATGGCCCTTCTCTGGACATGTTCTAGCACCTCCAGATCCTTCCTTTAATAGAGGCTCCAGAACTGGATGCAATACTCCAGGTGCGGTCTCACCAGAGTGGAATAGTGGGGACAATCTATCTAATCAACTAAACCATGGCACCAAGTGCCCCATCCAGTGTCTTCCTAAACACCTCCAGAGATGGTGACTCCACCACCTTCCTGGGCAGTCCATTCCAATGGCCAGTCACTCTTTCTATGAAGAGCTGCTTCCTAGCATCCAGCCTAAACCTCCCCTGGTGCAGCTTGAGACTGTGTCCTCTTGTTCTGGTGCTGGTTGCCTGGGAGAAGAGACCAACCTCCACCTGGCTACAGCCAGGTTGTAGACAGCATATTGTTATATGGTAGAACAATGCTGCAATGTATTTAAACACTTTATGTATGAAATGAAGGAGTAAATGTTTTACAGAGATAACAAATCTGCCTGGGAGAAGACTTTCAATGTGGGGTGCGGCAGTTCTTGAAAGCATGAAAGGCTTACTGCTCTTTCAGTAGTTGTTAAGTTGAGGAAAGTAAGAGTCATGAGGAAGCAGGATTTAAGTTGTGAGATGCTGCTTCTGCTTTGGTGCAATATTGTTGAGAAGAGGCTAAGGGCAGGCAAGGGAACAATGTATCCTTTGGGGATTCTTAAAAGGAAGATGTATTCTCATCTGATAAGTAGGCTATCCAGACACAGAGAACTCAGTGTGGCTTGTGTTCAGTTCCTCATTTTAAGGTGATGCAAGTGAAATAGCAGGAATAATGTTTCCTGCTTTTGTATTCTTTGTGTTTACACAGCCTTTGGTATTTTAATGCTGTATATTTGTTTTTAAGCAAACATAGATTGGATACTTAGATTTTGTTCCAGGAAGATCCGGGACAGTTTGGTTTTTTTAACTCCTACAACCTGCCTTTATCCAGTAGGCAGATGGCACATCATCTGGGTAATTGAGTATGAGGCTAGCAAGTCACTCTAACATAATCTATACCAGTATATTAATTGTGAAGAAGAATAATTTAGTGTTACATACCTTGATAATTCTTGTGTAGGGAAGGTTAAAAGGGTTGCTTACCCTGTAACTCATTTTATCTTTGTTTCATTCAGTCTTCCTGTGGGAGAAGAATGAGGATCCCTTCTGTGAAACCATATTATAAATGGAAAAATCCTTACCCTTTAAAATCTTTTTGGATTTAAAAATGTCTTTATCTGCAGGTCTGAAACAGGAAATAGATCTGGGTGTCTTCACTGAACAAACCATAGCGCATTGCCAGAGATGCCAAGGGGCATCTCCAAAACTAATCAACCTCTAATGAAAATGGGAGCTGTACACTCAGGTTGCACAAAACTGTGAATTGTTTCAAACAAACTCAGTGATATCTTGCACTAAGTCATTCCCTGCTGTTTTTTAAAGTCTTTGTTCTAAACTAAGGTCTGTGGTGACAGGTTGGACTCCATGATCCTCAAGGTCTCTTCCAACCTTAGCGATACTGTGATACTGTGATACTGTATGCATGAGAATCACCTCCCTTGACCTGCTGGCTATGCTTCTCTTGATGCAGCCCAGGTTCTGGTTGGTTTTCTGGGCTGCAAGTACTCACTGCTGACTCCTGTTGAGCTTCTCATCCCCCAGCACCCCCAAGTCCTTTTCTTCAGGGCTGCTCTCAATCCAGTCCCTGCCCAGCCTATATTGGTGCTTTTATCCTTTGATGGGACTGGTTGCCAGTGGTGTCCACACCAAGCAGCTTGCTTTGTCTATCCCAGGCAGCTCTGTGGCAGTTTTAGGCTATGCCTTTAAAAGTTAATGTTAAGTTAATGTTAAGTTTTGTTAATGCTGGTGGGCCAAACTACCACAAGCTCACATCGAGCCACAGCAGCCTGGGTGCCCACAGTAAAACATAAGGATAATGGTGAAAAATTCAACACCCCCCCAGGAGGTACCTCAGCCTCTCCCTGGCCTCAGAGAGGAATAAGGTGCAACACCCCCCCCACACACCCCCCATGAAGATGGGGCTCTTTCTGATTGGCCGTCAGGAGGAATATGGACATGTCCCACGCACCAGCAATGGTATAAAACTAGGGTGTTTTGGGTAAAAGAGTGCTCCTTGTACCCAAGGGCATCTGAACACAAGCTGTTCCTGTTGGGGTTGTGGCTGCCTACACACCAAGACCTTCATCAGGTAGGTAAATTGCAAGATCTCTTTCTGGAAAGCTGCCCATTCAGGTTTTCTGTTCAAGTCCCATCTGAATGGCAAAATACAAATGGATATGACTAGGACACCAGAAATTCCTGGGAAAGAGAATCAGCTTGCCTACGAGTCTAAGAGCATAGAACATGTGGAAGATGGAACTAAGGTTTCCAGGAGACACTGGAATTGTGTCTTGATGCTGAAGGAGGGTTCTGAGTTGATATCTTCTGACCTGGTCTATTCTATTCTATTCTATTCTATTCTATTCTATTCTATTCTATTCTATTCTATTCTATTCTATTCTATTCTATTCTATTCTCTTTGTGGGGGAGGGAGAGCTGGGCCTTCTCTCACCACTACACTATTCTATTCTATTCTTCTGTGGGAATGGGAACTTTCTTCACCAAAGGATGGAGATCCTTCTCCCGCAGCAGTACAGAGATTTTTTTTCCATCCTTTCAGCCCTCCAGTGAACTCATAAGGTCGATTTTAGTTTCCACTTCTGGCCACCAAGTAACTTCCTTGCCCTATTGCTCCTCCTTGGGTTACTACTGCAGACCATTCCCTTTGCTGGGAAGCCTGGGAATAGTCTTGAGTTGAGGCTGGGCAGTCCTAGGCTGAGCTGAGAGGACTTTCCTGAAGCTAGGGAAGCAGACATGATGTGTTGGGCATTCCTCTTTGGACTGGCTGAGGAGATGGAGAGCACTGGCTAGCTCTTCATCTAGCATGGCATCCTCAGGTGCAAGCATTTCCCTAAGATGTAAGAATTGTTCTTAAGGGAAAGGCAGAGAAGGTAGAGGGAGCATCACCAGCTTGGGTTGTAGACAGCCTCTCTGCAGTTTGGCACAACACAGTGCCCAGGCTTCTGCATCACCTGGTGTCCTCCACGTCCTCACAATCTTAGTTCCCCCTTTTCAGCCTTGTGCAGACCTGGGAAGGCATCAGCCATGAAGATCCTGTACCTGCTCTTCCCCTTCCTCATCCTCTTGTTTCAGGGTGCTGCAGGTAAGAAGGGAAGCAGGGAGATGGGGTGAGGTGGGACACCCACCACTGGGGTTTCCTGTGTCCCACGAAGTGACCACACTATTTTGCCTGTATCACTGCTTGTAGGAGCAGGAAGCTCGCTTGGGTGCACTCAGAGAGGAGGATTCTGTGCTTTCAGGAGGTGTCCCAGCTCTGCAGTAACCATTGGAAGATGTTCCATATTTCGCAAGTGCTGCAGAAGGTAAGATCTGCATCCCTGGCTCAGGGAAGGGTTTCCTCCTTTACCCGCAGAAATAGCTGTTAGAACTTTGTCTCTAGCTAACAACTGGTGAATGAGCTCCTGCACTGTTGCTTTGTGGGAGAGTCCTGAGAAGGAAGCAGGAAGTCCTTGCAGATTTGGACCTGCCTGTTGTGGGTCTGAAGGAGCCCAAGGTCAGACAGCACCTTCTCACACTCCTTGAGTTCCATAAGGCTGATTCAGGCTTGGCAGAGGGCTCTCCCAAGCTAGCAGAGAGTGATTCATTCACTGTCCTTAGCCAGCACTGGGGTCACAATCCTGTTCTTGCTGCCTGTGGATAGATTTGGAGTCAGGGATGCCAAAACTAAGACAGCACAAGGCCAGACTTTGCAATAAGGACATAACCACCTCCACTGCCCCATGTTCTCTTGTAACATAGATTTGCTTGTGATAGGTGGGGAGGTGAAGGAGGGTGGGAAGAAGGACTATGGATGTTGCAGCAGGTGCCATGTTTTTGTGCTTCCTTCATACAGTAACTGGGGATGAGACCCTGAGCTCTGTGAGCAGGACATCCCCTCGCTTCTGGCTCCTGGAAAACTCCTGATCTCCTCTCCCCTGCCTGCCTCTGCCAGCCCCAGGAGTGGAAGCTCTGCTCCTGCTGGGTACCCAGGTTCTCATGGGCTGGAGGCACCCCATCATGTGCCTGGTGTGGTTGGGGCAGGAGCTCCTTTTCCCAACTTGAATAAAGACAATCAGTTTGGCATTGCAGCATGTGGGATGTGTGGCTGTTCTCTTGTGCTGGAGGGTGTGCCATGCCAGTTTGCTCCTGGGGGAAGGGAGTAATGGCTTTGTGGCAGGAGAAGTGTCTGGAGATGCTGGAGGTCACCACCATGCCTGTGCCTGGGGATGATCTTGCCTGGCAGCTCACAGGGACACTGAGGGTGGCAGCCCCTGCTAGGCCAGGGTGTTCATGCTGTGGGTGTGATGGAACTGCTCTGCTTGGTCCTGGGGAGCAGGAGGCTTGTCCTGGTTTCCTGTGCACTGCAGATAGCAGCTGGGCTGACAGCAGTGTTGGTGGGAGGTGCTGGAGAATGCTGGCTTGCTGCACCCCCAGCAGCAGCTCCCACATTGGGCAGCAGAGTAATCAGAGAATATTTTGGGTTGGAAGGGACCTTGAAAGGGCATCTAGACCAACACCTAGATCTGCCTTCCTCCCACCACCTCCTCCCCAGCAGGGCTGCTGTGCCCAGTGCTTGACTCAGACAAATAGAGAGTCAGAGAACCATAGAATTACTTAGGTTTCAAGAAACCTTCCAGATCATGAAGTCCAACCACTAACCAAACAATGCCGAGTCCACCACTAAACCATGTCCCTCTGCACCACACCTACATGTCTTTTAAATTCCTCCAAATATGGTGAGTCCATCACTTCCCTGGGCAGCCTGTTCCAGGGCTTAACATCCCTTCTGGGGAAGACAATTTTCCTAATGTCCAACCACAACCTTCCCTGCCACAACTTCACATTTTCACCAGGGAGAAGAGACCAACTTCCTCCTGGCTTCAACCTTCTTTCAGAGAGTTGCAAAGAGCAGAAAGGTTTCCCTTGAGGCTCCTGTTCTTAAGGCTAAACAACTCCAGTTCCCTCAGGCACTCCTCAGAAGGCTTTTGACACAGACACTTCACCATCTTCATTCCTCTTATTTAGACATGCCTCAGCACCTCCTTGTCCTTCTTGGAGTGAGAGGCTTAACACTGGTGGGACAATGATGCTGTTGAGGGGTTTGGAGCACAGCCATGTGAGGAGAGGCTGAGGGAGCTGGGGTTGCTTAACTTGGAGAAGAGGAGGCACAGGGGAGACCTTATTGCTCTCTACAGCTACCTGAAGGGAGGTTGTAACCAGTTGGGGATTGATATCTTCTCCCAGGCAACCAGCACCAGAACAAGAGGACAAAGTCTCAAGTTGTGCCAGGGGGAGTTTAGGCTGGAGGTGAGGAGAAAGTTCTTCACAGAAAGAGTAATTGGCCACTGGAATGTGCTGCCCAGGGATGTGGTGGAGTCCCTGTCCCTGAAAGTGTTCAAAAAAGAATTGGATGTGGCACTTGGAGTCATGGTTTAGTTGTCATGGGGTGTTAGATATAAGGGAATAGGCTGGACTTGATGATCTCTGAAGTCTTCTCCAACCTGGTTGATTCTATGATTCTATAATTCTCTTGTTCTGTCACTGGTTGCCTGGGAGAAGAGAACAACCCCTACCTGGCTACAATCTCCCTTCAGGTAGTTGGAGACAGCAATAAAGTCTCCCCTGAGCCTACTCCAGGCTAAGCAACCCCAGCTCCCTCAGCCTCTCCTCACAGGGCTGTGCTCCAAACCCCTCCCCAGCTTTGTTGCCCTTCTCTGGACACCTTCCAGCAACTCAACATCTTTCCTAAACTGGGGATCCCAGAACTGGACACAAGACTCAAGGTGTGGCCTAACCAGTGCTGAGTACAGGGCAGAATGACCTCCCTGCTCCTGCTGGCAACACTATTCCAGATGCAGACCAGGATGCCATTGGCCTTCTTGGCCACCTGGGCACACTGGTAGGTCATGTTCAACACATCACACTCAAGCTGATTATGAGAGAAGAAGAGACAAAGAAGGACTCCCTTTTTTTCCCCTGACTGGGCCAGTGCTGTTGCCTGCCCCAAGCAGCTGCTTTCTCCATCCCAAAGATGTTTCAGCCATCCAGCACTGCTCCTGGCCCTGCTGTGCAGCTGGGTGTCACAAGAGTTGTTGCATGAGGATAATAACGGTGAAGATTGCAACAGTCCCCAGGACCCACCCCAGCCTCTCCTGATGCAAGCCCTCCAGCTCCATGCAGATGGAGCACTTTCTCATTGGCCAAGGAGATATAGGGCTGGTGGGAGTAAGTGCATGTCCCACCCACAGGAAACCTTGTAAAACCAGGGGGCTTTGGGCAAAGTGACCCTCAGACTTCTGGGTGCAACTGATTCCTGCCTGGATTGCTACAGCCTGTTGCTGCCTTGCTGCACTCTGAGCCAAGACTAGAAAAGTGCAGAAGTAAGTTCTCTTGCCTTCTAATCTGAATGTCACTGGATGGTGTTCTGAGCAAAATAGCAGTAACTAGAGAGGAATCCTCCAGTCTGTGTTGTAAGGAAACTGTCTGGAAGAGCTGAGAAGAAGGCAAAGAGTCTTCTGAGTCAACAAGATTTGAAGGAGGCTTACAAGAAGGATGGAGAGAGACTGTTTACAAGGGCCTGAGGTGATAGGACGAGGGGCAATGGCTTCACACTAGAGAAGAGCTAAACAACCACAGTTCTCTCAGTTGCTTGTCATAACACTTGTTCTCTAGACCCCTCACCAGCTTTGTTGCCCTTCATTGGACAGGCTCTAGCACCTAAGAATCAAGGGATATCAATTTAACTCCCAGCTTTTCCTAAATGCTCACAGGTATGAGTGTACAGGGCTGTCCCAGCATGACTACACTTGAAATTAGATGTTTGGGGAAGCATTTACACCCAGGAGGAAAACATGCATGGGCTGAGAGTAAGCAGGGTGGGAATATCAGCAGAATCAGAATGTAATGTTTTAGGATTTCTTTCTTTATGTAGAATATGGGCTCTGTGAAAACTTAATGGACTGTCCATTGGAGAGTGAACATCTCTTCTGAACCTAGGAATTTGTTGCCAAACACACTGGATCCTGCTGCGAAGCCTCCTGTGCCTTTTGTTTTTAATGCCAAAATGTCTTCTGCCTTGTTTTCTCTCCTGTGTGAATGTCATGGGTTGAGGGGAAGGCATTAGCCTTCTCCCCCCCACAAAGAGAAGGGAAATAAAAATGAAAGAAACCACAGCTAACCACAGCCGGATGAGCAAAAAGGGATGCTGTATTGACAAGCGGTTTTAGGGGCTGCAGGATATATATACACAATTTACAGTATTTACAATATATACACAGAAATATACAGCAAAGTAACACAGGAATGAGATTCCCCTCCCCTGGAGGAGGGTTCCCCCCCTGTACCCCCTTCTCTCCCCTTTTTCCCCAGAGAGGGTTAGAAAGAGAGGAAAGGAGCAGTTGTTAATTAAAAGCAGTTATAAATTAGGGCAAAATGTTAGTAGGTTTTGCAGGCCTCACGCTTATCACTCCAAGGTCAGTCTGGCAGAGAGCCTAGAAGCCACAAGCTGCGAAAAGGGCAGAGAGAAAGGTGCAAAATTGAGAAAAGTCTCCTCTGGACTCAAAGCTTAAAGCTGTACTCTTCCAATCCACCAATGAAATTAGTTTAGACCTGTCTTTTGTATATAAAACATTCATCCATAGTGTCCCTTTCTTAAAGGCACAGCCTCAAACGGTCACAGTCCACCCCTTCTAAACAATTTCATTGGCTGTTCCTACTGTCCATCCAATCCAAGACAATATTTACAGTTCGTAAGTAAAGCTCATAGTCCATTATGGCTATACTCAGATGCAGATGATTAAAAAGTCCAAGAAAATCAGGAAATGAGAAAAATGGAAAACAGTTTATCTCTTCGCCGACGAAGTGAAGAAAAGGGATTCTCAGTGTCTCTCTTAGTTGACTCAGGACTCTCAGGGTTCTCAGGGTTCGTGCACCGTAGATTCCTCATAGATTCTTCCTTTGGACGCGATGTAGCTGTACAACAGTTTGAAATTAAACTCTTTCAGCTAAAGTTAAATTTCTTTGTGGAATACACTGAATTTCACCATCCTCTTGCATTACCCAATAAGTGTGGCCCGGACCTTCAGCTGAAACCACCCCTCAGACAGGTTTAGCCTCTCCTGAGTTAGAAAATACCCAAACAGTTTTACCCAACAGATTCTTTTCTCTAACAACAGGAGCTCTATCACCTTCTTTCCGTAGCAGATCTGAATGTGCAGGTCCAGCTCGGTTCACTGAACCTCTACTATTTACCAGCCAGGTTGCTTGTGCTAAATGTTTTTCCCAGTTTTGCAAAGATCCACCCCCCATGGCTTTAAGAGTGGTCTTCAACAAACCGTTGTAGCGTTCAATCTTCCCTGAAGCTGGTGCATAGTAGGGAATGTGGAATATCCACTCAATACCATGCTCTTTTGCCCAGTTCTTTACAAGGTTGTTCTTGAAATGAGTTCCGTTGTCTGACTCAGTCCTCTCTGGAGTTCTATGTCTCCACATGATCTGCCTCTCCAGACTGAGAATGGTGTTGTGTGCAGTTGCATGTGGAACTGGATAAGTTTCCAACCATCCAGTGTTTGCCTCTACCATAGTAAGCACATATTGCTTACCAGAACGAGAACGTGGTAGAGTGATGTAGTCAATCTGCCAAGCTTCACCATACCTGTACTTGGACCATCTGTCACCATACCACAAGGGCTCAATTCGCTTTGCCTGCTTAATACCAGCACAAATGTCGCAGTCACGGATGACATGTGTGAAAGCATCCATGGAAATGTCTATGGATCTGTCACGAGCCCATTGGTATGTTGCATCTCTGCCTTGATGTCCTGACGAATCATAGGCCCACCGAGCTAAGAATATCTCACCTCGGTGTTTCCAGTCGAGATCAAGATTAGAGTCCATGTCTACTTGAGAAACTCTTGCAGCTAGATCTACCTGATAGTTATGTTGCTGTTCCTCAGTAGCTTTGCTCTTAGGAATGTGAGCATCGATGTGTCTCACCTTCACTGGAATTCTCTCCACTCGATCAGCAATGTCCTGCCACAGGCCGGCTGCCGAAATGGGTTTTCCTTTCCTCTGCCAACCATTCTTTTTCCAGTTCTTTAGCCAACCCCATAGAGCATTGGCTACCATCCATGAGTCGGTGTAGAGATAAAGCTTTGGCCATCTCTCACGTTCAGCTATGTCGAGAGCTAGCTGGACAGCTTTTACCTCTGCGAACTGACTGGATTCTCCTTCTCCATCCTTTGCCTCTGCAACTCGGCGTGTTGGACTCCACACTGCAGACTTCCACCTTCACTTGTTTCCAACAAGACGACAGGAACAGACTGTGAACAAAGCATATTTCTTTTCATCATCAGAAAGGTCGTTGTAAGGAGGAGCTTCCTCAGCACGAGTTACTTTCTCCTCTGGAGGTTTAGCACAGTTGGTACCTTCAGGCCAACTTGAGATCACCTCCACTAGACCAGGTTTCTCAAGATTTCCCATTCGCGCTCTCTGTGTTATCAGAGCCATCCACTTAGACCAGGTTGAGTCTGTGGCATGATGTGGTGTGGAGCCTTTGCCTTTGAACATCCAATTCAAAACTGGTAATCTGGGAGCTAAGAGAAGTTGTGATTCAGTTCCAATTACTTTAGAAGATGCTTTTACTCCTTCATAGGCAGCTAAAATTTCTTTCTCTGTTGGGGTACAATTTGCCTCTGAACCTCTGTAACCTCGACTCCAGAAACCAAGAGGTCGTCCACGTGTCTCACCTGGAGCTTTTTGCCACAAGCACCAGGTTGGACCATTGTCACTTGCAGCCGTGTACAAAATGTTCTTCATGTCTGGACCATCTCGGACAGGTCCCAGACCCACTGCTTGAACTACCTCTTGCTTTATCTAGTCAAAAGCTGCTTGTTGTTCAGGTCCCCAGTGGAAATGGTTTCTCTTTCGAGTCACATCATACAGAGGTTTCACAATCTGACTGTATCCAGGAATGTGCAGTCTCCAAAATCACACTATCCCCAAGAAACATAGGGTTTCTTGCTTGTTTGTGGGATTTGCCATGGTAGAGACTCTATTTACCACATCCACTGAAATGTGTCAGCGTCCATCCTGCCACCGCACTCCCAGAAACTGAATCTCTGTGGTAGGTCCTTTCACTTTGTCTCGCTTGATGGCAAAACCTGCATTCAGAAGAATGTCAATGATTTTGTTACCTTTCTCGAAGACTTCCTCAGCAGTTTTACCCCAGACGATGATATCATCGATGAACTGGATGTGTTCTGGAGCACTGCCTTTCTCCAGAGCATCGTGGATTACTGCATGAGCTGTGGATCCAGCCCATTGGAAATCTATTGAAAGTGTACTAGATTCCTCTCCAGGTGAAAGCAAACTGAGGCCTGCATTCCTCTGCTATGGGAATAGAGAAAAATGCATTAGCAATGTCTATGGTAGCATACCATTTGGCCTCTTTGGATTCCAGCGCATACTGGAGTTCCATCATGTCTGGTATTGCTGCACTCATAGACGGAGTTACTTCATTCAGGGCTCGGTAGTCCACTGTGAGACGCCAGTCTCCGTTCTGCTTCCGCACAGGCCACATGGACTGTTGAAAGGTGAATGAGTTTTGCTGACGGCTTTCTGACTCTCCAACTGACGAATCAGATTCTGAATGGGCAACAAAGAGTCACGGTTGGTTCTGTATTGTCTGTGATGCACAGTCTGAGAAGCAACCGGCAATTTAATGTCCTGTATCTTGTGTTGTCCCACAACTGCAGATTCATCAGAAAGCTCAGGTCTAACAGACAGCTTCAATTTTTGTCCATCAATTTCTATAGAAGCTACTCCAAAAGCCCATTTGTAACCTCTAGGGTCTTTGAAACGCCCTTCTCTCAGAATATCAATTCCCAAAATACAAGGTGCGTCAGGTCCAGTCACAAATGTATGCTTCCTCCATTGTTTACCAGTTAAACTTATATTAACCTCCACCTTACTTAACTCTTGAGATCCACCAGTGACTCCCAGAATAGTTATAGACTCTGCTCCCTGATAATTTGATGGTATTATGGTGCACTGTGCTCCTGTGTTAACCAAGGCCCTGTACTTCCAAAATTGTGAAGTGCCCGGCCACTGGATGTACACATCCCAATAGATTCTGTTATCTCTATTATCCCTCTGCTCCCCCTGGTGGGAGGCAGGGCACCCCTAGTTATTGGGAACATGCCCACATATGCATTGCGCACAGTGTGCAGTGTTATAATACAGAATACAGAATTAACCAGGTTGGAAAAGACCTTCAAGATCATCCAGTCCAACCCATCACCCAACACCATCTAATCAACTAAACCATGGCACCAAGTGCCTCAGCCAGGCTCCTCTTAAACACCTCCAGCTCTGCTGACTCCACCTCCTCCCTGGGCAGCACATCCCAATGGCCAATCTCTCTTGCTGGGAAGAATTTCTTCCTAACATCCAGCCTGTGCCCTCTTGTTCTGTCACAGGTGCATTCATAACTGGAACCACTGTTGGAGCTACTAGAGTTGTTCTGGGGAACTGTGGAAGTAACAGCTACCCTTCTGGTATTGCTACCTCAGGTTCTGCCACTTTGCAATTCCCTTAGTCTCCTGAAAAGATTAGAAGTTGGTTGGCCATCTCACCGGTTCATGTTCTCACCAAACTGATCAGGCAGAGTTATCCAAATAGTCCTACGTGACTGCCTTGGTGGTCTGTTTAGATTTGATCTGTTTTGGAATGACCTCCTTGGAGGACGTGTATTCCTCACAGATGAAACTTGTATCCACCTGGAGGAAGAATTAGAATTATCTTTCTGTGCCAGTTGGTATATGGAATCTTTCAGATCCTTCATGCAACTCTCAGTTTTTCCAGACAGAGTTTCAGTGGCTGAAACCAAAGAAACACGTGTCATGCTATCCTCCAATTGTCTCATTTGATCAGTGAATTGGCCAACCGTAGGAGAAGCTCCACCATAATTTCTTGACACAATTCTGCTTGCCAGAATGTTTGCATAATTAGAAGGAGCAAGTTTGATGATCTTTTTAGCAAGACCAGTACCCACAGGAATGTCATCAGGATTCAGAGTTCCATGTTCACCATAGAGTATCTCTCTAACAGCAAATTCTCTCAGGCGCTTAATTCCCTCATCTGTGGTAGCCCAGGGTATAGGATTCCATGGAAGATCATCTTGGGAAGGGCATCTCAGGGGAACCGCCAATAAAAGGCGTATCCACAGATTAACCTTACCGAGAACCTTGCCTAGATGTCTATCTATTCCATTATCCCTTGAGAGAGTTCCTAACTGAGCTGCTGACTTGTCTCCAACCATTAGAGCTGGAGCACCTGTGTCATAACATCTAATAAGCCAAGCTAGAACTGGCTCCTTATCTGCTCTGGTGTAATCTTTATGGACATTTCGTAACTCTTCCCTTGGTGAAGAACAGTCGGAAATATCATCCCCCTGTCCATCTACCACATCTTCCTCAACTTGTTGTCCAAATAATCCTGCTGCCACTCTCCTAAGGGTCTCTTTAAGCTGAGAACCACCACTGCTAGCTCCTATCCTAGCTGTATATTTATCCTGTTTTGACCTCACTAACTCAGCTAGATCTTTAAAACAAACCTTCTCTTCCTCCTCAGCAGGATCTTTTCCAGTAGAGGGTTCCTCACCAGGATCAGTCTTCTGCTCTTCTCCTCTATTAGCTCCTGGATCATCTTTGGTCTTTCCACTTCTAGTCTTTAAAACTGCTATTTGCTTAACAGGAGCGGTGTTTGAATTTACAGCCACCTTAAGATGAGCTGACAGGTTTTGAGACAAATCAGGTGCTGGGAGAGTGGCTTCTGGTCCCGCCGTGCACGAAGGCAGAAATGAACCTGCCCCGTTAATGGCCGAAGAAGAAGGAGGAGGAAAAGGAGGAGATGCCATGTTGGCAGTCGCCGCCACCCCTGGCAGCTTGCCAGAATCAGTGGCAAAACTGTTCAAAGCAGCTTTTCCAATAGATTTTCTAGCTTTCTTTTTAACTGACACAGATTCTCCACACTCCTCATCACTGGACGTCTCTGGGACTGACCCAGAGCCACGCTGCCTTCTCTTTGATCTAGGCTTAATAACAAAACACGCTCTGGATGCCCTTCTCTCCCAACGCCAATAATACAGCGAATACACATTAGTTATCACCAGCAGCAGGATTACACACATCAAATAAATCACCTTTGGATCCCAGCCATCACTTAAAGTTACTCTTTCCCCTACTGGGATCTTAAACTCCTTTATCTCAATCGGGAGAGTACTCACGCTTATCACTCCAAGGTCAGTCTGGCAGAGAGCCTAGAAGCCACAAGCTGTGAAAAGGGCGGAGAGAAAGGTGCAAAACTGAGAAAAGTCTCCTCTGGACTCAAACCTTAAAGCTGTACTCTACCAATCCACCAATGAAATTAGTTTAGACCTGTCTTTTGTATATAAAACATTCATCCATAGTGTCCCTTTCTTAAAGGCGCAGCCTCAAATGGTCACAGTGAATAAATTGTTATTGCTTAGCATTTCCACCACTGAGGCAGGGGTGTCTGTCGTTGCATGAGCCAAGGGGGATAGAACAGAACAGAATAAACCAGGTTGGAAGAGACCTTCAAAATCATCGCATCCAACCTAGCATCCAACACCATCACATCAACTAAACCATGGCACCAAACACCCCATCGAGTCTCTTCCTAAACACCTCCAATGATGGTAACTCCACCACCTCCCTGGGCAGCACATTCCAATGGCCAATCTCTCTCTATAAAGCATTTCTGCCTACACATCCACCCTAAACCTCCCCTGGTGCATCTTGAGACTGTGTCCTCTTGTTCTGGTGCTGGTTGCCTGGGAGAAGAGACCAACCCCCACCTGACTACAACCTCCCTTCAGGTAGTTGTAGACAGCAAGAAGGTCTCCCCTGAGCCTCCTCTTCCTCAGGCTAAACAACCCCAGCTCCCTCAGCCTCTCCTCATAGGGCTGTGCTCCAAACCCCTTACCACCTTTGTTGCCCTTCTCTGGACATGTTCCAGCAACTCAACATCTTTCATAAACTGAGGGGCCCAGAACTGGATCCTGCCTGGGTTTTGACACACAAACCCCAGAGGGCAAGAATTTATGGTGCCAACAGCTCCGAGAAGAGAAGAGAAGAGAAGAGAAGAGAAGAGAAGAGAAGAGAAGAGAAGAGAAGAGAAGAGAAGAGAAGAGAAGAGAAGAGAAGAGAAGAGAAGAGAAGAGAAGAGAAGAGAAGAGAAATGAATAGAATAGACCAGGTTGGAAGCGACCTTCAGGATCATCGCGTCCAACCTATCATCCAACACCACCCAACCAACTAAACCATGCAACCAAGCACCCTGTCAAGTCTCCTCCTGAACACCTCCAGCGATGGTGACTCCACCACCTCCTCGGGCAGTCCATTCCAATGGGCAATCAATCACTCTCTTTGTGTAAAACTTCCTCCTAACCTCCAGCCTAAACCTCCCCTGGCGCAGCCTGAGACTGTGTCCTCTTGTTCTGGTGCTGGCTGCCTGGGAGAAGAGACCAACCTCTGCCTGTCTACAACCCCTCTTCAGGTAGTTGTAGACAGCAATAAGGTCATCCCTGAGTCTCCTCTTCTCCAGGCCAAGCAACCCCAGCTCCCTCAGCCTCTCCTCATAGGGCTTGTGTTCCAAGCCCCTCACCAACTTTGTTGCCCTTCTCTGGACACGCTCCAGCAAGTCAACATCCTTCCTAAACTGAGGGGCCCAGAACTGGACACAGTACTTGAGGTGCGGCCTAACCAGTGCAGTGTACAGGGGCAGAATGACCTCCCTGCTCCTGCTGGCCATACTGTTCCTGATGCAGGCCAGGATGCCATTGGCCCTCTTGGCTGCCTGGGCACACTGCAGGCTCATGTTCAGCCTACCATTGACCAGTACCCCCAGGTCCCTCTCCACCTGGCTGCTCTCCAGCCACTCTGACCCCAGCCTGTAGCACTGCATGGGGTTGTTGTGGCCGATGGGCAGAACCCGGCACTTGGATGTGTTAAATCTCATGCCGTTGGATTCTGCCCATCTATCCAGCCTGTTGAGGTCCCTCTGCAAAGCCTCTCTACCCTCCAGCAGATCAACTCCTGCCCCCAGCTTGGTGTCGTCCGCAAATTTACTGATGATGGACTCAATGCCCTCATCCAGATCATCAATAAAGATGTTAAAGAGCACAGGGCCCAGCACTGATCCCTGGGGTACACCACTACTGACTGGCTGCCAGCTGGATGTGGCAACATTCACCACCACTCTCTGGGCTCAGCCCTCCAGCCAGTTCCTAACTCAGCACAGAGTGTTGCGGTCCACCAGGCGGGTCGCCTGCTCGTAGAAGGAGATCAGGTTGGTCAGGCAGGACCTGCCCTTCCTAAATCCATGCTGGCTGGGCCTGATCCCTTGGCCATCCTCTAAGTGCTGTGTGATTGCACTCAAGAGCAAAATTGCAGTAACTAGAGAGGAATCCTCCAGTCTGTGTTGTAAGGAAACTGTCTGGAAGAGCTGAGAAGAAGGCAACGAGTCTTCTGAGTCAACAAGACTTAGTCAGGCTGGAGAGCTGGACAGGGGGAAATTTCATGAAGCTGAACAAGGGCAAGGGTAGAGTCTTGCACCTGGGAAAGAACAACCCCATGGATGAGCACAGGTTGAGGTCTGACCTGTTGGAGAGCAGTGAAGGGGAGAAGGACCTGGGGGAACATGAGGGAAAAGTTTTGCATTGTGAGGATGATGGAACACTGGAACAGGCTGCCCAGGGGGGGATTGTGGAGTCTCCCTCTCTGGAGACACTCAAGACCTGTCTGGATGCATTCCTGTGTGGTCTGGTATGGGTGATCCTGCTCTGGCAGCGGGGTTGGACTGGATGATTAGGTCTCCAGGAAGATCTAATACCAGTCTTCCAGTACCTGAAGGAAGCTTACAAGAAGGATGGAGAGAGACTGTTTACAAGGGCCTGAGGTGATAGGACGAGGGGCAATGGCTTCACACTAGAGAAGAGCAGATTTAGATTGGCTATTAGGAACAAGTTCTTTACCTTGAGGGTAGTGGAACACTGGAACAGGTTGCACAGGGAGGTTGCTGGGGCCCCATTCCTGGAGATACTGAAGGTGAGGCTTTACAGGGCTCTGGACAACCTGATTTAGTTGAGGATGTCCTTGTGCTTGTTGGTTTTGGCTCATCACCTGTGCCCAGCTTTGTCCATGTCCTTTCTTTATTGTCTTGATGTGATCTCTCTGCAGGCCTTGGGACAGGCACCAGCCATGAGGATCCTGTACCTGCTCTTCCCCCTCCTGCTTCTGTTGGTACAGGGTGCTGCAGGTAAGAGAAGAGGGCAGAAGGGATGAAGTGTGAACCCATAAGTGGGGTTTCCCTTCCCTTAGGAAGTGAGAAGATTTTTCAGTTCTATATAATATTTGTGAGGAACTGGCTGGGATGATTCTCTGGGCAGTTGAGCAGCCACCATGGCACATCCTGGACCTCACACTGATCTTTGCCCCCATGAGCAGGCACTGCCACAGGTAACCAAACTTTTGACTGTAGAACTAAGGGTGCTGCATTTGCTGATGAGTACATGTTGGATGATAGGTTGGACTTGATGATCTTTGAATTTTTTTCCAACCTGGTTAATTCTTTTCTTTTCTTTTCTTTTCTTTTCTTTTCTTTTCTTTTCTTTTCTTTTCTTTTCTTTTCTTTTCTTTTCTTTTCTTTTCTTTTCTTTTCTTTTCTTTTCTTTTCTTTTCTTTTCTTTTCTTTTCTTTTCTTTTCTTTTCTTTCACCTCCAAAGGCTTTGTAACTGAAAGCTTTGTAGCAAAGAGCTTGCTGACAGGGCTTACAGGGCTTGTCGGTTTTGTAGCTTTGCCTCTTTGGAGAGGTTCTTCAGCTGCAACCTTTGCAGCAGTGCTTGTTGCTTCCTCCAAGAAAACAAAACTGTCCCAGGGACTCTCAGCTCCTCCTGGGGTTCGTCTCTCAGATTGGCAAGACACATCTGTCTGCCCATGGACATGTCTGCCTGCTCCTGGACTTTACAAGACTTACAGCAGGGGGTCTTGCAGTCTGTCTGGGGAAACTGAAGCACAGCTCAGATTCCAAGCAAGGCTTCTGACTTCTCCCAGAGTTTGGACCATTGCAAGGCAAGGCACTGGCTCTTTGGGCTGGTATTTATGGATTTCCTAAGACAATACTGGCCAGTGACAACGAAGATTAAGAGATACAAACCTGACACTGTAACCTACAGAATGAGTTACCTCCAAACGTGGCCAAAGGCACACACCCCTGGCCCACTTGGACCCCAGGGTATGTTCAGACAAGCCTGGGCAACCAGGGCAATTTCCTGAAAACCAGACCTGCTGGTTCCTGCCCCACTGTCTGATTCAGAGCATTTTTGAGGCTTTTTGTGCCTTCAGGATACTGGGTGGGCAACTGTGCATGCCCACCCGAGGGACACACCACCCAGCGGGGACAGGCTGTGGCTGTTCAGGACAAGGGACGCTCACCACCGACAGAAGCAGGAGGAAGCAGCCACAAAGAAACTCCATCACACCCTCAGCTTCTGCCTCAGCCACACCAGGCCCAGGATGGGATGTCCCCAGCCCAGGAGTACCCAGGTACCAAGCAGCAGCAGAGCTTCTACTCCATCTGGCACACCACCTGGCCATGGCAGAGGCAGGGACAGTAGAGGACATCATGAGAAGGGTCCAGGAGCCAGAGGCAAAAGAGATGTCCTGCTCACATGGTTCAAGCTCTCAACCCCAAATGCTGTGTGAAGAAAGCAGAGAAACATGTCACCTTCTATGGTTGGACTCAATGATCTTTTTGGGTCCATTCCAACCCCTGACATTCTGTGATCCTGTGATTGTGTGAACCTTCTATGACTGTATGTTGTTCACTGAAACAGCCTAGCTTGGAAGAGCCCTCTGCAAAGCCTGAAGGAGCCTTATGGGACTGAAGGAGAGTGAGGAGGCACTGCCTGACCTTGGGCTTCTTCAGCCCCACTCAGAGCAGGTCCAAGCATCTTCTGTCTTCTGCCTTCAGGCATGTATAGATGTGAGCCATTAGCTAGTGGGGGTTTTTAGATCATAGAAGATCATAGAATCAATAAGGTTGGAAAAGACCTCAGAGATCATCAAGTCCAACCTGTCACCCAAGACCTCATGACTACTAAACCATGGCACCAAGTGCCATGTCCAATCCCTTTTTCAACACCTCGAGGGACGGTGACTTCACCATCTCCCTTGGCAGTCCATTCCAATGGCTAACAATTCTCTCTGTGAAGAACTTTCTCCTCACTTCAAGCCTAAGCCTCCCCTGGTGCAGTTTGAGACTGTGTCCTCTTGACCCCCATCAATATGGCAATATTTAATTTCTATCAGACATATACACTTTTTTATCCAAATCTAAAGCTTGATAAAAACACAAGTTTTGTCTGAGATATGAAATACAAAGTAGCACTGAAGATGATGTCACATATTTCAGAAGAAAACATGTCTTAGCTTGTCAGAAAATCAAATTCATCCATTCTGCTTTGAGTCTTTCTGCCCTGAGTCTCTTTGTCTTCCAATTACCTTCCCAGGGTTTTTAAACACAACAGCAATGCCTTCTGCCAGCACAGTGACATTTCTACTTCCCAAACTTACCTTTTGCAACAAACAAAGAGCCTTGAACATTCCCCTTTGATGACACAGGGGAAAGAACACTTCAGATACCCACAGTAGCCTGCACAGTGAAGGAGGTCATCAAAAACACCAAACCAGTGAGCATGAAATAACTATGCAAAATGTGAGTGGTTCTAGAGGGGTTGATGCTGCCCCTGGACCACAGCTTCCAACATGTACTCATCAGCAAATGCAGCACCCTTAGTTCTACAGTCAAAAGTTTGGTTACCTGTGGCAGTGCCTGCTCATGGGGGCAAAGATCAGTGTGAGGTCCAGGATGTGCCATGGTGGCTGCTCAACTGCCCAGAGAATCATCCCAGCCAGTTCCTCACAAATATTATATAGAACTGAAAAATCTTCTCACTTCCTAAGGGAAGGGAAACCCCACTTATGGGTTCACACTTCATCCCTTCTGCCCTCTTCTCTTACCTGCAGCACCCTGTACCAACAGAAGCAGGAGGGGGAAGAGCAGGTACAGGATCCTCATGGCTGGTGCCTGTCCCAAGGCCTGCAGAGAGATCACATCAAGACAATAAAGAAAGGACATGGACAAAGCTGGGCACAGGTGATGAGCCAAAACCAACAAGCACAAGGACATCCTCAACTAAATCAGGTTGTCCAGAGCCCTGTAAAGCCTCACCTTCAGTATCTCCAGGAATGGGGCCCCAGCAACCTCCCTGTGCAACCTGTTCCAGTGTTCCACTACCCTCAAGGTAAAGAACTTGTTCCTAATAGCCAATCTAAATCTGCTCTTCTCTAGTGTGAAGCCATTGCCCCTCGTCCTATCACCTCAGGCCCTTGTAAACAGTCTCTCTCCATCCTTCTTGTAAGCTTCCTTCAGGTACTGGAAGACTGGTATTAGATCTTCCTGGAGACCTAATCATCCAGTCCAACCCCGCTGCCAGAGCAGGATCACCCATACCAGACCACACAGGAATGCATCCAGACAGGTCTTGAGTGTCTCCAGAGAGGGAGACTCCACAATCCCCCCCTGGGCAGCCTGTTCCAGTGTTCCATCATCCTCACAATGCAAAACTTTTCCCTCATGTTCCCCCAGGTCCTTCTCCCCTTCACTGCTCTCCAACAGGTCAGACCTCAACCTGTGCTCATCCATGGGGTTGTTCTTTCCCAGGTGCAAGACTCTACCCTTGCCCTTGTTCAGCTTCATGAAATTTCCCCCTGTCCAGCTCTCCAGCCTGACTAAGTCTTGTTGACTCAGAAGACTCGTTGCCTTCTTCTCAGCTCTTCCAGACAGTTTCCTTACAACACAGACTGGAGGATTCCTCTCTAGTTACTGCAATTTTGCTCTTGAGTGCAATCACACAGCACTTAGAGGATGGCCAAGGGATCAGGCCCAGCCAGCATGGATTTAGGAAGGGCAGGTCCTGCCTGACCAACCTGATCTCCTTCTACGAGCAGGCGACCCGCCTGGTGGACCGCAACACTCTGTGCTGAGTTAGGAACTGGCTGGAGGGCTGAGCCCAGAGAGTGGTGGTGAATGTTGCCACATCCAGCTGGCAGCCAGTCAGTAGTGGTGTACCCCAGGGATCAGTGCTGGGCCCTGTGCTCTTTAACATCTTTATTGATGATCTGGATGAGGGCATTGAGTCCATCATCAGTAAATTTGCGGACGACACCAAGCTGGGGGCAGGAGTTGATCTGCTGGAGGGTAGAGAGGCTTTGCAGAGGGACCTCAACAGGCTGGATAGATGGGCAGAATCCAACGGCATGAGATTTAACACATCCAAGTGCCGGGTTCTGCCCATCGGCCACAACAACCCCATGCAGTGCTACAGGCTGGGGTCAGAGTGGCTGGAGAGCAGCCAGGTGGAGAGGGACCTGGGGGTACTGGTCAATGGTAGGCTGAACATGAGCCTGCAGTGTGCCCAGGCAGCCAAGAGGGCCAATGGCATCCTGGCCTGCATCAGGAACAGTATGGCCAGCAGGAGCAGGGAGGTCATTCTGCCCCTGTACACTGCACTGGTTAGGCCGCACCTCAAGTACTGTGTCCAGTTCTGGGCCCCTCAGTTTAGGAAGGATGTTGACTTGCTGGAGCGTGTCCAGAGAAGGGCAACAAAGTTGGTGAGGGGCTTGGAACACAAGCCCTATGAGGAGAGGCTGAGGGAGCTGGGGTTGCTTGGCCTGGAGAAGAGGAGACTCAGGGATGACCTTATTGCTGTCTACAACTACCTGAAGAGGGGTTGTAGACAGGCAGAGGTTGGTCTCTTCTCCCAGGCAGCCAGCACCAGAACAAGAGGACACAGTCTCAGGCTGCGCCAGGGGAGGTTTAGGCTGGAGGTTAGGAGGAAGTTTTACACAAAGAGAGTGATTGATTGCCCATTGGAATGGACTGCCCGAGGAGGTGGTGGAGTCACCATCGCTGGAGGTGTTCAGGAGGAGACTTGACAGGGTGCTTGGTTGCATGGTTTAGTTGGTTGGGTGGTGTTGGATGATAGGTTGGACGCGATGATCCTGAAGGTCGCTTCCAACCTGGTCTATTCTATTCATTTCTCTTCTCTTCTCTTCTCTTCTCTTCTCTTCTCTTCTCTTCTCTTCTCTTCTCTTCTCTTCTCTTCTCTTCTCTTCTCTTCTCTTCTCTTCTCTTCTCTTCTCTTCTCTTCTCTTCTCGGAGCTGTTGGCACCATAAATTCTTGCCCTCTGGGGTTTGTGTGTCAAAACCCAGGCAGGATCCAGTTCTGGGCCCCTCAGTTTATGAAAGATGTTGAGTTGCTGGAACATGTCCAGAGAAGGGCAACAAAGGTGGTAAGGGGTTTGGAGCACAGCCCTATGAGGAGAGGCTGAGGGAGCTGGGGTTGTTTAGCCTGAGGAAGAGGAGGCTCAGGGGAGACCTTCTTGCTGTCTACAACTACCTGAAGGGAGGTTGTAGTCAGGTGGGGGTTGGTCTCTTCTCCCAGGCAACCAGCACCAGAACAAGAGGACACAGTCTCAAGATGCACCAGGGGAGGTTTAGGGTGGATGTGTAGGCAGAAATGCTTTATAGAGAGAGATTGGCCATTGGAATGTGCTGCCCAGGGAGGTGGTGGAGTTACCATCATTGGAGGTGTTTAGGAAGAGACTCGATGGGGTGTTTGGTGCCATGGTTTAGTTGATGTGATGGTGTTGGATGCTAGGTTGGATGCGATGATTTTGAAGGTCTCTTCCAACCTGGTTTATTCTGTTCTGTTCTATCCCCCTTGGCTCATGCAACGACAGACACCCCTGCCTCAGTGGTGGAAATGCTAAGCAATAACAATTTATTCACTGTGACCATTTGAGGCTGCGCCTTTAAGAAAGGGACACTATGGATGAATGTTTTATATACAAAAGACAGGTCTAAACTAATTTCATTGGTGGATTGGTAGAGTACAGCTTTAAGGTTTGAGTCCAGAGGAGACTTTTCTCAGTTTTGCACCTTTCTCTCCGCCCTTTTCACAGCTTGTGGCTTCTAGGCTCTCTGCCAGACTGACCTTGGAGTGATAAGCGTGAGTACTCTCCCGATTGAGATAAAGGAGTTTAAGATCCCAGTAGGGGAAAGAGTAACTTTAAGTGATGGCTGGGATCCAAAGGTGATTTATTTGATGTGTGTAATCCTGCTGCTGGTGATAACTAATGTGTATTCACTGTATTATTGGCGTTGGGAGAGAAGGGCATCCAGAGCGTGTTTTGTTATTAAGCCTAGATCAAAGAGAAGGCAGCGTGGCTCTGGGTCAGTCCCAGAGACGTCCAGTGATGAGGAGTGTGGAGAATCTGTGTCAGTTAAAAAGAAAGCTAGAAAATCTATTGGAAAAGCTGCTTTGAACAGTTTTGCCACTGATTCTGGCAAGCTGCCAGGGGTGGCGGCGACTGCCAACATGGCATCTCCTCCTTTTCCTCCTCCTTCTTCTTCGGCCATTAACGGGGCAGGTTCATTTCTGCCTTCGTGCACGGCGGGACCAGAAGCCACTCTCCCAGCACCTGATTTGTCTCAAAACCTGTCAGCTCATCTTAAGGTGGCTGTAAATTCAAACACCGCTCCTGTTAAGCAAATAGCAGTTTTAAAGACTAGAAGTGGAAAGACCAAAGATGATCCAGGAGCTAATAGAGGAGAAGAGCAGAAGACTGATCCTGGTGAGGAACCCTCTACTGGAAAAGATCCTGCTGAGGAGGAAGAGAAGGTTTGTTTTAAAGATCTAGCTGAGTTAGTGAGGTCAAAACAGGATAAATATACAGCTAGGATAGGAGCTAGCAGTGGTGGTTCTCAGCTTAAAGAGACCCTTAGGAGAGTGGCAGCAGGATTATTTGGACAACAAGTTGAGGAAGATGTGGTAGATGGACAGGGGGATGATATTTCCGACTGTTCTTCACCAAGGGAAGAGTTACGAAATGTCCATAAAGATTACACCAGAGCAGATAAGGAGCCAGTTCTAGCTTGGCTTATTAGATGTTATGACACAGGTGCTCCAGCTCTAATGGTTGGAGACAAGTCAGCAGCTCAGTTAGGAACTCTCTCAAGGGATAATGGAATAGATAGACATCTAGGCAAGGTTCTCGGTAAGGTTAATCTGTGGATACGCCTTTTATTGGCGGTTCCCCTGAGATGCCCTTCCCAAGATGATCTTCCATGGAATCCTATACCCTGGGCTACCACAGATGAGGGAATTAAGCGCCTGAGAGAATTTGCTGTTAGAGAGATACTCTATGGTGAACATGGAACTCTGAATCCTGATGACATTCCTGTGGGTACTGGTCTTGCTAAAAAGATCATCAAACTTGCTCCTTCTAATTATGCAAACATTCTGGCAAGCAGAATTGTGTCAAGAAATTATGGTGGAGCTTCTCCTACGGTTGGCCAATTCACTGATCAAATGAGACAATTGGAGGATAGCATGACACGTGTTTCTTTGGTTTCAGCCACTGAAACTCTGTCTGGAAAAACTGAGAGTTGCATGAAGGATCTGAAAGATTCCATATACCAACTGGCACAGAAAGATAATTCTAATTCTTCCTCCAGGTGGATACAAGTTTCATCTGTGAGGAATACACGTCCTCCAAGGAGGTCATTCCAAAACAGATCAAATCTAAACAGACCACCAAGGCAGTCACGTAGGACTATTTGGATAACTCTGCCTGATCAGTTTGGTGAGAACATGAACCGGTGAGATGGCCAACCAACTTCTAATCTTTTCAGGAGACTAAGGGAATTGCAAAGTGGCAGAACCTGAGGTAGCAATACCAGAAGGGTAGCTGTTACTTCCACAGTTCCCCAGAACAACTCTAGTAGCTCCAACAGTGGTTCCAGTTATGAATGCACCTGTGACAGAACAAGAGGGCACAGGCTGGATGTTAGGAAGAAATTCTTCCCAGCAAGAGAGATTGGCCATTGGGATGTGCTGCCCAGGGAGGAGGTGGAGTCAGCAGAGCTGGAGGTGTTTAAGAGGAGCCTGGCTGAGGCACTTGGTGCCATGGTTTAGTTGATTAGATGGTGTTGGGTGATGGGTTGGACTGGATGATCTTGAAGGTCTTTTCCAACCTGGTTAATTCTGTATTCTGTATTATAACACTGCACACTGTGCGCAATGCATATGTGGGCATGTTCCCAATAACTAGGGGTGCCCTGCCTCCCACCAGGGGGAGCAGAGGGATAATAGAGATAACAGAATCTATTGGGATGTGTACATCCAGTGGCCGGGCACTTCACAATTTTGGAAGTACAGGGCCTTGGTTAACACAGGAGCACAGTGCACCATAATACCATCAAATTATCAGGGAGCAGAGTCTATAACTATTCTGGGAGTCACTGGTGGATCTCAAGAGTTAAGTAAGGTGGAGGTTAATATAAGTTTAACTGGTAAACAATGGAGGAAGCATACATTTGTGACTGGACCTGACGCACCTTGTATTTTGGGAATTGATATTCTGAGAGAAGGGCGTTTCAAAGACCCTAGAGGTTACAAATGGGCTTTTGGAGTAGCTTCTATAGAAATTGATGGACAAAAATTGAAGCTGTCTGTTAGACCTGAGCTTTCTGATGAATCTGCAGTTGTGGGACAACACAAGATACAGGACATTAAATTGCCGGTTGCTTCTCAGACTGTGCATCACAGACAATACAGAACCAACCGTGACTCTTTGTTGCCCATTCAGAATCTGATTCGTCAGTTGGAGAGTCAGAAAGCCGTCAGCAAAACTCATTCACCTTTCAACAGTCCATGTGGCCTGTGCGGAAGCAGAACGGAGACTGGCGTCTCACAGTGGACTACCGAGCCCTGAATGAAGTAACTCCGTCTATGAGTGCAGCAATACCAGACATGATGGAACTCCAGTATGCGCTGGAATCCAAAGAGGCCAAATGGTATGCTACCATAGACATTGCTAATGCATTTTTCTCTATTCCCATAGCAGAGGAATGCAGGCCTCAGTTTGCTTTCACCTGGAGAGGAATCTAGTACACTTTCAATAGATTTCCAATGGGCTGGATCCACAGCTCATGCAGTAATCCACGATGCTCTGGAGAAAGGCAGTGCTCCAGAACACATCCAGTTCATCGATGATATCATCGTCTGGGGTAAAACTGCTGAGGAAGTCTTCGAGAAAGGTAACAAAATCATTGACATTCTTCTGAATGCAGGTTTTGCCATCAAGCGAGACAAAGTGAAAGGACCTACCACAGAGATTCAGTTTCTGGGAGTGCGGTGGCAGGATGGACGCTGACACATTTCAGTGGATGTGGTAAATAGAGTCTCTACCATGGCAAATCCCACAAACAAGCAAGAAACCCTATGTTTCTTGGGGATAGTGTGATTTTGGAGACTGCACATTCCTGGATACAGTCAGATTGTGAAACCTCTGTATGATGTGACTCGAAAGAGAAACCATTTCCACTGGGGACCTGAACAACAAGCAGCTTTTGACTAGATAAAGCAAGAGGTAGTTCAAGCAGTGGGTCTGGGACCTGTCCGAGATGGTCCAGACATGAAGAACATTTTGTACACGGCTGCAAGTGACAATGGTCCAACCTGGTGCTTGTGGCAAAAAGCTCCAGGTGAGACACGTGGACGACCTCTTGGTTTCTGGAGTCGAGGTTACAGAGGTTCAGAGGCAAATTGTACCCCAACAGAGAAAGAAATTTTAGCTGCCTATGAAGGAGTAAAAGCATCTTCTAAAGTAATTGGAACTGAATCACAACTTCTCTTAGCTCCCAGATTACCAGTTTTGAATTGGATGTTCAAAGGCAAAGGCTCCACACCACATCATGCCACAGACTCAACCTGGTCTAAGTGGATGGCTCTGATAACACAGAGAGCGCGAATGGGAAATCTTGAGAAACCTGGTCTAGTGGAGGTGATCTCAAGTTGGCCTGAAGGTACCAACTGTGCTAAACCTCCAGAGGAGAAAGTAACTCGTGCTGAGGAAGCTCCTCCTTACAACGACCTTTCTGATGATGAAAAGAAATATGCTTTGTTCACAGTCTGTTCCTGTCGTCTTGTTGGAAACAAGTGAAGGTGGAAGTCTGCAGTGTGGAGTCCAACACGCCGAGTTGCAGAGGCAAAGGATGGAGAAGGAGAATCCAGTCAGTTCGCAGAGGTAAAAGCTGTCCAGCTAGCTCTCGACATAGCTGAACGTGAGAGATGGCCAAAGCTTTATCTCTACACCGACTCATGGATGGTAGCCAATGCTCTATGGGGTTGGCTAAAGAACTGGAAAAAGAATGGTTGGCAGAGGAAAGGAAAACCCATTTCGGCAGCCGGCCTGTGGCAGGACATTGCTGATCGAGTGGAGAGAATTCCAGTGAAGGTGAGACACATCGATGCTCACATTCCTAAGAGCAAAGCTACTGAGGAACAGCAACATAACTATCAGGTAGATCTAGCTGCAAGAGTTTCTCAAGTAGACATGGACTCTAATCTTGATCTCGACTGGAAACACCGAGGTGAGATATTCTTAGCTCGGTGGGCCTATGATTCGTCAGGACATCAAGGCAGAGATGCAACATACCAATGGGCTCGTGACAGATCCATAGACATTTCCATGGATGCTTTCACACATGTCATCCGTGACTGCGACATTTGTGCTGGTATTAAGCAGGCAAAGCGAATTGAGCCCTTGTGGTATGGTGACAGATGGTCCAAGTACAGGTATGGTGAAGCTTGGCAGATTGACTACATCACTCTACCACGTTCTCGTTCTGGTAAGCAATATGTGCTTACTATGGTAGAGGCAAACACTGGATGGTTGGAAACTTATCCAGTTCCACATGCAACTGCACACAACACCATTCTCAGTCTGGAGAGGCAGATCATGTGGAGACATAGAACTCCAGAGAGGACTGAGTCAGACAACGGAACTCATTTCAAGAACAACCTTGTAAAGAACTGGGCAAAAGAGCATGGTATTGAGTGGATATTCCACATTCCCTACTATGCACCAGCTTCAGGGAAGATTGAACGCTACAACGGTTTGTTGAAGACCACTCTTAAAGCCATGGGGGGTGGATCTTTGCAAAACTGGGAAAAACATTTAGCACAAGCAACCTGGCTGGTAAATAGTAGAGGTTCAGTGAACCGAGCTGGACCTGCACATTCAGATCTGCTACGGAAAGAAGGTGATAGAGCTCCTGTTGTTAGAGAAAAGAATCTGTTGGGTAAAACTGTTTGGGTATTTTCTAACTCAGGAGAGGCTAAACCTGTCTGAGGGGTGGTTTCAGCTGAAGGTCCGGGCCACACTTATTGGGTAATGCAAGAGGATGGTGAAATTCAGTGTATTCCACAAAGAAATTTAACTTTAGCTGAAAGAGTTTAATTTCAAACTGTTGTACAGCTACATCGCGTCCAAAGGAAGAATCTATGAGGAATCTACGGTGCACGAACCCTGAGAACCCTGAGAGTCCTGAGTCAACTAAGAGAGACACTGAGAATCCCTTTTCTTCACTTCGTCGGCGAAGAGATAAACTGTTTTCCATTTTTCTCATTTCCTGATTTTCTTGGACTTTTTAATCATCTGCATCTGAGTATAGCCATAATGGACTATGAACTTTACTTACGAACTGTAAATATTGTCTTGGATTGGATGGACAGTAGGAACAGCCAATGAAATTGTTTAGAAGGGGTGGACTGTGACCGTTTGAGGCTGTGCCTTTAAGAAAGGGACACTATGGATGAATGTTTTATATACAAAAGACAGGTCTAAACTAATTTCATTGGTGGATTGGAAGAGTACAGCTTTAAGCTTTGAGTCCAGAGGAGACTTTTCTCAATTTTGCACCTTTCTCTCTGCCCTTTTCGCAGCTTGTGGCTTCTAGGCTCTCTGCCAGACTGACCTTGGAGTGATAAGCGTGAGGCCTGCAAAACCTACTAACATTTTGCCCTAATTTATAACTGCTTTTAATTAACAACTGCTCCTTTCCTCTCTTTCTAACCCTCTCTGGGGAAAAAGGGGAGAGAAGGGGGTACAGGGGGGGAACCCTCCTCCAGGGGAGGGGAATCTCATTCCTGTGTTACTTTGCTGTATATTTCTGTGTATATATTGTAAATACTGTAAATTGTGTATATATATCCTGCAGCCCCTAAAACCGCTTGTCAATACAGCATCCCTTTTTGCTCATCCGGCTGTGGTTAGCTGTGGTTTCTTTCATTTTTATTTCCCTTCTCTTTGTGGGGGGGAGAAGGCTAATGCCTTCCCCTCAACCCGTGACATTCACACAGGAGAGAAAACAAGGCAGAAGACATTTTGGCATTAAAAACAAAAGGCGCAGGAGGCTTCGCAGCAGGATCCAGTGTGTTTGGCAACAAATTCCTAGGTTCAGAAGAGATGTTCACTCTCCAATGGACAGTCCATTAAGTTTTCACAGAGCCCATATTCTACATAAAGAAAGAAATCCTAAAACATTACATTCTGATTCTGCTGATATTCCCACCCTGCTTACTCTCAGCCCATGCATGTTTTCCTCCTGGGTGTAAATGCTTCCCCAAACATCTAATTTCAAGTGTAGTCATGCTGGGACAGCCCTGTACACTCATACCTGTGAGCATTTAGGAAAAGCTGGGAGTTAAATTGATATCCCTTGATTCTTAGGTGCTAGAGCCTGTCCAATGAAGGGCAACAAAGCTGGTGAGGGGTCTAGAGAACAAGTGTTATGACAAGCAACTGAGAGAACTGTGGTTGTTTAGCCTGCAGAAAAGGAGGCTGAGGGGAGACCTTCTTGCTCTCTACAACTACCTGAGAGCAGGTTGTAATGAGGTGGGGTCCAGCCTCTTCTCCCAAGTAACAAGTGATAGGAAACAGACTCAAGTTATGCCAGGGGAAGTTTATCTTGAAAATGAAGTTTCTTCCTCAAAAGGGTTATCAAACCCTAGAAGAGGCTGGCCAGGGAGGTGAAAGAGATATTTAGAAGATGTGTAAATGTGGTGCTGAAGGACATGGTTTATTCCTGATGCAGGCCAGGATGCCATTGGCCTTCTTGGCCACCTGGGCACACTGCTGGCTCATGTTCAGCTTACTATCAACCAGTACCCCCAGGTCCCTTTCTGCCTGGCTGCTCTCTAGCCACTCTGTCCCCAGCCTGTAGCACTGCATGGGGTTGTTGTAGCCAATGTGAATTTGCTTCCAGCTGAGCTGGTCTGGCAAAGTTAATGGGGTTGTGTGGAGGGGGAAATTCACGTCAAAAGTTAAGGAGGACAGGGGCAAAACCTCCTGAGGATAAGCCTTGCAAGTGTCAAACTTACGATTTGCAGCAGTTTCGGAACCCAAAGCATCTCCCAGCTTTAATCAGAGGGAGAGGACATTTTCCAAAGTGACAGGAGCCATTCCGACAGAAAAGGAGGTCCTGTCAAGGTGAAGACAAACCTACAACAACAACAAGAGTTGTGCTGCCCACTGGGGCAAGGCAATTGCCAGTACTCAGCACTGGTGAGGGCACACCTTGAGTACTGTGTCCAGTTCTGGGCCCCTCAGTTTAAGAAGGATATTGAGACACTTGAATGTGTCCAGAGAAGGACAACAAAGCTGGGGAGGGGTTTTGGAGCACAGCCCTGTGAGGAGAGGCTGAGGGAGCTGGGGTTGTTTAGCCTGGAGAAGAGGAGGCTCAGGGGAGACCTTCTTGCTGTCTGCAACTCCCTGAAGGGAGGGTATAGCCAGGAGGGTGTTGGTCTCTTCTCCCAGGCAACCAGCACCAGAACAAAAGGACACAGTCTCAAGCTGTGCCGGGGGAAGTTTAGGCTGGAGGCGAGGAGAAAGTCCTTCCCAGAGAGAGTTGTTAGCCATTGGAATGTGCTGCCCAGGGAGGTGGTGGAGTCACCACCCCTGGAGGTGTTCAAGACGGGATCGGACATGGCACTTGGTGCCGTGGTTTAGTCATGGGGTCTGTGGTGACAGGTTGGACTTGATGATCTTTGAGGTCTCTTCCAGCATTGGTGATTCTGTGATTCTGTGTGTTCAAAAAAGGATTGGATGTGGCACTTGAAGCCGTGCTTTAAATTCATGAGGTGTTGGGTGACAGGTTGGACTTGATGATCTCTGAGGTCTTTTCCAACCTCATTGATTCTATGATTCAATGCCATGAAGGTTTCCTGTTTGTTGGTGTGGTAGTTTCAGGCTGTGCTGAGGAAAATTTTCCACAGATTGAGTAGAAAAGTGGTAAAATGTCAATAAATTACCATTGGGTGGAAAAGGAGAATAGTGATAAGTTCTAAATAGTTCCATTGGTCTGTGTGCACTTGCAGCCCAGAAAGCAAATCACATCCTGGGCTGCAGCAAGAGAAGCACAGCCAGCAGGTCAAGGGAGGCAATTCTTCCCCTCTGCTCTGCTCAGGTGAGACTCCACCTGGAGTACTGCATCCAGTTCTGGAGCCCATATTACAGGAAGGATCTGGAGGTGCTGGAAGGTGTCCAGAGAAGGGCCATGATGATGATCAGAGGGCTGGAGCTGCTCTCCTATGAGGACAGACTGAGGGAGTCGGGGCTGTTCAGTCTGGAGAAGAGAAGGCTCCCAGGAGACCTAATTGTGGCCTTCAAGTATCTGAAGGGGGCTACAAGAAAGCTGGGGAGGGACTTTTGAGGGTGCCAGGGACTGATAGGACTAGGGGGAATGGAGCAAAACTAGAAATGGGTAGATTCAGACTGGATTTGAGGAAGAAGTTCTTCCCCATGAGGGTGGTGAGACACTGGCACAGGTTGCCCAGGGAGGTGGTGGAAGCCTCATCCCTGGAGATTTTCAAGGCCAGGCTGGATGTGGCTGTGAGCAACCTGCCGTAGTGTGAGGTGTCCCTGACCATGGCAGGGTGGTTGGAACTAAATGATCCTTGAGGTCCCTTCCAACCCTAACAATTATATGATTACTAACATAAAATTAGTTGTGTAAACTAACTCTCTCTCAGCATCTTTGCTCTAGCAGATACTAGCTGGTGGTTTGTGCTTGGCTATTGCTGGCTTTGGCTGTGTTCTTGTTGTGGCTAAGTACTAACAAGCTACTCTCTGCCCTTCTTCTTCTCTTGGGGGGAGTAAACAGGGAAAGGGGAAGTTGTTGGTAACCCCATGGTTTTGTCCAGGGGGGCACTTGTGCTGTTCATAAATTGCAAATACATGTGAATATTCTGTATTTTGTACATATTAATTGCATTTCTTATTTCTAGATATTAGTGTGCTTGTAAATGGAGCTTCATTAGCTAGTCTGGCAAATTTGATTTTGGAGGGTAATCTCAACATTTGGGCACCCTTCCACCACCAGCTGCCCTTAAGGACTGTTTCCATGTGTTGGTGTCAAGAGGCAGGACTACAGGAAATGGTTTCACGCTGTGCCAGGGAAGGTTTAGGCTGTGTCTTAGGAACGACTTCTTCACTGAAAGGGTTCTCAAACACTGGAATGGTCTGCCCAGGGTATCATTGGAGGCACCACCTCTGGAGGTGTTCAAGCAGTGTGTGGACCTGGCACTTAGGGACATGGTTTAGTGCTGCCCCTTCAGTGCTGGGTTGAGGGGTGAACTGGATGATCTTGGAGGTCTGTTCCAACCAGATATATTCTGTGATACTATGATTCTGACTAACTCCTGCTCAGTTTCCAGCAACATTAACCAGTAGTATTTAAAATGTGCTAGGAAGTTTACTTCCCCTTCTAGCATTTCTTTTCCATCTTACCTGAAGAAACAGGGAGTGCCAAGAAGAGGAAAGGAAACAGGAGGTAAAGGAGCTTCATGACTGCAAATTTGCTGTATTTCCTGTAAGGAAAAGGGCCAAGAAAGGTGATAGACAGTCTCTGGGGTCTATAGACTTCTGAACAGCAGCAATACTGTTTGAATCCAAATGGCAGCTTTAGATCACCTTTTTTTTTTCCTTCACAGTTTCAATAATAACAACCAGTAAGACCCACATGATGTCATAACTGCTGTGAGAGCACTTCTGGGAAAAATTAGAATAGAGTAGACTAGACTAGACTAGACTAGAATAGAATAGACCAGGTTGGAACAGATCTTTGAGATCATTGAGTCAAACCTATCACCCAACACCATCTAATCAACTAAACCGTGGCACCAAGTGTCTCATCCAGTCTCTTCCTAAACAGATCCAGTGATGGTGACTCCACCACCTCCCTGGGCAGCACATTCCAATGGCCAATCACTCTTTCTGTGAAGAATTTATTCCTAATATCCAGCCTGAACCTCCCCTGGTACAGCTTGAGACTGTGTCCTCTTGTTCTGGTGCTGGTTGCCTAGGAGAAGAGACCAACCCCCACCTGGCTACAACCTCCCTTCAGGTAGTTGGAGCGAGCAATAAGGTCTCCCCTGAGCCTCCTCTTCCTCAGGCTAAGCAACCCCAGCTCCCTCAGCCTCTCCTCATGGGGCTGTGCTCCAAACCCCTCCCCAGTTTTGTTGCCCTTCTCTGGACTCATTCCAGCAACTCAACATCTATCCTAAAGATGTTGGTCCAAACCAGCTTTGACATCAGGATTAGAAGTTTACACAGATTTGAACATCTCAGCAGAAACAATGCAGGCAAAGATAACAGTTCTGAAAATGACAAGAAGTTCTTAACATGGAGCCAGAGATCAAATATCTCTACTGCTTTTCACTGAGGAGACCACCAGTTTGTCTGGACCACAGATCTCTCTAATGTTACCTGCCCTAAACGGAGTTGTTTGTTTTTCTCTTTCCCTAGGAGTAAGCGGAATATTTTTGATCAAAGCATTCAAGGCTTTAGCACATGTTTGATCTATTTATTCACCCTGCAAATAAGATAAACCTCTGAACTTAGGGTTAATAATGCAGAGAGTTAGGGGGTTGATTTTGGGTTGGGTTTTTCACCTGTTGAGGAAAGACAACAACAGACACTGAATGAAAGACTGAAAAGAATTGAGAAGTTACCAGGTATCAGGCAAGATCAGGAGCCAAACAAGAGCTGCTTGTGGTCCTTTCCCTCCAGGGGGCTTTTGGTCATGGGGCTGAGAGCCTCTTTTATAAAGTATTTCCTAAGGGGAGTGACAACTGTTGTCTCTTCTCAGCAGGCACACACTGAGCCAATCAAAACATTTCCCTTTTTTTTATTGGTGACTTCTGAGCTAACCAGAATCAAGCTGCTTTTCATTCCCTAGGTAAAATACCAGGGTTTCTCCCTGGTCCCTGTTGAAACCTTTCTTCTGGGAAATGTCCATCCTGTTGACAGCACATCACGAGTGGTGGTCAGAGGGCTCAGCACTGGGGCTGCTTCTCTTTCGCACTTTCATCAGTGATCTGGGGCTATTCAGTCTGGAGAAGAGAAGGCTCCAAGGTGACATTATTATGGCCTTCCAGTATCTGAAGGGGGCCTACAGGAAGGCTGGGGAAGGACTTCTCAGGATCTCAGGTAGTGATAGGACTAGGGGGAATGGAATGAAGCTGGAGGTGGGGAGATTCAGGCTGGATGTGAGGAGGAGGTTCTTCACCATGAGAGTGGTGAAACCCTGGAATGGGTTGTCCAGGGAGGTGGTTGGGGCCCTATCCCTGGAGGTGTTTAAGACCAGGCTGGATGAGGCTCTGCCCAGGCTGATCTAGTGTGGGGTGTCCCTGCCCATGGCAGGGGGGTTGGAACTGGATGATCCTTGTGGTCCCTTCCAACCCTGACTGATACTATGATACTGTGATCTGCACGAGAGGATTGAGTGCATCCTCAGTAAGTTTGCAGACAACACCAAGTTGGGTGGGAGTGTTGATCTGCTTGAGGATTGGAAGGCTCTACAGAGGGACCTGGTCAGGCTGGGTCAATGGGCTGAGCCAATTGTATGAGGTTCAGCAAGGCCAAGTGCCAGGTCCTGTGCCTGAGTCACAACAACCTCGTGTAAAGCTTCAAGCTTGGGAAAGAGTGGCTGGAAAGCTCTCCAGGAGAAAAAGACCTGGAGATGTTGGTCCACAGTAGCTGAGTATGAGCCAGCAGTGAGCCTAGGTATCCAAGAAGGCCAACAGCACTCTGGTTTGTATCAGCAATGGTGTGGCCAGCAGGACTAGAAAAGTGATTGTTCCCCTGTTGTCACGGTCCGGAGACATTAACTGCCTCGGTCCGGAGACACAGTTCTTTTAAATATTCCCGTGTTGTGAAATTAAAGGCACAAACGAGGCCAAAGTATCAACAGCTAGACTATTTATTACATAAATAAGAAAGGGAGAGGGAGAAAATAGAGAAAGTGGACATAAGAAGGGAAAGGGAGAAAAGAGAGAGAGAGAGAGAGAGGGACGAGAGATAGAAGAGGAAAGGAATTATATTACCACACCCCTCATCCCCCCCAGGACAGTTAAAGTCTGTGGAGGAAAGGTGCTGCAGGAGATGTTTGGTTTGTAGAGAAACCGTGGTGAGGCTTTTGCTGGAGAACAGCTGTGGTCCTCTGGGGAGATGTTGGGTTGATACAGGAACAGTGCTGAGGCTCCTCTGGGCAGCCTGGGTCTGTAGAGAAAGGATGCTGAGGCTTGGCTGGAGCTGTGGTCCTCCGGGCAGCTTCTTTTCTCCGGAGCAGCATTGTCCCGGCTTCTCAGCGGCCTGGCCCGTCTCCTGTGTTTTCCTTCATCTCCGTTTTTCTCCCCGTTTTTCTCCTCTGTTTCTCTCCTCTGTTTCTCTCTACAAACCAGCAGTTGCTCAAGTCTTTTATACAGTTTTTTTAGTCCTTAGGTATGTAGTCAAAATATTGTCCCTCAGGAATTCCAGTGGCAGGAAATCTGTGTGTTTGGGCAAGACCCTGGCTGGAGGAGGGGGGAATCTCCGTCTACCCTGTCTCCATCCAGACAAAGCTCAGGAAACAGGTGGTGATTATCTTGCCCTAAAGGTGTGATGGCTGGGTCCTTGGGTCCATTGTTGTAGTCCCGTGTTATCACGATGCAATCACAAGCTGATTTGCATCCAGGATTGGTGGACAGGATTCTTTCCACCTTCTTTGCAGTGGCTCTGCTATCACTTTATCTTTGTTGACTCACATAGAGAGAGACAAACTTATTAGACCCTCACACCTGTACTCAGCACTGGTGAGGCTTCACCTCAAATACTGGGTTCAGTTTTGAGCCCTTCACTCCAAGAAGGACCTTGAGGTGCTGGAGTGGGTCCAGAGAATATCAATGAAGCTGGTGAAGGGTCCAGAGCACGAGCCTTATGAGGGACAACTGGTGGTGTTTACTCTGGAGAAAAGGAGTCTCAGCTGAGACCTTACTACCTTCTACTGCTATCTGAAAGGAGGTTGTAGGAAGTAACAAGAAACGGGACAGGAGGAAAAAGGCTCAAGCTGAGCCAATAGAGGTTCAGATTGGACATCAGGGAAAATCTGATCACTGAAAGGGTTGTCAAGCCCTGGAACAGGCTGCCCAGGGAAGTGGTGGAATCACCATCCCTGGGACATGCTTTAGTGGTGATCTGGCAATGCTGGGCTAACAGCTGGACTTGAGGGTCTTAAAGGTCTTTTCCAGCAATCCTATGAATTGATGACTCTCTGACAACCTGTGCTGGGTTGAGGTTTGCCCCCAGCATTAACTTATGCCAGACCAGCTCAGTTAGAAGCAAATGAAGCTGTATTTACAAGCAAAGACTGCATTCTACAATGGAATGCAGCAGTTACAGGAGTTACAACATTATTGTGGTAGGTTGGGAGGGCAAGGCCAAGAAGCCTCCTCCCTTCCCCCTTGTAAGGTAAAGGGAAAGAAACTTGAAGGGAAAGGGAAAAAAAAAACTCACAAGCTGAATTAGCAAAAGCAGTGGAGCTATATTTACAAAGCAGTGTAGGATTTGCAGGGGGATATTTACAAATTTACAATATCTACAATATATACAAAGATATACAACAGAGTAACACAGAAATGAGAGTAACCCCCCCCCTCGGCAGAGAGGGGGTTCCCCACCTCCGCTCTCCCCTCTCACCCCCCCTTTTCCCAGAGTGGGATAGAAGAGAGAGAGAGCTAAAGAAAGAAGTTAAAAGCAGTTTTGTGTTAATTGGAAAAGCAGTTAATACAGGCCTGTATCTGGACTTCAAGGCCGAGGCCTTGGCAGAAAGCCCAGCACAGAGATAGCTGCAGAGCTGCTGCACCGTGGAAAGGCGGAAGCAAGACTGAAGATAAGGTGCTGGAAAAACCCAGTATAGTCCCAGCTCAGAAGGTGCTTCCTCCCACTTCACCAATGAAATTATTTTAGACTATTCCTTCCGTTTACCAACTTCCGTCCACCATATTCCCTTTCTTAAGGGGGCAACGTCAACCGGCCACAATTATAAAGATATTTACAATTAGCAAACAACAAAAAAACTCCCCTGGTCAAGAGACCAGGGAAAGCTGTCACCGGCTGAGGCTGTGCCTTTAAGAAAGGGAATATGGTGGTCGGAAGTTGGTAAACGAAAAGATGGATCTAAACTAATTTCATTGGTAGAGTGGGAGGAAGCACCTTCTGAACTGGGAGTGCAGGAGGGTATCCTGGGCATTCCGGCACTTTTATTGTCAGTCTTGCTTCCGCTCATCCTTAGGGCAGCAGCTCTCTGTTCTGGGCTTTCGGCCAAGGCTTGACCTTGAAACTGATAAACTGCAAGGCCTGTATTAACTGCTTTCCAATTAACACATAACTGCTTCTAACTTTTTTTCCCTTTTCTCTCTCTTTCTAACCTGCTCTGGGGAAAGGGGGGAGAGAGGGGAGAGCGGAGGTGGGGAACCCCCTCAGCAGAGGGGGGAACTCTCATTTCTGTGCTACTCTGTTGTATATCTTTGTATATATTGTAAATATTGCAAATTTGTATATATTCCCCTGCATATCCTACATTGCTTTGTAAATATACAGCACCCATTGCTTTGCTAATTCAGCTGTGAGTTTTTTTTTCCTTTCCCTTCAATTTTTCCTGCCCTTTACTTTACAGGGAGGAGGGAGGAGGCTTTTTGGCCTTACCCTTCCAACCCTCAAACATTTATTTTTTTTCCATGGCTTACCCAACGCGGGGCAGATAATTAGTTTAATTTATTACTTGATTGATTTAGTGTTTTCTAGCTGAATTAGCAAACATGAAGGTGTTGTGGTTTGTGGAGCGATTATTCTTTTCAGTTTTTGGGGCTCTGGTTTAGAGATATTGTTTGGGTTTGATTTTGGATTACCTGGGTAAATATTTGGTGTGGACAATTTATCTGTGGGTTATGTATAGAGTTAGATTATGGTATGGAAAATGTAATGATTTATTATGGCCAGCGAGATACAGAAATGTTACCTCCACCACTCCCCCAATTGAGATGAAGGGTTTTAAGATTCTGCCTGAGGAGAGAAAACTTTAGGTGATGCCTGGGATCCAAAGGTGATTTATTTGGTGTCTGTAATTCTGCTGGTGGTGATAATTATCGTGTATCTCCTGATTTCTTTGCAGCGAGAGAGAAAGGTTTCCAGACCGTGTTTTGTTATTAAAACTAGATCAAAGAGAAAACGCCGTGGCTCTCGATCAGTCCCAGAGTCATCTAGTGATGAGGAATTTGCAGAATCTGTGTCAGTTAAAAAGAGGGCTAAAAAGTTAATTGGTAAAGCAGCTCTAAATGACTTTGCTGCTGATTCTGGCAAGCTGCCAAGGGTGGCGGCTGGTATCAACATGGCACCTACTCCTTCTCCTCCTCCTTCTTCTCTGTCGGCCATTAACGGAGCAATGTCACTTCCGCCCACTCTCTCGGTGGGACCAGAAGTCACTGCCCCAGCAGCTGATTTATCTCAGGACCTGTCAGCTTCTATTAAGGTGGCTGTAAATTCAAACACAGCTCCAGTTAAGGTGGCTGTTTTAAAGACTAGAGGTGGAAAGGCCAAAGATGGAGAAGAAGAGGTGGAGACTGATCCTGGTGAGGGGCCCTCTACTCTAAGAAATCCTGCTGAGGAGGAAGAGAAGGTTTGTTTTAAAGATCTAGCTAACCTAGTGAGATCAAAGCAGGATAGAGATGAAGCAAGGAAAGGAGCTGGCAAAGGTGGTTCTCAGCTTAAAGAGATCCTTGAGAAAATGACTGCAGGATTATTAGGACAAAAAGTTCAGGGAGAGGAAGAAGAAGATGATATTTTAGAATGTTCCTCACCGCGTGAGGAATTGCGAAATGTCTGTAAAGATTTCACCAGGGCAGATAAGGAGCCAGTTCTAGCTTGGCTTAGTAGGTGTTATGATACAGGTGCTCCAGCTCTAACAGTTGGAGACAAGTCAGCAGCTCAGTTAGGAACTCTCTCAAGGGATAATGGAATAGATAGACATCTAGGCAAGGTTCTCGGTAAGGTTAATCTGTGGATACGCCTTTTAATGGCGGTTGCCCTGAGATACCCTTCCCGAGATGATCTTCCATGGAATCCTAAACCCTGGACTACCATAGATGAGGGAATTAAGCGCTTGAGAGAATTTGCTGTTAGAGAGCTACTCTATGGTGAACATGAAACTTTGAATCCTGATGACATTCCTGTGGGTATTGGTCTTGCTAAAAAGATCATCAAACTTGCTCCTTCTAATTATGCAAACATTCAGGCAAGCAGAATTGTGTCAAGAAGTTATGGTGGAGCTTCTCCTACGGTTGGCCAATTCAGTGATCAAATGAGACAATTGGAGGATAGCATGACACGTGTTTCTTTGGTTTCAGCCATTGAAACTCTGTCTGGAAAAATTGAGAGTTGCATGAAGGATCCGAAAGATTCCATATACCAATTGGCACAGAAGGATAATTACAATTCTTCCTCCAGGTGGGTGCAAGTTTCATCTGTGAGGAATAAACGTCCTCCAAGGAGGTCATTCCAAAACAGACCACCAAGGCAATCACGTAGAACTATTTGGATAACTCTGCGTGATCAGCTTGGTGAGAAAAATTTAGCACAAGCAACCTGGCTGGTGAATAGTAGAGGTTCAGTGAACCGAGCTGGACCTGCACATTCAGATCTGCTACGGAAAGTAGAAGGTGATAGAGTTCCTGTTGTTAGAGAAAAGAATTTGTTAGGTAAAACTGTTTGGGTATTTTCACCCTCAGGAGAGGCTAAGCCTGTCCGAGGGGTGGTTTCAGCTGAAGGTCCGGGTCACACTTATTGGGTAATGCAAGAGAATGGTGAAATTCAGTGTATTCCACAAAGAAATTTAACTTTAGCAGAAAGAGTTTAATTTCAAACTGTTGTACAGCTACATCGCGTCCAAAGGAAGAATCAACGAGGAATTTACGGTGCACGAACCCTGAGATCCCTGAGAGCCCTGAGTCAACTAAGAGGCCCTGAGAATCCCTGTTTCCCTTTTCTTCGCTTCGTTGGTGAAGAAATGAACTGTTTTCCATTTTTCTCATTTTCTGATTTTCTTGGACTTTTGAATCATCTACATCTGAGCATAGCCGGAATGGACTATGAACTTTACTTATGAACTGTAAATATCATTTTCGATTGGATGGACAGTATGGACAGCCAATGAAATTGTTTAGAAGGGGTGGACTGTCACCGGCTGAGGCTGTGCCTTTAAGAAAGGGAATATGGTGGTCGGAAGTTGGTAAACGAAAAGATGGATCTAAACTAATTTCATTGGTATAGTGGGAGAAAGCACCTTCTGAACTGGGAGTGCAGGAGGGTATCCTGGGCATTCCGGCACTTTTATCTTCAGTCTTGCTTCCGCTCATCCTTAGGGCAGCAGCTCTCTCTGTTCTGGGCTTTCGGCCAAGGCTTGACCTTGAAATTGATAAGCTGCAAGGCCTGTATTAACTGCTTTCCAATTAACACATAACTGCTTCTAACTTTTTTCCCCTTTTCTCTCTCTTTCTAACCCACTCTGGGGAAGAGGGGGAGAGAGGGGAGAGCGGAGGTGGGGAACCCCCTCAGCAGAGGGGGGAACTCTCATTTCTGTGCTACTCTGTTGTATATCTTTGTATATATTGTAAATATTGTAAATTTGCATATATTCCCCTGCATATCCTACATTGCTTTGTAAATATACAGCACCCATTGCTTTGCTAATTCAGCTGTGAGTTTTCTTTTCCTTTCCCTTTAATTTTTCCTGCCCTTTACTTTACAGGGGGGAGGGAGGAGGCTTTTTGGCCTTACCCTTCCAACCCTCGACAAAAGCTCTCTGCTTCTCCCTCCCTGCCTCCCCTACCCCCCTGTACAAAGGGGACAATAGAGAGGAGCAGGGAAGTTAGATTTAGCCAGTGCCAGCTGAATAGAATAGAATAGAATAGAATAGAATAGAATAGAATAGAATAGAATAGACCAGGTTGGAAAAGACCTTTGAGATCATTGAGTCAAACCTATCACCCAACACCATTTAATCAACTAAACAATGGCACCAAGTGCCCCATCCAGCCTCTTCCAAACACCTCCAGTGATGGTGACTCCACCACCTCCCTGGGCAGCACATTGCAATGGCCAATCTCTCCTTCTATGAAGAACTTCTTCCTAACATCCAGCCTAAACCTCCCCTGGCACAGCTTGAGACTGTGTCCTCTTGTTCTGGTGCTGGTTGCCTGGGAGAAGAAACCAACCCCCACCTGGCTGCAACCTCCCTTCAGGTAGTAAATCTGTAACTCAGTTTTTAACGGGATATACTAAAACGACCACACCACCTCAGGTTATTCCTGCAATATCTCTTGTGACACTCCAGTCCATGGAAGATACGTTAAGCCACCGTGGTGTGTGTGTCAAACATCTTGGGACACGAACTCAACCGCTGCTGCCTAGGAACAACGTTCTCCACTGCAGTACAAAGCATCTGTGCCCTTTGTACTCCCAGTCAGCTTTTCTGTTCCACAAACACAGAATGCAAGAACACAGAGTGGACAAACAAAACTAACACCAAAGTCTGTTGGCCACTAAGGATATCTCAGCAATGACCATAACATATGAAGAAAGAAGGTGAATGCATCATAATTGTGTCTCTGTAGTCTCTTCCAGCTGATGGAAATTGCATCTCAGTTTAGGGAAGTCCAGTGCCAAAGCCTGCCTCTGGACGAATAGAATAGAATAGAATAGAATAGAATAGAATAGAATAGAATAGAATAGAATAGAATAGAATAGAATAGACCAGACCAGACCAGACCAGACCAGGTTGGAAGAGACCTTCAAGATCATCGAGTCCAACCTGTCATCCAACACCACCTAATCAACTAAGCCATGGCACCAAGCACCCTATCAAGTCTCCTCCTAAACACCCCCAGTGATGGCGACTCCACCACCTCCCTGGGCAGCACATTCCAATGGCAAATCTCTCTTTCTGTGAAGAACTTCTTCCTAACATCCAGCCTAAACCTCCCCTGGTGCAGCTTGAGACTGTGTCCTCTTGTTCTGCTGGTGGCTGCCTGGGAGAAGAGACCAACTCCCACCTGGCTACAACCTCCCTTCAGGTAGTTGTAGACAGCATTAAGGTCTCCCCTGAGCCTCCTCTTCTCCAGGCTAAGAAATCCCAGCTCCCTCAGCCTCTCCTCACAGGGCTGTGCTCCAAACCCCTCCCCAGCTTTGTTGCCTTTCTCTGGACACGTTCCAGCAACTCAACATCTTTCTTAAAGTGGTTGCTTCACAGCTTGCCAAGGGTTTGTAGTTGAGTTGCTTTCCAACTGCCACTGTTGCTCAATCTGATTCCTCAAGGAACTAAAGATGCATGGTTAATTCTTACCATGCCCAAGGTCCCACGTGAAGTAATGTCATGAACTTGTGTGTTGGGTGTTGGGTGACAGGTTGGACTTGATGATCTTTGAGGTCTCTTCCAACCTTATTGACTCTATGATTCTATGATTCTAAGACTTGCAGCCCAGTTGCCAAGCCCAGAGGAAGCAGGGGCAGCTCACTCTGCACTGCTGCATGAAACAACAAGGAGCAACTGTGATTTCCAAGCAGATTTTGACCAAGTCAGGCCTCAGCAGGGTTCCATGGGGCCAGTCAAGGCCAGCAGGACTGTTCCATGGCTGGATCTCATGTGCTGTTCTGCAAATTGTACATGCTGTGAGAGCAAGAGTTGGGTAATTGTACCAAAGGTCTGTCAGCCCTTCCTGTCACTTGCACAGGGGACACTGGAGGAAGAGGATGGCAGAAAGAAGGTGAAGGATCATTATGGCTTCAAGTTGGCTGAGGATATCCCAACAGCAGAGGTAAGCTGGAGCATGATGGAGGTGGTATATAGACACACAGGGTTTAGCCCAGTTGCCTTCACCACTTAGGGCAGTTTGTGGTGCTCCAGACTGACTGAGATCTTCACCTGAGGCTAGTGGACAAGGATCAGAAAAGAGGAAGCCAAGGCTATCTGGAGCAGATGGGCAGCTCAGGCAACATCTGGCTAAGGGTGAGCTAAAGAATTGAGACCTGGCTGCTCACAGAGGATAGGAGTCTGTGGCATGCTGAGTGCTAAAAAGCCAGCTGGGACTTAGAGTTCTTCCACATGGTCACAGAATCAGAGTGTTAGGGGTTGGAAGTGAACTCCTGAGATCATCAAGTCCAACCCCCCCACCCCAAACTGAAGTGGAACCTCCTGTGCTGTAGTTTATATCCATTGCCCCTTGTCCTGTCACAGAGTGCAACCAAGAAGAGCCTGCCCCCTGCTTCTTGACACTCAGCCCTCAAACATTTATAAACTTTTATTATATCCCCTCTCAGTCTTCTCCTCTCAAGACTAAACAGCCCCAGGGCTCTCAGGCTTTCTTCATAGGAGAGATGCTCAAGTCTTGCAACCACCCTCACAGCTCTCTGTTGGACTCTCTCCACCAGATCCCTGTCCCCCTTGAACTGGGGAGCACAGAGCTGGACCCAGTATTCCAGGTGTAGTCTCATCAGGGCAGAGTAGAGGGGGAGGAAAACCTCTCTAGGTTTGCAGTACTGCAGAGAAAGGAAATGAAGCAAGAGGAAGTTAATTACATTAATGACTATATTTTTAAAGTGATAGCATCCAAGGTGGGTGGGACTCAGGGCCAGGAGTTTTTCCAGGACCTGATGCAGGCTGTCAGATCCTGGGCTGGATCAGGAGAAGTGTGGCCAGCGGGTCAAGGGAGGTGATTCTCCCCCTCTGCTCAGCTCTGGTGAGACCACACCTGGAGTACTGCATCCAGTTCTGGAGCCTCTATTACAGGAAGGATCTGGAGGTGCTGGAAATTTTGTTAGAGATTTCGAGCACAAAAGTAGACAAATTTAAATCATAGAAATCATCGAATCAATAAGTTTGGGAAAGACCTCAGAGACCATCAAGTCCAACCTGTCACCCAACACCTCCTGACTACTAAACCATGGCTTCAAGTGCCACATGCAATCCCCTCTTGAACACCTCCAGGGGCGGTGACTCCACCATCTCCCTGGGCAGCACATCCCAATGGCAAATTACTCTTTCTGGGAAGAACTTTCTCCTCACCTCAAGCCTAAACTTCCCCTGGTGCAGCTGAAGACTGTGTCCTCTTGTTCTGGTGCTGGTTGCCTGGGAGAAGAGACCAACCCCCACCTGGCTACAACCTCCTTTCATGTAGTTGCAGACAGCAATAAGGTCTCCCCTGAGCCTCCTTTTCTCCAGGCTAAACAACCCCAGTCTCAAGCTGCACCAGGGGAGGTTTAGGCTGGATGTTAGGAAGAAGTTCTTCACAGAAAGAGAGATTTGCCATTGGAATGTGCTGCCCAGGGAGGTGGTGGAGTCGCCATCACTGGAGGTGTTTAGGAGGAGACTTGATAGGGTGCTTGGTGCCATGGCTTAGTTGATTAGGTGGTGTTGGATGACAGGTTGGACTCGATGATCTTGAAGGTCTCTTCCAACCTGGTCTATTCTATTCTATTCTATTCTATTCTATTCTATTCTATTCTATTCTATTCTATTCTATTCTATTCTATGCTATGCTATGCTATGCTATGCTATTCTATTCTCAGACCAACCAATGGGACTGACATTTGCCCAACTTCAATATTTTATACACTTAAATATACACCACAAAATGACTACTGGCACTAGTGCTGTATAAAGTTCACCTCGAGTACTACATCCAGTTCTGGGGCTGCTGTTACAAGATCTGGAGGTGCTGGAACATGGCCAAAGAAGGGCCACAAGGATGGTCAGAGGGCTGGAGGTCCTCTCCTATGAGGACAGACTGAAAGAATTTGGGCTGTTCAGTCTGGAGAAGAGAAGGCTCCAAGGAGAGGTTGGGAGGGACCTCAAGGATCATCTAGTTCCAACCCCACTGCCATGAGCAGGAATCCCTCACACTAGATCAGGTTGCTCAGAGCCTCATCCAGCCTGGCCTGGCCTCATCCTTGAGGGATAAGGCTTCCACCACGTCCCTGGGCAACCTGTTCCAGTCTCTCACCACCCTCATGGGGAAGAATTTCTTCCTAACATCCAATCTGAATCTACCCATTTCTAGTTTTGCTGCATCCCCCCTAGTCCTCCCCCCAAATAAATTGCCAGATGAGCTCTGTTTGGGATGTCACTACCTGACACCCTGAAGAGTCTCTCAGATGCTTTCTTGTAGCCCCGTTCAGATACTGGAAGGCCACAATAAGGTTTCCTTGCAGCCTTCTCTTCTCCAGACTGAACAGCCCCAACTCTCTCAATGTGTTCTACATTTAGTAGTTCTACATTTCCTCCTTGAGTAGACAAATGTTTGCCAGTCTAGGAAAGCAGGTACAAATCTGAGTCTACTGGAAATCAAAGATGGAGATAGCTTAAACTTCTCTGAAGCCTCCCAAACAGCCTCGGATGATGCATGTGCTTTAAATGCACCTAAAGTACAAGGGCTATATAGAGTTCAGGCAAAGACCCAGTCACAACTGATGATTGCCCACCACCACCACCAAAACAAGAGGTCTACTGATCTACAACTGTGAGAAGAGAAAGCTCTCACATTGCAAGGTTGTGTCCTCAGTGTCAGGTTAAGAATTGTCTCAGTACACAGGAGCATCTTTTTTTTCATCATGTTATCATGTGGCTGAAATGCAAGATGCTAGAAAGAGACCACCAGGAAGACTATCAAGGACCTTGATGGAAGGTCTTAGAGATCAGGACCATGACTAGGTTAGGGGACTTCTAATATGGCAGTCAAGAAGAAGTTCTAGATCACAGAGGTAATCTAAACCTCAGCACTGGACTCCAATGGACTTCCCTGTGCCCTTTTAGCCTACATCTCATCTCTTTTCAATCTCACCTGGAGAAGCCTGGAAGAGGAAGAAGATAATAGCAACGAGGAAGAAAAGGATTTTCATGGCTGCCAGTTGGTTGTCTTTGCAGATATGAAGCCACTCCAAGACAGATAGAAGATGAGTCTGAGGCAGAATATAAGTAGTCCCTCTGCTTATAAAGGCTCTGAGATGGAGCTATGCAGAGAACTGAGGGGGTGGAGGACTGATTGTCTAAGGAACAGTGAGTTCAATGCCCTATCACTGTGCAGATTGGTGATGTATGAAGATGTTGCAACCTAACACATTGGGAGATGCCTCATCTGAGCAATGATCAAACCAGGGTGGCTGAGCAGCCAAATTACTCTGTGCATCCGTGCCTCATGCCAGCTGGTGGGCTGTGCCCAGGCACGAGAGAGGATTGGAGGAGGAGGGAGGTGTGTTCCTGTCATCCACAGTTCTGTAAACCAGGCAGATCTGCTGATGCTCCGTGGCTCTGGGCCATGATCTTGTGACAGCTCATCCTACCCCCCAGCCATCAGGTACAGTGAGATTAGCAAAGATAGGGCAGCTGGCCTGCAGGGCTGTGTGAAACAAGGAGGAAACACACCCTCCTTGAATGCAGGAAAGGATCAGAGCTTCGGTTCTTGCTTGGATCAGAGCTGTGAGGCTTCAGCTGAAGAAGTCAGGGAAGGAGTGAAGGAGTTGTGGATATTTCCCCTTCTTGCTTTGAAATCAGCAGATGTGGCAGCAGCTGAAGTGTTCAAGATGTTCTTTTAGCATGGGTCAGAGTTCTGTTACTCTCTGCTTCTTGTATTTGTGGCCAAGGATTTGTACCAAATCTTGAAGTCATTAGGCAGAAAGCAGTGTGAGGAACACCACTGTTGTGACACACTGTCATAGGAGACTGCATCCCAGTTCCCTTTCTTCAACAGCTAAGCTTTGTCCTGAAAATTATGAGGTTATGCTGCTCACTGCTGCTACAGGCATTGAAGTAGAACAGAACAGAACAGAACAGAATAGAATAGAATAGAATAAAATAGAATAGAATAGAATAGAGCAGGTTGGAAGAGACCTTTGAGATCAAGTCCAACCTATCACCCAACACCACCTAAGCAACTAAACCATGGCATCAAGCACCCCACCCAATCTCTTCCTAAACACCTCCAGTGATGGTGACTCCACCACCTCCCCGAGCAGCCAATCTCTCTTTCCAATGGCCAAACTCTCTTTCTGCAAAGAACTTCTTCCTAACATGCTTCTTCCTAACATGCTTCATCAGCATGCTGGAGTGCAGGCTCCCAGCTGCAGAGTGCTTCAGCCTGGCACTTGGAATAGAGGGGGAAGGAGAGAACACCTGTGTCAGGTGTGACCAGGTGAACTTCCTCCTCGGTCTGGTGGCAGAGCTGAAGGATGAAGTGGCCAACCTGAAAGAGGAGGTGTCTAGGCTGAGGTCAATAAGGGAAAGCAAAAGGGAGTTAGATTTGTGGGAGAAGGCTCTGCAGATCTCCCCTGCTGAGGGAAGGGTCCCCAGAAATGGGGAGGGATGGATACAGGTCCCTGCCAGGGGTGGCAGGAGAAATCCATCCCGGCCCTCTCCTCCTCCTCCGCTGCCCTTGCATAATAAGTATGAGGCCCTGCAGGACGAGGGTGGTGGGGATGAGAGGGCTGAGGATCAGCCATCCGGAGTGGAGACTGAGGCCAAGAGGTCCCCACCAACTATAACGACCAGCTCCACAAAGAAAAGGAGAAGGGTTATAGTTGTTGGGGGCTCTCTCCTGGGGGGTACTGAGGGATCCATATGTCGTCCCGACCCATCCCACAGGGAGATCTGCTCCCTACCCAGGGCACGGGTTAGGGACATCGCAAGGAGACTCCCTAAATTAATCCAGCCCACTGACTATTACCCTCTGCTGGTAGTACAAGCTGGGAGTGATGAAATCGACAAGAAAGGCACCAGGGCAATTAAAAAAGAATTCAAGGCCCTCAGACAATTGATTGATGGGGCAGGAGATCAAGTGGTGTTCTGCTCAGTTCCCTCAGTGGCAGGGGTGTACGCTGAGAGGAATGGGAGAACCCATACCATCAACAATTGGCTCAGGGGATGGTGCCAGCAGCAGAATTTTGGTTTCTTTGATCATGGGGCAACATTTACTGCACCAAACCTGCTGGGTCCTTACGGGGTGCATTTATCTAGAAAGGGTAAGAGAGTCCTAGCACTAGAGTTGGCAGGGCTCATTAGGAGGGCTTTAAACTAGGTCTGAAGGGGGTAGGTGAGGAAATCGGTCCCTCTGCAGAGGAAAGAGTAGGGCACAAGGTAGGGTCAATTGAGAAGTCGGGAGCCCAGCTGCAGTGCATGTACACCAATGCACGCAGCATGGGCAATAAGCAAGAGGAGCTGGAAGTCCTGGTCCACCAGGGTGACTATGATGTAGTCGCCATCTCAGAAACATGATGGGATAACACGCACAATTGGAGTGCTGCACTGGGGGGTTACAGGCTCTTTAGGAGAGACAGGCGAGGGAGAAGAGGAGGAGGGGTGGCTTTGTATATTAGGGAGTCACTTTCTGCTACAGAACTTGAAGTAGATAAAGAAGGGATTGAGAGCCTGTGGGTTAAAATCGGAGGGCAGCCTAACTAATCTGACATCCTGGTTGGAGTCTGTTATAGACCACCCAACCAGGATGAGGAGGCTGACGAATTATTCTACAAGCAATTGGAGGCTGTCTCAAGGTCATCAGATCTTGTCCTTGTGGGCGACTTCAACCTGCCAGATATCTGCTGGAAACTTAATTCAGCAGAGAGGAGGCAGTCCAGAAGATTCCTGGAGTGCATGGAGGACTGCTTCCTGATGCAGCTGTTAAGTGAGCCTACCAGGGGTCAGGCTCTGCTTGACCTGCTGTTCTCCAATAGGGAAGGGCTGGTGGGAGATGTGATCATGGGAGGCTGCCTAGGGTGCAGTGACCACGAGATAGTGAAGTTTTCAATATGCAGGGAGATAGGGAGGAGCACCAACAGAACCTTCACCTTGGACTTCCGGAGGGCAAACTTCAGCCTGTTTAAGAGACTTATTTGTAAAATTCCCTGGGTAAAAGCTCTCAAGAGCCGAGGGGTCCAGGCTGGTTGGGCCTACTTCAAACAGGAGCTCTTGAAGGCACAGGAACTGGCAGTTCCCATGTGCTGAAAGATGAGCCGGCAGGGAAGACGACTGGCCTGGATGAGCAAGCAGCTCCTGGAGGATTTAAGGGGAAAAAGAGGCTGTATCACCTTTGGAAGGAGGGGAAGGCTTCTCGAGGTATGTTTAAGGAAGCTGTTAGATTATGTAGGAAAAAAATTAGAGAGGCAAAGGCCCAGTTGGAACTTAAGCTGGCCACCTCTGTGAAAGATAATAAAAAGCATTTTTACAAATACATTAATGCTAAAAAGAAGGGCAAGAAGAACCTGCACTCCTTATTGGACCTGGAGGGGAACACAGTGACTGAAGATGAGGAAAAGGCTGAGGTCCTGAACACCTTCTTTGCCTCAATTTTTAACAGCAAGGCAGGAGGAGTTAAGGACGGGTGGCCTCCTGAGCTGGGTGACGGGGTCAGGGAGCAGTGTAATGCCCCGGAAATCCATGAGGAATTAGTTTGGGACCTGCTGAGCTACTTGGACACACACAACACCATGGGACCAGATGGGATCCATCCTAGGGTGCTGAGAGAGCTGGCAGATGTGCTGGCCAAGCCGCTCTCCATCATTTTCCTCCAGTCCTGGCTCACCGGTGAGGTCCCAGATGACTGGAAACTGGCCAGTGTGGTCCCCATCCATAAGAAAGGTCGGATGGAGGAACCTGGAAACTACAGGCCAGTCAGCCTGACCTCAGTGCCAGGGAAAATGATGGAGCAGATTATCCTAGCAGCAATAACTGTGCACCTGAAGGATGGCCAAGGGCTCAGGTCCAGCCAACATGGATTTAGGAGGGGCAGGTCCTGCCTCTCCAACCTGATCGCCTTCTGTGATCAGGTGACCCATCTGGTGGATGTGGGGAGGCCTGTGGATGTGGTCTACCTGGACTTCAGCAAGGCCTTTGACACCGTCCCCCACAGCAAACTGCTGGCTAAGCTGTCAGCTTGTGGCTTGGACCACAACACTGTGCTGGGTTAGGAACTGGCTGGAGGGCCGAGCCCAGAGAGTGGTAGTGATGCACTGAATTTAGGGAGCAATGCTCAGCTGATAGAAGAACAAAATGGACAGCAGGAGACAAAACAACAATTAAACTCAAATCACTGCTGTTACTACGTATTGATACAGCCCTGCCTTCGAGGAAAAGCTACCTTCGGCTGTGAATTCGGCGGCGACCCCCCCCTTCTACCCCTGTCTCTGTACCTACGGTGGCTTTGCTGAGACAGCCACACTTCCCCCCCCCCCTTCTCTTTCTGATAAGACTCTAGTTTATAAAAGTTGTGTTCTGATTTAAAGCAACAGAACTAATTTCATTATTACTGATTGTAGTGTGTTCAATAGATTTGTTATTTTGATGTTAAGTTTTACCAGTAAGCATAATTAATAGTAAGTATTTAGTAACTATAAGTATTTAGTAATTATAGTAAGGTATAGGTATTTAGTAATGAGTTCCAATTTTAAGTCTGTCTTTTGGTTCGAACCTTATTCTTTGATGTAGTGAAGGATACTTATGATCAGGATTGTGCCCCAAACATTTGGGTAGGATATATTTCTGTATGTGTTAACCCTCCTTTGTCCCCCCCTCCTTTCTGGAGGCAGCAGGGGGGATCCTGGCGCCACTGAGTCCAGGTAAACAGCCTACCTGGGCGTGGTCTCACCCCTGCAGTACTAGAGGCAGGCTATATGTTTGTTTCCCCGAGTATAGCATATACTCAGCCCGTAGCTGGTAGTTCATTGGTTAATGTTTGCGTTGGCAACAGATGCTTATTGGGCCAGTATTCACTGGGGCAAATGGTAAATATGGGTTGTTTGGCAAATGAGCCCCCCACCTCGGTGTTGGAGCCTGTGTGTGCGTGCGTGCCAGCCAGTGCTTCGGGAGGCCTCGTGGTCCTTTTGCCACCGTCACCCAGCTGCGGGCGGTGCCGTGGACAGCACTCCGTGGGATCAACCGCTGCGTGATCCATCGTAGGAGAAAACCTGGTAGCCTGTTTTTTGTGTGTGCCTAAGCATTTCAAAGGAGCTCCATGTAATATAGTTAAGGAATGTAGTAAATAAGGTTTTAATTTTAGAAAGTGTTCTTTAGTTGATGTAACAACTTTATATCTTTTTAGACATTAATTTGATGGTTTAATTTTAACATTGTTCTTTAAGTTTTTAAGGATTTTTGGTATTAGCATAAGTTAAGGGTTTGTTATAGGTATATTATAGAATGAAATTTTTAGTGCTTTCTGTGTATTCGTAATAGCTTTAAGAATTATATACATTGAAAAAAAAAAAGAAAAGAAAAAGGCGTATTTTATAACTAAGGTTAATAATGTCAAACAGTTCAAGGGAAAGTCAAAGTAAATTAAAGACTTTGATGGGATGTGTTGTTACCAGGGTGGATGCAGTCTTTTATCAATATTGGGTTGTTGATTTTATTGATTGCTTTTGCTATATTGTTAATTTTACCTTGCTTGTTTTCATGTGTGAAAGGATGTTAGGTTAGAATGATATAATTTTGTTGCCTTTTGATTTTATTTGTTATAGAGTTAAACTTTGTAGAAAAAGATAAACTTTATTATAACGTGTGTCAACAATTAACAATAACCAGTAGTTAACAGGAACTGTGGAAACAACTTACAACAATTATTGAGATAACAAAGAATGGCAGTGACAAAAATAAGGATAACAGCACAGATTGAGACACTGAACAGTGAATAAACTAACACTCTAAGACGCCTTTGACCAACCACCTCCACATGTGGATGCAGCATGGTGCAATGGGTGCTGCCAGCTCTCCTCCTGAGAAAAGAAGATATCAATCAAGAAAAAAAAAAAAAGGGAATATCCTTGATTTGTTTTAAATCAACCAGAGCCTTAACAGAACTAACCTCTTTGGTTGTTGTGGAGGGCGAACAACTGCACGTCTAGGTCTCTCCTCCCTGGTGGGTGACAGTGGCCTAACAGCCTAATAGTGACAAAACATGTCAGTGTTACAGCCAAGTTAGGAAATATTGTTGGGGTTTTTATTAAAATACTGTAGAGAAACGTTACCATTGGTGGACTGGCTGGCATCTCAGAAAGCTCTGGAAATGGATCTGGGGTGGTCTCGTCCTCTCTGGCGGTGGCCATCTCTTCCACCTCGAGTGGTGACACCTCGTGATTCGGGTGTGGGAATGCGCAACCCCAGCCCTGCGCATGCGCCATAACCCTCTATGATTCAGCCATGATGCTGCGCCGCATGTTGAAATCAAGGCCACAACTAGCAAAAGGGTTTATGTTCTATATGATTGTTTTAATTGTGTTGTATGAATCTGTTAGATCATTTAGTCTCAATGCATAAGCATATTCAAGAACTGGAATGGGGAGGTGGTTGAGTCGTCGTCCCTGGAGGTGTTCAAAAGGAGATTGGACGTGGCACTTGGTGCCATGGTCTAGTTATGGGGTCTGTGTTGATAGGTTGGACTCGATGATCCTCGAGGTCCTTTCCAACCTAAGCTATACTGTGATACTGTGATACATTTGCAGATTGATAATAAAGGTTAGTTTAAAGGATTGTTTAAAACTTAGGGTTATATAGCATAATTGCTTAATGATTGTATGATTAGAGAAAATGTTTATATGGACTTATATGTTATCCCACCAGTTTGCTATAATTCTATACACCTAGAGGACAAAATAAAAATTCATTATAACATAACATGTATTTTCATTTTAGGTTGAAAACAACAAAAAGGGGAGAAGGGAGAATACGCCATAGCACAAAAGAAGTTTTAATGGTACCAATAAGAGATTAGTATTACTAGGATCAGCCAAAAAAACGCTATTATGTGTAATTTTATATTGGGCAAAGCAATGAAGCTCTTTTGCTCTTGCTGTTTGCCTGCCAGTTTTCTGTCTGATAAGCTAGAGCCTGGCCAGATCTACCTTTACAGATTAATGAAATCTTGCTACCAAACAATTTATGTTTTTTGACCATCTTAGAAAAGTAAAGATGTAACATACCTTTAGAGCAGGTTGTAAAACACAGTGCTGAAGATTAGGTTCGCTGTGTTTAGCTTTATGTCTGGCTGCTGCCTCTCCTGATAATCCTTTTTCTACTTGCCTTATGGGATAGCCTTTGGATAAGTGGCCAGTCCCATCATCCTTTTTTATGTGATTATGTAGCTTTCTTAAAACAATCATTTATGCTTTTGTTGCTTTACTTTTTGTTACTTTTGTTACCTTGTATATTGCAATGTTTACAACGCTTTCTTGATCGTTCTCTTAAGAAGGTTCTTGTCGTGCAACAGAAAGGGGGAAATGATGCACTGAATTTAGGGAGCAATGCTCAGCTGATAGAAGGAAATGTTTTAGCCCTTGTAGGCCACAGACCTTGGGAACAAACTGCAGCTATGTAGAGAGAAAAAAAGCCTTTAGCTGATTAACAACGGCTATTGTGACTCAGGAAGCCACAGAACGACCTGAGAATTAGAGCTGGTAAACATTGCAAGAGAGTCTTTTGTCTTCTCTCTGAACTTAGATAAGAGATGCTTGATCGTTTGCCTTTTGTCTAACACCTGCCTGGGCCTTCCCCTGCGATGTGTGTTCCCTGGTATTTTCTCGGCAGCCAATCACCAATCTGTAACTGTCGGACGGACACATTTAATTACCAATCACTAGTTGCTTTTGATTATGTTACCCTACATAAAGAAAATACTTTGTACAATAAAGTAGACACTTTGCTTGCATCAAGCTTTGTCTTTGTAGTGGCTACTAGTCAGCAGCCAATCCTCAAATTAAAATGGAAAACACATAATCCAGTATGGGTGGAACAATGATCGTTCAGACACGATAGGCTGCAAGTCGTTAACACCCCAATACAGAAACAATAGCAACTAGGTCACACCTTGCTAGCCACCCACCCCTACCCCCACCCCAGAAAAGGGAGGATTTTCTGGTACGACTCTTGCCAACCAAAGCTCTGCTCTGATTTAAAGCTGCAGTGATAATTTCTTCATTTCTGATTGCAATGTCCTTAAGAGATTTGTTATTTAGAGTTTTGCTAAGTTTTCCTGGTAAGCATAATGAATGGTAAGCATTTGGTATTTACAGATACCTAGTACATAGTAATTGCAGTAAGGTGTAAGTACTTAGTAATGAGCTCACATTGTAAGATTTCTTTTGGTTCGAACCTTCTTAGTTGTGTGCCATGGCATTTCAAAGGAGCTCCATGTAATATAGTTAAGATTTGTAGTATAGGTATTAATTTTAAAAAGTATTCCTTAGCTAAGGTAATGTCTTTATATTTCCTTCTTAGACATAGACTAGAAAAAATAAAAAAAAAAAAAAAGGTAAACAAAAAGGTGACATGTGCAAAGAAAAAATTTAAACATAGATATATATAACAAAAGCACAAAAACTCGGGATACAAAACATAGAGTACTAAACAGAATAGTAATAAAAAAGAAGAGCAACAAGAAAAATAAAATATTAAAACCAAAATATGACACACTTAAAAATCATAAGGATTTCTAACACAGAATAGCTATTAATAAAAAAAATAAGAATTGTTAGCAAAAAATAAAAATAAGGATTATCAAGACTACTAGATTAAAACAAACAAAAATTATACAAAGAAAATCAAGAAAATTAGAATAAAAATTATAATAAAAAAGAATTGATAGAAAAGAAGGTTAAAAAATATAATACAAAAGTTAAAATTAAAATAGAAAATAGATTAAATAAAACAAACATGCAAAATAAAAAATAATTACAATAAAGAATATAAGATAAAAAATAAAAGATTAAACACTAGATAAAAAGAAAAAATAGAAATTACAAAAATAAAAGAAATTGAAAAAGAAAAAATTGATTATAATAACAAATTAAAATACAGATTAAAAAATTACAATAACAAAATAAAAATTATAATAATGAAGGTAAAGAAATAAATTAAAAATTACAAAAAGTTAAAAATAATAATAAAAATTTAAAGAACAAAGAAAAATACAAAATAACAAAAATTAATCGGGAATAAAATATATATAAAAATTAGATTAAAATTAACAAAACAAAAAAGTTAACAAAAAACAATTTAAAAGTGTAGATAAAAAAATATATATAAGAAAATGCAATGAAGAAAAAAACACATTAAAACAGTACAGAAATAATTTAAAAACAAAAATTGAAATTAATTAAAGATTAAACAAAAGAACTAGATTAAAAGTAAAAATATTAAAAATATCAAAATAATAAATTCACAATAGAAAATAATAACTAAAAATTAAATAAAATAACAAAAAGAAACAAAATAAATAATAAAAGAAATATATTCAACATAAAATGTGAAACAACTCTAATTAGAATTAAAAAGAAAAAACTATAAAAATAATTTACAAAAAATAAAATTGAAATGAAAAGAAATTACAGAATTAAATAAAAACAATTGTAAACATGTAAAAAAAAATATATATAATGAAATCAAACAAAAATGAAATAGATTTATTGAAAGTAGATTTCAAAATATTAAAGAAATTAAGCAAAAATTAATTATAAATTTTAAAATAGCTCACATTAAAAACAAACAAAAAGCAGTCAAAATTAGTTACAAAGTATGTGGAATCATTGACTCCTGGAATGAGTCAAGGTTGGAAAGGACCACAAGGATCATTTAGTTTCAACCACTGCCATGGGCAGGGACACCTCACACTGGATCAGGCAGGCTGGAGCCTCGTCCAGCCTGGTCTTAAACACCTCCAGGCATGGGGCCTCGGCCATCTCCCTGGGCAACCCATTCCAGGGCTTCACCACTTTCACGGTGAAGAATTTCTTCCTCACATCCAGCCTGAATCTTCCCATCCCCAGCCTTGTTCCATTCTCCCTAGTCCTGTCATTTCCTGACATGCTAGGATGTCCCTCCCCAGCATTCTTGTAGGCTCTCTTCAGATACTGAATGGCCACGATCAGGTCACCTCGAGCCTTCTTTTCTGCTAACTGCAATCATCACAATAAACAACGGCAGAAGAATCAAGACCACGAGGACACAGCATTTCCCATGCAGTTGAACATCGATCACAATAACTGCTATGATAATCTGGGATCTTCTTTACCTCAGTCTTCACTGCAAGGGCCTCTAGCCACACTCCTGATGTTATGGAAGTCAAAGCCAGGGACGGGGAGGAAGAACTGCCCATTGTAAGTGCAGATCAGGTTCGTGATCATCTGAAGAACCTGAAAGTGTTCAAGTCCATGGGACCCGACAGGTTACACCCACGGGTACTGAGAGAACTGGCAGATGAGGTTGCTAAACCCCTCTCTATTATATTTCAAAAGTCCTGGCAGTCTGGTGAAGTCCCCACAGACTGGAAAAGGGGAAACATTGCCCCCATCTTCAAAAAGGGCAAGAAGGAGGAACCAGGGAACTACAGGCCAGTCAGTCTCACCTCTGTGCCTGGAAAGATCATGGAGCAGATCCTCCTGGAGTCACTACTCGCTCAAAAGAATAGTGAAGAGGTGATTTGGAACAGTCAGCATGGCTTTGCCAAGGGCAAATCCTGCCTGACCAACCTGGTGGCCTTCTATGAGCAGGTGACAAAATTAATAGATGAGGGGCGAGCAACTGATGTCGTTTACCTGGACCTGAGCAAAGCCTTCGACACTGTCCCACACCACATCCTGTTCTCCAAACTGGTGACACATGGGTTTGATGGGTGGACCACTAGATGGATAAGGAACTGGCTTGATGGCCGCACCCAAAGAGTGGCTGTCAATGGCTCCATGTCCCAGTGGAGGCCAGTGACAAGTGGAGTCCCTCAGGGATCAGTCCTGGGACCTGTCTTATTCAACATCTTTGTGGGGGACATGGACAGTGGCATTGAGTGTACCCTCAGCAAGTTTGCTGATGACACCAAGCTGTGTGGTGCAGCAGACACGCTGGAGGGAAGGGAGGCCATCCAGAGGGACCTTGACAGGCTGGAGAGGTGGGCACAGGCCAACCTCATGAAGTTCAATAAGAGCAAGTGCAGGGTCCTGCAGCTGGGTCGAGGCAATCCCAGGCACAAATACAGGCTGGGCAGTGACTGGCTGGAGGGTAGCCCTGAGGAGAGAGACTTGGGGGTGCTGGTGGACAAAAAGCTCAACATGAGCTCTCAGTGTGCACTTGCAGCCCGCAAAGCCAATCAGATCCTGGGCTGCATCAGGAGAAGTGTGGCTAGCAGGTCGAGGGAGGTGATCCTCCCCCTCTACTCAGCCCTGGTGAGACCCCACCTGGAGTACTGTGTCCAGTTCTGGAGCCCCTATTACAAGAGGGATGTGGAGGTGCTGGAACGTGTCCAGAGAAGGGCCACGAGGATGATCAGAGGGCTGGAGCACCTCTCCTATGAGGACAGACTGAAGGAGTTGGGGCTGTTCAGTCTGCAGAAGAGAAGGCTCCGAGGAGACCTAATTGTCGCCTTCCAGTATCTGAAGGGGGCCTACAGGAAGGCTGGGGAAGGACTTCTCAGGATCTCAGGTAGTGATAGGACTAGGGGGAATGGAATGAAGCTGCAGGTGGGGAGATTCAGGCTGGATGTGAGGAGGAGGTTCTTCACCATGAGAGTGGTGAAACCCTGGAATGGGTTGTCCAGGGAGGTGGTCGAGGCCCCGTCCCTGGGGGTGTTTAAGAGCAGGCTGGATGAGGCTCTGTCCAGCCTGATCTAGTGTGGGGTGTCCCTGCCCATGGCAGGGGGGTTGGAACTAGATGATCCTTGTGGTCCCTTCCAACCCTGAATGAAACTATGAAACTATGAAACTATAATCAAACAGCATCACTCAGAAGAATGTACCACAGCATCATGTGAATTAGGACTGAATATTGTCGTTGCTTGATAACTTTGTATTCTCTCTTATTAACTAAGTGTGCCTCTGAATGTAGACATCCTAGAGGATACAGTTTCATCTTTACATTTTGCTTAGTAGAGATTATTAAAAAAAAAAAAAAAAAAAAAAAAGGGGGAAAAGAGAGAATACCCCATAGCAAAAAATTAGCTCATGGCAACCCTAGAAATGCTGTAACCCTAGAAACATCAACCCTAGAAAGTGTTGTAACCCTGGAAACATCAACTTTGCAATGTGCTGTAACCCTCTCACCACAAGACAGCACGAACACGGCACAACTGTCATGAAAATGACAATCAACAAACCTGCTTAGCACTGACCTCAACAACTGTCACGATAAACCAAGATGTCAACAGAAAGCATCTAACTTATAACGGAGTGTCGTGACTGCTTAACTGTTGTGTGAACATTAAGAGATCAGAATTACTAGGATGAGCAAAAACACATTATTCTATGTAATTTTATATTGGGCAAAGCAATGAAGCTCTTTTTGCTCTTGCTGTTTGCCTGCAAGTTTTCTGTCTGTGAAGCTAGAGCCTGGCCAGATCTACCTTTACAGATTAAAGAAATCTTGCTATCATTAAACAATTCATGATTTTTGACCATCCTAGAGAAAATAAAGATGCAACATAATCCTAAAGCAGATCGCAAAAGACAGTGCTAAGGATTGCATTTGTGCCTCAATCTCTGTGTGCAATGCGTTCAGGCATAATCAAGTCTTCTCTGTCAATAAGAGGAGTGAAATGTAAAGATCGAAACTGTTAAGATCTAAGTTCTTCTTTACAATGTTTGTTATCTTTGACCATGTATTATGCCAACTCTGTAGAGCATTGTAACTAATTCAACTTAAGCTTTGTGCCTTGTATGGGTTACACCAGTCTGTTAGACATGCTGCACTACAGAACTCTCGCTTTTGCTATACAGCTTAGCTTTACCTTGCTTGCTTCTGTGTTTGCAGTAGCATCTTGTATGGGATGAGAACAACTCCCATGATCACAAAAACAAAAAGGGGGATTTGTGGCAATGCCAGCGACGAGCAGTGTGAGCAATCTGGCAGTGGTAGGCCATGCTCAGCATAAATGCAGAGCCAGCTAGCAGTGGAGCAAAACAGTGCTGTGCCTGCAGCATGTAACTAAAACAAGACACTGGTAGCTATAAGCATGGACAGTTATCTTGGGACAACAGGACATGCACCTGCATCAACAACCTCGTTGTGTCATTAGTAGTTGGACCAATAATCTGTAATAGTGCAATGTGTGGTCACTCAGAGGGAACCAATGGAGCTATGCCAACAAGGAACTCCGAGTTTATATAAATTGTAGCAGTTGCCTTGCTACGCACTTCTGCCTTTCCTGTCTCCTGTTTCTTCTACACTTTACAGTGCTATACTTGCACTACAGGCCTGCTCCATAGGCCTGCACCATCGGCCTGCAACACTGGAACAATAAAGGAACAATACTCGATCATATTGGTCAGCCGTATTGATTCCTATCTCCGTCGTCTACACACCACCTCCCTGGGCAACCTGTGCCAGTGTCTCCCCACCCTCATGGGGAAGAATTTCTTCCTAATATCCATTCTGAAACTACCCATTTCTAGTTTTTGGTTTTTTTTCCATTCCCCCATGTCCTATCATTACCTGACACCCTAAAAATTCCCTCACCTACCCAATTCCCTCCCCCCCCCCCCCCTTTTCCCCTCAAACCCAGAGCACTTGGGCTCTCTTGGAGTCTCCTCCCACCCCAGGTGTGGTCACTTTGCCCTCCCCACCCACTCCCCTATTTAATCCCCACCAGTGAAGGTAGTAGCCCCAAGCTGAGCCCATCTGGGCCAAGGGATTCTCCTGTCATCACTGGTGAGTGCCTCTGGTGCACAGTGGGTGATAGTGGCAGTGCGAATAAAGGCCAGGAGGCCTGCCCCCCCCCCCCCCTTCCCTGGTTGTTAGGGCTGGAATTGATGACTACTCCACTACCATCCACGGGTGCTGGCTGGGTTTCCTTACTGGGGCTGAGCTCCTCTGTGTTGGTTTCTTGCCCCAGGCTCTGGGATGTGTGCAGGAGCTGTTTAGCCAGATGATATTTTGCTAATTACACTATTTTTACCTACAGGCCCCTTGAGTCTGCTCTCACCATTCAACGAATCTCAGCTCTTGTGCCTCATTTACAGATCACTACTTCTTCCCCCTCACTACTGCCTTTCAGAAATAAGGAAGGAAAGGAGGAAGAAAAGCTGTAAAACATATCTGGAAAATGCATTCACTTATCAATCAGCTCTGACCAGGAAGTCTTCAGGAAGAGGGGCAGGTTGGAAAGGGAGAATCACTTCTCATGAATCACAAGGCAAAGGTCATAAAGAACAGATAGGACAAGACTGCATCTTCTCCATTGTGGTTATGTTTCATGGTGGAAAATGCAGAGGAGAAAACAAGTCCCAGCCACAGTTCTCTACAGAAATAATTCCTGAGAAAGGGATACTGTGACAAGTGAATCCCCATCTGACATACAGAATTAACCAGGTTGGAAAGCACTGATAAGGTCCCCTGTCAGTCTTCTCATCTCCAGGCTAAGCAGCTCCAGGTGTCTCTACCTTTCTTTCTCAGCGATGCTTCAGTCCCCTTATAATCTTTGTAGCCTCTGCTAGACTCTCTCCAGTAGGTTAGAATAGAATTAACCAGGTTGGAAGAGACCTTTGAGATCATAGAGTCAAACGTATCACCCAACACTATCTAACCAACTAAACCATGGCACCAAGCATCCCATCCAGTCTTTTCCTAAACACCTCCAGGGATGGTGACTCCACCACCTCCCTGGGCAGCACATTCCAATGGCCAATCACTCTTTCTATGAAGAACTTCTTCCTAACATCCCTGGTGCAGCTTGAGATTGTGTCCTCTTGTTCTGGTGCTGGCTGCCTGGGAGAAGAGACCAACCCCCACCTGGCTACAACCTCTCTTCAGGTAGTTGTAGAGAGCAATAAGGTCACCCCTGAGTCTCCTCCAGGCTAAGCAACCCCAGCTCCCTCAGCCTCTCCTCATGGGGCTTGTGTTCCAAGCCCCTCCCCAGCTTTGTTGCCCTGTCTTTCTTGAACTGAAGAGCTCAGAACTAGAGACTATACTTCAGATGTGTCCTTACTAGAGCAGAATAGAGGGGGAAGACAACCTTCCTCAAACTGCTGGTCACACTTCTCCTAATGTACTCCATAGACTGTAATACATGGAGTCACAGAATTTCATGGGCTGGGAGAGACCTCGAAAGATCATCCAGTCCAACCTCCCTGCCAGAGCAGGATCACCTACCCCAGTGTGGTGGGTGGAAGGGTAAGGCCAAGAAGCCTCCTCCCTTCCCCCTTGTAAAGTAAAAGGGAAAGAAAAATTGAAGGAAAAAGAAAAAAAACTCACAAGCTGAATTAGCAAAGCAGTGGAGCTATATTTACAAAGCAATGTAGGGTATGCAGGGGAATATTTACAAATTTACAATATCTACAATATATACAAAGATATACAACAGAGTAACACAGAAATGAGAGTAACCCCCCTCAGACAGAGAGGGGTTCCCCACCTCCGCTCTCCCCTCTCTTCCCCCCCTTTCCCCAGAATGGGATAGAAAGAGAAAGAAAAGAGAGGAAAAAAAAGTTAGAAGCAGTTTGTGTTAATTGGAAAGGAGTTAATACAGGCCTGGTATCTGGACTTCAAGGCCGAGGCCTTGGCAGAAAGCCCAGCACAGAGACAGAGCTGCACTGTGGAGGAGCGGAAGCAAGACTGAAGATAAGGTGCTGGAAAAACCCAGTATACCCTCCTGCTGTCCCAGTTCAGAAGGTGCTTCCTCCCACTTCACCAATGAAATTAGTTTAGACTATTCCTTCTGTTTACCAACTTCCGTCCACCATATTCCATTGCCATTGAGATGGAGGCTAGGGATGATCGGGTTGAATGCTTGTGGATAAGAATTAGAGGGAAGACCAGCAGGGCAGACACCCTGGTTGGAGTCTGTTATAGACCACCCAACCAGGAGGAAGATGTTGACGAAGCATTCTATAGGCATTCTATAGCATTCTATAGGCAGCTTAGGGCTGTCTCAAGATCTCCGGACCTTGTTCTCGTGGGTGACTTCAACCTGCCTGACATCTGCTGGGAACTCAACACGGCAGAGAGGAGACAGTCTAGAAGGTTTTTAGAATGCATGGAGGACAGCTTCTTATCCCAGGTGCTGCGAGAGCCTACCAGGGGCAAGGCTATGCTTGACCTCCTCTTCACCAACAGGGAAGGACTGGTGGGCGATGTGGTGGTTGGAGGGTGTTTGGGGTCCAGTGACCACGAGATAATTGAATTCTCGGTTTTTGGTCAAGCCAAGAGGGGCGGCAAGAAGACCTCCACTCTGGACTTCCGGAGGGCAGACTTTGGGTTACTCAAGGAACTAATTCAGAGGGTTCCTTGGGATAAAGCCCTTAAAAACAAAGGGGTCCAGGAGAGCTGGACCTACTTCAATGAAGAATTGTTGAAGGCTCAGGGACAGGCTGTGCCAATGTGCCAGAAGATGAGCCGCCGGGGCAGACGGCCAGCCTGGATGGTTCATGAACTTTTAATGGAACTGAGGGAAAAAAAGAGGGTGTATCACCTTTGGAAGCGAGGGGAGGCAACCCACAGAATGTTTAAGGATGTTGCTAGGTCTTGTAGGAAGAGAATTAGGGAGGCAAAAGCACACTTGGAACTTAAACTGGCCTCTACTGTGAAGGACAACAAAAAGTCCTTCTATAAATACATTAATAGTAAGAGGAAGGGGAAGGAAAACCTCCACTCCTTGGTGGATACGGAGGGGAACATTGTAACCAAGGATAAGGAAAAGGCAGAGATACTTAACACCTTCTTTGCCTCAATTTTTACTAGAAGGGCAGAACATCTTCCTGACAGCTGGTCTGCAGAGCTAGCAGAAGGAGCCAGGGAGCTGCACAGTTTCCCTATGTTCCATGAGGCGGTAGTTGGAACTCTCCTTAGCAGCTTGGATCCCCACAAGTCCATGGGACCAGATGGGATTCATCCTAGGGTGCTGAGAGAGCTGGCAGATGAGCTGGCCAAGCCACTCTCCATAATTTTCCAGCAGTCCTGGCTCACTGGCGAGGTCCCAGAGGACTGGAAGCTGGCCAACGTGGTGCCCATCCATAAGAAGGGCCGGTTGGATGAGCCAGGGAATTACAGGCCTGTCAGCCTGACCTCAGTGCCAGGCAAGATCATGGAACAGGTCATCCTGAGTTCAATAACACAACACTTACAGGATGGCCAAGGGATCAGGCCTAGCCAGCATGGATTTAGGAAGGGCAGGTCCTGCCTGACCAACCTGATCTCCTTCTATGATCAGGTGACCCGCCTGGTGGATGTGGGGAGGCCTGTTGATGTAGTCTACCTGGACCTCAGCAAGGCCTTTGACACTGTCCCCCATAGCAAACTGCTGGCCAAGCTGTCAGCCCATGGCTTGGACGGGAGCACACTGCGATGGGTTAGGAACTGGCTGGAGGGCCGAGCCCAGAGAGTGGTGGTGAATGGTGCCACATCCAGCTGGCAACCAGTCACTAGTGGTGTGCCCCAAGGATCAGTGCTGGGCCCTGTGCTCTTTAACATCTTTATTGATGATCTGGATGAGGGCATTGAGTCCATCATCAGTAAATTTGCTGACGACACCAAGCTGGGGGCAAGAGTTGATCTGCTGGAGGGTAGAGAGGCTCTGCAGAGAGACCTGGACAGGCTGGACAGATGGGCAGAATCCAACGGCATGAGATTTAACACATCCAAATGCCGGGTTCTGCACATTGGCCACAACAACCCCATGCAGTGCTACAGGCTGGGGTCAGAGTGGCTAGAGAGCAGCCAGGCAGAGAGGGATCTGGGGGTGCTGGTTGATGGTAGGCTTAACATGAGCCTGCAGTGTGCCCAGGCAGCCAAGAGGGCCAATGGCATCCTGGCCTGCATCAAGAACAGTGTGGCCAGCAGGAGCAGGGAGGTCATTCTGCCCCTGTACACTGCACTGGTTAGGCCACACCTCGAGTACTGTGTCCAGTTCTGGGCCCCTCAGTTTAGGAAGGATGTTGACTTGCTGGAACGAGTCCAGAGAAGAGCAACAAAGTTGGTGAGGGGTTTGGAACACAAGCCCTATGAGGAGAGGCTGAGGGAGCTGGGGTTGCTTAGCCTGGAGAAGAGGAGACTTAGGGGTGACCTTATCACTCTCTCCAACTACCTGAAGGGAGGTTGTAGACAGGCTGATGATGGTCTCTTCTCCCAGGCACCCAGTACCAGAACAAGAGGACACAGTCTCAAGCTGCGCCAGGGGAGGTTCAGGTTGGATGTTAGGAAGAAGTTCTATACAGAAAGAGTGATTGCGCTATGGAATGGGTTGCCCGAGGAGGTGGTGGAGTCGCCGTCATTGAAGGTGTTCAGAAGGAGACTTGACGGGGTGCTTGGTGCCATGGGTTAGCTGTTTGGGTGGGTTGGATTGGTTGATGGGTTGGACACGATGATCTTGAAGGTCTCTTCCAACCTGGTTTGGTTTATTCTAATAAAGGTTTATTCTAATAAAGGTTTATTCCCTTTCTTAAGGGGGCAACGTCAACCGGCCACAGTCCACCCCTTCTAAACAATTTCATTGGCTGTTCACACTGTCCATCCAATCCACAACGACATTTACAGTTCGTGAGTAAAGTTCATAGTCCATTCCGGCTATGCTCAGATGTAGATGATTCAAAAGTCCAAGAAAGTCAGAAAATGAGAAAAATGGAAAACAGTTCATTTCTTTGCTGACGAAGCGAAGAAAAGGGAAACAGGGATTCTCAGGGTCTCTTAGTTGACTCAGGGCTCTCAGGCATCTCAGGGTCCGTGCACTGTAGATTCTTTGTTGATTCTTCCTCTGGACGCGATGTAGCTGTACAACAGTTTGAAATTAACCTCTTTCAGCTAAAGTTAAATTTCTTTGTGGAATACACTGAATTTCACCATTCTCTTGCATTACCCAATAAGTGTGACCCGGACCTTCAGCTGAAACCACCCCTCGGACAGGTTTAGCCTCTCCTGAGGGTGAAAATACCCAAACAGTTTTACCTAACAGATTCTTTTCTCTAACAACAGGAACTCTATCACCTTCTACTTTCCGTAGCAAATCTGAATGTGCAGGTCCAGCTCGGTTCACTGAAACTCTACTATTTACCAGCCAGGTTGCTTGTGCTAAATGCTTTTCCCAGTTTTTCAAAGATCCACCTCCCATGGCTTTGAGAGTGATCTTCAACAAACCATTGTAGCGTTCAATCTTCCCTGAAGCTGGTGCATAGTAGGGAATGTGGAATATCCACTCAATACCGTGCTCTTTTGCCCAGCTCTTTACAAGGTTGTTCTTGAAATGAGTTCCATTGTCTGACTCAATCCTCTCTGGAGTTCCATGTCTCCACAGGATCTGTGTCTCCAGACCAAGAATGGTGTTGCGTGCAGTTGCATGTGGAACTGGACAAGTTTCCAACCATCCAGTGTTTGCCTCTACCATAGTAAGCACGTATTGCTTACCAGAACGAGAATGTGGTAGAGTGATGTAGTCAATCTGCCAAGCTTCACCATACTTGTACTTGGACCATCTGTCACCATACCACAAGGGCTTAAGTCGTTTTGCCTGCTTAATAGCAGCACAAATGTCACAGTCATGGATGACTTGTGTGATAGCATCCATGGAAATGTCTATGGATCTGTCACGAGCCCATTGGTATGTTGCATCTCTGCCTTGATGTCCTGATGAATCGCGAGCCCACCGAGCTAAGAATATCTCACCTCGGTGTTTCCAGTCGAGATCGAGATTAGAGTCCATGTCTACTTGAGAAACTCTTGCAGCTAGATCTGCCTGATGGTTGTGTTGCTGTTCCTCAGTAGCTTTGCTCTTAGGAATGTGAGCATCGATGTGTCTCACTTTCACTGGAATTCTCTCGATTCGATCAGCAATGTCCTGCCATAGGTTGGCTGCCCAAATGGGTTTTCCTTTCCTCTGCCAACCACTCTTCTTCCAGTTCTTTAGCCAACCCCACAGAGCATTGGCTACCATCCATGAGTCGGTGTAGAGATAAAGCTTTGGCCATCTCTCACATTCAGCTACGTCGAGAGCTAGCTGGACAGCCTTTAGCTCTGCGAACTGACTGGATTCTACTTCTCCATCTTTCGCTTCTGCAACTTGGCGTGTTGGACTCCACACAGCAGACTTCCACCTTCGCTTGTTTCCGACAAGACGACAGGAACCGTCTGTGAACAAAGCATATTTCTTTTCATCATCAGAAAGGTCGTTGTAAGGAGGAGCTTCCTCAGCACGAGTTACTTTCTCCTCTGGAGGTTTAGCACAGTTGATGCCTTCAGGCCAACTTGAGATCACCTCCACTAGACCAGGTCTTTCAAGATTTCCCATTCGAGCTCTCTGTGTTATCAGAGCCATCCACTTAGACCAGGTTGAGTCTGTGGCATGATGTGGTGTGGATCCTTTGCCTTTGAACATCCAATTCAAAACTGGTAATCTGGGAGCTAAGAGAAGTTGTGATTCAGTTCCAATCACTTCAGAAGATGCTTTTACTCCTTCATAGGCAGCTAAAATTTCTTTCTCTGTTGGAGTATAACTAGCCTCTGAACCTCTGTAAACTCGACTCCAGAAACCAAGAGGTCGTCCACGTGTCTCACCTGGAGCTTTTTGCCACAAGCACCAGGTTGGACCATTGTCACTTGCAGCCGTGTACAAAATGTTCTTCATATCTGGACCATCTCGGACAGGTCCCAGACCCATTGCTAGAATTACCTCTTGCTTTATCTGGTCAAAGGCTGCTTGTTGTTCAGGTCCCCAGTGGAAATGGTTTCTCTTTCGAGTCACATCATACAGAGGTTTCACAATCTGACTGTATCCAGGAATGTGTAGTCTCCAAAATCCCACTATTCCCAGGAAACGTAGGGTCTCTTGCTTGTTGGTGGGATTTGCCATGGTAGAGACTCTATTTACCACATCCACTGGAATGTGTCGGCGTCCATCCTGCCACCGCACTCCCAGAAACTGAATCTCTGTGGTAGGTCCTTTCACCTTGTCTCGCTTGATGGCAAAACCTGCATTCAGAAGAATGTCAATGATTTTGTTACCTTTCTCGAAGACTTCCTCAGCAGTTTTACCCCAGACGATGATATCATCGATGAACTGGATGTGTTCTGGAGCACCGCCTTTCTCCAGAGCATCGTGGATCACTGCATGACAGATGCTTGAGCTGTGGATCCAGCCCATTGGAAATCTGTTGAAAGTGTACTGGATTCCTCTCCAGGTGAAAGCAAACTGAGGCCTGCATTCCTCTGCTATGGGAATAGAGAAAAATGCATTAGCAATGTCTATGGTAGCATACCATTTGGCCTCTTTGGATTCCAGCTCATACTGTAGCTCCATCATGTCTGGTACTGCTGCACTCATAGGTGGTGTCACTTCATTTAGGGCTCGGTAGTCTACTGTCAGACGCCAGTCTCCATTCTGCTTCCGCACAGGCCACACTGGACTGTTGGAAGGTGAATGAGTTTTGCTGACGACTTTCTGACTCTCCAACTGACGAATCAGATTCTGAATGGGCAACAAAGAGTCACGGTTGGTTCTGTATTGCCTGTGATGCACAGTCTGAGAAGCAACCGGCAATTTAATGTCCTGTATCTTATGTTGTCCCACAACTGCAGATTCATGAGAAAGTTCAGGTCTGGCAGACAGCTTCAATTTTTGTCCATCAATTTCTACTGAAGCTACTCCAAAAGCCCATTTGTAACCTCTAGGGTCTTTGAAACGCCCTTCTCTCAGAAAATCAATTCCCAAAATACAAGGTGCGTCAGGTCCGGTCACAACTGTATGCTTCCTCCATTGTTTACCCGTTAGACTTATATTAACCTCTACCTTACTTAACTCTTGAGATCCACCAGTGACTCCCAGAATAGTTATAGACTCTGATCCCTGATAATTTGATGGTATTATGGTGCACTGAGCTCCTGTGTCAACCAAGGCCCTGTACTTCCGAAATTGTGAAGTGCCAGGCCACTGGATATACACATCCCAATAGATTCTATTATCTCTGTTATCCCTCTCCTCCCCTTGGCTGGAGGCAGGGCCCCCCTATTTATGGGGAACATGCCCACATGTGCACTGCACATAGTTTGCAGGGTTATACCTTTGCATGTTATAACTGGAGCCACTGTTGGAGCCATAAGAGTCATTCTGGGGAACTGTGGAAGTAACAGCTACCCTTCTGGTATTGCTACCTTGGGTTCTGCCACTTTGCAATTCCCTCAGTCTCCTGAAAAGATTAGAAGTTGGTTGGCCATCCCAGCGGTTCATGTTCTCACCAAACTGATCACGCAGAGCTATCCAAATAGTTCTACATGATTGCCTTGGTGGTCTGTTTTGGAATGACCTGTTTTGGAATTACCTCCTTGGAGGACGTGTATTCCTCACAGATGAGACTTGTACCCACCTGGAGGAAGAATTTAAATTATCCCTTTGTGCAGATTGGGATATGGAATTTCTAAATTCATCTTTTAACTCTCTCATGCAATTCTCAATTTTTCCAGACAGAGTTTCAATGGCTGAAACCGAAGAACCACGTGTCATGCTATCCTCCAATTGTCTCATTTGATCACTGAATTGGCCAACCGTAGGAGAAGCTCCACCATAACTTCTTGACACAATTCTGCTTGCCAGAATGTTTGCATAATTAGAAGGAGCAAGTTTGATGATCTTTTTAGCAAGACCAATACCCACAGGAATGTCATCAGGATTCCAAGTTTCATGTTCACCATAGAGTAGCTCTCTAACAGCAAATTCTCTCAGGCGCTTAATTCCCTCATCTATGGTAGTCCAGGGTTTAGGGTTCCATGGAAGGTCATCTCGGGAAGGGTATCTCAGGGCAACCGCCATTAAAAGGCGTATCCACAGATTAACCTTACCGAGAGCTTCGCCTAGATGTCTATCTATTCCATTGTCCCTTGAGAGAGTTCCTAACTGAGCTGCTGACTTGTCTCCAACTGTTAGAGCTGAAGCACCTGTATCATAACACCTACTAAGCCAAGCTAGAACTGGCTCCTTATCTGCCCTGGTGAAATCTTTACGGACATTTCGCAATTCCTCCCGTGGAGAAGAACAGTCCGAAATATCATCTTGCTCCTCATCTCCCTGAATTCTTTGCCCATAAAATCCTGCTGTGATTCTCCTAAGGATCTCTTTAAGCTGAGAACCACCTTTGCCAGCTGCTTTCCTAGCTTCATCTCTATCCTGCTTTGATCTCACTAGGTTAGCTAGATCTTTAAAACAAACCTTCTCTTCCTCCTGAGCAGGATCTTTTAGAGTAGAGGGCCCCTCACCAGGATCAGTCTCCACCTCTTCTTCTCCATCTTTGCCCTTTCCAGCTCTAGTCTTTAAAGGAGCCACCTTAACTGGAGCTGTGTTTGAATTTACAGCCACCTTAATGGAAGCTGACAGGTCCTGAGATAAATCAGCTGCTGGGGCAGTGACTTCCAGTCCCACCGAGGGAGTGGGTGGAAGTGACGTTGCTCCATTAATGGCCGACGGAGAAGAAGAAGGAGGAGAAGGAGTAGGAGAAGGAGTAGGCGCCATGTTGATACCAGCCGATGCCCTTGGCTGCTTGCTAGAATCAGCAGAAAAGTCATTTAGAGCTACTTTACCAATTAACTTTTTAGCCTTCTTTTTGACTGACACGGGTTCTCCACAGTCCTCGTCACTAGATGACTCTGGGAGTGATCGAGAGCCACGGCGTTTTCTTTTTGATCTAGTTTTAATAACAAAACAAGCTCTGGATATCTTTCTCTCTCGCCGCAGAGAGAACAGTAAATATGCAATTACCATCACCAGCAACAGATTTATACACATCACATAAATCACCTTTGGATCCCAGGCATCACCTAAAGTTACTCTCTCCTCAGGCGGAATCTTAAAACCCTTTATCTCAATTGGGAGAGTGGTGGAGGTAACATTCCTGTATCTCACTGGCCATAGGAAATTAATACATTTTCCATACCACAATTTAACTCTATACATAACCCACGTATAAATTGTCCACACCAAATATTTACCCAGGTAATCCAAAATCAAACCCAAACAATATCTGTAAACCAGAGCCCCAAAAATTGAAAAGAATAATCGCTCCACAAACCACAATACCTTCATGTTTGCTAATTCAGCTAGAAAACACTAAATCAATCAAGTAATAAATTAAACTAATTATCTGCCGCACGTTGGGTACGCCAATAAAAAAAAATGTGGTGGGTGGAAGGGTAAGGCCAAGAAGCCTCCTCCCTTCCCCCTTGTAAAGTAAAAGGGAAAGAAAAATTGAAGGAAAAAGAAAAAAAACTCACAAGCTAAATTAGCAAAGCAGTGGAGCTATATTTACAAAGCAATGTAGGGTATGCAGGGGAATATTTACAAATTTACAATATCTACAATATATACAAAGATATACAACAGAGTAACACAGAAATGAGAGTAACCCCCCTCGGACAGAGAGGGGTTCCCCACCTCCGCTCTCCCCTCTCTTCCCCCCCTTTCCCCGGAATGGGATAGAAAGAGAAAGAAAAGAGAGGAAAAAAAAGTTAGAAGCAGTTTGTGTTAATTGGAAAGGAGTTAATACAGGCCTGGTATCTGGACTTCAAGGCCGAGGCCTTGGCAGAAAGCCCAGCACAGAGACAGAGCTGCACTGTGGAGGAGCGGAAGCAAGACTGAAGATAAGGTGCTGGAAAAACCCAGTATACCCTCCTGCTGTCCCAGTTCAGAAGGTGCTTCCTCCCACTTCACCAATGAAATTAGTTTAGACTATTCCTTCCGTTTACCAACTTCCGTCCACCATATTCCCTTTCTTAAGGGGGCAACGTCAACCGGCCACACCCAGGTTAGACAGGAATGCAGCCACAAACATCTCCAGAGTGGGCAGCCTGTTCCAGTGTTCTGTCACCCTCACAGTGAAAAAAATTTTCAACATATTTATATGAAACTGTTACCCTTCATCCTATCACTGCACTCCCTGGTAAACTGTCCCTCCCCATTTGTAATATCATGTTACAAGTTATTATAAGGATAACCACAGAACCACAGAATGTTAGGGGCTGGAAGGGTTCTCAAAAGATCATCCAGTCCAACCCTCCTGCCAGAGCAGGATCGCCTAGAGCAGCTCACACAGCAATGCATCCAGGTGGGTTTTGAATATCTCCAGAGGAGGAGACTCCACAGCCCCCCTGGACAGCCTGTTCCGGGGCTCTGTCACTCTCACAGGGAAAAAAGTTTTTCTCATGTTCACTTGGAGCTTCCTGTGCCTCAACTTCTACTCATTGCCCCTTGCCCTGTCATTGGGTATCACCCAGCAGAGCCTGGCTCCATCCTCTTGCCACTCACCCTTTACATATTTATAAACATTGATGAGGTCATTTCTCAGTCTCCTCCAAGCTACAGAGCCCTCAGCTCCTTCAGTCTCTCCTGCTAAGGAAGATGTTCCCCTCCCTTAATCACCCTCATGGCTCTGCACTGGACTCTTTCAAGCAGCTCACTGTCTGTCTTGAACTGAGAGTCCCAGAACTGGACACAATACTCCAGATGTGGCCTCACCAGTGCATTGTAGAGGGAGAGGAGAACCCCTTTTGGCCACACCTTTTCTAATCCACCCCAGAATGGCATTGGCCTTCCTGGCTACAAGAGCACATTGCTGGCTCATGGTCGTCCTTCCATCCACCAGGGATACACCCTTTGCATCATCATCAAAACTGGGGGCTGGTTTAGTCAGTCCCTTGCCCAAATCACTTGGGAATATGTGGGGCTGCACATGCCTACTTCCTTAAAGAGCTCCCATAACCCAATGAGCCTCGAGTCAAAAACCAACAGGGAAAACGAAGAGCAACCAAAGGTCACAGCTATTGGTTTAAGGAGAAGTTTAATTTTGAGAGTGAATAAAATAATAATATATATATTGTTTCACATCGTCCAAGAGCTGCATGGGCCTGAACTGATTGAACATCCCTGTGAGGTAGGCTGGAATAGGTGGCCAAGGTGTTTAAGTGGCTTGTATCTTAAAAGCAAAAAAAAAAAAAGAAGAGGGAGTGACTTCAGTGAGGGGAAAACCTGGATCTTCAGAAGCTGTGTGCTAACAGGACATGCCCTCTGGAAGCTTCTTTTGATGCTCATTTGCAGGAGGGTTTAGACAGAGGAGGAATCCATCAAAATCACCTCCTCAAGACAGAGGAAATGTTGCTGGTGGAAGGGCATGGACCCAGGACAGCCTTCTCGTCTTACTCTGCTGTAATCCTATAGGGATACAAAGGATGTTGTTATGTTGCTGAAGCCTAATTCAAACCCCTTATCTAGAAGCCTCAATACCTGCTGATTACCCATCAGGATAAATGCACAGGCTGAGTTCAATAATCTGCATGTTTAAAAACCTACATTAGATGCCTCCAGGGAAGGGTCCCCATGGGCTCCTGGTGTCTAGGTCTGCAGACGTGCAGCTCACAAGAGCTGTGGTCACTGACAAACCAGTGACATTGCATCTTGTAATATAATTGTGATTCAGCTCACTCCAAAACAAACATTAGGGACTTAATTTAGTTACTGACTCATACAAGACTGGTGCCATTTGGAGGGCTCCTTGGCCTCCAGCCATGCTGGTTGAAAAGGAATGGTTTCCCATAGGTGTGAGCTATCTCAGCCAGGAATGAATATGTGGTTCAAAACCTCCAAGGCACTTAATATTCCACTAAATCTCTCAGTGTATCTTGCTGAATTAAACTCTTTGTTTCATTGACTCAAACTCCAATTTCAAAGGTTTCCTTTCAAGCAGCTCAGTAGTTTGAACTGTGAACTGGGTGGGGAAATCTATTGTCTGTCAGAATACCCTCTTGGATTCAACTTCTACTGCTGTACTGATCAACCCAGTTGAAAATGTACACAGCTCACTAGGGAAGAGCTTTAATCCTGAGCATTCACATCCATCAGCATAATACATGGGTGTGTTCTGTGAAGAAAAGAGTATTTGTGTAGAAAAATTACACCTGGAACCAAACTCAAGAGGTCGTCTTCCTTCCAGAGCCTGAATTCTCTTTGGATCAGGCTTAACAGATGTTCTTAGAGAAAAACTGATGCTGTAGGTCTGCCTTCTGCTCCTACCAGTCTATACTGTCAGGAGAAACTCCTCCCTAAAGAGAATGATCCTTCATGGAGTCTAAAGGATCACATCATTAAATGCTTGAGGGACCTCCTGGAGTTGTGCATCTTCTTCAAAATAGCAGCAGAGCATATGTGAGACCCAAAGTGCCCTCTTGATGCCCTTTGGTCCTGTGGCACTTACTTTGAACAGCATTTCAGCAGCCCCCTGTGGCACGACCCGGAGATGGCAAAGGTGGGTGGGCATGCCCCAGCGCGGCAGAAATTCCCCTGGCTCCTGCACTCTGCAGTGTCAGCAAAAAGAGGATCTGCAGAACCTGTGGGAAGGGGAGGGACATGGAAAAAATTCCCGTGTTCAGTCTAAAATTATAAAGAATAAACCCACATTAAATAATGTGCTGCTTTTTTGTAGGAAGAATGCCATCGTGAGCACAGATGTTCCTGGTCCCATCCACTACACAGCACCATCCCAGGGAGGTGGTAGAAGGACCCTGGAGGGTTTTAAGGACAGGCTGGATGTGGCTCTGAACAACCTGATCTAGTGTGAGGTGTTCCTGCCCATGGCAGGGAAGTTGGAACTGGATTACCCTTGAGGTCCCTTCCAACCTTGACAATTCTATGATTGTATGATTCTAAGAGGGACAAGGATCTGCTGGAGAGAGTCCAACAGGAAGCTACCAAGATGATTAAGGGACTGAAGCATGTGCTTTATGAGGAGAGGCTGAGAGACCTGGGGCTGTTTGGTCTGGAGAAGAGAAGACAAGACTGAGAGGGCAATTAATACATGTTTATAAATATCTGAGGGCTGAGGGACTGGCTCTTCTCCATTGTATCCTGTGATAGGACAAGGGGCAATGGATATAAACTACAGCACAGGAGGTTCCACCTCAACATGAGGAGGAACTTCTTCACTGTGAGGGTCACAGAGCACTGGAACAGGTTGCCCAGGGTGGTTGTGGAGTCTCCTTCTCTGGAGACTTTCCAGACCTATCTGGATGTGTTCCTGTATGAACTGTGCTAGATTCTATTGCCCTGCTCTGGCAGGGGTTTGGACTTGATGATCTTCAAAGGTCCCTTCTAACCCCTAATATCCTATGATCCCAACAGCAACAGATTTTGCCTGATAGTTAATGACTAATTTTTTGATTCTATGCTTACAAGCCCTTTTGTCTGTAGAATTTGCCATGTTTCTCACCTGGAGAAGCCTGGAAGAGGAGGAAGACAACAGCAAAGAGCAGGTAGAGGATTCTCATTGCTGCCAGTGGGTTGTGGACGGTCTGCTCCTGCAAAGCCCCTGAAATCTTGACAGAGGATGAAGTTTGTCTGAGGCAGAACAGAAAAGGCACCTGGTACTTATAGGGCTCAGGGGATTGTGCAAGTTTGATGGCTGAGTGCTTGGTCAATAAGTAACTGCAGCCAATCTTCTGGAAAGCAGATTGGTCATCCCCCTTATTGCAGCGAAGTGTGCAGTGAACATGTTGCAATCCCCAAGGGTGAACTTCAGCTGACCATGACAGTTATGTAATGTGACCACCAGCCAAGGCCCACTGAGCTGAAACAACTCCCAGTTGGCTTTTGCAGGCTTGTATCCATCATAGACACAGAGATGAGTCAGGAAGAAGGCTTGAGAGTCAGCTACCATTGGATTCTGGTCTCAATATTGGCCCTGGATCATCACTCACCGACAAGTCAGGTAACATTTTGTCTCCATCACCTCATCCCTACCACCCAGTGGATGATGTCAGAGGAAGATGAAAGTATTGGGAAAGCTTTGAGACAGTGCAATTTTGCTTAGTCACTTGTTAAAAGAGCTTTCAGGACATAAAATCATAGAATCATACAATGATTTGGGTTGGAAGGGGTCTCGAAAGATCATGTAGTCCAGCCTCACTTCAGTGAGCAGCTACATCTTCACCTGGATCAGATTGTTTACAGCTCCAACCAACCAACCTACTCTTGAGTGTTTCCAGAGTTAGGGAATCTGCCATCTCTCTGTGCCAGTGTTTCATCACCCTCAGTGTAAAAAAATGCATTCCTTCTGTCTACTCTAAATTTCCTCTCTTTCAGTTTAAAACTATCACACCTTGTCCTGTCAGGGGTCAACCTCATCTACTGCAGAGGGCTGGCACAAAGCTCACTCTCTCCTTTGATTCTCATTTACACACTACCTTCAGTCCTTTTCATTTTTACCAGCTTTAGAGTTCCCACTTTAGGACAGAATAGAATTAACCAGGTTGGAAAAGACCTTTGAGATCATCAAGTCCACCTATCATCCAACACCATCTAAGCAACTAAACCATGGCACCAAGCAGCCCATCTAGTCTCTTCCTAAACACCTCCAGTGATGGTAACTCCACCACCTCCCTGGGCAGCACATTCCAATGGCCAATCACTCTTTCTGGGAAGAACTTCTTCCTAACATCCAGCCTAAACCTCCCCTGGCACAGCTTGAGACTGTGTCCTCTTGTTCTGGTGCTGGCTGCCTGGGAGAAGAAACCAACCCCCACCTGGCTACAATCTCCCTGCAGGGAGTTGTAGGCAGCAATAAGGTCTCCCCTGAGCCTCCTCTTCTCCAGGCTAAGCAACCCCAGCTCCCTCAGCCTCTCAGCATCTCTAGATGCAGGCCAGGATGCCATTGGCCCTCTTGGCCACCTGGGCACACTGCCAGCTCATGTTCAGCCTACTATCAAAGCCCTGATTCCATAGATGGTCAGCAGACTTAATACTTTGAAGTGTGACAGCACCTGGGGCTTCACTTCAGAACATGATCCCCATGATTTTAAAGGTACTGAGAAGCACTGCTTAAGGAACAAAGCACTGAAGGTTCCTCTCTGCAACTACCTGAAAGGAGTCTGTAGCTAGGTGGGGGTCAGTCTCTTCTCCCAGGTAACAAGTGACAGGACGAGCGGAAATGGCATCAAGTTGTTCCAGGGGAGGTTTAGGTTGGACATTAGGAAAAAGGTCTTCACCAAAAGGGTTGTCAAGCCCTGGAGCAGGCTATCAGGGAAGTGGTGAAGTCACCATCCCAGAAGGAGTTTGAAAGATGTGCAGATGTGGTGTTGCTGATGACAAACACGGTTTAATGGTTTGGCAGTGCTGGGTTAGTGGTTGGACTTGATGATCTTAAAAGTCTTTTTCACCCCAACCATTCTAAGATTCTCTGAAATCTTGGGCAGGTAGAAGTCAGAGGCATGATCAGAGGGCTGGAGCACCCCTGCTGTGAGGACAGGCTGAGAGAGTTGGGGTGGTTCAGTTTGGAGAAGAGAAGGTTCTAAGGAGACCTTATTGTGGCCTTCCAGTATCGGAAGAGTGCTACAAGAAATCTGGGGAGGGACTTTGTAGAGTATTGGGTAGTGATATAACAAGGGGGAATGGATCCAAGCTAACAGAGGGTTGATTCAGATTAGACTTTAGGAAGAAGTTCTTCCCCATGAGGGTGGTGAGACACTGGAACAGGTTGCCCAGGGAAATGGTGGAAGACTCATCACTGGGGGTTTTTAAGGCCAGGCTAGAAGTGGCTGAGAGCAACCTGCTGTAGTGTGAGATGTCCCTGCCCATGGCAGGGGGGTTGGAGCTAGATGATCCTTAAGGTCTCTTCTAACCATGACAATTCTGTGAAGTCATAGATTCATAGAATGGTTTGGGTTGGAAGGGACCCTAAAGATCAGTTAGTTCCATCCTGCTTGCCATGGGGCAGGGACACCTTCCACTAGCCCAGGTTGCTCAAGGGCTCATCCAACCTGGCCTGGAACAATTTCAGGGAGGTGGCTTCCACAACCTCCCTGGGCAATATGTTCCAGTGTCTCACCACTCTCACTGAAAAGAATTTATTCCTAATGTGCAGTCTAAATCTGCCCAACTGCCACATCCTTGCACCCATGGGAATCCTCCTTTGTCTAGACGCTGTCACACATAGTAAACAGATTCTCTGTCTGCCAAAGCCCAGGCATTTCTGCAGTTCCTAGCTCTGATGATCTGGTTCAGTGGTTTGCTTCCTTTATTACCTTGTTTGTTGTATTTAACTGGGAGCTAATGGTATTTTTTTTTCCAGGAATAATCCTAGAATGAAAACATTACCAAGGTCTGTGTTTAATCTGCATGCTAATGGGCAGACTTAAGAACCTGAGAAAGTAGCAGCAAGGTGAGTTACCGAAGTGCTTATTCAGTGAGTAGCAGTAAGATAAACATTGATTTTCCTCTTTCACCCATAAAATCTAGTTATCCAAGAAAAGATGTTGACTTGCTGGAAGGAGTCCAGAGAAGGGCAACAAAGCTGGGGAGAGGTCTGGAACAGAGCCCTGTGAGGAGAGGCTGAGGGAGCTGGGGTTGCTTAGCCTGGAGAAGAGGAGGCTCAGGGGAAACCTTATTGCTGCCTACAACTCCCTGCAGGGAGATTGTAGCCAGGTGGGGGTTGGTCTCTTCTCCCAGGCAACCAGCACCAGAACAAGAGGACACAGTCTCAAGCTGTGCCAGGGGAGGTTTAGGCTGGATGTTAGGAAGAAGCTCAACATGAGCTCTCAGTGTGCACTTGCAGCCCGCAAAGCCAATCAGATCCTGGGCTGCATCAGGAGAAGTGTGGCTAGCAGGTCGAGGGAGGTGATCCTCCCCCTCTACTCAGCCCTGGTGAGACCCCACCTGGAGTACTGTGTCCAGTTCTGGAGCCCCTATTACAAGAGGGATGTGGAGGTGCTGGAACGTGTCCAGAGAAGGGCCACAAGGATGATCAGAGGGCTGGAGCACCTCTCCTATGAGGGCAGACTGAAGGAGTTGGGGCTGTTCAGTCTAGAGAAGAGAAGGCTCCGAGGTGACCTAATTGTGGCCTTCCAGTATCTGAAGGGGGCCTACAGGAAGGCTGGGGAAGGACTTTTCAGGATCTCAGGTAGTGATAGGACTAGGGGGAATGGAATGAAGCTGGAGGTGGGGAGATTCAGGCTAGATGTGAGGAGGAGGTTCTTCACCATGAGAGTGGTGAGACCCTGGAATGTGTTGTCCAGGGAGGTGGTCGAGGCCCCGTCCCTGGAGGTGTTTAAGACTAGGCTGGATGAGGCTCTGGCCAGCCTGATCTAGTGTGGGGTGTCCCTGCCCATGGCGGGGGGGTTGGAACAAGATGATCCTTGTGGTCCCTTCCAACCCTGAATGATACTATGATACTATGATACTAAGAGTTCTTCACTGAAAGAGTGATTTGCCACTGGAATGTGCTGCCCAGGGAGGTGGTGGAGTTACTATCACTGGAGGTGTTTAGGAAGAGACTGGATGGGGTGCTTGGTGCCATGGTTTAGTTGATTAGATAGTATTGGGTGATAGGTTGGACTTGATGATCTCAAAGGTCTCTTCCAATGTGATGCGATCTGATCTATCCTATCCTATCCTATCCTATCCTATCCTATCCTATCCTATCCTATCCTATCCTATCCTATCCTCCAGAACATTCCCCTTTTTTGTACCCTTGCCTTGGAAATTATCGCTTTTTGGCTTTTTTTGCCCCTTCTCTCAGTATCACAGTACTTTTGAGGTTGGAAGGGACCTTCAGTGATCATGGAGTCCAACCCCCCTGCCAAAGCAGGATCACCTAGGGTAGTATACACAGGAATGCATCCAGGTGGGTTTTGAAAGTCTCCAGAGAAGGAGACTCCACCACCTCACTGGGCAGCCTGCTCTGTCACCCTCACTCTAAAGAGGTTTCTTCAGCTTTCCCCATTTGGAATGGAGAGAAGAGTTGGTTTGTCAGTCATTTGTCTTTCAGCAATTTCTCAGGGGAACACTACACATGCCTGACCTGCAAGAAGAACACAGAGAAACCAGGAGATAAAACCTATTTGGTTTCATGAAGACCCATTATAATGTGAATTTCCTCCACCTTCCTTTCACGTAGACAGAACATAGTCAAGTTGTGAAGTGTCATTCTCTGGAGAGATTCAAAGCCCAGATGGATGTATTCCTGTGCAACCTGCTCTGAGTGGCTCTGCTTTATCAGAGGGGTTGGACTAGATGATCTCCAGAGCTCCCTTCCAACCTGCTTGAAGGTTGGGATTCTGTAACAAGGGTGTTTCATAGTATCATAGAATCAGTCAGGGTTGGAAGGGACCACAAGGATCATCTAGTTCCAACCCCCCTGCCATGGGCAGGGACACCCCACACTAGATCAGGCTGGCCAGAGCCTCGTCCAGCCTGGTCTTAAAACACCTCCAGGGACGGGGCCTCAACCACCTCCCTGGACAAATCATTCCAGGGCTTCACCACTCTCATGGTGAAGAATTTCCTCCTCACGTCCAGCCTGAATCTCCCCACCTCCAGCTTCATTCCATTCCCCCTAGTCTAGTTTCAGCACTTAGAGGATGGCCAAGGGATCAGGCCCAGCCAGCATGGATTTAGGAAGGGCAGGTCCTCCCTGACCAACCTGATCTCCTTTTACGATCAGGTGACCCGCCTGGTGGATGTGGGGAGGCCTGTGGATGTAGTCTACCTGGACTTCAGCAAAGCCTTTGACACTGTCCCCCATAGCAAACTCCTGGCCAAGCTGTCAGCCCATGGCTTGGACAGGAGCACACTGCGATGGGTTAGGAACTGGCTAGATGGCCGAGCCCAGAGAGTGGTGGTGGATGGTGCCACATCCAGCTGGCAGCCAGTCAGTAGTGGTGTGCCCCAAGGATCAGTGCTGGGCCCCATCCTCTTTAACATCTTTATTGATGATCTGGATGAGGGCATTGAGTCCATCATCAGTAAATTTGCAGACGACACCAAGCTTGGGGCAAGAGTTGATCTGCTGGAGGGTAGAGAGGCTCTGCAGAGGGACCTCGACAGGCTGGACAGATGGGCAGAATCCAACGGCATGAGATTGAACACATCCAAGTGCCGGGTTCTGCACATCGGCCACAACAACCCCATGCAGTGCTACAGGCTAGGGTCAGAGTGGCTGGAGAGCAGCCAGGCAGAGAGGGACCTGGGGGTGCTGGTTGATGGTAGGATGAACATGAACCTGCAGTGTGCCCAGGCAGCCAAGAGGGTCAATGGCATCCTGGCCTGCATCAAGAACAGTGTGGCCAGCAGGAGCAGGGAGGTCATTCTGCCCCTGTACACTGCACTGGTTAGGCCACACCTCGAGTACTGTGTCCAGTTCTGGGCCCCTCAGTTTAGGAAGGATGTTGACTTGCTGGAGCATGTCCAGAGATGGGCAACAAAGTTGGTGAGGGGCTTGGAACACAGCCCTATGAGGAGAGGCTGAGGAGCTGGGGCTGCTTAGCCTGGAGAAGAGGAGACTCAGGGGTGACCTTATTGCTGTCTACAACTACCTGAAGGGAGGTTGTAGACAGGCAGAGGTTGGTCTCTTCTCCCAGGCAGCCAGTACCAGAACAAGAGGACACAGTCTCAGGCTGCGCCAGGGTAGGTTCAGGCTGGAGGTCAGGAGGAAGTTTTACACAGAGAGAGTGATTGCCCATTGGAATGTGCTGCCCGGGGAGGTGTTGGAATCACCATCACTGGAGGTGTTCAGGAGGAGACTTGACAGGGTGCTTGGTTGCATAGTTTAGTTGATTGGGTGGTGTTGGATGATAGGTTGGACGCGATGATCTTGAAGGTCTCTTCCAACCTGGTCTATTCTATTCTATTCTATTCTATTCTATTCTATTCTATTCTATTCTATTCTATTCTATCACTACCTGATATCCTGAGAAGTCCCTCCCCAGCCTTCTTGTACCCCCCTTCAGATACTGGAATGCCATAATTAGGTCACCTCGGAGCCTTCTCTTCTCCAGACTGAACAGCCCCAACTCCTTCAGTCTGTCCTCATAGGAGAGGTGCTCCAGCCCTCTGCTCATCATCGTGGCCCTTCTCTGGACACCTTCCAGCACCTCTGTATCCCTCTTGTAATAGGGGCTCCAGAACTGGGTGCAGTACTCCAGATGGGGTCTTGGAGTTTTGCCAGTAGAAGTGGGTTTTTCGAGCTCCCTGAGGATGCCCATGTTACACAGAAGCCATGTTCTCCGCAAAGAAAATCAGAAAGGGGCACTTGGGAAGGTGGTGACTACTCTTTGCTATCACAGGCAGTATTTGGAATGGAATGGAATAGAATACAATAGAATAGACCAAACCAGGTTGGAAGAGACCTTCAAGATCATCGCGTCCAACCTATCATCCAACACCATCTAATCAACTAAACCATGGCACCAAGCACCCTATCAAGTCTCCTCCTAAACACCTCCAGTGATGGTGACTCCACCTCCTTCCCAGGCAGCACATTCCAAGGGCAAATCACTCTCTCTGTTTAGAATTTCTTCCTAATATCCAGTCTGAACCTCCCCTGGCACAGCTTGTGACTGTGTCCTCTTGTTCTGGTGCTGCTTGCCTGGGAGAAGAGACCAACCCCCACCTGGCTACAACCGCCTTTCAGGTAGTTGTAGAGTGCAATAAGGTCACCCCTGAGCCTCCTCTTCTCCAGGCTAAACAACCCCAGCTCCCTCAGCCTCTCCTCATAGGGCTGTGTTCCAAGCCCCTCACCAACTTTGTTGCCCTTCTCTGGACACGCTCCAGCAAGTCAACATCCTTCCTAAACTGAGGGGCCCAGAACTGGACACAGTACTCGAGGTGTGGCCTAACCAGGGCAGTGTACAGGGGCAGAATGACCTCCCTGCTCCTGCTGGTCATACTGTTCCTGATCCAGGCCAGGATGCCATTGGCCCTCTTGGCTGCCTGGGCACACTGCTGGCTCTTTTTCAGCCTACCATCAACCACTACCCCCAGGTCCCTTTGTGCCTCGTTGCTCTCCAGCCTCTCTGACCCCAGCCTGTAGCACTGCATGGGGTTGCTGTGGCCAGTGTGCTGAACCTGGCACTTGGATGTGTTAAATCTCATGCCCTTGGAGTCTGCCCATCTGTCCAACCTGTCAAGGTCCCTCTGCAAAGCCCCTCCTCCCTCTAGCAGATCAACACCTGCCCCAGCTTGTTGTTCTCTGAGCCAACTCTGCTCAGTTTTTGGGCTGTGTTGTTTCCCATCTGTGGAACAGCAAAAACCATCTATCATCAGAGTCCAACCATTTGAATTTCAGTGCTGCACACTGCCATAGCATTCATACACTTTTTTTGCTAAGCAACCTTATTTCTTGCAGAAGGAAACCAAGAAAGTGAGCAACATTTTAAGCCTTGCTAGAACAGGCGACTTGAAAATATCCTTCAGAGCAAAAGGAAAATTCCATAAAATTCCATGACTTTGAATCCTACTGAAAACAAAAGCCAGGTGGAAGCTGCTTGCTAAAAATCAGCCCAAACTTGTACTAAACCCCTGAGGAGCAGAGAAATTTATGCAGCCCAGCACTGACCTCGGGCTGGAACATGACAGTGTTTGTGTGGAGCTGTGTTTCCTGGTAGTCAGGTTCTGGAAGGAGTCCTAAAGATCTCTGTTGAACATTAACTTCCAGATATGAGCTGGGAACTCAAGGAATTGTACATACCTACTCTAGAGACATCAAGACCTCTGAGCAATAGGTGTTGAGTGGACTTCACTTAAAACCTTATGTGAGAATACCACAATGCAAACTTCATATGGAGTACAGCACCCAGCTCTGGAGTCCTCAGTCCAAGAAAGACCTGAGCCTGGTGCAGGTCACAAAAGAGATCAGAGGGCTGGAATGCCTTTGCTATGAGGACTGAATAATAGAGAGTTGGAGCTACTTAGCTTGGAGACGAGAGGGCTCTGGAGAGACTTTATTGTGCCCTTTCAGTACATTTCAGAGCCTTTCAGAGGCTGTGAGAAAGGTGGAAAGAGACTTTTTAGCAGGGCCTGCTGCAACAGAACAAGGGGTGGTGATTTTAAACTAAAGGAGGGGAGATTCACACTAGGTATAAGAAAGAGATATTTTACAGTGAGGGTGGTAAAACACTGGCACAGATTGTCCAGAGTGGTGGTTGGTGTCCCATCCCTCTAAACATTCCAGGTCAGTCTGGATGTTTAGAGCAACCCGATCTAGCTGAAGATGTTCCTGCTTCCTGCAGGGGGTTTGAGCTAGATAGCCTGTAAAGGTCTCTTCCAACCCAAAACATTCTCTGATTCTATGACTTCCAACATGGAATTCAGATGTCACTCACAAGTACCTACTCACTGTGATTTCCTTTGCGGGCAGTGGCAGGCAAGCAGAGACAGGCAGGGTGAGGGCAGCCTGTGTAACTGCAAACTTTATTCAGCTGTATAGAAGATGGTTGTCTTAATCCCAAATCATTTATAGCACAGGAAAGATTGTTATCAGCAAGACAAGGAGGCACTCAAGACAGTGCAGCTAAGGGTAGGAAGAAGGGAGGTGGCTGCTGGAGCACCTTGTTAAAGTCTCATTTGCGGTTGGTGCAAACCCAAGCAAATATGATTAACTGTAGTACGATTAGATGCAAATACAGACTGGAAAGCTATACTTCTGTACTAGCCACAGTGCCTTGCCTAGGTTCTGGGGTCCTGTGGCATGATGTGGCTCACACTGTGCCACTGTCTTGTCCTCCAAAATAAGGTGACCACATTAGACTGCCTACTGGAATAGTTCCTAGCCACGACTAATCAATGAAACAGCCCAGGACTTTTTGTCAGAGAGCTAGAAGAGGCCAAAACTCTTAGGGATCCTCTAATAATTTAATATTATGGATGATCAACTTTCACTGGCACTTTTTCATTTTGTTTGTACAGACACAGAGAGGTCAGCTGAATCACTGTTCAGACTCTATTAACTGCATTAGCTACAACTCAGTAGGTTATAAGGAGATTTGGGATGTAGCAGACACAACAGGCTTGTCTATTCCATGTGAAAGCAGCATGCATATAGAATAGCATAGAATTTAATTGAATAGAATAAACCAGGTTGGAAGAGACCTTCAAGATCATCGTGTCCAACCTATCATCCAACACCATCTAATCAACTAAACCATGGCACCAAGCACCCTATCAAGTCTCTCCCTAAATACCTCCAGTGATGGTGACTCCACCACCTCCCTGGGCAGCACATTCCAATGGGCAATCACTCTCTCTATGAAGAATTTCTTTCTAACATCCAGCCTAAACCTCCCCTGGTGCAGCTTGTATCCTATCTGGCCTTGAATACCTCCAGGGAGGAGGCATCGATAATCTCACTGAGAAACATGTTCCAGTGTCTCACTACCCTCACTGTAAAGAATTTCTTCCTGATATCCAGTCTAAATCCCTCCTCCTAAAGCTTTAGTACATTCCTTCTCATCCTATCACTACAAGCCCTTGTAAAAAGTCCCTTCCCAACCTTCTTGTAGCCTTGTTTCAGGTACTAGAAGCCTGCTATAAGGTCTCCCCAGAGCCTTCTCTTCTCCAGGCTGAACAACCCCAGCTCCCTCAGCCTGTCTCCATAGGGGAGGTGCTCCAGCCCTCTGATCATCTTTGTGGGCCTCCTTTGGACCTGCTCCAGCACTTCTATGTCCTTCTTATGCTGAGGGCACCAGAACTGGATGCAGTACTCCAGATGGGGTCTCACAAGGGCAGAGTCCTGCTGCTCACATTTCATTTACATTTACTGAGACTGTAGTGGCTCAGTTGGTAGTGCATAAGACCCGTAATGGGAACGTCGTGAGTTCAAGCCTGCAGTGGACAGTAGTGTCCTCCCTATTCTAGTCATGAGGTTTGTGGTGACAGGTTGGACTCGATGATCTTTGAGGTCTCTTCCAACCTTAGTGATACTGAATACTGAATTTTCAGAGGCACAGAGGACATTACATTCTCAGTGATACTCTTCAGTGTTGTCATGTGAAGTTCTATTTAATGTTGATTCACTGTATGGATTGCAACATGAGGATACATGCAGTTAAGATCAACCAAGGGTAGGTAATAATTGACTAAGATCCCAACTTCAGCATTGCAGCATCCCTGAACGTTACGTGCACAGGGGCTCATCAGCCTCCCTCTTGTGCCTTTCAGTGAAGCTGTAAAGTCTGTCACACATCAGGTTCTGCTCTACTTTTCCTCATCTAAAACTATTCTCTGATTCTATGAAGAAGTCTGTGGAAAGGTTTCTCTAATGGAAGGCCATTCTAGCCATCACAAGGATGGGGGGAAAACCAGAGGTAAAATGTTCCTGGTGGTCTTGTGCATCCATTTAGCTCATGTGAAGTGCCATAAACCACTCTGCTGACAAGTTACATAGGAATGTTTTGCACAGAATAGAATAGAATTAACCAGCTTGGAAAAGACCTTGGAGATTGAGTCCAGCCTATCATCCAGCACCATCTAATCAACTAAACCATGGTACCAAGCACCCCATCCAGTCTCTTCCTAAACACCTCCAGTGATGGTGACTCTACCACCTCCCTGGGCAGCACATTCCAATGGCCAATCTCTCTTTCTGTCAAGAACTTCTTCCTAACATCCAGCCTAAACCACCCCTGGTGCAGCTTGAGACTGTGTCCTCTTGTTCTGGTGCTGGTTGCCTGGGAGAAGAGACCAGCCCCCACCTAGCTACAACCTCCCTTCAGGGAGTTGTAGAGAGCAAGAAGGTCTCCCCTGAGCCTCCTCTTCCTCAGGCTAAGCAACCCCAGCTCCCTCACCCTCTCCTCTTCCCTGCATCTAGTCTAACTCTTTTAATTTAAACCCATCACCCTTTGTCCTGTTGCAACAGGCCCTGCTGAAATTGTTGTCCCCATCTTCCTTATAGCTGCCTTCTAAGAACTGAAAAGCCACAATAAGGATCCCCTTCAGCCTTCTCTTCTCAGTGCTGAACAACCCAAATTCTCCCAGCCTGGTGTCACAGCAGAGGTGTTCCAGCCCTCTGATGGTTTTTATGTCCTCCTCTGGACCTGCTGCAAAATGTCCATCTCTTTCTTGTGCTGAGCAATCCAGAGCTGGACACAGCACAGGAGGTGGGCTCACCGTCAGCCATTGCAGATGACACAGGGAAAGGGATGGTGCAAAAAGGAAACGTCACAAATCTAACACTAAAATGTGTCCACAGAGTTGCATGTGACAACTTGAAATGTAATCCTTTGAAGAACAAGGCAAAAAGAGCTATCTGGAGGACTCCCTTCTAATAAACACCTCCATTCCTTCAGTTTACTTATTTACCCAATTCCAACCCTCTGCAAAGCAGTTCACATCTTCTGAGGGCACAACCCTGCTATGTAAACCATTGTGTAATCAATGACATAACCAATATCTAATGAGCTAATAAGTGCATTGTGTAATGGATGCAGGGATCTGAGGTGTAGGTGGTATTCTCTTTCCTCCAATTAGTGGGCTATGTCTGCTGGGGATGGGAAGAGTGCCTGTGCCTTGCTGAAGACCAGGAGCTCATTCTTTGTGACTTCCATAGTTCTTCCCAGTTTCTAGTTTAAGATAAATTGCATTTAATTTTCTTGCTGGAACTGCATACTTTGTGTGTTGAAAATACCTCATGGCTTGTGTGAGAAACGAACTCACTGCTGAAAATTTATAACCAGTTTATTATAAAATAAAGGCAACACAGCGCTGGGCGCATTGCGAGTTTGCTAGAGGCGCACCCTAACAACACGAGGTGAACTTCTAGAGACGGCAAACATACATATTCATATATTAAAACGTATATATTCATATATTCCCCAGCACGCTCCCACCCCTCTCCATCAGGACTGAGACAAAACCTGCACTTTTGACCTGACCAGTCTTTAGATCTGTTGGTGCCTCACCTTTCTCTCCCAATACCCCACACAATACAGACCATAACCAACCAATCAGCCCAACGATCGAGCCCCACGGTCCCCAGTAATTCCCCTTGCAAAAGCCAAATATTATAACCAGTTTCTCACAATCCCTCCCCTTCTTTCTACTACATTTGGCTTGAGCCATAATAACCTAACTTCACAACAATTCTACAACAAGCAAAAGGATTCCAATTTAAACTTCCTGGTAAAAGGAATGGGATAACAACTGATGTTTCTTGCCTGAAAATATTTCCTCTTTAATAGGCACCATACACAGTGAGTGGGTATGGTATATACCAATACCTGGGTGACAACTTTCTCCCTCCGAGTGGCTAATCCTGGGAATTAGGAGTCCGGTTTGACTTGCAACTCCACTCACATGGCCTATGGGGTTGCTGCCCACAGCCATGGTTCTAGATCTTCTTCGTGGCAATTACAGAGGTCTACCCGGTCTTGCCTCCTTCAATCCCCACCAATGCTCTGCACGGACCGTGTCTCCTTCCCTTGTCCAGGGAGGTTATACCAATTTCGAACCCCGACCTGTTTCTAGTTTGTGATGTTTTCAGGCAAGGACCATTACCACTCCTATTCTGATACTGGAACTCAAATCATGACCATCTTTATGTCCTCCCTTTGGGGTACCACAGTCCATTCAGTGGATGGATCCACCAGTCCTTTAACTCTGGTTGCATGTTGGCTGTCTGTATTGCAGTCTTTGTGGTCCCACTAGCCGAACACAGGTTTTGGTACTTTAACACACAGAACATATATGAATCCTCTGTCCTAATCACTTCAAATTATAACCACATAGAGCAATGTTACAATTGTTCCAACAAGCCAAATTACATTTGATAATCAAGAAGTTAAAGTTTTTGAACCCACAGGAAACCTAATTACATAACTACAACAGCATACATTTATAACCACACACACTCTCAGCACATCATTATAGTGCAGCAGAAAAATTTACCATCACTTCTAAATAACCAGTTTACCATTACTATTACACTTTACCCATCCCCAATGACATCAAGTCCCAGGATGTTTTATACACAGAATGAAATCCTTGATATTTTCTTGCAATGCAGATTCAGATGTTTCAAAAGGTGGGTTTGTCTTGCTAGCTCCAGAGCCTTCAGACCGAGGTGTTCCTGAAGCGGTCCTTTTACTCACGAAGCATGTGTCCACCCTTGTTTTGCAGTACGGACAGCTGGATCTGTTGTTAACAAAACCAAGAAAAGATCCTTCCCAGGGAGAAATTAGTGACTCTCCTTTCCAAGTTATTAACACTTTACGCCCAGCTTCAATCCCATATACATCAGGAATCCCAAAGGTGGGATCTGAGACCAGAACAAAACAAAAAGCCGCTTTCTGGGCCTCCTCTACTAATAAAGGCCGCTGATAAGCAAATTGGCCCTCACCTACTTACAGAATCTAATAACTTGGAACAATGCCCTACAGGATTTTTACTTCCAGTCCAGTCCTGGGTCAACACCCCATATAGATGTACAAAAAGATCAAATGATTTGTCCATGTCAGGCAAATTTAAAACAGGGCATCAATCAACATGCTTTATATTTATCCAATCACTCATCATCTTCTGGACTCCATTTAATATTACTATTGAGGGCTAATTTATCATATAAGAATTTTACCTTTTTTTTTTCTCTCTATCCATAATCAACAGTACCCTTACAGCAGTTACCAACATTCTAGCTTTTGCCTTCTGTTTCTCTTCATCCCTCCTTACAAACACCTTCTGAGCTTCACGTAGTAATTCCTCTAAACCTCTGTCTTGCCAATCCTCGATCTTTTCCAATTTCTAATATCTGCCCATGGTTTTGCCACAAACTACATCCTGAGAAGTATCACCCCAGCTGCAGAACTGGGATCTATTCCAGAATAGAGCTGCAAACTTCTCTTTAATCTTACCATCCACTCCATAGGAGGCTTCCTCTGATGCTCACTATAGGCTTTATCAAAATTTCTGGGCACAGCTTCTTTAATTCCTTGTATCACCTCCCATGTTCTGTCTCCCTTGAAGCTGTTGATGGTCCCACTGAGGATCTTGATTAGGCCACTTCTGATTTCTTGGTGCCCCCCCCCTCTGATTTTACCTCTCCCATATTCTCATGCCAGCCTGTCTGCCTTTTCCTTGTCTTTGTCCTTATTCTCACTTGTTAATGTAAGTATGGGAACAGGGGTAGGGCGTGAAGCCCTAATCCAAACAGCAGCATATTCAGCTTCTTCCCTACTAAAACACTTTTTAGAATTCACATGATGGTTCAAAGCTTGGCAATTCCAATCAAAAGATAAACCTTTTTTTCTTTGATTTTCCTTTTCTCAACTCGTCATCATCCCAATACTGTAATATGATCCCTAACGCGCTCTCTGAGATAGGAATGGGAGGGAGTTCTGATGACTTGCTTTTGTCCCATTCTCCTGATCACTAATCACTACCCGGGGATCAAAACCGAGCAGCAGCGCTTCCGGCCTTGAGCCACTAGCCCGCTCCCTGTGAACGACCGACCCCCCCCTCACTTGCAAAGTCAAACCGCAAAAAACAACCTCATCCGCCGTAGGCCAGGTCCCTGCCCTCCTGCGGAAGCCTGAAACCACGGAAAAAAAAACCCTTCCCGAAGCAGGTCTCTCAAACCGAGGTCCCCCCCTAGAAACCGGGGCGTCAAACCCGCGAGCATAACCGCGCCACGGGCCCCCACAGTTCAAGGCCCCCTAAGGAACTGACCACAGGATACGAAAAACTCCTGAACCCGGGTCCCCCACCGCCAGAACACCGGAAATCAGGACGTCAAACCCGCGACCGCCACTGCAACGCGGGCCCCCACAGCCCAGGCCCCTCCAGAAACCGGACCGCAGGTTACCAAAACTCCAGGGCTGTGAAGACCACCTGACTACCATCCAGAATCCTGGAATCCTCACCCACAGTGAAATTCCGGGACCCCGTAGCCAGGACCCCTACCCAGGCAAAACTCACCGAACGGTCTGGATGCTATGCACCCTGATTGACACAAATTATTACTCCATACATCACACCCACCAATTCTTCAGTAAAAAACTGACTATCCACAATCCAAACAATCCTTGCCTTGGGGCTTGAAGAGACACAATCCTCCTTCCAACCCCAATTGCCCCTTCTCCCGAGATCAACAATCTATCTACACTTAACCCCCCTCTATTTTCTTCTGACTGTCATCTGCCCCTCTTCCAGAACTACCCTTATGTCCAATTGAACTATCTCTCCCTAGTAAATTACGTCTTGCACTTGGTACTACACTAAGATATACCCTAGCCCAATTCTAGCTTCAGTCTCCAATTTAACATCCTTAGCTACCCGGACTTTAAACCTTTCCCCTTTTGCCCCTAAAACTCGCTCTCCACACCCCCTCTAGGAACCTTGGTAACACGAGTAACCCTCCTTCTCCGACCTGAGCCTGGCCACCTTCTGGGCCTGATCCTTTACCAGTCCCTGGTGGGCATGGCTCAGCCACTGCAGCTCTCCCCGCAACAGCTCCTGCTCCACCCGCCGCACTACTGCAGGTGCTGGTGCAAACACTGACACTGGCCTTGCAGCTCTGGCTGCTCTACACACAGCTCCTACCCTAATGGCCCCGGCTACAGGCCCGCCCGGAGCCGATCCAACTAAGCTTAATAAAAAACCCTTAAGATCTCTCTTCTCCTTGGGCACTCTTGTTTCAAATGCACAACCTTCCCACAATCTACTTTTCTCTCTAGGTCCTTCCTCCATTATCCTTTTTGCCTTATCCTTATCCTTATCCTGCATATTGTGCCTCCAACACGCAACCCCAGAGGACTGTCCGGGGGTATATTCCTGGGTACCCTTGTTGCTCCCATGTTTCCCAGGGCTGCTCTACACCTGACCCTTGCCCCATTTCCCGAGGTCCATGCTTTCCATCACCAACCGCTTTGTCCCTTCGCTGGCCAAGTCCCTTGCGGGATATTGGAAACGCAGTTAGAAGGACTCTGCACTCGCTTCGTGGATCTGAACTGTCCAGCCCACGTCTCACGCACTCTCACTGACCTCAATACCCGCCCAACCGGACAATACTTAGAGTCCTTTTCTTGCCCGGGTCTTTGTGCACTAGAATTACAGGCAACTTCCGGGAGCTCCTTCCCTTACCTTTATCTTATAACGTTGGCTGGATCTACCTGTGTTCCGAGACGCTTCCAGGGTCCTCCTTCCGGGCTGCCGAAATCGGCGGGGGCGCCCCCCCTTCTGAAGGGCCCCGAAAGCCGTTACAGACAGGGGAATCATGTACAGGTCACCAAATTGTGAGAAACGAACTCACTGCTGAAATTTATAGCCAGTTTATTATAAAATAAAGGCAACACAGCACTGGGTGCATAGCGAGTTTGCTAGAGGCGCACCCTAACACGAGGTGAACTTCTAGAGACGGCAAACATACATATTCATATATTAAAACGTATATATTCATATATTCCACAGCACGCTCCCACCCCTTTCCATCAGGACTGAGACAAAACCTGCACTTTTGACCTGGCCAGTCTTTAGATCTGTTGGTGCCTCACCTTTCTCTCCCAATACCCCACACTATACAGACCATAACCAACCAATCAGCCCAATGATCCAGCCCAACGATTGAGCCCCATGGTCCCCAGTAATTCCCCTTGCAAAAGCCAAATATTATAATCAGTTTCTCCCTCTTGGATGGGTGGATGCAGTCTACAACTACCTGAAGGGAGGTTGTAGTCAGGTGGGGGTTGGTCTCTTCTCCCAGCTTACCAGCACCAGAACAAGAGGACACAGTCTCAAGCTGTGCCAGGGGAGGTTTAGGCTGGATGTTAGGAGGAAATTCTTCACAGATGTGACCGTTTGAGGCTGTGCCTTTAAGAAAGGGACAGTGCTGGGACACTCTGGCTGAATGTTTTGGTGAAGACAATGAAAACATCGATGTTCTAAACGAATTTCATTGGTAGATTGGTAGAATGCAGTTTTAAGTTTTAGCGCAGCTGGAATTTTCTCTCAGTTCGTCCCTTTCCTTCTCCTTTCCAGCTTGCCTGCTTCTGGGCTCCTTGCCAGAGCGACCTTGAACAGATAAGCAACTAATTCGCATGAGGCCTACTAAGATTCTGCTTTATTAATAACTGAATACCTGCCTTTTTCTCTCTTTCTAACCCTCTTTGGGGAAAAAAGGGAGATAGGGGGAGGGAAGGGGGTACAGGGGGTAACCCTCCTCCGGAGGAGGGAATTTCATTCCTGTATTTTTGTTTTTTTTTTTTTACTTTGATGTATATTTCTGTATATATATTGTAAATACTGTATATTGTGTACATATCTTGCATTTTCCACATTGCTTGTAAAATATAGCATCCCTACCGCTTCTCCGGCTGAGTTAGCTGTGTTTTTTTTTTTTTTTTCCTTTGTGGGGGAGAGAAAGCCTTCTCTCTCAACCCACCACATTTCTTTTTGGCCGTCCCAATGTGTGGCAGATAATTAGCTTGATTTATTGCTTGCTTGAGCCAGACTAGCAAACATGAAGGTGTTTTGGACTTTGGAGCATCTGTTCTTCTCAGTTTTGGGGGTTCTGATCTACAAATATTGTTTAGGTTTGATTCTGCATCAAATAGGTAAATATTTAATGCAGAAAATTTATTTATAGTTTATGTATAATATCTGGCTTCTGTATAGCCGCTATCTGGGATTCTTTTGGCTTACCAGATACAGGATGTGACCTCTAGCACTCTCCCGAATGAGATAAGGCAGTTTAAGATTCCAGTAGGTGAAAGAGTAATTTTAAATGATGGATGGGATCCAAAGGTGATTAATTTGATTTGTGTAATCCTGCTGTCAGTGATAATTAATGTGCATTTGTTATTTTCCTTGCGTCGGGAGAAAAAAGTGTCTAAGGCCTGTTTCATTATTAAGCATAGATCAAAGAGGAGGCGGCGTACCTCTGGGTCAGCCCCAGAGACGTCCAGTGATGAGGAGAATGGAGAATCTGTGTCAGTTAAAGATAAAGTTAAAAAGTCTATTGGAAAGGCTGCTTTGAACGGTTCTGTTGCTGATTCTGGCAAGCAGCCAGGGGCGGCAGCAGCTCCCAACATGGCGGCTCCCCCGGCTTCTTTGGCAGCGGCCATTAATGAGGCAAAGTCATTTCCGCCTCCTTCCACGGCAGGACTGGAAGCCCCTTCCACAGCAGCTGATCTGTCTCAAAACCTGTCGGCTTCTGTTCAGGTGGCTGTAAATTCAAACACAGCTCCAATTAAGCAAGTAGCAGTTTTAAGACTAGAAGTGGAAATACCAAAACTGATCCAGGAGCTAATGGGGAAGAAGAGCAGGAAACTGATCCTGGTGAGGGACCTTCTACTAGAAAAGATCCTGCTGAGGAGGAAGAGAAGGTTTGTTTTAAAGATCTAGCTGAATTATTGAGATCAAAACAGGATAGAGATACAGCTAGGACAGCAGCTGGTGGTGCTTCTCTAAGCTGAGAGATCCTTAGGAGAGTGACAGCAGGATTATGGGGACAACATGTTCAGGAAGATGTGATAGATGGAGAAGAAGATGACCTTCAGGGATGTTCTTCTCCTCGCGAAGAGGTTAGAAACGTGCGTCAAGATTACATCAGAGCAGATAAGGAGCCAGTTCTAACTTGGCTTAGTAGATGTTATGATACAGCTGCTCCAGCTCTAATAGTTGGAGACAAGTCAGCAGCTCAGCTAGGAACTCTCTCAAAGGATAATGGAATAGATAGACATCTAGCCAAGATTCTCAGTAAGGTTAATCTGTGGATATGCCTTTTATTTGCAGTTTCCCTGAGATACCCTTCCCGAGATGGTCTTCCATGGAATCCTAAACCCTGGACTACCATAGATGAGGGAATTAAGCGCCTGAGAGAATTTGCTGTTAGAGATATACTCTATGGTGAACATGAAACTCTGAATCCTGATGACATTCCTATAGGAACTGGTCTTGCTAAAAAGCTCATCAAACTTGCTCCTTCTAATTATGCAAACATTCTGGCAAGCAGGATTGTGGCAAGAAATTATGGTGGAGCTTCTCCTACGGTTGGCCAATTAACTGAACAAATGAGACAATTGGAGGATAGCATGACACATGTTTCTTTGGTTTCAGCCATTGAAACTCTGTCTGGTGAAATAAAGAATTGTATGAAAGAGCTGAAAGATTCCATATACCAATTGGCACAAAGAGATAATTCCAATTCTTCCTCCAGGTGAATACAAGTTACATCTGTGAGGAACAGACGTCCTCCAAGGAGGTAATTTCAAAACACATCAAACCAAAGCAGGCCACCAAGGCAGTCACGTAGGACTATTTGGATAACTCTGCGTGATCAGTTTGGTGAGAACATGAACAGGTGGGATGGCCAACCAACTTCTAATCTTTTCAGAAGACTGAGGGAACTGCAGAGTGGCAGAACCTGAGGTAGCAATACCAGAAATGTAGCTGTTACTTCCACAGTTCCCCAGAACAACTATAATAGCTCCAAAAGTGGCTCCAGTTATAACACTGCACACTGTGCTCAATGCACATGTGGGCATGTTCCCCATAACTAGGGGTGCCCTGCCTCCAGCCAAGGGGAGGAGAGGGATAATAGAGATAACAGAATCTATTGGGATGTGTACATCCAGTGGCCTGGCACTTCACAATTTCGGAAGTACAGGGCCTTGGTTGACACAGGAGCTCAGTGCACCATAATGCCATCAAATTATCAGGGATCGGAGTCTATACCTATTCTGGGAGTCACTGGTGGATCTCAAGAGTTAAGTAAGGGGGAGGTTAATGTAATTTTAACTGGTAAACAATGGAGGAAGCATACAGTTGTGACCGGACCTGACGCACCTTGTATTTTGGGAATTGATTTTCTGAGAGAAGGGCGTTTCAAAGACCCTAGAGGTTACAAATGGGCTTTTGGAGTAGCTTCAGTAGAAATTGATGGACAAAAACTGAAGCTATCTGTTAGACCTGAGCGTTCTGATGAATCTGCAGTTGTGGGACAACACAAGATACAGGACATTAAATTGCCGGTTGCTTCTCAGACTGTGCATCACAGACAATACAGAACCAACCGTGACTCTTTGTTGCCCATTCAGAATCTGATTCGTCAGTTGGAGAGTCAGAAAGTCGTCAGCAAAACTCATTCACCTTTCAACAGTCCAGTGTGGCCTGTGCAGAAGCAGAATGGAGACTTGTGTCTGACAGTAGACTACTGAGCCCTGAATGAAGTGACACCACCTATGAGTGCAGCAGTACCAGACATGATGGAACTCCAATATGAGCTGGAATCCAAGGAGGCCAAATGGTATGCTACCATAGACATTGCTAATGCATTTTTCTCTATTCCCATAGCAGAGGAATGCAGGCCTCAGTTTGCTTTCACCTGGAGAGGAATCCAGTACACTTTCAACAGATTGCCAATGGGCTGGATCCACAGCTCAAGCATCTGTCATGCAGTAATCCACGATGCTCTGGAGAAAGGTGGTGCTCCAGAACACATCCAGTTCATCGATGATATCATCGTCTGGGGTAAAACTGCTGAGAAAGTCTTCGAGAAAGGCAGGATGGACGCCGACACATTCCAGTGGATGTGGTAAACAGAGTCTCCACCATGGCAAATCCCACAGACAAGCAAGAAACCCTATGTTTCTTGGGGATAGTGGGATTTTGGAGACTGCACATTCCTGGATACAGTCAGATTGTGAAACTTCTGTAGGATGTGACTCGGAAGAGAAACAGTTTCCACTGGGGACCTGAACAACAAGCAGCCTTTGACCAGATAAAGCAAGAGGTAGTTCAAGCAGTGGGTCTGGGACCTGTCCGAGATGGTCCAGACATTAAGAACATTTTGTACACGGCTGCAAGTGACAATGGTCCAAGCTGGTGCTTGTGGCAAAAAGCTCCAGGTGAGACATGTGGACGACCTCTTGGTTTCTGGAGTAGAGGTTACAGAGGTTCAGAGGCTAACTATACTCCAACAGAGAAAGAAATTCTAGCTGCCTATGAAGGAGTAAAAGCATCTTCTAAAGTAATTGGAACTGAATCACAACTTCTCTTAGCTCCCAGATTACCAGTTTTGAATTGGATGTTTAAAGGCAAAGGATCCACACCACATCATGCCACAGACTCAACCTGGTCTAAGTGGATGGCTCTGATAACACAGAGAGCTCGAATGGGAAATCTTGAAAGACCTGGTCAAGTGGAGGTGATCTCAAGTTGGCCTGAAGGTACCAACTGTGCTAAACCTCCAGAGTAGAACGTAACTCGTGCTGAGGAAGCTCCTCCTTACAATGACTTTTCTGATGATGAAAAGAAATATGCTTTGTTCACAGATGGTTCCTGTCGTCTTGTTGGAAACAAGCAAAGGTGGAAGTCTGCAGTGTGGAGTCCAACATGCCGAGTTGCAGAGGCGAAGGATAGAGAAGGAGAATCCAGTCAGTTTGCAGAGGTAAAAGCTGTCCAGCTAGCTCTCGACATTGCTGAACGTCAGAGATGGCCAAAGCTTTATCTCTACACCGACTCTTGGATGGTAGCCAATGCTCTATGGGGTTGGCTAAAGAACTGGAAGAGTGGTTGGCAGAGGAAAGGAAAACCCATTTGGGCAGCCAACCTATGGCAGGACATTGCTGATCGAATCGAGAGAATTCCAGTGAAAGTGAGACACATCGATGCTCACATTCCTAAGAGCAAAGCTACTGAGGAACAGCAACACAACCATCAGGCAGATCTAGCTGCAAGAGTTTCTCAAGTAGACATGGACTCTAATCTTGATCTCGACTGGAAACACCGAGGTGAGATATTCTTAGCTCGGTGGGCTCATGATTCGTCAGGACATCAAGGCAGAGATGCAACATACCAATGGGCTTGTGACAGATCCATAGACATTTCCATGGATGCTATCACACAAGTCATCCATGACTGTGACATTTGTGCTGCTATTAAGCAGGCAAAACGACTTAAGCCCTTGTGGTATGGTGACAGATGGTCCAAGTACAAGTATGGTGAAGCTTGGCAGATTGACTACATCACTCTACCACGTTCTCGTTCTGGCAAGCAATACATGCTTACTATGGTAGAGGCAAACACTGGATGGTTGGAAACTTATCCAGTTCCACATGCAACTGCACGCAACACCATTCTCGGTCTGGAGAGACAAATCCTGTGGAGACATGGAACTCCGGAGAGGATTGAGTCAGATAATGGAACTCATTTCAGGAACAATCTTGTAAAGAACTGGGCAAAAGAGCACGGTATTGAGTGGATATTCCACATTCCTTACTACGCACCAGCTGCAGGGAAGATTGAGCGCTACAACGGTTTGTTGAAGACCACTCTTAAGGCCATGGGGGGTGGATCTTTGAAAAACTGGGAAAAACATTTAGCACAAGCAACCTGGCTGGTAAATAGTAGAGGTTCAGTGAACCGAGCTGGACCTGCACATTCAGATCTGCTACAGAAAGTAGAAGGTGATAGAGTTCCTGTTGTTAGAGAAAAGAATCTGTTGGGTAAAACTGTTTGGGTATTTTCTCCCTCAGGAGAGGCTAAACCTGTCCGAGGGGTGGTTTCAGCTGAAGGTCCAGGTCACACTTACTGGGTAATGCAAGAGTATGGTGAAATTCAGTGTATTCCACAAAGAAATTTAACTTTAGCTGAAAGAGGTTAGTTTCGAACTGTTGTACAGCTACATCATGTCCAAAGGAAGAATCTACGAGGAATCTATGGTGCACAAACCTTGAGAACCCTGAGAGCCCTGAGTCAACTAAGAGACCCTGAGAATCCCTGTTTTCCTTTTCTTCGCTTCGTCGGCAAAGAGATTTTTCTCATTTTCTGATTTTCATGGACTTTTGAATCATCTACATCTGTGTATAGTCAGAATGGACTATGAACTTTACTTACGAACTGTAAATATTGTTTTGGATTGGATGGACAGTATGAACAGCCAACGAAATTGTTTAGAAGGGGTGGACTGTGACCGTTTGATGCTGTTCCTTTAAGAAAAAGACAGTGCTGGGACACTATGGCTGAATGTTTTGGAATGTTAACGAAAACAACCAGATAGTCTAAAATAATTTCATTGGTGGATTGGTAAAAATGCAGTTTTAAGCTTAGGTGCAGCTGGGACTTTCCTCAGTTTGCTCCTTTCCAGCTCGTCCGCTTTTGGGCTCCCTGCCAGATTGACCTTGGACAGATAAGCAAACTAAGGCCTACTGCTTTAATTAACAACTGCTCTTTTCCTCTCTTTCTAACCCTCTTTGGGGAAAAAGGGGAGAGAAGGGGGTACAGGGGGGGAACCCTCCTCCAGAGGGGGGGGGAATTTCATTCCTGTATTATTGTTTTGGTTTTTTTTTACCTTGCTGTATATTTCTGTGTATATATTGTAAATACTGTAAATTGTGTATATATCCTGCATTCCCTAAAAATTGCTTGTAAATATACCATTTCCCTTTTGCTCCTCCGGTTGGCTAGCTGTGGTTTCTTTCTTCCTCTTTGTGGGGGGGAGAAGGCTGAGCCTTTCTCTTAAACCCACCACAGAAGGGACCTTTTGAAGATGATTGAGTCCAAACCCCCTGCCAAAGCAGGACCAGAGAATCCAGCACAGGTCATACAGGAACACATCCAGATGGGGCTTGAAAGTCTCCAGAGAAGGAGACTCCACAACTTCCCTGGGCAGCCTGTTCCAGTGCTCTATGACCATCCCAGTGAAGAAGTTCCTCCTTGTGTTGAGGTGGAACCTCCTGTGCTGTAGTTTCCATCTATTGCTCCTTGTCCTATCCCAGGGTGCAACTGAACAGAGCCTGTCCCCTGCCTCTTGACACCCAGCCCTCTGATAGTTATTTAACACGTATTAAATCCCCTCTCAGTCTTCTCTTCATCAGACTAAACGGTCCCAGGTCCCTCAGCCTCTCCTCATAGGGCTGTGCTCCAGTCCCTTCATCATCCTGGTAGCCCTCCTTTGGACTTTCTCCAGCAGAGTCCAACATACATATTTGGTTTTAAAATCTGGGGGGTTATTTTCTTTTTGACTCCCTCCACTGAGTTAAGGCAGGAGGATAGGTGATGAACAGGGGAATTTCAGGGTGCTACATGTTGTTCTTTTATACCTCCCTGTGTGCTGATGGTGTCTGGTGATGGGTGACAGTGGAACCAGTCAAGCAGTGGTTCAGATGGAGGTTGTCAGAAGAAGGATGGGAAGGACAGTTGTGTCAGTGTTGTGATGTAGCTAAACATGATTCTCCTCAGTTGCTCGGAGAGGAGAGCAGCTTAAGATGTCCCTGCTTACTGCGGGGAAAGGGGGGAGGTGTGTGTGTGTGTGAGTCGATTAGATGACCGTTAAAGGTCTTCTCCAGCCCATTGTCTGTGATGTTAAACAACAGTGTGGTGGCGACATCTGGAGGACAGCCTCTGATGAAGTCCTCTGCTCTAATCCTATCTCACGGGCTGAGGGAGCTGGGGTGGTTCAGCCTGGAGAAGAGGAGGCTCGGAAGAGACCTTGTTGCTCCCCACAACTACCTGAAGAGAGGTTGTAGCCAGGAGGGGGTTGGTCTCTTCTCCCAAGCAACCAGCACCAGAAGAAGAGGACACAGTCTCAAGCTGTGCCAGGGGAAGTTTAAGCTCGAGGTGAGTGTCTCGGTCCGGAGACACAGTTCTTTTAAATATTCCCGTGTTGTGAAATTAGAGGCACAAACGAGGCCAAAATATCAACAGCTAGACTATTTATTACATAAATGAAGTGGACATAAGAAGGGGAGAGGGAGAAAATAGAGAGGGAGAGAAGAACAGAGAGAGAGAAGAGGAAAGGAATTATATTACCACACCCCTCATCCCCCCCAAGACAGTTTGAGTCTGTGGAGGAAAGGTGCTGCAGGAGATGTTGGGTTGGTACAGGAACGGTGCTGAGGCTCTGGCTGGAAAAGAGCTGTGGTCCTCTGGACAGCCTGGGTCTGTAGAGAAAGGGTGCTGAGGCTTTGGCTGGAGAAGAGCTGTGGTCCTCTGGGCAGCCTCTTTTCTCCGGAGCAGCATTGTCCCGGCTTTCCCTTCTCAACGGCATGGTCCATCTCCTGTGTTTTCCTTCATCTCCGTTTTTCTCCCCCTTTAATCATCCAGTCTGGGAGACACAGTCCCCCACATTGTTCTTCTGCGGTTTTCTTCCACATTTTTCTCCACAGTAGGCAGATTTGCCTCCAGGATTGGTAGACAGGATTCACAGTATTACAGTATCACAGTATAACTTAGGTTGGAAAGGACCTCGAGGATCATCGAGTCCAAACTATCAACACAGACCCCATGACTAGACCATGGCACCAAGTGCCACGTCCAATCCCCTCTTGAATGCCTCCAGGAATGATGACTCAACCACCTCCCTGGGCAACCCATTCCAATGACGAATGACTCGCTCGGTGAAGAACTTCCTCCTCACCTTGAGTCTAAACCTCCCCTGGCGCAGCTTGAGACTGTGTCCCCTTGTTCTGGTGCTGGCTGCCTGGGAGAAGAGACCAACCCCTTCCCGGCCACAACCACCCCTCAGGTAGTTGTAGAGGGCAATGAGGTCACCCCTGAGCCTCCTCTTCTCCAGGCTAAACAATCCCAGCTCCCTCAGCCTCTCCTCATAGGGCTTGTGTTCAAGGCCTCTCACCAGCCTTGTTGCCCTTCTCTGGACACGTTCAAGTGTTTCAATGTCCTTCTTAAACTGAGGGGCCCAGAACTGGACACAGGACTCAAGGTGCGGCCTAACCAAAGCAGAGTACAGGGGCACAATGACCTCCCTGCTCCTGCTGGCCACACTATTCCTAATGCAGGCCAGGATGCCATTGGCCTTCTTGGCCACCTGGGCACACTGCTGGCTCATGTTCAGGTGGCTGTCGATCAGCACCCCCAGGTCCCTCTCTGTTTGGCAGCTCTCCAGCCACTCCAACCCCAGCCTGTAGCTCTGCATGGGATTGCCGTAGCCAAAGTGCAGCACTCGGCACTTGGACTTGTTGAATGTCATCCCATTGGACTCTGCCCTTCTGTCCAGTCAGTCGAGGTCCCTCTGCAGAGCCTTTCTACCCTCTAACTGACTAACATCTGCCCCTAACTTGGTGTCATCTGCAAACTTGCTGATGACTGACTCGACCCCCTCATCCAGATCATCAATGAAGATGTTAAAGAGGACAGGGCCCAGCACTGATCCCTGGGGGACGCCACTGGTGACTGGCCGCCAGCTGGAAGTGGCACCGTTCACTACCACTCTCTGAGCCCGGCCCTCCAGCCAATTCCTAACCCAGCACATAGTGTAGTGGTCCAAGCCACGAGCTGACAGCTTAGCCAGCAGTTTGCTGTGGGGGACGGTGTCAAAGGCCTTGCTGAAGTCCAGGTAGACCACATCCACAGGCCTCCCCACATCCACCAGACGGGCCACCTGATCATAGAAGGAGATCAGGTTGGAGAGGCAGGACCTGCCCTTCCTAAATCCATGCTGGCTGGACCTGAGCCCTTGGCCATCCTTCAGGTGCGCAGTTATTGCCGCCAGGATAATCTGCTCCATCACTTTCCCTGGCACTGAGGTCAGGCTGACTGGCCTGTAGTTTCCAGGTTCCTCCATCCGACCCTTCTTGTGGATGGGACCACATTGGCCAGTTTCCAGTCATCTGGGACCTCACTGGTGAGCCAGGACTGGAGGAAAATGATGGAGAGCAGCCTGGCCAGCACATCTGCCAGCTCTCTCAGCACCCTAGGATGGATCCCATCTGGTCCCATGGACTTGTGAGTGTCCAAGTGGCTCAGCAGGTCCCAAACTAATTCCTCATGGATTACCGGGGCACCACAGTGCTCCCCGACTCCATCGCCCAGCTCAGGAGGCCACTCGTGCACTCGTCTTTGCACCTTCCTTCCCGCGGCTCTGCTCAACACATATCAGCAATTGTGGGCAAGCAGCAAGTGATTTTATCTTTGTTGACTCACACCAAGAGAGACAAACTTTTAGTCTCTCACAGTGAGGAGAAATTTCTTCCCAGAAAGAGAGATTGCCCATTGGAATGTGCTGCCCAGGGAGGTGGTGGAGTCACCATCCATAGAGGTGTTCAAAAAAGGATTGGATGTGGCACTTGTCATTAATTGTTGGGTATTAAGTAATAGGTTGGACTCAATGGTCTCCGAGGTGTTTTCTAACATGGCTGTGGCTATGATTCTATGATTCATTTGTAGACGCAGGATGAACGAAGACTGAAGCTACCCTGCTACTTCCCAACCCTGTTGGAGCAAGGCAAGACTACCGCTCTGCCAGGTCTCATTTGCTGCCCTTCACCAGGGCTGTGGGATACAGAGTGACAAAACCAAGCACCCATGCTGCAGACACCTCGGAGTGCCAGTCCACAGAGGCGCAGCACCTTGACCCCAGTGTGATTTGAACACACAGCCTTCTGATCTGGAGTCAGATGCGCTACCATTGCACCACGAGGTCAGAGCTGGCAGCGCTGTTGGGCAAACCTCACCCTGGATTTAATGCTCGTGGGCTGCTCTTTGAGGGAAGGTTTGGTGGGTTGAAATTCCACCTCCCTCCCCCCCCCAAACTGTCACAGAAGAGAAGCTTCAGTCCATTTGATATAGGACTGGGAGTATCTTTGCCAGCTGCCCTGCTGAGCCTGCAAAGAGGGCTCTGTGGTTGTTTTAGTCTGTGCCTGGAACTTTTTCCACAGACATTGAACAGAAAGTGATAGAATGGAAATAAATTACCACTGGATGTAAAAGAGAAAGGAATAATAAATTCTGAATAATCCCATTGGGCAGAATAGTAACAAAGCTAGTTATTATAAACTAACTTTCTTTTTGCTTCCTTTGCTCTGGCAGGTACTAGATCCTGGCTTCTGCTGGCTTTGCTGACCTGGGCTGCATTGCTTTGTTGTGGCTAAGTGTTAACAAGCAGCTTTCTCTGCTTGCCTCAGTTCATCTCTTGTCCCATGTGCAGGGGTGAGGGAGGTGGAATAGAACAGAATAGAGTAGAATAGAATAGAATAGAATAGAATAGAATAGAATAGAATAGAATAGAATAGAATAGAATAGAATAGAATAGAATTAACCAGGTTGGAAAAGACCTTGGATATTATCAAATCCAACCTATCATCCAACACCATCTAACCAACTAAACCATGTGTCGAGGGTTGGAGGGGAAGGCCGTGCCTTCTCCCCCTGCCTGTAAAGTGAAGGGAAAGAAAATTAAAAGGGAAAAAGAACCCACATCCGGATTAGCAAGAGGAATGTGCTATATTTACAAAGCAGTTTAGGAAATGCAGGTTTATATACAGAATTTACAATATTTACAATATATACACAGAAATATACAACGAAGTCACACAGGACCGAGATCCCCCTCCTCCGCTGAGGAGGGTTCCCCACCCCTGTACCCCCTTCTCTCCCCCTTTTCCCCGAAGAGGGTTAAAAAGAGAGAAAAAGAGAAACTCTTAATTTAAGCAGAATTTGTTAGTAGAGGCCTGTGGCCGGTTGACGTTGCCCCCTTAAGAAAGGGAATATGGTGGATGGAAGTTGGTAAACGGAAGGAATAGTCTAAACTATTTCATTGGTAAAGTGGGAGGAAGCACCTTCTGAGCTGGGACTATACTGGGTTTTTCCAGCTCTTTATCTTCAGTCTTGCTTCCGCCTTTCCATGGTGCAGCAGCTCTGCAGCTAACTCTGTGCTGGGCTTTCTGCCAAGGCCTCGGCCTTGAAAACAAGATACCAGGCCTGTATATTAACTCCTTTCCAATTAACACAAACTGCTTCTAACATTTTTTTTTTCCTCTCTTTTCTTTCTCTTTCTATCCCATTCTGGGGAAAGGGGGGGAGAGAGGGGAGAGCGGAGGTGGGGGACCCCTCTGCCGAGGGGGTCACTCTCATTTCTGTGTTACTCTGTTGTATATCTTTGTATATATTGTAGATACTGTATATTTGTAAATATTCCCCCTGCAAATCCTACATTGCTTTGTAAATATAGCTCCACTGCTTTGCTAATTCAGCTTGCGAGTTTTTTTTTCCTTTCCCTTCAATTTTTTTTTCCCTTTTACCTTACAAGGGGGAAGGGAGGAGGCTTCTTGGCCTTGCCCTTCCACCCACCACATTTTTTTATTGGCGCTCAACGTGGGGCAGATAATTAGTTCAATTTATTACTTGATTGATTTAGTGTTTTCCAGCTGAATTAGCAAACATGAAGGTATTGTGGTTTGTGGAGCGATTATTCTTTTCAATTTTTGGGGCTCTGGTTTACAGGTATTGTTTGGGTTTGATTTTGGATTACATGGGTAAATATTTGGTGTGGACAATTTATATGTGGGTTATGTATAGAGTTAAATTATGGTATGGAAAATGTATTAATTTATTATGGCCAGTGAGATACAGGAATGTTACCTCCACCACTCTCCCAATTGAGATAAAGGGTTTTAAGATTCCGCCTGAGGAGACAGTAACTTTAGGTGATGCCTGGGATCCAAAGATGATTTATGTGATGTGTATAATTCTGCTGCTGGTGATAACTAATGTGTTTTCTCTGTATTCCTTGTGGCGAGAGAACAAGGTGTCCAGGGCGTGTTTTGTTATTAAAACTAGATCAAAAAGAAAACGCCGTGGCTCTCGATCAGTCCCAGAGTCATCTAGTGACGAGGACTGTGGAGAACCTGTGTCAGTTAAAAAGAAGGCTAAAAAGTTAATTGGTAAGGCAGCTCTGAATGACTTTGCTGATTCTAGCAAGCAGCCAAGGGCATCGGCTGGTATCAACATGGCACCTACTCCTTCTCCTACTCCTTCTCCTCCTTCTTCTTCTCCATCGGCCATTAACGGAGCAACGTCACTTCCACCCACTCCCTCGGTGGGACCGGAAGTCACTGCCCCAGCAGCTGATTTATCTCAGGACCTGTCAGCTTCTATTAAGGTGGCTGTAAATTCAAACACAGCTCCAGTTAAGGTGGCTCCTTTAAAGACTAGAGCTGGAAAGGCCAAAGATGGAGAAGAAGAGGAGGAGACTGATCCTGGTGAGGGGCCCTCTACTCTAAAAGATCCTGCTCAGGAGGAAGAGAAGGTTTGTTTTAAAGATCTAGCTAACCTAGTGAGATCAAAGCAGGATAGAGATGAAGCTAGGAAAGCAGCTGGCAAAGGTGGTTCTCAGCTTAAAGAGATCCTTAGGAGAATCACAGCAGGATTTTATGGGCAAAGAATTCAGGGAGATGAAGATGAAGATAATATTACGGACTGTTCTTCGCCAAGGGAGGAATTGCGTTATGTCCGTAAAGATTTCACCAGGGCAGATAAGGAGCCAGTTCTAGCTTGGCTTAGTAGGTGTTATGATACAGGTGCTTCAGCTCTAACAGTTGGAGACAAGTCAGCAGCTCAGTTAGGAACTCTCTCAAGGGACAATGGAATAGATAGACATCTAGGCGAAGCTCTCGGTAAGGTTAATCTGTGGATACGCCTTTTAATAGCGGTTGCCCTGAGATACCCTTCCCGAGATGACCTTCCATGGAACCCTAAACCCTGGACTACCATAGATGAGGGAATTAAGCGCTTGAGAGAATTTGCTGTTAGAGAGCTACTCTATGGTGAACATGAAACTCTGAATCCTGATGACGTTCCTGTGGGTATTGGTCTTGCTAAAAAGATCATCAAACTTGCTCCTTCTAATTATGCAAACATTCTGGCAAGCAGAATTGTGTCAAGAAGTTATGGTGGAGCTTCTCCCACGGTTGGCCAATTCAGTGATCAAATGAGACAATTGGAGGATAGCATGACACGTGGTTCTTTGGTTTCAGCCATTGAAACTCTGTCTGGAAAAATTGAGAATTGCATGAAGGATCTGAAAGATTCCATATCCCAATTGGCACAGAAGGATAATTTCAATTCTTCCTCCAGGTGGGTACAAGTTTCATCTGTGAGGAATACACGTCCTCCAAGGAGGTCATTCCAAAACAGGACATTCCAAAACAGGTCATTCCAAAACAGACCACCAAGGCAATCACGTAGAACTATTTGGATAACTCTGCGTGATCAGTTTGGTGAGAACATGAACCGCTGGGATGGCCAACCAACTTCTAATCTTTTCAGGAGACTGAGGGAATTGCAAAGTGGCAGAACCCAAGGTAGCAATACCAGAAGGGTAGCTGTTACTTCCACAGTTCCCCAGAACAACTATTATGGCTCCAACAGTGGCTCCAGTTATAACATGCAAAGTTATAACCCTGCACAATATGTGCAATGCACATGTGCACATGTTCCCCATAACTAGGGGTGCCCTGCCTCCCGCCAGGGGGAGGAGAGGGATAACAGAGATAACAGAATCTATTGGGATGTGTACATCCAGTGGCCTGGCACTTCACAATTTCGGAAGTACAGGGCCTTGGTTGACACAGGAGCTCAGTGCACCATAATACCATCAAATTATCAGGGATCAGAGTCTATAACTATTCTGGAAGTCACTGGTGGATCTCAAGAGTTAAGTAAGGTAGAGGTTAATATAAGTTTAACTGGTAAACAATGGAGGAAGCATACAGTTGTGACCGGACCTGATGCACCTTGTATTTTGGGAATTGATTTTCTGAGAGAAGGGCGTTTCAAAGACCCTAGAGGTTACAAATGGGCTTTTGGAGTAGCTTCAATAGAAATTGATGGACAAAAATTGAAGCTGTCTGCCAGACCTGAACTTTCTGATGAATCTGCAGTTGTGGGACAACATAAGATACAGGACATTAAATTGCCGGTTGCTTCTCAGACTGTGCACCACAGACAATACAGAACCAACCGTGACTCTTTGTTGCCCATTCAGAATCTGATTCGTCAGTTGGAAAGTCAGAAAGTCGTCAGCAAAACTCATTCACCTTTCAACAGTCCAGTGTGGCCTGTGCGGAAGCAGAATGGAGACTGGCGTCTGACAGTAGACTACCGAGTCCTGAATGAGGTGACACCACCTATGAGTGCAGCAGTACCAGACATGATGGAACTACAGTATGAGCTGGAATCCAAAGTGGCCAAATGGTATGCTACCATAGACATTGCTAATGCATTTTTCTCTATTCCCATAGCAGAGGAATGCAGGCCTCAGTTTGCTTTCACCTGGAGAGGAATCCAGTACACTTTCAACAGGCTGCCAATGGGCTGGATCCACAGCTCAAGCATCTGTCATGCAGTGATCCACGATGCTCTGGAGAAAGGCGGTGCTCCAGAACACATCCAGTTCATCGATGATATCATTGTCAGGGGTAAAACTGCTGAGGAAGTCTTCGAGAAAGGTAACAAAATCATTGACATTCTTCTGGATGCAGGTTTTGCCATCAAAAGAGACAAGGTGAAAGGACCTACCACAGAGATTCAGTTTCTGGGAGTGAAGTGGCAGGATGGACGCCGACACATTCCAGTGGATGTGGTAAATAGAGTCTCTACCATGGCAAGTCCCACAAACAAGCAAGAGACCCTACGTTTCTTAGGGATAGTGGGATTTTGGAGACTGCACATTCCTGGATACAGTCAGATTGTGAAACCTCTGTATGATGTGACTCGAAAGAGAAACCATTTCCACTGGGGACCTGAACAACAAGCAGCCTTTGACCAGATAAAGCAAGAGGTAGTTCAAGCAATGGGTCTGGGACCTGTCCGAGATGGTCCAGACATTAAGAACATTTTGTACACGGCTGCAAGTGACAATGGTCCAACCTGGTGCTTGTGGCAAAAAGCTCCAGGTGAGACACGTGGACGACCTCTTGGTTTCTGGAGTCGAGGTTACAGAGGTTCAGAGGCTAACTATACTCCAACAGAGAAAGAAATCTTAGCTGCCTATGAAGGAGTAAAGGCATCTTCTGAAGTGATTGGAACTGAATCACAACTTCTCTTAGCTCCCAGATTACCAGTTTTGAATTGGATGTTCAAAGGCAAAGGTTCCACACCACATCATGCCACAGACTCAACATGGTCTAAGTGGATGGCTCTGATAACACAGAGAGCTCGAATGGGAAATCTTGAAAGACCTGGTCTAGTGGAGGTGATCTCAAGTTGGCCTGAAGGCATCAACTGTGCTAAACCTCCAGAGGAGAAAGTAACTCGTGCTGAGGAAGCTCCTCCTTACAATGACCTTTCTGGTGATGAAAAGAAATATGCTTTGTTCACAGACGGTTCCTGACGTCTTGTTGGGAACAAGCGAAGGTGGAAGTCTGCAGTGTGGAGTCCAACACGCCGAGTTGCAGAAGCGAAAGATGGAGAAGGAGAATCCAGTCAGTTCGCAGAGGTAAAAGCTGTCCAGCTAGCTCTCGACGTGGCTGAACGTGAGAGATGGCCAAAGCTTTATCTCTACACCGACTCATGGATGGTAGCCAATGCTCTATGGGGTTGGCTAAAGAACTGGAAGAAGAGTGGTTGGCAGAGGAAAGGAAAACCCATTTGGGCAGCCAACCTATGGCAGGACATTGCTGATCGAATCGAGAGAATTCCAGTGAAAGTGAGACACATCGATGCTCACATTCCTAAGAGCAAAGCTACTGAGGAACAGCAACACAACCATCAGGCAGATCTAGCTGCAAGAGTTTCTCAAGTAGACATGGACTCTAATCTTGATCTCGACTGGAAACACCGAGGTGAGATATTCTTAGCTCGGTGGGCTCATGATTCGTCAGGACATCAAGGCAGAGATGCAACATACCAATGGGCTCGTGACAGATCCATAGACATTTCCATGGATGCTATCACACAAGTCATCCATGACTGTGACATTTGTGCTGCTATTAAGCAGGCAAAACGACTTAAGCCCTTGTGGTATGGTGACAGATGGTCCAAGTACAAGTATGGTGAAGCTTGGCAGATTGACTACATCACTCTACCACGTTGTCGTTCTGGTAAGCAATATGTGCTTACTATGGTAGAGGCAAACACTGGATGGTTGGAAACTTATCCAGTTCCACATGCAACTGCACGCAACACCATTCTTGGTCTGGAGAGACAGATCCTGTGGAGACACGGAACTCCGGAGAGGATCGAGTCAGACAACGGAACTCATTTCAAGAACAACCTTGTAAAGAACTGGGCAAAAGAGCACGGTATTGAGTGGATATTCCACATTCCCTACTATGCACCAGCTTCAGGGAAGATTGAACGCTACAACGGTTTGTTGAAGACCACTCTCAAAGCCATGGGAGGTGGATCTTTGAAAAACTGGGAAAAACATTTAGCACAAGCAACCTGGCTGGTAAATAGTAGAGTTTCAGTGAACCGAGCTGGACCTGCACATTCAGATCTGCTACAGAAAGTAGAAGGTGATAGAGTTCCTGTTGTTAGAGAAAAGAATCTGTTAGGTAAAACTGTTTGGGTATTTTCACCCTCAGGAGAGGCTAAATCTGTCCGAGGGGTGGTTTCAGCTGAAGGTCCGGGTCACACTTATTGGGTAATGCAAGAGAATGGTGAAATTCAGTGTATTCCACAAAGAAATCTAACTTTAGCTGAAAGAGGTTAATTTTAAACTATTGTACAGCTACATCGCGTCCAAAGGAAGAATCAACGAGGAATCTACGGTGCACGAACCCTGAGATCCCTGAGAGCCCTGAGTCAACTAAGAGACCCTGAGAATCCCTGTTTCCCTTTTCTTCGCTTCGTCGGTGAAGAAATGAACTGTTTTCCATTTTTCTCATTTTCTGATTTTCTCGGACTTTTGAATCATCTACATCTGAGCATAGCCGGAATGGACTATGAACTTTGCTCACGAACTGTAAATATCGTTTTGGATTGGATGGACAGTATGAACAGCCAATGAAATTGTTTAGAAGGGGTGGACTGTGGCCGGTTGACGTTGCCCCCTTAAGAAAGGGAATATGGTGGACGGAAGTTGGTAAACGGAAGGAATAGTCTAAACTATTTCATTGGTAAAGTGGGAGGAAGCACCTTCTGAGCTGGGACTATACTGGGTTTTTCCAGCTCTTTATCTTCAGTCTTGCTTCCGCCTTTCCATGGTGCAGCAGCTCTGCAGCTAACTCTGTGCTGGGCTTTCTGCCAAGGCCTCGGCCTTGAAAACAAGATACCAGGCCTGTATATTAACTCCTTTCCAATTAACACAAACTGCTTCTAACATTTTTTTTTTCCTCTCTTTTCTTTCTCTTTCTATCCCATTCTGGGGAAAGGGGGGGAGAGAGGGGAGAGCGGAGGTGGGGGACCCCTCTGCCGAGGGGGTCACTCTCATTTCTGTGTTACTCTGTTGTATATCTTTGTATATATTGTAGATACTGTATATTTGTAAATATTCCCCCTGCAAATCCTACATTGCTTTGTAAATATAGCTCCACTGCTTTGCTAATTCAGCTTGCGAGTTTTTTTTTCCTTTCCCTTCAATTTTTTTTTCCCTTTTACCTTACAAGGGGGAAGGGAGGAGGCTTCTTGGCCTTGCCCTTCCACCCACCACAGAGGCCTCACGCTTTATCAGCTCCAAGGTCAGTCTGGCTGAAAGCCCAGAAAGCTGCGAGCTGCGCAAGGAAGGGGGAGAAGTGCAAGACTGCCCAGAATACTCTGCTGTACTACAAGTTCAAAGGTGCCTTCCATGAATCCACCAACCCCCACCTGGCTACAATCACCCTTCAGGTAGATCTCTCAGACCAAGCACTGAAGAAGGACACAGAGACAGAGCACTCGGGATGGATCACAAGGCAGCTGGCAAAGTGGCTGGGCCAAGATGCTGAGCTCTGCCTGATGCTGCTTTGGGGGCTCTTTGGTGTCTTTGGGATGGCAGCAGAGGATGCTCTGCAGAACAAGGGACACAACCAGCCTGCCAGGCCCAGGGGGGCGGCCAGGGGCGGGGGCCAGTGGCGCAATGGATAACACGCCTGACTATGGATCAGGAGATTGCAGGTTCGACTCCTGCCTGGCTTGACACCTGGCTCCTCCTCAGACCTCAGCCAGGGTTTTCCTTCTCCTGGCCATTGGACCCTCTGCAGGGTAAAAGTGCTGAAGTGTCCTGCTTGCCCTAAAGGAAGGAAAGAGTTCCTCCAGACCTTAGGGTGGAACTGGGCACTCCAGAGGGTCAGAGCTGGGGCCTATACCACAGTGACAGACCCCAGAGCTAATTGTGCAATATCAATAATGTTGGAAAAAAACTCAAAGATCATCAAGGCTATCCTATCACCCAACACTTCATCACTACTAAACCATAGCACCCAGTGCCTCGTCCAATCCCTTTTTGAACACCTCCACCACCTCCCTGGGCAGCACATTCCAACATCTTAACAACTCTCTGTGAAGAACTTTCTCCTCACCTCCAGCCTAAACCTCTGCTGGTGCAGTTTGAGACTGTGTCCTCTTCTTCTGGTGCTGGTTGCCTGGGAGAAGAGACCAACACCCTCCTGGCTATACCCTCCCTTCAGGTAGTTGTAGACAGCAAGAAGGTCTCCCCTGAGCCTCTTCTTCTCCAGGCTAAACACTCCCAGCTCCCTCAGCCTCTCCTCATAGGGCTTGTGCTCTAGACCTCTCTCCAGTCTCATGCTGCGCCAGGGGAGGTTTAGACTCAAGGTGAGGAGGAAATTCTTCACTGAGTGAGTCATTCGTCATTGGAACAGGTTGCCCAGGGAGGCGGTTGAGTCATCGTCCCTGGAGGCGTTCAAGAGGAGATTGGACGTGGCACTTGGTGCCATGGTCTAGTCATGGGGTCTGTGTTGATAGGTTGGACTCAATGATCCTCGAGGTCCTTTCCAACCTAAGTTATACTGTGATACTGTGATTGCCCTTCTCTGGACATGTTCCAGAATCTCAATGTCTCCTGAGCTGTCACCCTGCAGACTGGACAGAGTCAGGAGTCTCAGGCTTGTTCTTACACATTAAGCTTTGAGGCTCACATTGGATTTGCTGCTGATTTTCATTTCTTTGAGTAGTTCTGTGTGCAACATCAAAGAGCCCTATGGACAGCATACACAGGCCTCCTGCCTGCAGGACTGCCTCAATCCTGGCCAAAGCATGATTCAGAGACCCGACCTTGTGATCCAGGTGCAGATATTCTGCCTTTGTGTCACAAAGTCAGGGTGAAGGCACTCAGTACCTGGGCCAGCAGGTCGAGGGAAGTGATTCTGCCCTTTTACTCTCCTCTCAAGACCATAGGACAGGAAAGATATGTTGGAGTGAGTCTAGAGGAGGCCACAAAAATGATCAAAGAGCTGGAAGCTCTCTGCAGTGAGGACAGGCTGAGAGAGCTGGGGTTGCTCAGCCTGGAGAAGAGAAAGCTCTTGGGAAGACCTTACTGCAGCCTTTCAGTACCTAAAGGGGCCAGTAAAAAGGATGGGGCCAGACTTTTTAGTAGGACCTGCTGCAACAGGACAAGGGGTGATGGTTTTAAACTAAAAGAGGGGAGATTTAGACCAGAGAGAAGGAAGAAAGCTCCTCTTCTCCAGAACAATTAAACCCAGTTCCTACTGCTTCTCCTCATACAGTGAGTGCTCCAACAGCAGCCATTTGTGACAGCACTTCCAGTTTATCAATGCCCTTATACTGGGGTTCCCAAAGCTGCATGTAGTAGTCCTAATGTAAATCATGAGTAAGCAGTGAGAGTAGAGGGATGCAGTAATTAGTAGGTGAGGGTGGTGATTCAAGGTGCCCAGTTCCACCATAATGACTTGGGGGAACTCCAATTTTTACCCTGCAGAAAGCCCTGAAGATGGGTGATGGCCAGGAGAAGGAAACCCCTGGCTGAGGTCTGAGGAGGAGCCAGGTGTCAGGCTAAAAGTGTCGAGCCAGGCAGGAGTCGAACCTGCAATGTCCTGATCTGTAGTCAGGCGCGTTATCCATTGCGCCACTGGCCCCCGCCCCTGGCCGCCCCCCTGGGCCTGGCAGGCTGGCTGTGTCCCTTGTTCTGCAGAGCATCCTCTGCAGCTATCCAAAAGACATCAAAGAGCCCCCAAAGCAGCATCAGGCAGAGAGGAGCATCATCTGGACTGCAAAGCGGTGTGCACAATCTGCTCAGCATCTTGGCCCAGCCACTTTGCCAGCTGCCTTGTGATCCATCCCGAGTGCTCTGTCTCTGTGTCCTTCTTCAGTGCTGGGTCAGAGAGATGCCATCAGAGATTGCAGTGAAGACAATCACAGAATCACAGGATCAACCTGGTTGGTAATGACCTCAGAGATCATCAAGTCCATCCTATCACCTGACACAACCTGACAACTAAACTATGACTCCAAGTGCCAGATCCAATCTTTCTTTGCACACCTCCAGGGATGGTGATGGTGTTCCTTCATGTCCTCTTGTCTGTTGAGGGAATCATCTCTTCAAAGAAACTTAGAATATTGGCCAAGAGTGGCCTGCCCTTGGTAAATCCCTGTTCACTCTTCCCAGTCATCATCACACTCTTCACCTGGGCATGGCTTTCAGGAGCACTTCATCCACAGCCTTCATGAGGGCTCTGAGGTAATGCTGACCAGATTAGTGCTCCCCACATCCTTCTCTTTCCTATTCTTGATAAAACCTTTCATGTTGTCCTTCAGAAACCTCTCCCCACTGCCATGATATTTCACTGAGTAATTGCACTTCACCACCACCAGAAGTCCCCTCATGTTATCCTCCCAGGAAAATACTTCAGTGGGTGAGTCCAAGTCCCCCAGGAGGGACTGAGTCAAGAAAGATTCTTGCACTTTGAGAAAGGCTTCATTTCCTTCAGCTTGTGGATGAGCCAAAATGTAGCAGACACCCTGTGTTGGCCTCCACTCTGGTCATAACCCACAGCCTCCACCTGGCACAGCATCTGTGCTGAAAGTTTTCGGAAAGCATGCACGGACTCCCACGTTGGTGAGGCAGGAATCGTTTATTGGTACAGAACAAGCAGCTTATATAGGAAAAATCGAGCAGGGTAAGCAATTCCCTGACATTCTTGCACCACTGCTGCTAATTGGGTTTTCTCCTTTGATATGCAGCTGTCCATTGTTATCTTCATCCCATATCAGGTTGGTCTTCTCCAGCATGGAGGCAAGCGTCCTCTTGTCTGGCACGTCAGGTTGTTTACCACGGTCAGCTCTTCTTTATCATCAAGCCATCCTTCCAGTATCAGTGGCCTGTTGTTCTTTCTTGTCCTGAAACCTTCCATAGATACTTTCTGCTTTCCTACAACTCCCCATTTTTACATTGTTTAAAACAGCAGCCATCACTTGTGTTCTGACCATCCTCGTATTCCTAAAAGCTATGATTACAAATACCATTAACACTACAATTACAATACCAATCACTACCAGGATTCCACCTATAACCCACACTCGTAGATTCAGACCTGAGAACCAATTTTTTGGATTCAACCAGCTAAGATCTTTGTTCAGGGCTTGCCATGTTGAATCAATCCGCACCTGTTGTATATTTGCTAATTGCAGTTCCAGCTGATGCTTCAATGTTTGGACATTATATTTCAAGGAGCTATCGAAGGCCCCTTGTAAGTGTGATCTTACTGAGTTCCAATCATGCTGAGAGTCATTCCAAGACAAGGATGTTACACACATGTCCTTCTTATGATATTCCCAATCACACTGCAGCATCATATGGGTCTGCATGGCAGCTTGTTGGTCTCCTAACCAAACAATGCTGGCCTCAAGTGCATATAGCCTTGCCATTATTTCCTCATCTATAGCTTCCTGCATCTGCAAATCATTTGTCACATTGGTTAATAAAGTTCTCACTGTGTCTGCAGTTTGTATACCCTTTGTCAAAGCTGTAACTGAAGCAGCAGCAGATGCTAATATTATCACAGCTGATATTATAGCAAAAATTAACCATCCCACAAATCTTTTTGCCCTTTTTCTAGAATCTTTTAGTCCCTGGTCTAATAGCCTGATGACATGGTCCAATCCATTCTCACTCTCCCATCCTCTTGTCATATTCACTGGAATCCATACCTCTGCCCTTCTTCAGAAGGGAATAATCATGCTCTGCTGATCAATGTCTTTATCAATAATACAAGTCTTAAAAGTAATATTGCTACAACTAAGATGATATATGCTTGATTTGTTATAGATTATACAATCAATGCCTATTCCTAATACATATGGGTGGGTAGTACACACAGTAGCAAAGGAACTACATAGTACACGTTCTACTAAAATGCCTTTACATGAGAGGTCTTTTATATTGTGACAAGGCAAGTCCTTCTGACAATGCATCAAGGAATCTTCAACATTAGAGTTTAAATGAGAAACACAACCTCAAAACATACAAAACTGCTACTGCCAGGTTTCACACACACACACCTTTTTTTTTTTTTCTCTTTTTTTTTTTTTTTCCTTTTTTTTTTTTTTTTTTGATGATTTCATCTTTATCCTTTTACAATTTTTTGGTGAGCTGCTGGATCACGCTTCACCCCCTGCTCACCACTTAGGGGAGAAGCCCTTAGCTGCTCTGGGAGGCACACCACTCCCCTCACCTAATGGTCCTACCAAGAGGGGAGCGGTGGGCTCAGCCCCCTCCTTGGGCTCAGGCCAGCAACTCACAACCACTTCTAAATGCCTTGTGGTTAGTCCATCTATCGCTTCTGTTTGAATACCTTTCTTCTGACCCACCAGGAGACAAAGGGGGGATTCAAAATGATGTTTTAGTTCTGTTAAGATATCATATGATAGAGAGTGATACACGGGAGCAGTCCCACCTCCTGGTCTGTTTTCCATCACTACTGGCACCGCACGCATCTGTAACATTTCTGTATTTATAAAACCCTTATCATCTTTATCCATCAAAACATCAGAAATTGAAATCTGCAATCGTGTAGCTACACTTGGAACATGTTCATTAATCAACAATCCATTAGACATTTTAACACCATCCTGCACATTGCCTCCTTGATAAAGCATCCCGTTATCCCTCACCCCCATATTACTCATAATAGCAGCAGGAGGTACACAAACACCTCCATAAAGTGGCGGGGGGCTAGACAAAGCCCCCGCCTGCTGGGGTATAGGAACCGAATGAGGCTGAGGGTAAAAACCTGCTGGAAAAGGAAAGGGATAGGGAACAGAGTTAAGAACTTCAGTAGTGGTATTTAAGGGAAGAGAGGAAGACAAACTTAGTGCTGTGGGTTGGAAAAGTGGCTGGTTTGATTTGTCGAGCGATTCTTGAGTAACAGAGCTGTCAGAATCAAAAGAAATTAGTTTTTCATCAGTTACTTGAGTTGGTGGTTTTAACTTTGCATCTGGTTTTCTTTGTTTCTTCTGCTCCGCCGGAGGACTTGTTTCTTCTGTAGCTGCGACGGCTGCCTTAAGCGGAGGTACCTGTGGATATAAACCTGGCTCCTTTTCTGTAGCGGTGGAGCCCTGATCGAAAGGATCATGCGGCTCTGGGTCTGACTCAGAGCTGCTGTCCCCGTATTTTGTATTTGCATCAGGCAATGTCTTAGACTTCTTAAGGGGCACGTTAAACGGCCTCTTTCGCTGTTGAACTAGGAGCTTTTGTGACCGTGCTCCCGTTAGCGGGTCATCAGTGCCTATTCTTTCCTCCCCCGTGTGCCCTGCGGCCAGACCGCTTGTTTCTGTCTGTGTTGTGTTGTTTGTAGGAAGCTCATCCTGCTTCTGAGGGCCCGCACGGGTAATGGGAGTGTTTAGAGTCCCCGAGGGTGAAGCGCTGTTGGATTTACTCATTAGCGTGGTCAGCGCTAGCCATAGTATGCGCCACGTTATTAAAATGTCCGGTGAAAAATCATCCCCGGATTTTTGTGCTTCTGAGAGGGTCTCTCCAACCCTGTTCCACTCTGTTAATTCGTATGTCCCTGATTCAGGATACCAGGGACAATTGCGATTTATCCACAGCAAAAGAAGGGTAAGTTTCTGAGAGCTCAGTCTGTACCCTTGCTCTTTGATAATTCTCATAAGCACATCATGGTGCAGTTGCTGTGATCTCGTGGCTCCCTGGCCCATATTCTTCCCCGGCCGCAGTCCCCGTACCTGACCTGCAAGTGTAGGGGATGGACGCGTCGTTTGTTCACTTCTCCCGTTCGGCTCACTGGGGGTGCAATCCGAGGGTGAGTCTGGACAAAGACCTCACTGAAATTCCCGATACGGGCGCCATTATTTCGGAAAGCATGCACGGACTCCCATGTTGGTGAGGCAGGAATCGTTTATTGGTACAGAACAAGCAGCTTATATAGGAAAAATCGAGCAGGGTAAGCAATTCCCTGACATTCTTGCACCACTGCTGCTAATTGGGTTTTCTCCTTTGATATGCAGCTGTCCATTGTTATCTTCATCCCATATCAGGTTGGTCTTCTCCAGCATGGAGGCAAGCGTCCTCTTGTCTGGCACGTCAGGTTGTTTACCACGGTCAGCTCTTCTTTATCATCAAGCCATCCTTCCAGTATCAGTGGCCTGTTGTTCTTTCTTGTCCTGAAACCTTCCATAGATACTTTCTGCTTTCCTACAGAAAGTAAAACTGTAGGTGTGGCATTTACCCTTCAGTCATTCCTGAGGTGCTGCTCTTAGCTGTGCAATGACCTTACAGAGCTATGCTTCTCACATGGAGGAGCTCCTTAGCAAAGAGGAGGGTGGCCAGCAGCACCCCTGAGGCTGACTCCAGTGTGTTTTGAACACACAACCTTCTGATCTGGAGTCAGATGCACTGCCCTTGCACCACAAGGTCAGCATGGAGGAGCTCAGTTCCCCAGCATGGACATCAGTATGGGGATGTCCTCTCTGTGGTGACCACACCTGTGATGTGTGGGTGCCCCACAGTAAGGCTGTAGAGGGGAAGGAGCAACCTAAGGAGAGGGTGACCAAGGCCTGGCTGGAGAGAGGCATCCAGGCTGCAGGATGAAAGTGCAGGGATGGATAGGGTGATCTGTAGAGTCAGTGTAGACCCTGCAGTGTGGCCCTCTCTGGGAAGCTCCATCAACCTCACAGTAAAGAGGTTTCTCCTCTTGTTGAGGTGGAACCTGCTGTCTTCCAGCTTGTGCCCATTGTTCCTTGTCCTATCACTGGGCACCACTGAAAAGAGCCTGGCACCTTCATCCTGAGACACACCCCTCAGATTTGTATAGACATTGATAAGGTCCCTTCTCAGTCTTCTCAAGACTAAACAGCCTCAGTCCTCTGAGTCTTTCTTCATAGGAGAGATGTTCAAGTCTCCTAATCACACCTTGGGTACTGTGTCCAGTCCTGGGCCCCTCAGTTTAGGAAAGATGTTGAGTTGCTGGAAGGTGTCCAGAGAAGGGCAACAAAGCTGGGGAGGGGTTTGGAGCACAGCCCTGTGAAGAGAGGCTGAGGGAGCTGGGGTTGCTTGGCCTGGAGAAGAGGAGGCTCAGGGGAGACCTTCTTGCTCTCTACAACTCCCTGAAGGGAGGTTGTAGCCAGGTGGGGGTTGGTCTCTTCTCCCAGGCAACCAGCACCAACACAAGAGGACACAGTCTCAAGCTGTGCCAGGGGAGGTTTAGGCTGGATGTTAGGAAGAAGTTCTTCCCAGAAAGAGAGATTGGCCATTGGAATGTGCTGCCCAGGGAGGTGGTGGAGCCACCATCCACGAAGGTGTTCAAGAGCAGATTGTATATGGCAATGTAGTCATGAGTAGTCATGAGGTGTTGGATGACAGGTTGGACTTGAGATCTTTGAGATCTCTTCCAACCTTATTGATTCTATGATTCTAGGGCAGGAAATGCTAGGAAAAGGTCTTCTGAGGTGGGATGCTACTATAGCAGCCTGAATGTGTCTACAAGGAAGATGTCCACCTGTGCACTAGGCAGCAGAGCTTTCAGTGTTACTACAAAGAATTTTTTTAGTTATTTAAGCAATATAAGATGATATGAAGTTAGAAAAAAAACTTTATAGCTATACACTTCTGAATGTGAGCAACTTGCTTCCAGTCCCTAAAATACAGTGTCTGAAACCAAAACCCATTCCTGCTTTACAAATGTATTACTAATCATCACATATTTACTCTGTGACTCTTCAGTGCTGCAGGTGGAGCAGAAGGAGGCATCTCTCTTTGCATCTGAGCAAATCCTGTCCTTCCAGAAGGATCTGACTGTTCCTTCCTCTTCCAGCAAGTTGTGCCAGGGGAGGTTTAGGTTGTATATTAAGAAAAATTCGTTCTCTGAAAGGATTTTCAAACCCTGGAACAGGCTGCCCAGAGCAGTGATGGGGTCGACATCCCTAGAGGGATTTAAAGGATGTACAGATGTGGTCCTGAGGCACATGGTTTAGTGGTGACTCTGCAGTGTTGGTTTGGACCTGATCTTAAAGGCGCACCCGGAACGAGTCTGTTCTGCTATTCTGTGTTTTGCCACAAGAAGGAGCCATGAACTAGCGCATGGATGCTACAAGCTGCAGAGCCAGACTGGGGCCGCATTTTGCTCAGTGAAGGACCACCCATTCCTAGACCAGCATGGAAATTCATCTTAGCTGCATCTGTGCTGTCATCCTGTACAGAAAACTGCTGCATGCTTCACCACCGACTGCAGCAGGCATGCAAGCATAGTCTGGAAATACCTGGAAATACCTACTCATTGCTACCCATGTCCCCATCAGAAGAGGTGACCCTTCTGGTGGGATTGATACTCCTAAAGGACATTTTTCAGGCTGTTGTTAAGTTAGCTCACCTGCTTCAGACACACTGAATCATAGAATGGCTTAGGTTGGAAGGGCCCTTAGAGATCATCTAAGGGCAAGGACTCCTCTCAACTAGAGTTGGCTGCTCAAGGCCTCATCTAATCTGCCATTGATCACCTCCAGGGAGAGGACATCCACAACCACTCTGGACAATCTATTTAAGAGTCTCACCACCCTCATACTGAAGAACTTCTTCCTAATATCCAGCCTGAACCTACTCTCCCTCAGCTTAAAACCATTCCCCCATGTTCTATTGCTAGACACCTTTATGAATAGTGATAGAATAGACTAGAATAGGATTAACCATGTTGGAAAAGACCTTTGAGATCATCAAGTCCAACCTATCATCCAACACCATCTAATCAACTAAACCATGGCATCGAGCATCCCATCCAGTCTCTTACTAAACATTTCCAGTGATGGTGACTCCACCACCTCCCTGGGCAGCACATCCCAATGGCCAATCACTCTTTCTATGAAGAACTTCTTCCTAATATCCAGCCTAAGCCTCCCCTGGCACAGCTTGAGACTGTGTCCTCTTGTTCTGTTGGTGCTGGTTGCCTGGGAGAAGAGACCAACCCCCACCTGGCTACAACCTCCCTTCAGGTAGTTGTAGACAGCAAGAAGGTCTCCCCTGAGCCTTCTGTTCTCTAGGCTAAACAACCCCAGCTCCCTCAGCCTCTCCTCATAGCACTTGTGCTCCAAACCCTTCACCAGGTTTGTTGCCCCTCTCTAGCCTTCCTGTAGTCTGTCTACAGGTCTTAGAAGGCAGCTCTAAGGTCCCCCTGGAGTCTTATTTTCTCTAGCCTCAACAACCTCAACTCCCTCAGCCTATCCTTATAACAGAGGTGCTTCATACTTGAAGACAAGGTTGAATACCCCTCTGGAAGTCTCTGTGTTTCCTTTGACCCTAAGGGAAAAGTAGAAGATGATGTTACACTAGATTGGATAGCTGGGATGGGTTTTGTACCACTTCTTTTGGAGGCTGACAATACAAATCCTTACATCTGAAGCAGTCTTCTACACTTCCTTCACAGTCAACAGAGAGAGGTAAGCACTGGGTGTCTGCCAGAAAATCATGTTGTAGAAGTGACACTGGCTGCATGACTGGCTTCAGTGCAGGCTACAAACTGCAGACACATCAAGTGGGGTGGCAGGAACCTCATGTGCAACTTGCATGTATCTGGTGTGAGACAGACTCCACCAAAAGCTACAAACAAAGTATCAGAAAAAGGGGAGGGGGGAAAGAAAGAAAGCAAAAGAAAAATAAAAAATTGAAAGAAAAAAGGAAAAGAAAAAAAATAAAAAGAAAAGGACAAAGGACAAAGGAAAAATAAAAAGAAAGAAAAAGGAAAAATGAAATATAAAAAGAAAAAGGAAAAAGATAAAGAAAAAGAAAAGGCAAAGAAAAATAAAAGAAAAAGAAAAAGAAGGAGAAAAAGAAAAAAGAAAAATTAAAAAAAAAGAGAAAAAAGAAAAAAGAAAAGCAAGAAAAAGAAAAAATAGAAAGGAAAAAAGAAAAGAAAAAGGACAAAGGAAAAAGAAAAAGAAAGAAAAAGGAAAACTGAAAAATAAAAAGAAAAAGAAAAAAGGAAAAATACAAAAGAAAAAGAAGAAAAATGAAAAATGGAAAAGAAAAAGAAAAAAGGAAAAATAAAAAAAAAAAAGAAAAAGAAAAGGAAAAAAGGGAAAAAAAAAAAAGAAAAAGAAAAAGAAAAAGGCAAAGAAAAATTAAAGATTGAGAAAAATTAAAGAAAGAGAAAAAGATAAAAATAAAAAGGAAAAAGAAAAAATGAAAAGAAAGATAAAAAGAAAGGGAAAGAGAAAAATTAAAAGAAAGAGAGAAAAGGAAAAGGAAAAGGAAAAGGAAAAGGAAAAGGAAAAGGAAAAGGAAAAGGAAAAGGAAAAGGAAAAGGAAGAAGAAACAAGAGAAAAAGAAAAGGAAAAGAAAAATAAAAGCAAAAAAAAAAAAAAATAAAGAGAAAAAGAAAAAAGGGATAAGAATAATTTAAAAGAAAGAGAGAAAGAAAGGGGAAGAGAAAAATAAAAGGAAAGCAAAAAGCAAAAGGAAAATTTCCAGTCCATCATTAAAAGGAAAGGGAACATTTTTTTTTCTATTTTAAATAACTTTGCAGAATTAGAAAGCTGAGTTCCTGCTCCAGTCTGGCAAAGTACAATGCCAGATCCTGCCTGAGAGTTGAAGTATTCCCTTTGCCTTCAGCAGGAACCTGAAGCCAGCTGTAGTTCTCTTGCTAAGGTCTTTGCTGCATCACTTTCTTCTGGATGTTTCATCCATTTCTTTCTTCTCTGGAGAAATTCAAAGCCCACCTGGATGTGGTCCTGTGCAACCTGCTCTAGGTGAACTTGCTTTGGCAGGGGGTTGGTCTAGATAGTTAGCTGAGGGCTTGGTCAGAGCCAGGGAAAAGTCCTCCCTGGGTGATTAAATTCTTGCTGTGATGGAGCAAACAGGAAAATTCCGACTGACCTCACCAGGGTCAGGACCCATCCTCAGAGGTCCAACAATTAATTTATCTGAGCAACTCCATTCTCTCATGAGCAACCGAGCTCTTCTCTTCAGGTCACCATAACACAGTGCAGGACATCAAGGCCTGCGGGGAGTCTCGAGCACTGTCCATGAGGACAGCTGGCTTACCCAGAGCTGGCTGTCAGCTTGGGAACCACCACTGAAAAGAGAGATGGGGCTGAATCCAGAGCCAAATTTCTCTCCAGATCCAGCTCATGTCTCGGATGTGTGCTGATGTACAAGTACAGCACAGGCAGGCTTCCAACTAAGGCACCTTTCCAGACCAGTTTTTTTCTCACATTCACCCACAACATTATTGTTATCTGGGAGATGCTCAGACACCATATTTATAGCCTAGTGTCCTAAGAAAGTAAAACATGGGCTTGTACAAATAGAATAGAATAGAATAGAATAGAATAGAATAGAATAGAATAGAATAGAATAGAATAGGATTGGATTGGATTGGATTGGATTGGATTGGATTGGATTGGACTGGATTAACCAGGGTGGAAGAGACCTTCAAGATCATCGAGTCCAACCTATCACCCAACACCACCCAGTCAACGAAACCATGGCACCAAGCACCCCATCCAGTCTCTTCCTAAACACCTCCAGTGATGGTGACTCCACCACCTCCCTGGGCAGCACATTCCAATGGCCAATCTCTCTTTCTGTGAAGAACTTCTTCCTGACATCCATCCTAAACTTCCCCTGGCACAGTTTGAGACTGTGTCCTCTTGTGCTGGTGCTGGTTGCCTGGGAGAAGAGACCAACCCCCACCTGGCTACAACCTCCCTTCAGGGAGTTGTAGAGAGCAATAAGGTCTCCTCTGAGCCTCCTCTTCTCCAGGCTAAACAACCCCAGCTCCCTCAGCCTCTCCTCACAGGGCTGTGCTCCAAACCCCTCCCCGGCTTTGTTGCCCTTCTCTGGACACCTTCCAGCAACTCAACATCTTTTCTAATCTGAGGGGCCCATAACTGGACAGAGGACTCTAAACCTCCCTGCCAGTTCATGGGGTTTCTTCTCCCTATCTAGTTTGGACCTGCTGGCCATCCAGTTTTCAGTCAGGGAAGGGGGAAATGCTCAGACAGTTCATAAGCAATGTTGTCACTCTGGAAGTAATGTAAATGCAGGCTGTTGCTGCATTACATGGCCCCACCTCCCCCCACACACACCCTCCCAAACTGTGTTTTCCCTTGCTTGCCGGTCTGGCTGGAAATGACTCTGAAAAACAACAACAACAACAAACCCCAAACAAACACACAAACCAAAACACACACAAAACAAACACCCAACACCTCATGACTACTAAACCATGGCACCAAGTGCCACATCCAAGCCCCTCCTAAACACCTCCAGGGACAGTGACTCCACCACCTCCCTGGGCAGCACATTCCAATGGCTAACAAGCCTCTCTGTGAAGAACTTTGTCCTCACCTCCAGCCTAAAAGGGTACAGTCAGGCCAGGGGGAAGCCAGAACAGCAGAACTCCTCTATCATCTCTTAAGAGATGCAGCATGGTGAGAATTTAAACCACATTAATTATCCACTCTGAAGAGATTTTAAGCTTATGCCAGATGAGGAAGCACAACCTGATCTAGGTTGGGATGTCCTTGCTCACTGCAGGGGTGTTGAACTACATGTCCTTTCCAGGTCCCTTCCCAAGTAAAACATTCTCAGATACTATGACAAGGGGCAAGGATTTGAAATTAGAGAAGAGCAGATTTAGACTGGATGTCAGGAACAAGTTCTTTACCATGAGGGTAGTGGAACACTGAAACAAGTTGCCCAGGAAGGCAGTTGAAGCCCCATTCCTGGAGATATTCAAGGTGAGGCTCTAAAAGGCTCTGAGCAACCTTATTTAGTGGACGATATCCCTGCTTGCTACAGTAGGGTTGGACTGGACGACCTTTGGAGGTCCCCTCCAACCCAAACCATTCTATGATCCTATGAGGAGAGGATGAGGGAGCTGGGGTTGTTTAGCCTGGAGAAGAGGAGGCTTAGAGGAGACCTTATTGCTGTCCAGAACTACCTGAAGGGAAGTTGTAGTCAGGTGGGAGTTGGTCTCCTCTCCCAGGCAACCAGCACTAGAACAAGAGGACACAGTCTCAAGCTGTGCTAGGGGAGGTTTAGGCTGGATGTTAGGAAGAAGTTCTTCATAGAAAGAGTGATTGTCCATTGGAATGCGCTGCCCAGGGAGGTGGTGGAGTCACCATCACAGGAGGTGTTTAGGAAGAGACTGGATGAGGCACTTGGTGCCATCGTTTAGTTGATGACACTATGTTGGGTGATAGATTGGACTTGATCATCTCAAAGAACCCAGTGCATGGCTGAAGAGAGGAGGCAGCTTGAGGAGCGCAGCTCTGGGAGTTTGCTTTTGGCTTTGCTTCCCTTGCTTTTCAGGCGGTAAGGGGTTGGTGGCTCAGGACTTCCTGAAGAGGGGAGGAGGGGCAGCGGGCTCGGGTTGCCTACGTGCCTGAGGGCAGTGACGTAGCTGGGGGAGGGGTTGCCATGGAAACCACGTGCAAACCAAACAGAACCCAGCACGTGGCTGAAGAGAGAGGAGGCAGCTTGAGGAGCGCAGCTCAGCCTTCTTACTGACAGGGGGGAAAAAAAAAAAAAAAAAAAAAAGCCGGGTGGAGAGGGTGGTTACTGCAAGATGGTTACTACTAGAGCAAAGACAGAGAACACTCACAAGCATGCAGATGTTCAGGTAGGTGGCTGCAGTGAGTGCTGGAACCTGGCACTTGATATGGAGGATGGGAGGAACAGCTTCTGTGTTAGGTGCAAGCAGATCAGTGATCTGATGAGCATGGTGGTCAAACTAAAAGAAGAGGTGGAAAGGCTAAGAGCTATAAGAGATGGCGAACGGAAAATTGACAATTCCCATAATGTAACCTCTTCAAAACCAGAACAGGGGGTAATTCTTAGTGGAACAGGGAGTTTGATACCTTCCCAGCAGCAAGATTCTCAACCTCCCTGTAGTAACCCACATGAGCAGGGTCAATGGGAACAATTCTCTGCCTGACGGAAGAAATGCAAACGAAGGAAGTCTGCTACTTTGAGCAGCACACTGCCTACAGTGCAATTAAAGAACAGGTATAAGGCTCTGCAGGAGAAACAGGTCATTGGTAAGGTCGAGGACTCAAGAAGGTCAGAAGCTGCACCAATGACAGGTTGCCTCAGGCCAGCCATCAAAACTTACCCAGAAAAGAAACCTCGCAGGGTCATCGTCATAGGAGACTCCCTACTGAGGGGAACAGAGGGCCCAATATGCAGACCAGACCCATTTCATAGAGCGGTCAGCTGCCTCCCTGGTGCCCAAGTAAAAGACATTGTAGATAGAATTCCCGAACTCGTGAGTCCTTCAGACTACTACCCACTGCTGGTCTTTCAGGTGGGCAGTGACGATGTAACAATGAAAGGCTTACAATCTATTAAAAAAGACTTCAGAACCTTAGGGCAAATGCTAGAGGGATCAGGGGCTCAAGTCGTGTTCTCTACTATCCCTCTAACGTCAGCAATGGATGAGGAAACACTGAGGAAAGGCCGACAGATCAATTCATGGCTCAGGGGCTGGTGCCATCGACAGGGCTTTGGGTTCCACAATCATGGATTGGTTTTCAAGGCACCTGAGCTGAAAACAACTTATGGGACACACTTGTCCCAGAGGGGGAAAAGAATCCTGGGGCAGGAATTGGCAGGGCTCATTGATAGGGCTTTAAACTAGATTTGAAGGGGGAAGGGGTTAATAGTCTCCTGCTGGCTGGTGACAAACAGAGGGGCAGCTCACCAGCAGTAGAGAGAAGGAGAGCTGGTAAGGGCTCTCAACTTGCTGCCCTGAGGCAAGCCACGAATGATCCACCAGGACATTCTGTGGAAACCGAGGGGAATTGGCACAAGAGGAGGACAGGGCCAGTCCAGCTGAAGTGCTTCTATGCGAATGCGTGCAGCTTGGGCAACAAACAGGATGAGTTAAGGGCCACTGTGCTGCTGGGATGCCACGACATAGTGGCTGTTACTGAAACTTGGTGGGATGAATCCCATGACTGGGATGTAGGGATAGATGGGTATAAACTCTTTAGGAAGGATAGGCAGGGAAGGAGAGGAAGAGGTGTTGCCCTCTATGTCAATAGCCAGTTGGAATCAGTGGAGCTCCACCTGGGGAGGGATGATGAGCTGGTTGAGAGTGTATGGGTTAAAATTAAAGGCAGGACAGGGGAAGGAGATATTACTGTGGGGGTCTCCTACAGGCCACCTGACCAGCAGATCCAAGCAGATGAGGCCCTCCACAGGCAAATAGAAGCGGCTTCCAGGTCACAAGCCCTGGTCCTCATGGGTGATTTCAACCACCCGGACATCTGCTGGAGGGACAACACAGCAAGGCACCAGCAATCCAGGATGTTCCTGGACTGCATAGAAGACAACTTCCTCCTCCAAATGGTAGAGGAACCAACAAGAAATGGTGCTATGCTGGACCTTGTTCTCACCAACAGGGAAGGGCTGGTAAGCAATGTGAGGCTCAGAGAGAGCCTTGGCTGCAGTGACCATGAAGCAGTTGAATTTAATCTCCTCAGGGCAATCAGGAGGAAGTATTCCAAGCTTACGACCCTAGACTTTAGGCGTGCAGATTTTGATCGCTTCAGGGATCTGATAGCCAAAGTGTCATGGGACAAAGCCCTGGAGGGAAGAGGGACCCAGGACAGCTGGTCAGTATTCAAGGACCACCTCCTCTGTGTCCAGGAGCTCTGTATATCAACAAAGAGAAAAGCAGGTAAGAATGCTAGGAGGCCTGCCTGGATGAGCAAGGAGCTACTGGACACACTATTACTTAAAAGGAAACTCTACAGGAAGTGGAGAGAAGGACAGCTAGAACAGGGGGTTGTCGACGGTTGAGGGGAAGGCCCAGCCTTCTCCCCCCCCATAAGTAAAGGGAAGAAAATTGAAAGAAAAACCACGGCTGGATTAGCAAAGGATTGTGCTCTATTTACAAGCGGTTTAGGAAATGCAGGTTTATATACACAATTTACAGTATTTACAATATATATACAGAAATATACAACAAAGTAACACAGGAATAAGATTCTCCACCCCCTCCAGGAGGAAGGGTTTTCCCCCTGTACCCCCTTCTCTCCCCCTTTTCCCGAGAGAGGGTTAGAAAGAGAGGGGGTATATAAGGAAGCTGCCTGAGCAGCAGGAGCCCTGGTTAGGAAAGCCAAAGCAGAGTTCAAATTGAATATAGCCAGGAAGATTAAAGGGAACACTAAGAACTTCTATAGGTATATTAACGGGAAGAAGAAGACTAGGGAAGGTGTGGGCCCCCTCAGAAAGGAAAATGGTGACATGGTCACAAGTGATGAGGAAAAGGCTGAGGTACTTAATAACTTCTTTACCAGGGTCTTCACTTCAAGGGCCTCTAGCCACACTCCTGATGTTATGGAAGACAATGCCAGGGACGGGGAGGAAGAACTGCCCATTGTAAGTGAAGATCAGGTTCGTGATCACCTGAGGAACCTGAAAGTGTTCAAGTCCATGGGACCCGACAGGATACACCCACGGGTACTGAGAGAACTGGCAGATGAGGTTGCTAAACCCCTCTCTATTATATTTCAAAAGTCATGGCAATCTGGGGAAGTCCCCACAGACTGGAAAAGGGGAAACATTGCCCCCATTTTAAAAAAGGGTAAGGAGGAGGAACCAGGGAACTACAGGCCAGTCAGTCTCACCTCTGTGCCTGGAAAGATCATGGAGCAGATCCTCCTGGAGTTACTACTGGCTCAGAAGAATACTGAAGAGGTGATTGGGAACAGTCAGCATGGCTTTGCCAAAGGCAAATCCTGCCTGACCAACCTGGTTGCCTTCTATGAGCAGGTGACAAAATTAATAGATGAGGGGAGAGCAACTGATGTCATTTACCTGGACCTGAGCAAAGCCTTCGACACTGTCCCGCACCACATCCTGTTCTCCAAACTGGTGACACATAGGTTTGATGGGTGGACCACTAGATGGATAAGGAACTGGCTTGATGGCCGCACCCAAAGAGTGGCTGTCAATGGGTCCATGTCCCAGTGGAGGCCAGTGACAAGCGGAGTCCCTCAGGGATCAGTCCTGGGACCTGTCTTGTTCAACATCTTTGTGGGTGACATGGACAGTGGCATTGAGTGCACCCTCAGCAAGTTTGCTGATGACACCAAGCTGTGTGGTGCAGCAGACACACTGGAGGGAAGGGAGGCCATCCAGAGGGACCTTGACAGGCTGGAGAGGTGGGCACAAGCCAACCTCATGAAGTTCAATAAGAACAAGTGCAGGGTCCTACATCTGGGTCGAGGCAATCCCAGGCACAAATAAAGGCTGGGCAGTAACTGGCTGGAAAGCAGCCCTGAGGAGAGAGACTTGGGGGTGCTGGTGGACAAAAAGCTCAACATGAGCTCTCAGTGTGCACTTGCAGCCCGCAAAGCCAATCAGCTCCTGGGCTGCATCAGGAGAAGTGTGGCCAGCAGGTCAAGGGAGGTGATCCTCCCCCTCTACTCAGCCCTGGTGAGACCCCACCTGGAGTACTGTGTCCAGTTCTGGAGCCCTTATTACAAGAGGGATGTGGAGGTGCTGGAATGTGTCCAGAGAAGGGCCACAAGGATGATCAGAGGGCTGGAGCACCCCTCCTATGAGGACAGACTGAAGGAGTTGGGGCTGTTCAGTCTGCAGAAGAGAAGGCTCCGAGGTGACCTTCTTGTGGCCTTCCAGTATCTGAAGGGGGCCTACAGGAAGGCTGGGGAAGGACTTCTCAGGATCTCAGGTAGTGATAGGACTAGGGGGAATGGAATGAAGCTGGAGGCAGGGAGATTCAGGCTGGATGTGAGGAGGAGGTTCTTCACCATAAGAGTGGTGAAACCCTGGAATGGGTTGTCCAGGGAGGTGGTTGAGGCCCCGTCCCTGGAGGTGTTTAAGACCGGGCTGGATGAGGCTCTGGCCAGCCTGATCTTTATTAGAAGAAACTCTTTATTAGAATAAACCAAAACAGGTTGGAAGAGACCTTCAAGATCGTGTCCAACCCATCAACCAATCCAACCCACCCAAACCGCTAACCCATGGCACCAAGCACCCCATCAAGTCTCCTCCTGAACACCTCCAATGACGGTGACTCCACCACCTCCCTGGGCAGCCCATTCCAATGGGCAATCACTCTTTCTGTATAGAACTTCTTCCTAACATCCAACCTGAACCTCCCCTGGCGCAGCCTGAGACTGTGTCCTCTTGTTCTGGTACTGGGTGCCTGGGAGAAGAGACCATCATCCACCTGTCTACAACCTCCCTTCAGGTAGTTGTAGAGAGTGACAAGGTCACCCCAGAGTCTCCTCTTCTAGAGGCTGAGCAACCCTAGCTCCCTCAGTCTTTCATAGTTTCATAGTTTCATTCAGGGTTGGAAGGGACCACAAGGATCATCTAGTTCCAACCCCACTGCCATGGGCAGGGGCACCCCACACTAGATCAGGCTGGCCAGAGCCTCATCCAGCCTGCTCTTAAACACCCCCAGGGACGGGGCCTCGACCACCTCCCTGGACAACACATTCCAGGGTTTCACCACTCTCATGGTGAAGAACCTCCTCCTCACGTCCAGCCTGAATCTCCCCACCTCCAGCTTCATTCCATTCCCCCTAGTCCTATCACTACCTGAGATCCTGAGAAGTCCTTCCCCAGCCTTCCTGTAGGCCCCCTTCAGATACTGGAAGGCCACAAGAAGGTCACCTCGGAGCCTTCTCTTCTCCAGACTGAACAGCCCCAACTCCTTCAGTCTGTCCTCATAGGAGAGGTGCTCCAGCCCTCTGATCATCCTCGTGGCCCTTCTCTGGACACGTTCCAGCACCTCCACATCCCTCTTGTAATAGGGGCTCCAGAACTGGACACAGTACTCCAGGTGGGGTCTCACCAGGGCTGAGTAGAGGGGGAGGATCACCTCCCTTGACCTGCTGGCCACACTTCTCCTGATGCAGCCCAGGATCTGATTGGCTTTGCGGGCTACAAGTGCACATTGAGAGCTCATGTTGAGCTTTTTGTCCACCAGCACCCCCAAGTCTCTCTCCTCAGGGCTACTTTCCAGCCAGTCACTGCCCAGCCTGTATTTGTGCCTGGGATTGCCTCGACCCAGATGCAGGACCCTGCACTTGCTCTTATTGAACTTCATGAGGTTGGCTTGTGCCCACCTCTCCAGCCTGTCAAGGTCCCTCTGGATGGCCTCCCTTCCCTCCAGCGTGTCTGCTGCACCACACAGCTTGGTGTCATCAGCAAATGTGCTGAGGGTGCACTCAATGCCACTGTCCATGTCACCCACAAAGATGTTGAACAAGACAGGTCCCAGGACTGATCCCTGAGGGACTCCGCTTGTCACTGGCCTCCACTGGGACATGGACCCATTGACAGCCACTCTTTGGGTGCGGCCATCAAGCCAGTTCCTTATCCATCTAGTGGTCCACCCATCAAACCCATGTGTCACCAGTTTGGAGACCAGGATGTGGTGCGGGACAGTGTCGAAGGCTTTGCTCAGGTCCAGGTAAATGACATCAGTTGCTCGCCCCTCGTCTATTAATTTCCTCATAGGGCTTGTGTTCCAAACCTCTCACCGACTTTGTTGCTCTTCTCTGGACTCGTTCCAGCAAGTCAACATCCTTCCTAAACTGAGGGGCCCAGAACTGGACACAGTACTCGAGGTGTGGCCTAACCAGTGCAGTATACAGGGGCATAATGACCTCCTTGCTCCTGCTGGCCACACTATTCCTGATGCAGGCCAGGATGCCATTGGCCCTCTTGGCTGCCTGGGCACACTGCAGGCTCATGTTCAGCCTACCATCAACCAGTACCCCCAGGTCCCTCTCTGCCTGTCTGCTCTCCAGCCACTCTGACTCCAGCCTGTAGCACTGCATGGGGTTGTTGTGGCCAATGTGCAGAACCCGGCACTTGGATGTGTTAAATCTCATGCTGTTGGATTCTGCCCATCTGTCCAGCCTGTCGAGGTCCCTCTGCAGAGCCTCTCTACCCTCCAGCTGATCAACTCCTGCCCCAAGCTTGGTGTCATCAGCAAATTTACTGATGATGGATTCAATGCCCTCATCCAGATCATCAATAAAGATGTTAAAGAGGATGGGGCCCAGCACTGATCCTTGGGGCACACCACTAGTGACTGGCCGCCTGCTGGATGTGACACCATTCACCACCACTCTCTGGGCTCGGCCCTCCAGCCAGTTCCTAACCCAGCTCAGAGTGCTGCTGTCCAAGCCATGGGCTGACAGCTTGGCCAGCAGTTTGCTATGGGGGACGGTGTCAAAGGCCTTGCTGAGGTCCAGGTAGACTACATCCACAGGCGTCCCCACATCCACCAGGCGGGTCACCTGATCGTAGAAGGAGATCAGGTTGGTCAGGCAAGACCTGCCCTTCCTAAATCCATGCTGGCTAGGCCTGATCCCTTGTCCATCCTGTAAGTGCTGTGTTAATGCACTCAGGATGACCTGTTCCATGATCTTGCCTGGCAGTGAGGTCAGGCTGACAGGCCTATAATTCCCTGGCTCATCCAACCGGCCCTTCTTGTGGATGGGCACCACGTTGGCCAGCTTCCAGTCCTCTGGGACCTCGGCAATGAGCCAGGACTGCTGGAAAATTATGGAGAGTGGCTTGGCCAGCTCGTCTGCCACCTCTCTCAGCACCCTAGGATGAATCCCATCTGGTCCCATGGACTTGTGGGGATCCAAGCGGCTGAGCAGATCACCAACTACCCCATTCTGGAACAGAGGAAATCTATGCTGCTCCCTGGCTCCTTCTGCCAGCTCTGCAGGCCAGCTGTCAGGAAGACATTCTGTCCTGCTAGTAAAAATTGAGGCAAAGAAGGTGTTAAGTATCTCTGCCTTTTCCTCATCCCTTGATACAACATTTCCCTCCGTGTCCACCAAGGAGTGGAGGTTGTCCTTCCCCTTCCTCTTACTATTAATGTATTTATAGAAGGACTTTTTGTTGTCCTTCACAGTAGAGGCCAGTTTAAGCTCCAAATGTGCTTTTGCCTCCCTAATTTTCTTCCTACAAGGCCTAGCAACATCCTTAAACATTCTGTGGGTTGCCTCCCCTCTCTTCCAAAGGTGATACACCCTCTTTTTTTCCCTCAGTTCCATTAAAAGTTCATGAACCATCCAGGCTGGCCATCTGCCCCGGCGGCTCATCTTCTGGCACACTGGCACAGCCTGTCCCTGAGCCTTCAACAATTCTTCATTGAAGTAGGTCCAGCTCTCCTGGACCCCTTTGTTTTTAAGGGCTTTATCCCAAGGAACCCCCTGAATTAGTTCCTTCTGTAACCCAAAGTCTGCCCTCCGGAAGTCCAGAGTGGAGGTCTTCTTGCTGCCCCTCTTGGCTTGACCAAAAACCAAGAATTCAATTATCTCATGGTCACTGGACCCCAAACACCCTCCAACCACCACATCACCCACCAGCCCTTCCCTGTTGGTGAAGAGGAGGTCAAGCATAGCCTTGCCCCTGGTAGGCTCTCGCAGCACCTGGAATAAGAAGCTGTCCTCCATGCATTCTAAGAACCTCCTAGACTGTCTCCTCTCTGCTGTGTTGAGATCCCAGGAGATGTCGGGCAGGTTGAAGTCGCCCATGAGAACAAGGTCCGGAGATCTTGAGACAGCCCTAAGCTGCCTATAGAATGCTTCATCAACATCTTCCTCCTGGTTGGGTGGTCTATAACAGACTCCAACGAGGGTGTCTGCCCTGCTGGTCTTCCCTCTAATTCTTATCCACAAGCATTCAACCCGATCGTCCCTGATCTCCAGCTCAATGGCATCTAGTGCCTTCCTGATGTACAGGGCCACCCCTCCACCCCTTCTTCCTTGCCTGTCTCTCCTGAAGAGCTTGTAACCGTCAATTGCAGCGCTCCAGTCATGTGAGTCGTCCCACCACATCTCTGTGATGGCAACTACATCATAACTTTCCTGCTGCATCAAGGCTTCCAGCTCCTCCTGTTTGTTACCCATGCTTCGTGCATTAGTGTACATGCACTTCAGCTGGGCTGCTGGTTTCACCTCCGACTCTAGCTTGTCGCCCCCAGACTCTTGTCTGAGACGACTAGTTTCAGACCCTTCCCCCTTCAAAACTAGTTTAAAGCCCTGTCGATGAGACCTGCCAATTCCCTTCCCAGGATCTTTTTACCTTTGGGGGACAGTCCATTCTCATATACAGTGATCTTTCCCCTTCTCTGGGACAGATGTACTCTATCTGTTGCCAGCTGGCCTGGTGCAGTAGAAAGTTTCCCAATATAAAAAAAACAACATTCTTTTGACTGCACCAGCCTCTAAGCCACTTGTTAACTATAGCTGCTGACCTGTTCCTTACTGTATTCCCTCCTGCAGTTAAGGGTATTGATGAAAAAATTATTTGTGCCCCTGACCCCTCAACCAGGTCTCCCAGGGCCCTGAAGTCATCTTTGATAGCCCTGGGAGTTCTGGTTGCAACATCATCATTCCCTAACTGCATAACTAGTAAAGGGTAGTAGTCAGAGGGCTGCACCAGTCTTGGCAGCCTACTGGTAACATCATTAACTTGGGCTCCTGGCAGACAACAGATTTCCCCATGAGATGGGTCAGGCCGACATATAGGGCCCTCCATTCCCCTCAGAAGGGAATCACCAATAACAATTACCCTCCTCTTTTTTTTGAGGGAACAGGTCCTGATGCCAGGGGAAGGCTGTTTAACCTTAGGCTGCTTTGCCTTAGGCTGTTTAACCTTAGGCTGTTTAGCCTTAGGGAGAACCCCAGATGGTGTGTCCTCCGGCATCAGGACCACCTCACCCTCAATTTCCAGTGCTCCATATCTGTTTTCCAAGAGCAGCGGGGAAGGTGAGGGGAGGCAAGGAGGTTTAACTTTGCTTCTTTTGAGAGGAACCTGCATCCATTCCCCTCTGCTTTTTGAATAACCAGCCTCTGCTGGGGGAGCCAGCAGAGCCTGCTTACTGCGATTCAACTCTTTCCTCTTCTGATTCACCTCTTTCCTCCTTTGGTCCATCTCCTTCCTCCTCTGGTTCATCTCTTTCCTACATTTCCTTACATTTCTAAGGCTAGCAAATTTATCCTTCAGTCTGGCCACCATATTAAGCAGATAGTCAACCTGTTCACACCTTATACAAGAGTTTCCCCCACTACCCTGCATCTCAAGTGCCAGGCTCCAGCATTCTCTACAGCCACATACCTGGACAGCTACGTGCTTCTGTTCTACCTCGGTCTGGGTCGACACTGATTTTTTTAGGGAGATTTTGCTGCGAGTTACAACCATGGCTGTCCCTGGCCACAGCACCTACTGCCAATTAAAAAAAAAAAAAAAAGGGACGGTGCGAGAGAGTACAAGAGAATACGGGCTGCCCGACGAAGAGAGCCCGCACGAGTCGCAGCAGAGCCTTTTAAATTCAGCCGCTCCCGCCACTGGGATCACGAGTCTGACCACGTGAAAGGGCGGCTGCTCCTTCCTCGCGGCAAAACTCGGCAGCGATGGCGATTCCCGCAGCCCGAAAAGGAGAGCAGCGGCTGGTCCCCGGCGGTTGCTGGTCTTGGTGCTGTCCCGAGCGAGCTGCCCGACGAAGAGAGCACCTCTAGTGTGGGGTGTCCCTGCCCATGGCAGGGGGGTTGGAACAAGATGATCCTTGTGGTCCGTTCCAACCCTGAATGATACTATGATACTAAGAATTGCCCACTGTAAATGAAGATCAGGTTCGTGATCACCTGAGGAACCTGAAAGTGTTCAAGTCCATGGGACCTGATGGGATACACCCACGGGTACTGAGAGAACTGGCAGATGAGGTTGCTAAACCCCTCTCTATTATATTTCAAAAGTCATGGCAGTCTGGGGAAGTCCCCACAGACTGGAAAAGGGGAAACATTAGCCCCATTTTAAAAAAGGGTAAGAAGGAGGAACCAGGGAACTACAGGCCAGTCAGTCTCACCTCTGTGCCTGGAAAGATCATGGAGCAGATCCTCCTGGAGGCACTACTCGCTCAAAAGAATACTGAAGAGGTGATTGGGAACAGTCAGCATGGCTTTGCCAAAGGCAGATCCTGCCTGACCAACCTGGTGGCCTTCTATGAGCAGGTGATAAAATTAATAGATGAGGGGAGAGCAACTGATGTCATTTACCTGGACCTGAGCAAAGCCTGTGACACTGTCCCGCACCACATCCTGTTCTCCAAACTGGTGACACATAGGTTTGATGGGTGGACCACTAGATGGATAAGGAACTGGCTTGATGGCCGCACCCAAAGAGTGGCTGTCAATGGGTCCATGTCCCAGTGGAGGCCAGTGAGAAGCGGAGTCCCTCAGGGATCAGTCCTGGGACCTGTCTTGTTCAACATCTTTGTGGGTGACATGGACAGTGGCATTGAGTGCACCCTCAGCAAGTTTGCTGATGACACCAAGCGGTGTGGTGCAGCAGACACGCTGGAGGGAAGGGAGGCCATCCAGAGGGACCTTGACAGGCTGGAGAGGTGGGCACAAGCCAACCTCATGAAGTTCAATAAGAGCAAGTGCAGGGTCCTGCATCTGGGTCGAGGCAATCCCAGGCACAAATACAGGCTGGGCAGTGACTGGCTGGAAAGCAGCCCTGAGGAGAGAGACTTGGGGGTGCTGGTGGATGAGAAGCTCAACATGAGCTCACAATGTGCACTTGCAGCCTGCAAAGCCAATCAGATTTTGGGCTGCATCAGAAGTGTGGCCAGCAGGTCAAGGGAGGTGATCCTCCCCCTCTACTCAGCTCTGGTGAGACCCCACCTGGAGTACTGCATCCAGTTCTGGAGCCGCTATTACAAGAGGGATATGGACGTGCTGGAACATGTCCAGAGAAGGGCCACGAGGATAATCAGAGGGCTGGAGCACCTCTCCTACGAGGACAGACTGAAGGAGTTGGGGCTATTCAGTCTGGAGAAGAGGAGGCTCCGAGGTGACCTTATTGTGGCCTTCCAGTATCTGAAGGGGGCCTACAAGAAGGCTGGGGAGGGACTTTTTAGGGTGTCAGGTAGTGATAGGACTAGGGGGAATGGAATGAAGCTGGAGGTGGGGAGATTCAGGCTGGATGTGAGGAGGAGGTTCTTCACCATGAGAGTGGTGAAACCCTGGAATGGGTTGTTCAGGGAGGTGGTTGAGGCCCCGTCCCTGGAGATGTATAAGAGCAGGCTGGATGAGGCTCTGGCCAGCCTGATCTAGTGTGGGGTGTCCCTGCCCATGGCAGGGGGGTTGGAACAAGATGATCCTTGTGGTCCCTTCCAACCCTGACTGATACTATGATACTATGAAAGTTCTTTTCCAACCTGGTTAATTCAACTCTATTCTATTCTATTCTATTCTATTCTATTCTATTCTATTCTATTCTATCATAGTATCTTTCCAGGCACAGAGGTGAGACTGACTGGCCTGTAGTTCCCTGGTTCCTCCTTCTTACCCTTTTTTAAAATGGGGGCAATGTTTCCCCTTTTCCAGTCTGTGGGGACTTCCCCAGATTGCCATGACTTTTGAAATATAATAGAGAGGGGTTTAGCAACCTCATCTGCCAGTTCTCTCAGTACCCGTGGGTGTATCCCGTCGGGTCCCATGGACTTGAACACTTTCAGGTTCTTCAGGTGATCACGAACCTGATCTTCACTTACAATGGGCAGTTCTTCCTCCCCGTCCCTGGCATTGTCTTCCATAACATCAGGAGTGTGGCTAGAGGCCCTTGAAGTGAAGACCGTGGTAAAGAAGTTATTAAGTACCTCAGCCTTTTCCTCATCACTTGTGACCATGTCACCATTTTCCTTTCTGAGGGGGCCCACACCTTCCCTAGTCTTCTTCTTCCCGTTAATATACCTGTAAAAGTTCTTAGTGTTCCCTTTAATCTCCCTGGCTATTCTATTCTATTCTATTCTATTCTATTCTATTCTATTCTATTCTATTCTATTCTATTCTCTTTGGGGGATAGGTTTGTCTGATCCTTTAACTCCAGCTACTTGTACCTGTTAGAGCTCAGGTGGCTACAAACACAGGGGTCCTTTAGGACTACCCCAGCAGACCTATACCAGCTCCTAAGGCAGCTGGACATCTTGGGTACCTCTGGGGTCTTTGCAGCCAGATGGACAGCCAGGATACAGCCCTACCCTCATGCCCAGTGTGTCCAGCAGCCAGCATATGCCTCATGCCTGACTGGAGAGTTTAGTTCATAAAAGCACAGCATGAACATCCCCTCAGTGGGATTTATTTGCTGTTCCCAGGAACCAGGCCAGTATTTGCTTGGCAGAGAGTGCTGGACAGAGGTGAAATTCTCTGCTTCTGCTGTAAAAATGCCATTGCAAACGGAACTGTGCAGTCAGGAGCAGAACAGCATCCAGATGGGCCATGGTCCAGGGAAGCTGAGCAAGGCCCTTACGTCTAGACTGTCCTTCATGACCCCAGCAATCCCACACTAACCAATGCAACCCCCTGCATGCGCAGCTCCTTCACCCATGTGCAGAGAAAGGAGGTCACATGCAGCCTGCTCCTCCCTCCCTCTCCTGTGGTGTGAAGGATATTATCATTGTCTGTTACACCCTGTGATAGCACAAGGGGTAATGGATCTAAACTACAGCACAGGAGGTTCCAACTCCACATGAGGAGGAACTTCTTTACTGTGAGGGTCACAGAGCACTGGAAGAGGCTGCTCAGGGGGGTTGTGGAGTCTCCCTCTCCGGAGACTTTCAAGACCTGTCTGGATGCATTCCTCTGTGACCTGTGCTAGGTTCTGTGGTCCTGCTCTAGCAGGGGGGTTGGACTTGATGATCTCTTTGGGTCCCTTCCAACCCCTAACATCCTGTGATTCTGTCATTCTGTGACTTGCTTGTTTTGGGAGCTCCTCAACCATCTCCATGTATCATGAATCAGTGCATGCTTTATAGCCAGCTCTGACAATCACAACTAAGGTTCATCTGATGCAGGGTCCTGTGTCTGCCCGTGGACAGAAGTGGAGATTTCCATCCTGTGATCTGTGATACTAGCAGAGATCCGCTCCAGGGGCACACTAGGAGAATAAAATCATGGAATCACAAAATGATAGCATGGTTTGTGTTGGAAGAGATCTAGCTCAAGCTCCTTGTAGTAAGCAGGGACTTGTTCAACTAGATTAGATTGCTCAGAGCCCTGTCCAACCTGGCCTGGAATGCTTCCAAGGATGGGGCTTTTATCACCTCTCTGGGCAACCTGTGCCAGTGTTTCATCACCCTCAGCATACAAATCTGTGCTCTGATAGTTTAAAACCATCATCCCTTGTGGTGTCACAACAGGCCCTGCTAAAAAGACTGTCCCCATCTTTCTCACAGGCCTCCTTCAAGTACTGAAAGGCTGCAAGAACTTCTCCCTAGAGCCTTCTCTTCTCCAGGCTGAACAACCCCATCAGAGCAGAGTAGAGGGACAGAATCCCCTCCCTTGACCTGCTGGCCATGCTACTTTGGATGCAGCCCAGGACAGAGTTTGCCTTCTGGCTACAAGTGCACATTGCCACTCATGTCCGCCAGTACCCTCAGGTCCTTCTGTGCAGGGCTGCTCTCAATCTCTTCATCCTCTACCCTGTTTTGATAAGGGGGATTGCCTCAGCCCAGGTGCAGGACCTTGCATTTGGCCTTATTGAACATCACAAGGTTTACAAAGACCCACTTCTGAAGTTTGTCCAGGTCCCACTGGATGGATCCCACCTCTCTGGCATGTCAGCTGCACCACTCAGCTTGATGTCATCTGCAAACTTGCTGAGGGTGAACTCAACCCCACTGTCTGTGTCATTGATGGGTCTGGGTTCAGAAGCTGTATCCACACAAGTAAATCAAATCACTTGGGGTTCGGCCTCAGATGTCAACAGCTACTCACCCATGCAGAGAGGGACCTGGGGGTGCTGGTCAATAGTAGGCTGAACATGAACCAGCAGTGTGCCCAGGTGGCCAAGAAGGCCAATGGCATCCTGGCCTGCATCAGGAACAGTGTGGCCAGCAAGAGCAGGGAGGTCATTGTGCCCCTGTGCTCAGCACTGGTTAGGCCACACCTTGAGTCCTGTGTCCAGTTCTGGGCTCCTCAATTTCAGAAGGACATTGAGACTCTTGAATGTGTCCAGAGAAGGGCAACGAGGCTGGGGAGAGGCCTCGAGCACAGCCCTGTGAGGAGAGGCTGAGGGAGCTGGGGTTGCTTAGCCTGGAGAAGAGGAGGCTCAGGGGAGACCTTATTGCTGTCTACAACTCCTTGAAGGGAGGTTGTATCCAGGTGGGGGTTGATCTCTTCTCCCAGGCAACCAGCACCAGGACAAGAGGACACAGTCTTAAACTGTACCAGGGGAAGTTTAGGATGGGTGTCAGGAAGAAGTTCTTCCCAGAAAGAGAGATTGGCCATTGGAATGTGCTGCCCAGGGAGGTGGTGGAGTCACCATCACTAGAGGTGTTTAGGAAGAGATTGGATGGGGTGCTTGGTGCCATGGTTTAGTTGACTAGGTGATGTTGGGTGATAGGTTGAGATTCGATGATCTCAAAGGTTTCTTCCAACCTGGTCTGGTCTATTCTATTCTATTCTATTCTATTCTATTCTATTCTATTCTATTCTATTCTATGTTGCACCAGGGCAGGTTTAGGTTGAACATGGTTTAGTTGTCAGGAGGTGTTAGGAAATAGATTGGACTTGATGATCTCTGAGGTCTTTTCCAACCTGGTTGATTCTGTGATTCTGTGAACTACCATTAAGAACAATTTCTTCACAGAAAGGATCGTGAAGCACTGGAGAAGGCTGCCCAGGGTGGGGATACCACCCCTGGAGCTATTTAAAGGACCTGTAGATGTGGTGCTTAGTGGCATGGTTTGATAGCACACTTGGCAGTGCTGGGTTAATGGCTGGACTCAGTGTTCTTAAAGGTCTTTTCCAACCTAAATGAATCTGATTCTATGACAGCCTGTCCATGGCCATAGAAAGGTTCTGAGCTCAGAGCTAAGCTCATGGTCAGTCCTTCACAGACTGAACTGTAGGGCTGTATCAGTGTAAAAAGACCACCAGAGGGATGGGGAGAGAGAAGTTACACCACGAGCTGTCAAGGGTTCAGTTGACAAAGGATTTGCTCCTGATGGCATCAATTTACCCAAGGCTGCATTCAAAAATCAGGCTGCTTGGGTTCTGACCTGAAGGCAGATGAAGTCAGTGGAAACATCCTGCCTCCTTGGGACCATGGAGCAGGTGCAGATTGACAACTCTTCCCCAGCCTCAAAATCCTCTGACGCATCCAGGAGATAACTCCTGTGCTGTGCATTGCTGAGCACAGATCAGCCTTTGTGCGTGGTGGGTGCTGAAATAAAACATCTGGTGGCAGATGGGGGAGTGGTGAAGGGCAGAAGGCTGCTGGACCAAAAGTGGAGGCCAACACAACATAGAGCCCATGCTGGAGGGACCAAGCCCGGCTGCTCTTCAAGCAATTGCCCAGGGGACAGAGACTTCCTGCCCCTGACTCCTTGGGGGGCAATCTGGTTTATGTTGGTACTGTCTGCTTTCAGCTTTCTTTCCCAGTTCCCATTCTCCAACTCAACACGTGCACCACAGCTGCAATGCAGCATTTGCTTCACAGTGGTGTGGATGACACATCCTCGCCACCTTTGTGCCTGCCCCTGTGGAGCCTGCAGCATCCAAGCAGCTCCATACATGGCTCATCCACAGAGATAGTGCAACTCCCGCCAAGGGAGAGCAGCCAAGCTAGAGATAAAAGGTGGTGGGTTGCCATCCATTATTGGGAGCACCACAGCCATGTAGTTCTCTGGCTTTGTGCTAAAGCTCCTCTCTAGAGTGCATCAAGCTGCTTGCACACACATGTTCAGACACATCAGGCCACATACACAGAGCAGGATGCTCAAATCACAGAACCACAGAGTGTTAGGGGCTGGAAGGGACCTCAAAAGATCATCCAGTCCAACCCCCCTGCCAGAGCAGGATCACTTACACCAGATCACACAGGAATGCATCCAGGCAGGTTTTGAATATCTCCAGAGACTCCACAACCCCCCTGGGCAGCCTGTTCCAGGGCTCTGTCACCCTCACAGGGAAAAATTTCTTCCTCCTGTTTCCATGGAACTTCCTATGCCTCAACCTCCACCTACTGCCCCTTGTGCTGGCATTGGGCATCACCCAGCAGAGTCTGGCTCCATCCTCTTGCCACTCACTCTTTATGTATTTATAAACATTAATGAGGTCACCTCTCAGTCTCCTTTTCTCCAAGCTAAATAGCCCTCAGCTCTCTCAGCCTCTTCTGCTAAGGAATATGTTCCACTCCCTTCATCATTTTCATGGCTCTGCACTGGACTCTTTCAAGCAGTTCCCTGAGGTCCTTCCTGATCTGAGGGGCCCAGAACTGGACACAATTTTCCAGATGTGGCCTCACCACTCCACACAAATGTATGTTCACAGCCCAGAAGCCAAATGTATCCTGGGCTGAATCAAAAGTAGTGTGGCCAGCAGGTTGAGGGAGGGGATTCTGCACCTTCACTTCACTCTGGTGAGGCCTCACCTGCAGGGCTGTGTCCTAGGGTCATCACCACAGAAAAGACTTGGGTGCATAGGAGGCCACAAAAATGAAACATCTGTGCTGTGAAGGAAACTTGAGAGAGTTGGGGTTGTTCAGCCTGGAGAAGGCACCAGCCTTTAAAGGGAAGTTACAAAAAAGATGTGGTCTTTCTAGCCAGGCTTCTTTGCAAAAGAACAAGGGGTGCTGGTTTAAAACCAAAAGAGAGGGAGATTCAGGTAAATATAAGGAAGGTGGTGAAACATTAGCACAGGTTGCTCAGAGAGGTAGCAGATGCCCCATTGCTGGAAGTATTTGACATCAGGTTGGACCTGATCCAGTTGCTCACTGTAAGGTCATTGGACTAGATGATCTTTAATGCTCCTTTCCAAGCCAAAGCATTCTATGATTCTGTGATTCTATGGTTCTATGATTCTGTGATTTGATGATTCTGTGGTTCTATGACTCAATGATTCTGATTCTGTGATTCTGTGTCTATGATTCTATGAGTCTATGACCCCATGATTGTATGATATGAGCATCCACAGCTCCTCCTTGCCCACACTATAGCTCAAAAGCTGCAGTCTTGTTTCTGCTTGACAAATCCTGCCCCATCACACCATGTCTCACACTGGAGATGAAGATCCTCAGAGACACATGATGGGTTATGGTCTTCCATTCAGTGCACCAAGCAGTACCTCCAAATATGCAAAGCACCAACACTTCTAGGGAGGCTCTACACACATCCTTACAACCATCCCCACTGCAGATAGGGTTTACAGACCCCTTTTCTGTCCCCAGCTGTGTGTGACCAGGCATGACACCCTGTCTGAATGCCCAGTGTCCCGTGATCCAAAAAGTCCAGCTGTTGGAGGGCCCCCTTATCTGCACTGTTTGATGAAGGTGATCCTTGTTCTGTCCAAGCAGCCTGAAGGCCAACAGCTTTACGTTTTCTGGCACTACTTGGCATCCAGCCTGCAAATAAAAAGCCCCCCCAAGGTGACTTACTGAGGGGAAAATGGAAGCCCTGGTGATGCCTTTGGCTGCATTGTTGCTGGAAAAAGAGATTTTTATGAGGTTTTAATTTCCTCTTCCTCTAGTTGTTGTTGCCAGGGAGAGGTTTCTGCTGGTTATTTGCTTTGTGGTGTTTTCTATAGCTGCAACTCCATTCCCACCTCTGCTGGTTTCCTGGAATTGACCTGGAGAATCAGTGCAAAGCAGGGAGCTTGCCAACTTTCTCAGGAGAGCTGCAGTACACAAGCACCCCTCATACTCCTCCTTCTGATAATTCTGGGGAGGTATTCCAGCTTTCCCATTTAAGAAACACATAAAAGAATAAGATGCTAAGTGGCCATTTTTTTTCCTGACAGTTGTAAACAGAGCCCCGGCAGAGAGGCTCTTGGCAGTCCAGAAGTTGAGAAACACAGACAGACCTTGGAGTTTTAAGGATCCCATAATTTTCAAGCCAGCTTTGTGTGTTGGGGAAGGCTGAGGAGGAGACTGGAGTTTTTCACGCTTAACTCTGTCAGTGCTGAACACAGAGACTGGGAAATGGAAAGAAAAAACCCCTTGATACTGCAGACACTTGGACAGGATTTGAAAATCACATACGTGAGCTTACAAACACCAGAAGAGCTTTAATTGGCCAGCCTTAACATCCTGTCTCCAGCAGCAAGCAGTAGCAGACTCCCCAGTGCTCAGAGCAATTTGTTGACAAAACCCTGCCTTTTTTTCCTTTTTGTTTTCTCTTTTTATTCATTTTTTCTTTTTCTTCTTTCTCTAATTTTTCTCTTTTTCTTTTTTTCTACTTTTATCTTTTCCTTTTCCTTTTCCATTTCTATTTTTTCTTTTTATTTTTATTTTTTCTTCTTTCTTTTTTCTTTTTCCTTCTTTTGCTTTTTCTTCTTTTTCTTCTTTTCTTCTTTTTCTCTTTTTCTATTTATTTTTCCTTTTCTCTTTTTTTATATTTTTCCTCTTTTTCTTGTTCTTCATTTTCTTTTTCTTTTTTCCCCCTCTTTTCCTTTCTCTTTTCCTTTCTCTTTAGAATAGAATAGAATAAACCAGGTTGGAAGAGACCTTCAAGATCATCACGTCCAACCTATCATCTAACACCACCCAAACAACTAAACCATCCTTTTCTTAACACATATTTATTTATTTATGTGTTTATATATCCTTTTCTCTTTCTTTTCTTTCCCCTGCAACACGGTGTGCCCAAGAGCAGGCACATCCCAGTGCAACTGTTTGCTGTTCTGTTGAAATGCATCTAAGAGTGACAAAGTTCCCTCCTCTCCAGGAACATTACACAACCCCCATCCTAGGCAATATAAATCCAGGATTTCCCTGTCCTCCATCTCTTTATGACCATTCACTCCTTGTGGTGGAGCCTCCACCCCCCTGCAGCCATGCAGATGCTCCAGCTGCTCTTTGCAGTTGTTATCATTCTCCTCCTCCAGGACATTCCCAGTAAGGATAAAATACTCACTCAGGGGGTTCTGCAACACTGCGGAGAGAGAAAAATCAGATTCCTCCCCCAAGGTAGGCAAGGACAAGAGAGGGCCCTCAGGTCAAGCCAAGCCAAGGCTGACCTCACTCTTGCTTCCAAGGATCAAATTTCTTCTGAAATAGTCTTCACGAACTCCTGGATGCAGGTGTTCCAGGTTCATAGGCTTAACATCCCCTTCTCTCCATCCCTTCAAAACCTACCCAGAAATGCTAAGCCTAAGCCAGGAGCCTGAGCTCTGCTCCTTATGGGGATACAAGCCTCATCCTCCAGAAAACAAGGGGAACTCCATGAGATCAGAAGCATCTTTCAAGGGACAAAGTTGGGGGAAAGACTGTGAATTTATTTTATTATCTGTTTTCTTCTGGAATTCTGCTTTAATAGAAAAATCTCCCTCCGCTCAGCTTTCTCACTGGTCGCATTTCTCTGTGTGTATCAGGAGTTGAGGTTTCATGCAGCTGTAAGGTTACTATGATGTTGCTAGGGCTATGGTGGTGTAACTTTCACAGGAAACAGCCCTGATAGCCAAGAAGAGATTGATTTGCTCAGCCTGTTTATTCTCTCATTTAGTTAAGTCCTAGGGATAAAGGTGAGAGAAGGGTTTGCCTGGTCCATTGATGGTGGATATCCACCAGGGTATCCCTCTGGAAACCCCAACCTTGGGCTCTCTGCTGTGTGTAAAGAGAAACAACACACACCCTTGTTATCAAAGGAGGAAGATTTCAAACCAACCAAGAAACAATTACCAAAAAACCCCAAACCAAACCCAAACAAAATCAACTAATAGATGAAATACCTGGTCTTTAACTTTCATTGTTGCCCAAGAGTCATAGAATGGAATCATAGAATCAACAAGATTGGAAAAGACCTCAAAGATCATCAAGTCCAACCTGTCACCCAACACCTCATGACTACTAAACCATGGCACCAAGTGCCATGTCCAGTCCCCTCTTGAACACATCCAGGGATGATGACTCCACCACCTCCCTGGGCAGCACATTCCAATGGCTAACAACTCTCTCTGTGAAGAACTTTCTCCTCTCCTTGAGCCTAGACTTCCCCTGGCACAGCTTGGAGGCAGATGCTTCTCCCAAGCATATCTGACCTTGATCTTACTCTTAGGAGATTCCAATTAGACACAAGAAGACAATTTTTCGCAGTAAGGACAACCAGATGTTGGAATAATCTCCCCAGGGAGGTGGTGGAGTCCCTATCATTGGGCATTTTTAAGATTCAATGAACAGGCTGCTAGGCCATCTTATGTAGACCATGCTTTTGCCAAGAAAGGTTGAACCAGATGATCCTTAAAGTCCCTTCCAACCTTATATTCTACTATTCTGTGAAGCCAGATGATTTTTCCTGTTGTCAATGTCAATCACTTTTGTGGCCTTCCATATCTGAAGGGGGCCTACAAGAAAGCTGGGGAGGGACTTTTTAGGGTGTCAGGGAGTGATAGGACTAAGGGGAATGGATCAAAACTAGAAATGGGTAGATTCAAATTGGATGTTAGGAAGAAGTGCTTCCCCATGAGGGTGGTGAGACACTGGAACAGGTTGCCCAGGGAGGTGGTGGAAGCCCCATCCCTGGAGGTTTTTCAGTCCAGGCTGGATGTGGCTGTGAGCAACCTGCTGTAGTGTGAGGTGTCCCTGGCCATGTCAGGGGGGTTGGAACTAAATGATCCTTGAGGTCCCTTCCAACCCTAACAATTCTATGATTCTATGACCAGTGGGGCTCTGAGTGGTTTTACAGGTCCCTTAAGCAGATCTTCCATCTCCTTTCCCCCTGCAGTAAGAGGCCTTTCAGACAGCCAGCAGTGTAGAAGCAGCCATGGACGCTGTTGGAGGCTTTGCTTCCACATGGAGCGCTGGGAAGGGAGCTGCAGCAACAGCCGCCTGCGCTGCTGCCACTGAGGACTGCCACACTGATATGAACCTTAACTCCCCAGGGGGACAAGTCCAGGGACTCTGAAACCTCAACTGTGTGTAGAATCTGCTCTTGGACACCTCCACAGCTACACCTGCTGCTTGTTTTTGGTTTTTTCCCACCACAAATAAAACTGTTGGGTTTAGACAGCCTTCTCAGTCAAGAGTGCAGACACGTTCTCCTCTGAACCAGGGAGCATCCTGTCTAACACCTGAGATTTTACACTGCTTGATATGCATTGAAATATGTGCACAAGGCTGGCAGACATGGCAAAGAACCAAGTTGTGGATGCCCCCTCCCTGGGAGTGTTCAAGGCCAGGCTGGATGCAGTTTCAAGCAGCCTGATCTAGTAGAAGGTGTCCCTGAACATGTCAGGGGAGATGGAACTAAATGATCTTTAAAGTCTCTTTCAACTCAAACCCTTCTATGATTTCCTGATTCTTTGACCCCTGTGCCCTTCCAGAGTGGCAGCAAGAAAGGTATCTGCTAGGTTTGTCTAGGCAGTTATGAAGTATCCCTTCTAGCCCATACTTCTACCTCTGTCTCTGTTGTGGCCTTATCAACCTCTATCTCTTGTTCTGTCTATAGAAGAGACTATAGCAGGATCCATCCTCTTTAAGAAGATGGATCCAAGACAGAAGCCTGATTTGCCTTCCAAAATGTGCCTCTTCTGCTCATAACAAGGTGGATCAGGGTGGATGGCTCAGGTTATCCACCCCTGAGATGAGGTAAAGGTGGGTGAGATGGAGAAATCCCAGTCCCATGGACAAAGCAACTCAGTGGTCACATAGTAAGTGTGGTGGGTTCTGCATCTGGCCTGCTTCTGCATGGAGCAATTCTCATGTGAAATCTTCCTTGCACAGTGCAGGGTTGAAATAAAAAGAGAAATTGCTCATGAGGCTGATGATAAAAGTAAAAGGAGCTTTTCTGACCTTGCTGCTGTTGGCTGATGGAGGGACACCTCACCTGAGTTGAGTATGGTTGTGGGTTGTAGTGGTTTGAGACTTAGCTGAGAGTTAAAAGCTCAAATGGGAAAAGGCTGAGAATCTCTTCCCCACTCCCCCCCCACCTCCTCCCTTCAAACAGGGAGAGGAGGAAAAAAAAGGGGTAAGGAGCAAATCCACTAAGCAACAATCTGGAGTCAGCTTGGAAGTAGAGAGGCAAACAATTTTTTTCTTCAAATTACATATATATAACAATAACAGGGAAAAACAAGGTTCACAAGGGCAAGGAACACGAATGGATGGGAGTGGGACAGAAAAAAAATAATACAAAACCAGTCTTTCTCTGAGGAGGTGCAGAGGCAGCAGGGAAAAGGATCAGGTCCGGCCACGTGGCTGAGGAGCAGGAGGGCAGCTGCAGTAGCTCTCATCCAGCAGAGGCAGGAGCCAAAAAGGAGATCCAACTGCTATGATGTCCTGCTTTTTATACCCTAGCTGGGCAGGGAGGGGGAAGTGGAACAGACTCAGCTTTCCCAGGGGGGAAACGCCCTTCAGGGAGTGTAAAGTACCCGCAAGCCCTCCACCCTGCTTTCTTCTTTTGTTTTCAGAAAGAGGCATTAACCCACCACAATCCACCCCTCTGTTCCACTTCTTCTCTCCTGCCACAGCCCCTTCATGTGATTTTGACACGTGGTATTTAAATCCTTGGTGCAAGTCTCTTGCTATCCCGGCTTGCTCTCTCCCAGGGCAGTCTCTCTCTCTGGTGATGGTCACTGTAGGTGGTGCTTGGACTGGGCAGGCATGTGGAGAAGAATCAGGAATCAGTCTGTCTTTGAAAGGGAAAGGAAAAAGTCAGGAACAGTCTGTTGCTGTAGGGACATAGGGAACAGTCCGTTGCTGTAGGGACATCAGGAACGGGTACAGGTGAGATGATGCTCTTTGGGTTGGTGTGCAGTGGGTACGTTGGGTCCTGGATGCTGGGCTGGTATTAAACTAGGATGGAGAAACTTAGAACAACTTATAACTATTCACATAATTACATTGATGAGTGTTGCCTCCTCTGAGTTCATCCTCTCTCAGCCAGAGTCACGTTCTGCTGTGGGATACACTGAATGTCCCCAGTTTCTAACATAACCCAGTACGTGTGACCAGGACCCTCAGCCGAGACCACCCCTCGGGTTGGTTTGCCCCCACCAGCAGCAGGGAAAACCCACACTGACTTCCCCAGCAGGTTCTTCTCAGCAATCACAGGATCTCCATCTCCATCCACTGTTTGCAGCAGGTCGGACTGAGCAGGACCAGCTCGGTTCACAGATCCTCTGCTGTTCACTAACCAAGTGGCTTGAGCTAGGTGCTTTTCCCAGTTCCTGAAGGTTCCACCCCCCATGACTTTTAGGGTGGTCTTTAGCAAGCCATTGTAGCGCTCGACCTTCCCTACAGCTGGTGCATGGTATGGGATGTGGTAAATCCACTCAATCCCATGTTCCTTTGCCCAGTCCCTTATGAGATGGTTCCTGAAGTGGGTTCCATTGTCTGATTCAATCCTCCCGGGGGTGCCGTGTCTCCACAGGATATGTCTCCCTAGGCCCAGGATGGTGTTGCGAGCAGTGGCATGTGGAACTGGATAGGTCTCCAGCCACCCTGTACTTGCCTCCACTATGGTCAGTATGTACTGCTTGCCACTGTGAGACCGAGGAAGGGTGATGTAGTCGATCTGCCAGGCCTCTCCATATTTATATTTCGACCATCTCCCCCCATACCACAGAGGCTTCATGCACTTGTCCTGCTTGATGGCAGCACAGATGTCACACTCATGGATGACCTGTGAGATGGCCTCCATAGAGATGTCCACGGATCTGTCCCGAGCCCACCGGTATGTGGCATCTCTCCCTTGATGGCCAGAAGAGTCATGGGCCCAGCGAGCTAAGAACAGCTCACCCTTGTGTTCCCAGTCCAAGTCTATTTGGGAGATCTTGGCAGCCAGGTCTGCTTGGTGGTTGTGCTTGTGCTCCTCTGTGGCTCTGCTCTTGGGGATGTGTGCATCGATGTGCCGTACCTTGGTTGGCAGCCTGTCCAGGCGGGCAGCGATGTCTTGCCACAGGTCAGCGACCCAAACAGGCTTCCCTTTTCTCTGCCACCCATTCCTCCTCCATTCCTTCAGCCACCCCCACAAGGCACTGGCTACCATCCAGGAGTCAGTGTAGAGGTACAGCACTGGCCAGTTCTCTCGTTCTGCTATATCCAGGGCCAGCTGGACAGCTTTTACCTCTGTGTACTGACTGGATTCACCTTCTCCATCCCTTGCTTCTGCCACTTGCCTTGTTGGGCTCCAGACAGCTGCCTTCCATCTCCGCTTGCTTCCTACAAGCCGGCAGGACCCATCTGTAAATAGAGCATAGCCCTTCTCGTTGTCAGGGAGATCATTATATGGGGGACCCTCCTCAGCACGGGTCACTGTCTGCTCTGGTGGCATTCCAAAGTCAGCACCCTCTGGCCAGTTGGTGATCACTTCCACTATGCCAGGGCGTTCGAAGTTCCCCATCCGAGCTCGCTGAGTTATCAGGGCCATCCACTTACGCCAGGTAGCATCTGTGGCATGATGTGGGGTTGAGCCTCTCCCTTTGAACATCCAGGTCAGGACTGGAAGTCTCGGAGCTAGAAATAGAGGTGACTCAGTCCCAATTACCTCAGAGGCAGCCTGGACGCCCTCATAGGTAGCTAGGATTTCCTTCTCTGTCGCGGTGTAGTTGGCCTCAGAGCCTTTGTACCCCTTACTCCAGAAACCTAGGGGCCTGCCCCTGGTTTCACCAGGAGCCTTCTGCCACAAGCTCCATGTAGGACCATTCTCACCGGCCTCAGTGTACAGCACATTCTTGATCTCTGGCCCAGTTCGAACAGGTCCCAGAGCCATAGCATGGACCACCTCTCGTTTGATCTGGTCAAACGCCACCTGCTGCTCAGGTCCCCACACAAAATCATTTTTCTTCCTTGTTACATGGAAGAGAGGCTTCACAATTTGACTGTACCCGGGAATGTGCATTTTCCAGAAGCCCACAAGCCCCAAAAAGGACTGTGTCTCTTTCTTGTTCGTGGGCTGCACCATAGTGGCTACCCTGTTCACCACCTCCTGAGGGATGTGGCGACGGCCATCCTACCATTGAACACCCAGGAACTGGATCTCCCTGGCAGGCCCTTTCACCTTGCTTCTCTTGATGGCAAAGCCAGCCTCCAGCAGGATGTCAATTATCCTCTTACCCTTCTGGTAAACTTCCTCTGCTGTCTCACCCCATACAATGATGTCATCGATGAACTGCAGATGCTCAGGAGCTCCACCTTTCTCCAAGGCAGTCTGGATCACCTCATGGCAGATGGTTGAGCTATGGACCCAGCCCTGAGGTAACCGATTCCATTGATACTGTACTCCCCTCCAGGTGAAAGCAAACTGTGGCCGGCATTCTTCTGCAATGGGAATGGAGAAAAAGGCATTAGCAATGTCAATTGTGGCATACCACTTGGCCGCCTTTGATTCCAGCTCATACTGGAGCTCCGGCATGGCAGCGCTGATCGGAGGAGTCACTTCATTCAGGCCACGGTAGTCCACAGTCAGTCTCCATTCCCCATTTGCCTTCCGCACTGGCCATATCAGGCTGTTGAAGGGGGAGTGAGCCTTGCTGATCACCCTCTGGCTCTCCAGTCGTTGAATCAGTTGGTGTATGGGGTGCAGAGAGTCTCTGTTGGTCCTGTATTGCCTGCGATGTACTATGCAAGAGGCAATAGGTAACTTCAAATCCTGCACCTTATGGCTGCCCACTACGGAGGGGTCGTCTGAAAGCTTGGGCATGGTGGACAGCTGTTCTTTGCCTGCAGTCTCCACAGCTGCCACCCCAAACGCCCACTTGTGCCCCCTAGGGTCCTTGAAGCATCCCTCCCGCAGAAAGTCAATGCCAAGAATGCAAGGTGCATCTGGACCAATCGCTATGTCGTGCTTTCCCCATTCATTCCCGGTCAGGCTTATCTCAGCTTGCAGTACAGTCAAGTCTTGTGAGCCTCCTGTGACTCCTTGAATGCTTATGGACTCAGCCCCTTTGTACCCCGATGGTATCAGGGTGCATTGGGCCCCTGTGTCCACCAGAGCTCGGTACTTCAGGGCTTCTGAAGTGCCAGGCCATTTCACGTACACATCCCAGTATACTCTGTTATCCCTGGCCTCCACCTGGCTGGAGGTAGGGCACCTCTAATGCTGGCGGCAATGTCCACACTTGTCACATGGTCCTGTGTTACTAGGGGAATGGTCTCTTGAGTGAGAGGGACCACTCCAGGAAACTGGGGCAGCTCTTCTCCTGGATGACTTATCCCCATGGTGCCCACCTTGCAGTTCCCGCACCCTGTTCCAGAGGGCAGAGGTGGGTTGGCCATGCCAGATGTCCATGTCCTCTCCATGGTCACAGAGGAACCTCCACAGAGACCCCCTTGACATTCCCCGATTGGCTTGGGGTGATCTCCTAGGGGAAGGTCACCTGTTCCTGATTGCCGAAACCTGGACCCATTCTGAAGGAGAAGGGGAAAAGGAGGCATTGCTCCCCTTTTTCAGTTCAGACATGGAGGTCTTGATCTCTTTGACAATGTCTTTAGCCATAGTTTCTATGGCTGAGATCAGGGGTTTCTGATTTACGCTGTCCTCATATTCCCTTAAATCATTGGCAAACTCACAGACAGTTTTAGGACTTCCATCCTGTCCAGTCAAGAGTATCCCTCCTAATGTGTGAGCATATTTCGGAGGAGCACCCTGGGTGAGTTTCTTTACGAAGGGCCGTCTCATGGGCACCTCATCTGGGTCCAAAGGGAGCTGGCCATCCCCATAAATTATTTCCATCACGGCCATCTGCCTCAGATACCAAATGCCCTGTTCCATAGTTGTCCATCTAACTGGGGCCCAGGGCAGGTCATCTCTTGAGTGGTACCGGCTCTTGATGGCGTTCAGAATCCGGGCCCAGAGAGTGTGTATTCCATCAAGTTTGGCTAACTCTTTGTTCAGACCAGCATCACGAGTCAGGGAGCCTAAAAGCTTCGCCTCCCTCTTATCCAAGTCCACTATGTCCACCCCCTCGTCCCAGCATCTCAGGGCCCAGCTTAGTATTGTCTCACCCTCTTTCCTGGCGTAGTCCAGACGAGTTTGCCTTAGTTCCTTTCTGGGCAGCGATGTAACAGTTATTTCCTGGTCTGAATCATCTTCATCCACCGATGGGTTCTGTGAGGTGCTGGGGCCTGCTGAGGTTCCTTCCTCACCATCTGTGCTTGGCAATGATTTTTGATTTCTTTTCCTGCATGTGGTGACCGGTGCTAGAGAGACTGCATTGGCAGGAGCATCAGGGGTCAACTGTGGAACTGCTGGTGGTGGGGCAAACCCTTGTGCCTGGGGCTCAGGCTGAGAACTGGCACAGTCATTACAACCTGACCCCTCCCTCTTTGTGTTTACAGAGTGCTTACAATGCCCACAGTAGACACACCCCCAGTCACTAAAGAGCACAAAGGAGTGGGTTATCACCCTCCAAACAGCTCTTAATGGGTTAGCTAGTCCTCCACCCAACACGGTCCCAGCAAATGCCACTATAAGGATTACATTTAGGCATATGGAGCATATTGCAATGTAAAGCAATTTTCCATCACAGGCACTTTTATCTACACCATTGGTTTCATAACTTGCTTCAGGAAAGTTTCCTATGTTAGAAAAGTTACCACTGACAGTGAAATTCAATGAATTCAAGAGATACAAGCCTAACTTAATTGGTAAAGTTTTTATCCACTTGATCAGCATCTCTATCATTAACCACACCAAGTGGTAAGTTATTAATTTGTAGATGTGGGTCCAAAAGATCCAGCCAAAAGCCCATGCAAAGGCTTGGACCATCCGGTTCTTTAAAATTGCCATTTCTACTTCTAGCTCCTTTTTCAGAAAAAAGTATTGCTTTCCCAATACAAGATTAATTTCCAAGCCCCACGTTGGAGGCGCCAAAAATTGTAGTGGTTTGAGCCTTAGCTGAGAGTTAAAAGCTCAAATGGGAAAAGGCTGAGAATCTCTTCCCCACTCCCCCCCCACCTCCTCCCTTCAAACAGGGAGAGGAGGAAAAAAAAGAGGTAAGGAGCAAATCCACTAAGCAACAATCTGGAGTCAGCTTGGAAGTAGAGAGGCAAATAATTTTTTTCTCCAAATTATATATATATATATAACAATAACAGGGAAAAACAAGGTTCACAAGGGCAAGGAACACGAATGGATGGGAGTGGGACAGAAAAAAAATAATACAAAACCAGTCTTTCTCTGAGGAGGTGCAGAGGCAGCAGGGAAAAGGATCAGGTCCGGCCACGTGGCTGAGGAGCAGGAGGGCAGCTGCAGTAGCTCTCATCCAGCAGAGGCAGGAGCCAAAAAGGAGATCCAACTGCTATGATGTCCTGCTTTTTATACCCTAGCTGGGCAGGGAGGGGGAAGTGGAACAGACTCAGCTTTCCCAGGGGGGAAACGCCCTTCAGGGAGTGTAAAGTACCCGCAAGCCCTCCACCCTGCTTTCTTCTTTTGTTTTCAGAAAGAGGCGTTAACCCACCACAGGGTTTAGGGGCAAAAGAAGAGATCTGAAGCAGCCAATCTGACTTTGGATGGGCCCTGAATATTGACATGTTGAGCTAAAAGCTGGGAAGTTCATCTCTGGAAACCCCCCAGTGTGGTATCTAGAATGCAAAAATAATGAAGTGGCAAAAACTCCCACCCCAAAAGCTTCCCTGAACTGCAAAACACCCAGCTACACACCTGGCTTAACCTAAACTCACTCCACTGTCTACCCCTGAGGGACCAACCTCATGCTGGAAGAAACAGAGGGAAACCAGCAAAACCAATGACTCAGCTCTGCCTAATGGCACCTATGGAGTGCCATTAGAATCTTAGAATTGTTAGGGTTGGAAGGGACCTCAAGGATCATCCAGTTCCAAACCCCCTGCCATGAGCAGGGACACCTCACACTAGATCAGATTGCTCAGAGACACATCCAGCCTGGTCTCAAAAACCTCCAGGGATGAGGCTTCTACCACCTCCCTGGGCAACCTTGCTCCTGACCTTGCTCCTCTCACTCTGCAGAGTGACAATGGCAATGGCATCACACATTCCCCTCTCCTGGATGCTTCTCCTCTCCATTGAGTGACAGTCTGGCTCCTCAGGGGCCCTGGGAAGCTCAGCCAGAGGTTAGCAGCCACTCTGGCTCACATGAGCCATCAGTCCCATCGAGCAGATAGGGCTCCCCTTGATAACAAAACCTGCCAGAAAGGAACCTCCAGGGCTTTTTTCCACCTTTTTGAAGTCTGACTGGTGAAGTTTTGCAGAGCTTTGTCTTTTTGCCAAAGTGACCAACTTCCAGCTCCAGCCTTCATCTTCCTTCATGTTCTCCAACCTCCTCCTCCCTGCCTTCCCTCTTCCTCCTTGTCCTTCCATGCACGCGCCTCTCTGTGGGGCTGATAGGGATGCTGGGGGTGTGTGGAGGACAGGGGGAGGGGGGGACGGGACTGCATGGAGGGACAACGATGAGGAGGTGATATCATTTGTTTTTGGCCCTGGAATAGGCAAGGGTTAGACATGTCTGCTGCTACCCAGCCTGGCACCGGGAGCAACTGGGAGCCTTCCTTTTGCAGTCGCCTCTGCGTCTTATCAGGGGCAGGATGACATCTCAGGGACATGCTGCCAGGGTTGCAGCAGGGAAAGGAGGTGGGAAGCCACCCTGAATGTGAGCCTTGTGAGAAGCATGGACGCTGGGTGTGCACATGGGTGTCTGTGTGTGTGTGGTGGGGGGGGACGCCCTCTGGCAGGAGCTGCAGGGGGAAATCAGAGGCAGCAGGATGGAGCCCGGCTATCAGCTCCAAAATGGATTTTTATTTTTTCCTCTTCTAGATGTCTTTTCTTTGCCATTATTTTTTTTTCCAACCTGGAATGGAAAACCCTCATTCTCCATCAAACAGCAGTAGCCCCTAGTGCCAAACATTCTTTTCTTCTCCCCCCACCCAGAAATGTGATTTGATCAGACAAGAATTCAATGTTTTTTAGATAAAGCCAGAACAAATTTGGCTTCATATCTTCTCCAACACAGGCTTCAGGAGGGAAGAGCCTTATGGGACATGGGAGCTGTTGTCCAAGGAAAGAGACAATTTTCTACATATTTTACTGCATTTCTTTTCTTTTCTTTTCTTTTCTTTTCTTTTCTTTTCTTTTCTTTTCTTTTCTTTTCTTTTCTTTTCTTTTTTTTTCTTTTCTTTTCTTTTCTTTTCTTTTCTTTTCTTTTCTTTTCTTTTCTTTTCTTTTCTTTTCTTTTCTTTTCTTTTCTTTTTTCTTGATTTTAATTTAATTTCATTTCATTTCATTTCATTTCATTATTTCATTTCATTTAATTTTTATTTTATTTATTTTAATTTTTTTCCACTTATTTTCTTATTTTATTTTATTTTATTTTATTTTATTTTATTTTATTTTATTTTATTTTATTTTATTTTATTTTATTTTTCTTCCTCCACCCTCTGCAATGGATGGTCCTGCCTCTGAAGCATGGGGCAGGAATGGAATGGAATGGAATGGAATGGAGTGGAATGGAATGGAATGAACCAGGTTGGAAAAGACCTCAGAGATCATCGAGCCCAACCTATCATCCAACAACATCTCATCAACTATACCATGGCACCAAGCACCTCATCCAGTCTCTTCCTACACACCTCCAGTGATGGTGACTCCACCACCTCCCTGGGCAGCACATTCCAATGGCCAATCTCTCTTCCTGTGAAGAACTTCTTCCTAACACTCAGCCTCAACCTCCCCTGGCACAGCTCGAGACTGTGCCCTCTTGTCCTTGTGCTGGTTGCCTGGGAGAAGAGACCAATCCCCACCTGGCTACAACCTCCCTTCAGGGAGTTGTAGACAGCAATAAGGTCTCCCCTGAAACACTAAGTAGTTCTCTGCCCAGCTGGAAAATTCCTACAAATGATTTGGTTTGCTTAGAAAACTCAAGATTTTCTGTAACAGCCATACTCACTTCTTGTAATTACAGGGAGAAAACAGACTGAAAAACTAGGAATGTTATAATTCAAGGTGACTTTCAAGGACTCTTCCACACCTGAGCTAAGCATCAAAAGAGCTCCTCTCATCTCAGGTCTCCACCTTGTTGGACACCATAGTTCCCTTGAGAGACAGAAGAAGAGGCTCTGTGTAGCCAAAAAAAATTATGTCCTACTAAGGTTTTCTTATCTCTGTAGCCAGCAAAGGGAGCCCAGGGTGATCCAACAACATGGAGACACTTCTGTTGGTCAGCTCACAGAATGGTGGGGGCTGGAAGGTACCTATGGAGATCATCCAGTCCACCTAATAAAGCAGGGTCACCTCACATGTTGCACAAGGTCACATCCAGATGGGTTTGGAATCTCTCCAGAGAAGGAGACTCCACAACCTTTCTGGGCAGCCCGCTCCAGGGCTCTGTCACCCTCACATGGAAGAAGTTTTTCCTCATGATCAGATAGAACCTCCTGGGTTCTAGGTTGTGCCCACTGCCCTGTGTCCTCTCACTGGACACCACTGAAAAGAGCCACCTTTTAGGTATTGATCATCATTGAGGAGACCCCTCTCAATCTGCTCTCCACCAGGATAAACAGCCCCAGGTCTCTCATCCTTTCCTTGTAAGAGGGAAATGTCAGCAAAACCTTGGCACATCTTTATGTGAATAAATTGATGTCCTGTTGGTATGAACCTACAAGGGGACTAAGATGAGATGTAACTACCAAGACTGCCCAAGGGTGACCCTGGCTGTGTCCACGTAAGAGCGAAACCCTGCCAGCTGCTCACCTCTAGGGCCTCAGAGGCTGTGTAATAAAGTTCTTTTTTTTTTTCCCCCTTTTATTTTTTTTCCTGAGTGTAAATAAATGACTTCACCCTCCTGGAGAGGCTCAGGCCTCTTTCAGCAGCCTCACATGGAAGAACAGCAGTGCTGGAGCAAGGCAGCTCCTTCTCCCCCAGGGAGGGAGTGCTGCCCGGTGGGGATGCTCCAAAACAAACACCACGGTGAGGAGCAGCTGCTCCCCAGTGCACCAGCAAAGCCACCTGCAGCCAAAAGCTTGTGGCTCTTAGTGTGAAGACACCCCAGGGATGAAAAGCAAGGCTGAATTTGGGAAAAGTGAGAGATAAGGGAGGATAAAGGACCACTTTCTCCTCTCCATCCTCCTCCCCAAGGCCACCACTTGCAGAACTCTTCCCCAAGCCCTGCAAGCGCTCAGTCCCTCCTCCAGAACCAGGCCCCTGTGCCTGGGATGGACACAAAAGCTGTCAGGAGGCTTTTATTGTCCAGATCTTCATGCCACTATCAGCAACTCCCACACACTGGAAGTGAGATATGTGTGACAACATTTTTTCCATCAGTGACCTTATCATTACTGAGAAGAGGGGAAGGAACTGGGAGGGTGATGGGGAGGACTAGGGAAGGAAGGGAGGTGCATGGGCATGAACATCCACCTACCCCATCCTTCACTCATCTCATCCTTCACCCATCTCATCCTCACCCACCCCATGCTCCCCCCAAACCTATGAAAGAAGGAGATGAAGGAATGGGGGTTTGGAGGAATGTGTGGACAAAGCAGTTGACCTACAACCTCTTGGCCCACTTGAGACAGTCCTAACTAAATTCTTTGGGTAAGATCCCAAAACACTCTTCCTGAAAACATCTCTCTCACTTCTTCTGGGTGTACATACAAATGGAGAGACCTTCTGTGAGGATGCTGGCTGAGCTAGCAAGAGCCCAAGTGGTTATGATCTCTCCTTAGTGTCAGACTGATCCTCCCCAGGGCTGGGGGGAAACTCCAGCCAGTAGGAAAGTTATTACTGCAGTAAAAAGCTCAGCTGTATCAGACATGGACAGAGGAACTGAGACCCCACCACTGTAGCTGCAGTTAAGTGTGTTTTGCATTTCATTGGGTTTTTGTGGCAGTCACTTTTATCAAGCCTTAGGAAGGCAAAGTCTTGGCCCACAACCCTGTTTTGCAGAGCACAGCCTGAAACCTGATTGTCTAGGTCGTCTTTGTCTGGAGAAGACAGGGCAAGAAGAAGCCAGGCATGGTTCTTCACATCCTCAGTCTGGAAGACCTGATACCATGATCCTGAGGCATTAGGAAATTAAGATGGGATAGGATAGGATAGGATAGGATAGGATAGGATAGGATAGGATAGGATAGGATAGGATAGAATAGAATAGAATAGAATAGAATAGAATAGAATAGAATAGAATAGAATAGAATAGAATAGAAAAACCAGGTTGGAAAAGACCTCAGATATCGAGTCCAACTTATCACCCAACACCATCTAATCAACTAAACCATGGCACTGAGTGCCCCATCCAGTCTCTTCCTAAACACCTCCAGTGATGGTGACTCCACCACCTCCCTAGGCAGCCCATTCCAATGGCAGATAGCAAGATCTGTGCAGCCACAGGAGCTGTGGGGACAGAACCAAGCCTACAGCTAAGTGCAAAAGGCTCTAGGGAACTACAGGACTTGGTGAGACTTCTGGTAGAGACCTGGAGTTGGCAGTCAGTCTCAGTCATGTCTTACAGAACAAGGAGCTGTGGATGAAAGTGTGATTTCAGGAGGACTCTTCATTTCCTCTGGAATCTACTGGATTTATTCCAGGGTAGGCAAGTGTGACAGTTTAGGCTGTGCCTTTAAGAAGTTCAAGCATGGCCCAAGTTTGCCATTAGCTCCTTCCCTCCCCAGTGTTGGGTTCTTGCTTGGCCCATAGCAGCCTTTGAAGTGGTCTCCTCAAATAAAACATTATTCCTGTGATGATAAAAAAGGTATATAGAGATTAAATAACCTCTTCAGCCAAGCTGCTGCTTCCAAGGAAAACCCAGGACAACACAGCCCTGGTTTTGCTTCAAGGCAAGTTTGGCAATGCTATCTTTGGACCATGAGGATGTGATAGCCCAAAGCAGCCATCTCTGAAGACAGAGATGAAGCTGAGGTCCCCCTTGCTGGCATGTGAACAGATTTATCTTCCCAAGGACAGTTATGGATTTGTCTGGCTTTGTTATGGACTTTCCAGGCTGGTGTTTCCCAGGATGGGGCTGGGTGACAGCACAATCTCTTAATGTATGGTCCACAGTCAAAGGGCAGCCCTGTCTGAGCAGCAGATATCTCCTGACACTGAGCACATGGAAGAGAAAACACATGGGAGCTCATGGTGGGGGAAAAAATTTACTCATTTTGTCTGCTTAGTGATGTGATTCCTTCTGGTAGCTGGCATGGGGAGGTGGTGGTTGTGCTTCTGTGATCGATGGGAGGGTTCACCATCAGAATCCTCACCCTCAGGCTCCTTGGGGAGCTGCTATCTGCTCAAAGATTATGGTCTTCAAGCACAGTTCATTAGCACAGTCCCTTTGGGAGTGACTGCCTGTGGTGGGTTAAGCACAGGCTGGAACAAGGTCACTTGCATTCAGTGAGCTGACACAGTGGGGGATGAACCAAGGCCCTGATGATTTTAGGCAGAAGCAATTTTGTCTCAAGCTAATCCAGTTATCAGCCCCCACAACAAGCCTATCACTCACCAGAGTCACATGGTGAAAACCTTCAAAATGCCCTCAGAGAAAGGCAGGATCACCCCATCAGGCTTTGCCAGCCTCCAAGCCACCAGCTGGACTATCCTGAGATAAAAAATGGATCTTGAACGACATGTGGAGACCTTCTGTGAATTGAGCATTGGTCAGAGATCAGTGGGTTTCTCATGGATGGGTCTGCAGCAGTAACACTCTCATGAGGGCAATGGTGATCCTTAGACACATAAATGTGATTTGCAAAGGGAGGTGGCACTGGAAGTCCAATAAAGTCCAATCAGAAGTCCTGATGTTATGGAAGACAATGCCAAGGAAGGGGAGGAAGAACTGCCCATTGTAAGTGAAGATCAGGTTCGTGATCACCTGAAGAACCTGAAAGTGTTCAAGTCCATGGGACCCGACAGGATACACCCACGGGTACTGAGAGAACTGGCAGATGAGGTTGCTAAACCCCTCTCTATTATATTTCAAAAGTCATGGCAGTCTGGGGAAGTCCCCACAGACTGGAAAAGGGGAAACATTGCCCCCATTTTAAAAAAGGGTAAGGAGGAGGAACCAGGGAACTACAGGCCAGTCAGTCTCACCTCTGTGCCTGGAAAGATCATGGAGCAGATCCTCCTGGAGTTACTACTGGCTCAGAAGAATAGTGAAGAGGTGATTTGGAACAGTCAGCGTGGCTTTGCCAAAGGCAAATCCTGCCTGACCAACCTGGTTGCCTTCTATGAGCAGGTGACAAAATTAATAGATGAGGGGAGAGCAACTGATGTCATTTACCTGGACCTGAGCAAAGCCTTCGACACTGTCCCACACCACATCCTGTTCTCCAAACTGGTGACACATGGGTTTGATGGGTGGACCACTAGATGGATAAGGAACTGGCTTGATGGCCGCACCCAAAGAGTGGCTGTCAATGGGTCCATGTCCCAGTGGAGGCCAGTGAGAAGCAGAGTCCCTCAGGGATCAGTCCTGGGACCTGTCTTGTTCAACATCTTTGTGGGGGACATGGACAGTGGCATTGAGTGCACCCTCAGCAAGTTTGCTGATGGCACCAAGCTGTGTGGTGCAGCAGACACGCTGGAGGGAAGGGAGGCCATCCAGAGGGACCTTGACAGGCTGGAGAGGTGGGCTCCTTGGAGAGTGAGAAACCACTAAAGCAAGCAAATATTTATGAAGCCTTTTCAAAAGGGCACAAGCCAACCTCATGAGGTTCAACAAGACTAAGTGCAGGGTCCTGCATCTGGGTTGAGGCAATCCCAGGCACAAATCCAGGCTGGGCAGTGACTGGCTGGAAAGCAGCCCTGAGGAGAGAGACTTGGGGGTGCTGGTGGACGAAAAGCTCAACATGAGCTCTCAATGTGCACTTGCAGCCCAGAAAGCCAATCAGATCCTGGGCTGCATCAGGAGAAGTGTGGCCAGCAGGTCAAGGGAGGTGATCCTCCCCCTCTACTCAGCTCTGGTGAGACCCCACCTGGAGTACTGTGTCCAGTTCTGGAGCCCCTATTACAAGAGGGATATGGACATGCTGGAATGGGTCCAGAGAAGGGCCATGAGGATGATCAGAGGGCTGGAGCACCTCTCCTACGAGGACAGACTGAAGGAGTTGGGGCTGTTCAGTCTGGAGAAGAGGAGGCTCCGAGGTGACCTTCTTGTGGCCTTCCAGTATCTGAAGGGGGCCTACAAGAAGGCTGGGGAGGGACTTTTTAGGGTGTCAGGTAGTGATAGGACTAGGGGGAATGGAATGAAGCTGGAGGTGGGGAGATTCAGGCTGGATGTGAGGAGGAGGTTCTTCACCATAAGAGTGGTGAAGCCCTGGAATGGGTTGTCCAGGGAGGTGGTTGAGGCCCCGTCCCTGGAGGTGTTTAAGACCAGGCTGGATGAGGCTCTGGCCAGCCTGATCTAGTGTGGGGTGTCCCTGCCCATGGCAGGGGGGTTGGAACTAGATGATCCTTGTGGTCCCTTCCAACCCTGACTGATACTATGATACTATGATACTATGATACTATGAAATATCCTCCAGTAAAGTGGGGAAGGAGAAGGGGCCTTAGAACTGCTGGAGTGGGTCCAGTGGAGGACCACGAAGATGATCAGAGGGCTGGAGCACCTCATCTATAGGGACAGGGTGAGAGAGTTGGAGCTGCTCAGCCTGGGGAAAAGAAGGCTCCAGGGAAACCTCATAGTGACCTTCCAGTACCTGAAGGGGGCTAAAAGAAAGCTGGGAAGGGATTTTTTACAAGGGCTTGTAGTAATAGGATGAGAGGAAATGAATTGAGGCTTGAGGAGGGCAGATTTAGACTGGAGACTTGGAAGAAATTCTTTACAGTGAGGGTGGTGAGACACTGGAACAGGCTGCTCAGGAAGGTCATGGATGTCCCCTTCCTGGAGGTGTTCAAAGCCAGGTTGGATAAGGCCTTGAGCAACCTGGGCTAGTGGAAGGTGTCCCTGCCCATGTCAGGGGAGTTGGTACTAGATGATTTTTAAGGTCCCTTCCAACCCAAACCATTCTGATTCCTCTGATGTTTTTTGCTCCTTGGGGACTAAACCAGACCTTTTAGACTCATTTAGTCAAAAAGCAGCCACACAGGTGCCTCTATCAATGTCTCCTGTCAGGGAGGTGATGCCTGTCTGGGTGAGTGCATGCACTAGTCCAGAAATGTCCAGAAATGCTCCTTTCAGACTGCAACAGAAATCCTGAATGAAGAACTCAGTGAGTTATTTCTCCTGAGCTGTGCCTGTCTCAGGCAGTGTCCCAGCAACCAGGAGGTCAGCGCAGGCTTGCTGTAGGAAACAACCCTGTTGAAGGTTTGGCAGATGTTCATCTTAAGGATAGAGCTTTTCCTACAGCTGGTCTCCACTCCTACCTCTGAGTAGCTTCACAAGCATTCCTGCCTCAGTTTACCCATCTGTAAGATGGGGGCAAAGATAACTCTTTCTCCAAAAGGTGAATGCTGGAGAACAGCTCATGAAAGACATGATGTAATTGGGGCTGGATGGGACCTCAGGACATCTGTAACCCATTCCCTGCTCTAGCTAGGGCAACCTAGATCAGCTAATCTTGGGGGAAGGTTGAAGGAGATGCCCCAGGGGCTCAAGCACCATTTATTACATTTCCTAAGAAATATCTTATATGCTCCTGTGGCAAAGAAGGCCAATGCCATTCTGGGGTGGATTAGAAGGAGTGTGGCTAGTAGGTCAAGAAAGGTTCTCCTTCCCCCCTGCTCTGCCATGGTGAGGTCACACCTGGAATATTACATCCAGTTCTGGGCCTCTCGGCTCAGGAAGGACCTCAGGGAACTGCTTGAAAGAGTCCAGCACAGAGCCACTGTCTCGGTCCAGAGAGGGAAAGAGACTCAGTTCTTATGAATATTCCTGTGATGTGAAATTAGAGGCACAAACGAAGCCAAAATATCAACAGCTAGACTATTTATTGCATAAATAAAGTGGACATAAGAAGGGGAGAGGGAGAAAATAGAGAGGGAGAGAGAGAAGAGAGAGAGAAGAGGAAAGGAATTATATTACCACACCCCTCACCCCCCAAGACAGTTTGAGTCTGAGGAGGAAAAGTGCTGAAGGAGATGTTGGGTTGGTACAGGAACGGTGCTGAGGCTCTGGCTGGAGAAGAGCTGTGGTCCTCTGGGCAGCATGGGTAGAGAAAGGGTTCTGAGGCTTCTTTTTCTCTGGAGCAGCATTGTTTCCTTCTCAACGGCATGGTCCATCTCCTGTGTTTTCCTTCATCTCCTGCACTTTTCTTCTCTTAATCATCCAGTCCGGGGGACACAGTCCCCCGGATTTTCCTTCTGCATTTTTCTTCAAAGTAGCCAATAGTGGCTCCAGTCTTTTATACAGTTTTTAGTCCTTAGGTATGTATCCAAGTATTGTCCTTCAGGAATTCCAGGGGCCAGAGGTATGTATCCAAGTATTGTCCCTCAGGAATTCCAGGGGCCAGGAAATCATCCTTAGGTAAATGTCCAGGTATCGTTCCCCTGGAAATCTCTATGTGTATTTCTGTGTGTTTGGGCAAGAGGTCTAGATGGGGGGTGGGAGGGGCCCTCCGCCTCCTTCGTCTCCATCCAGACAAGCCCCCACACTCATTACACATCAGGAAACAGGTGGTGAACCCATTGTCTACCCTTTCCAGGGTACTTGATGGGTGGAGATTATCTTGTCCTGAAGGCGTGAATGGCTGGGTCATTTTTGTAGGCCAGCTGCAGTCCAGTGTTATCACTATGCAATCACAAAGTGATTTGCATCCAGGATTGGTCCTACATGATCTTTGCACCTTCCTTCCAGTGGCTCTGCCCAACACATATCAGCGATTGTCTGGGCAAGCAGCAAGTGATTTTATCTTTGTTGAGTCACACCAAGAGAGACAAACTTTTAGTCTCTCACAGCCACAAAAATGATTAGGGGAGTGGAATCTCTTCCTTAGGAGGAGAGGCTGAGGGAGCTGGGGCTGTTTAGCTTGCTGGAGAGGAGACTGAGAGGTGACCTCATCAGTGCTTATAACGATGTGAAGGGTGAGTGGCAAGAGGCTGGAGCCAGGCTCTGCTGGGTGATGCCCAAAGACAGCACAAGGGACAATGGGTGTAGGCTGAGGCATAGGAAGCTCCATGAGAACATGAGAAAAACTTTTTTCACTGTGAGAGTGATGGAACACTGGAACAGGCTGCCCAGGGGGATGGTGGAGTCTCCTTCTCTGGAGATATTCAAAACTTGCCTGGAGGGATTCCTGTGTGATCTGGTCTAGGTGATCCTGCTCTGGCAGAGGGTTGGACTGGATGATCTTTCAAGATCATCACAGGGGAGGCCTGTGGATGTGGTCTACCTAGACTTCAGCAAGGCCTTTGACACCGTCCCCCACAGCAAACTGCTGACTAAGCTGTCAGCCTGTGGATTGGACCACTACACTCTGTGCTGGGTTAGGAACTGGCTGGAGGGCCGGGCCCAGAGAGTGGTCGTGAACGGTGCCGCATCCAGCTGGAGGCCAGTCACCAGTGGTGTCCCCCAGGGATCAGTGCTGGGCCCTGTCCTCTTCAACATATTCGTTGATGATCTGGATGAAGGGGTAGAGTCAGTCATCAGCAAGTTTGCAGATGACACAAAGTTAGGGGCAGATGTTAGTCAATTAGAGGGTAGAAAGGCTCTGCAGAGGGACCTCGACCGACTGGACAGATGGGCAGAGTCCAATGGGATGGCTTTCAACAAGTCCAAGTGCCGAGTGCTGCACTTTGGCTACGGCAATCCCATGCAGAGCTATAGGCTGGGGTCGGAGTGGCTGGAGAGCTCCCAGACAGAGAGGGACCTGGGTGTGCTGATCGACAGCCACCTGAATATGAGCCAGCAGTGTGCTCAGGTGGCCAGGAGGGCCAATAGCATTCTGGCCTGCATTAGGAATAGTGTGGCCAGCAGGAGCAGGGAGGTCATAGTGCCCCTGTACTCTGCTCTGGTTAGGCCGCACCTTGAGTACTGTGTCCAGTTCTGGGCTCCTCAGTTTAAGAAGGACATTGAGACACTTGAGCGTGTCCAGAGAAGGGCAACAAGGCTGGTGAGAGGCCTTGAACACAAGCCCTATGAGGAGAGGCTGAGGGAGCTGGGATTGTTTAGCCTGGAGAAGAGGAGGCTCAGGGGTGACCTCATTGCCCTCTACAACTACCTGAAGGGTGGTTGTAGCCAGGAGGGAGTTGGCCTCTTCTCCCAGGCAACCAGCACCAGAACAAGGGGACACAGTCTCAAGCTGCGCCAGGGGAGGTTCAGACTCGAGGTGAGGAGGAAGTTCTTCACCGAGCGAGTCATTCGGCATTGGAATGGGTTGCCCAGGGAGGTGGTTGAGTCATCGACCCTGGAGGCGTTCAAGGGGAGATTGGACGTGGCACTTGGTGCCATGGTCTAGTCATGGGGTCTGCGGTGTCAGGTTGGACTCGATGATCCTCGAGGTCCTTTCCAACCTAAGTGATACTGTGATACTGTGATACTGTGATCCCTTCCAGCCCTTAACATTATGTGATTCTGTGATCATCTTTATAATAACTTGTAACATGATATTACAAATGGGGAGGGACAGTTTATCAGGGAGTGCAGTGATAGGATGAGGGGTAACACTTTGAAGCTTCCTCTTGCAGCAAAATGTCTGCTGTAGAAGCCATGATCTTCATTTCCCTCCTACCCTTCATTATTCCTCTATATTCCTCTTCCAGGATCTTTTCCTTATCTGCCACCACCTTCCTGTTTTTCTTCCTTGCCCAGCACCCTCCAGCCTCCCTGGCTCCTAGACCATAGGCTCCTGTCAAAGTGCTTCCTCCTCCTCCTTTGGCTGATGTCCTCACAGCGATAGCCCCAAGCATCCTGGGGGGACCGCAGGCATCCCATGGGGCCCCATCAGGAGAGGGTGGTGGTGCTGACCCCACACCAAAGGAAATGGTGCTGGGAGGAAACGACAGCCCTGGACCCCCAGAATATCTCCACATGGAGTTACCCCAGGGATGCAGAGATAAGCAGAAAAAGCCTCATTTGTGGGGAAGGAGGAGGAGGTCAGGGCTGTTTGTTTGAGATGTCTGTGTGTCTTTGGCATCAACACAGGTCTGGTCTTTCCCAGAGGGGTCAGCATCCTTTTTGGAGTGGGGGCAATTGTTTATTCAGCCTCTGTTCACCTTGGGACGTGCAGCTCAGCACCGTGGTGGCAAGGGTTTTGATGATTGTTGCCTTGGGTGGGTGCCAATTCAGAGTCAGAACCTCATTGTGTCTGATGCTGGGAGACTCAGGGCTACCCCTTGTCCCTCAGGTGGGACCTACAGGCACTTGGTGCATGCACTGGACCACAGCACATCCCATGTGACATCTGCCTGCCTTGTGAGGACTACCACAGATGGTGTCCACCATGCACCTTGGTGGGCCAGTATCAGGAGCCCATGGTTCTTGCAAACACCAGCACACAGTATCTGTTGGCTACAAGTCTTCAGAGAGGCTGAAGATGCACCCTGGGCTTGGAACATGCAGTGAGACCCCACTGGGAAGACCCTATGCTGTTTTCTCAGCCCTCAGACACCAAGGTCCATCCTTCTGTGGGCAACTGGGTGCCTCAGCATAGTGGAGGCTGCAGCCAGAATGCACAACCACCTCTTTCCCAGAGGCTCTCCATCCCAGGAATCTCCTGAAGCCAAGTGATGCCTCAGGATGGGGAACAGGAATGAGGACCTGAGGGAAAATCCCTTTGGCCCTCACTGCACAGGCATAGTTGGAGATACCAACAGGAATGCATTCAAAGGCTATGCTAGGACACCTGCCTCCCTTTTCCCAGGTTAAGAAGGCCACCTCATAGCAAAAGAAAACCCATTTCATGTGGTTATGGAATGATTTGGGTTGGAAGGGACCTTTAAAGGACAATTAGTCCAAACACCCTGCAATGAGCAGGGACAGCTTCCACTAGCTCAGTTTGTTCAGAACCCCATCCAACCTAACCTGGAATGTTTCCAGGGATAGAATAGAATAGAATAGACCAGGTTGGAAGAGACCTTCAAGATCATTGTGTCCAACCTATCATCCAACACCACCCAACCAACTAAACCATGCAACCAAGCACCCTGTCAAGTCTCCTCCTGAACACTTCTAGCAATGGCAACCACACCACCTCCCCGGGCAGCCCATTCCCTCTGGGGACTCTGCCAGTGTTTCACCACCCTCAGCACAAAAAATGTCTTCCTTCTGTCTAGTCTGAATCTCCACTCTTTTAATTTAAAGCCATTACACCTTCTCCTGTCTCTGTGAGCCCTGCTAAAAAGATTGTCCCCATCTTTCTTATAGGCCCCCTTGAAGTACTGGAAGGTTGCAATAAGGTCTCCACAGAGCCTTCTCTTCTCCAGGCTCAACTCTCAGCCCAACTCTCTCAGCCTGTCCTCACAGCAGAGGTGCTTCAGCCCTCTGACCATTTCTGTGGCCTACTCTGAACCCACTCCAACAGGTCCACGTCCTTTTTGTGCATTTCAATCCAGCTGACTTGCTACATCAGTAGCAAGGAAATAACCCAGAAGCCAAGTTCCCCTCCAAAATCCTGGACTCCTCCAAAGTCCCAGCACAGCCTAGTGTTGCACTCAGGTCTCAGCTTAAACACACATCTGTGACTCCATTGCAATGAGTACACAGCACACTCCATGTTTCTGAGCCAATCCCATCCACTCTTCCCAAGCCAAACCTGCTGCCTTCCTCCTGCTATATTTATCAGTAAGATTTAACTGGTTGGAAAGTGCCTGGGGAGGCAGCAGGGGTGGAGAGAATTTGGGCGGCAGCCATGGGAGAAAACTTGCAGCCGCCTCCATCCTGATGTGGCTGTTGCAAGATGCTCTCACGTCCCCCTCAGGGTAATTCCAGTGTAAAGCTGGGAGGCTGCTCATCATTTGTTGAGTTGCTTGTGCTCTGCAGAGAATTTCTGTCTTTAGCATCAGCTGAAGACAACAGCTGGGCTTGTTGTCCTTGGGCTGGAGACTTGCTCTCCTCCCAAACCTTCACAGTCCTCATCTCTAACTCGAGGCTCCCAGTATGAGCTGGTGCCACTTCTCTTCTGCCTAGGAGATGGTCCAAAGCCATCCTTACTGATGCAAGTGAGATTTCATAGAATCATAGAATCAAAGAATCAATAAGGCTGGAAGAGACTTCAGAGATCATCAAGTCCAACCTGTCACCCAAGACCTCATGACTACTAAACCATGGCACCAAATGCCACATCCAATCCCCTCTTGAACACCTCCAAGGATGGTGACTCCACCACCTCCCTGGGCATCACATTCCAACGGCCAGCAACTCTCTCTGTGAAGAACTTTCTCCTCACCTCGAGATGAAACTTCCCCTGGTGCAGCTTGAGACTCTGTCCTCTTGTGCTGGTGCTGGTTGCTTGGGAGAAGAGACCAACCCCCACCTGGCTACAACCTCCCTTCAGGTGGTTGTAGACAGCAAGAAGGTCTCTCCTGAGCCTCCTCTTCTCCAGGCTAAGCAACTCCAGCTCCCTCAGACTCTCCTCATACGGCTTGTGCTCCAAACCCCTCCCCAGCTTTGTTGCCCTTCTCTGGACATATCCAAGTGTCTCAATGTCCTTCTTAAACAGAGGGTCCTAGAACTGGACACAGTACTCAAGGTGTGGCCTAACCAGTGCTGAGTACAGGGGCACAATGACTTCCCTGTTCCTGCTGGCCACACTAGTTTTGACACCTCCACACCATCCTGTAGTAGCAAGACCAGAGGAGAACACCACTGCAAACCACTCCAAAACCCACAGTGAGAAAGGACATTGGGAAGCTGCCTTTTTCTCCTCACTGTTTTTGCACCCCTTGGTAAGATCTGTTCCCACCTGGAAGCTGTGCCTGTGCCAGGCAGGAGGAGGTACTCACTCAAATCTCTGCAGCTGCAGATGTTGAGCAGGCTCCCTGAATGATTTCTGCTGTACACCACAGCACGTGGCCTCCTGTTGAGCAACCAGGCTTGCAGCAAGAAGGGTTCAGTCCTCTCTGCTGTGGAGATTTTACAGTGCTCAGCTTCCTCTTCATTCCTGAGGCACCCCTTGCACTTGGGTCCCTGTTGCAGCTTTTTCATTCTGTGCTGTGATGAAGCAGGGCTCTGCAGAATCCACTTTAAATGCTACCACCAATACTGCTTGCTGAATACTGTGTAAGGAGCCTGGGCAGCTCTTCACTGGTGAAGCCACAACTTGAATACTGGGCTCAGTTTTGGACCCCTGGATACAAGAAAGACATTGAGGTGCTGGAGCATGTCCAAAGAAGGGCAATGGAGCTGGTGAAGGGTCTACAGCACAAGTCTTCTGAGGAATAGCTGAGGGAACTGGGGTTGTTTAGTCTGGAGAAAAGAAGACTTGTGGACACCTCCTCACTCTCTACAGCTATCTATAAGGAGGTCATAGTGAGGTGGAGGTTTATCTCCTCTTCCTAATTGCAAACAGTAGGGCAAGAGGAAAGAGCCTCACATTGCACTGGGGAGGTTCAAGTTGGACACTAGGAAAAATGTCTTCACAGAAAGGGTTGTCAAGCCCTGGACAGGCTGCCCAGGGAATCATAGAATCATAGAATCAATAAGGTTGGAAAAGTCCTCAGATCATCAAGTCCAACCTGTCACCCAACATCTCATGACTACTAAACCATGGCACCAAGTGCCATGTCCAATCCCCTCTTGAACACCTCCAGGGATGGTGACTCCACCACCTCCCTGGGCAGCACATTCCAATGGCTAACAGCTCTCTCTGTGAAGAACTTTCTCCTCACCTCCAGCCTAAACCTCCCCTGGCACAGCTTGAGACTGTGTCCTCTTCTCCTGGTGCTGGTTGCCTGGGAGAAGAGACCAACCCCCATCTGGCTACAACCTCCCTTCAGGGAGTTGTAGACAGCAATAAGGTCTCCCCTGAGCTTCCTCTTCTCCAGGCTAAGCAACCCCAGCTCCCTCAGCCTCTCCTCACAGGGCTGTGCTCAAGGCCTCTCCCCAGCCTCATTGCCCTTCTCTGGACACATTCAAGAGTCTCAATGTCCTTCTGAAATTGAGGGGCCCAGAACTGGACACAGGACTCAAGGTGTGGCCTAACCAGTGCTGAGCATAGGGCACAATGACCTCCCTGCTCCTGCTGGCCACATTATTCCTGATGCAGGTCAGGATGCCATTGGCCTTCTTGGCCACCTGGGCACACTGCTGGCTCATGTTCTGCCAGCTGTCAACCAGTACCCCCAGGTTTCTTTCTGCCTGGCCATTCTCCAGCCACTCTGACCCCAGCCTGTAGCACTGCATGGGGTTGCTGTGGCCAAAGTGCAGCACTTTGATGGAAGGGCATCCCTGGAGGGGTTTAAAAGCTGTGTAGATGTGGTGCCAAGGAACGTGGTTTGGTGGTGCCGAGGAACGTGGTTTGGTGGTGTCTTGGCAGTGCTGGCTGACAGCTGGACTTGATGATCTTAAAATTCTCTTCCAACCAAAATGGTTCTTTGATTCTCTGGGCTGGGGTTTGTTTGAGTCTCTCCTGTAGGCACAGATAAGGATACTGATGCTCCAGTATCTCAACACCTCCTGATTTTCCTGACCTCTGATGTGGATTTACCTTTGTTTCATTTAGGGAGGGGCAGAAAGAGGAGGGGAACACCCAAACCCTCTCTGTAGTGACAGAGGTCATCTGGAGAGGGCTAGGAATTAAGGTAAGGTGGACACTTTCTGCACTCTTTCCCCACTCCCTTGGAGGGATGCTGGAGTGAAGGACGTTCCCCTGTAGGAGCTTAAAATGAAATGGGATGAGTGAGCCCAGCTCCCTAGGACGGCAGTTCTCAGGTGTGGGATGAGGTGGTGGAAATCCTCCTCCAGGAATGAGACGTTAAAAATGATGGGGCCAGGGCCAGGGCCAGCTTTCACAACGTGCTGGGGAGCAGCAACAAGAAATGCCTGACTGCAGTTTTCTGCCGAGCCAAGGAAATTTGCTCCACGCCTCCCTTTGTAAAGCCTTCGCAGACCACGAGGTGGCATCCAAAACCAGCGTAGCCTGACTGGTTTCGCCTCTGATCTGGCCTCATCCAGTAAATCTAGAGGTCCTGAGTAAGATCTTGCAGGGTTGGAGACCAAGAGCAAGGTCCTGCATGTGGGTCGGCGCAATCCCAAGCACTGATATAGGCTGGGCAGGGACTGGCTTGAGAGCAGTCCTGAAGAAAAGGACGTGGGGGTGCTCGTGGATGAGAAGCTCAACATGAGCCAGCAGTGTGCACTTGCAGCCCAGAAAGCTGCATTCTGGGCTGCAGCAAGAGAAGTGTAGCCAGCAGGTCGACGGAGGTAATTCTCCCCCTCTGCTCAGCTCTGGTGAGACCACACCTGGAGTACTGCATCCAGTTCTGGAGCCTCTATTACAGGAAGGATCTGGAGGTGCTGGAAGGTGTCCAGAGAAGGGCCACGAGGATGAGCAGAGGGCTGGAGCACCTCCGCTATGAGGACAGACTGCGGGAGTTGGGGCTGTTCAGTCTGGAGAAGAGAAGGCTCCCAGGAGACCTAATTGTGGCCTTCCAGTATCTGAAGCAGCCCTACAAGAAAGCTGGGGAGGGACTTTTTAGGGGGTCAGGGAGTGATAGGACTAGGGGGAATGGAACAAAACTAGAAATGGGTAGATTCAGATTGGATGTCAGGAAGAAATTCTTCCCCATGAGGGTGGTGAGACACTGGCACAGGTTGCCCAGGGAGGTGGTGGAAGCCTCATCCCTGGAGGTTTTTCAGGCCAGGCTGGATGTGGCTGTGAGCAACCTGCTGTAGTGTGAGGTGTCCCTGCCCATGGCAGGGGGTTGGAACTAGATGATCCTTGTGGTCCCTTCCAACCCTGACAAACCTATGATTTTATGGTGCAGGGTGTCTCTCCTCTCAGGGACACCCCTTCTGCCCATGGGAAACTGCCCTTCAGCTTCCTCACCCTGCACATTCATTTATTTCTAAATAAAGTCAAATGAAATAAAGAGTCCTTCCAGTTTCCCCTAAACCCCACCCAGGCTCAGGCTGGCTTCTAGGTACCCATCTCACCCAGTCCACAGACCCTCACCACTGACCCTTAGAAAAGCCTCCAAGCACTTTGCCCTTCCTGCCTCAGCTCCTCACAAATTACTCTGATTTCCAGTCCCACCAGTCCTCCTCCTGTTTCCATTTCCTCCCCTGAGGCTTATGTATAAACAAAGCAAAGATCAGGGTAAATCAGGGTTACCAGGGAAAAATGGGTCCCTGGTGGCCTGGCAGCATGTGATGGACCCTCACACGTCACTGAGTGCCTGGCATGATCATAGTATCATAGTATCATTCAGGGTTGGAAGGGACCACAAGGATCATCTAGTTCCAACCCCCCTGCCATGGGCCTGCTGAGATAACCTTTCACTGGAGCACACACAAACACCCGTTTCTCAAGAACCCTAGGTGGGTTCCCTTCCTTGCAAGAGCCAACAACTCTTCTAGTTTTGCAGCCAGGAGAAGGGTGCAGGCAGCATGACCAGGTGGTTGCAGCAGGGCTCCCCACGGGCCATGACTTCTGCTTTCACCATCTGGGCTCATCCTGATGTGGACTCTTTATGCCTCAGTTTCCCTTCTGCAAAGTGGACAAGGGGAATGGCTCCACAGCAAAACTGATACCTCCCTGAACCTCAGTTACAGGATGGTGGGGGTTGGAAGGGAGATCATGAAGTGTAACTCCCCTTGCTAAAACAGCCTCACCCAGAGCAGGTCACTCAGGATCATATCCAGGGTGGTTTGGAATCTCTCCAGAGAAGGAGACACCACAACCTTCTTGGGCAGCCTGGTCAAGTGCTCTGGAATTCTCAAAGGAAAACAATCTTTGCCTCATGTTCAGATGGAACTTCCTGTGTTCTGAGTTTGTGCTGATTGCCCCTTGTACTGTCTCTGGGCACCACTGAAAAGAGCATTGGTAAGATCCCCTCTCCATCTTCTCCAGACTAAACTAATTGTGTAAGTATAAGACACAGCCTCCACCCCTAGGTCATCTACCAAACCCAAAGCCAACGCTGGACAAATCTTTTGGCCCTAAGGAACCGTCCACAATGCATGTTTCACGCTTGAACAGGAGAGACCAAATGATGGAGATAAATTGAGTGGCACAGATAGGAGTCTGGGATTCTATTTGAATAGACAGGGGCAAATAAAGCACCATTCCTTGACCAGTTCCTTTGAGAAAACATCCTTCCAACCCTAAACTGGGAGGGAAGACTTCCACAGGCATATGAACAAGCCCCATCAACCAAGAGCCCAAGTGCCCACCTTGCTCATGCTCTTGTCTTGGCCATGGCCAACCTCTGAGCCTGCAGAGAAAGAATCATAGAATCATGGAATCATAGAATCAGTCAGGGTTGGAAGGGACCACAAGGATCACAGTATCACAGTATCACAGTATCACTTAGGTTGGAAAGGACCTCGAGGATCATCGAGTCCAACCTGACACCGCAGACCCCATGACTAGACCATGGCACCAAGTGCCACGTCCAATCTCCCCTTGAACGCCTCCAGGGTCGATGACTCAACCACCTCCCTGGGCAACCCATTCCAATGCCGAATGACTCGCTCGGTGAAGAACTTCCTCCTCACCTCGAGTCTGAACCTCCCCTGGCGCAGCTTGAGACTGTGTCCCCTTGTTCTGGTGCTGGTTGCCTGGGAGAAGAGGCCAACTCCCTCCTGGCTACAACCACCCTTCAGGTAGTTGTAGAGGGCAATAAGGTCACCCCTGAGCCTCCTCTTCTCCAGGCTAAACAATCCCAGCTCCCTCAGCCTCTCCTCATAGGGCTTGTGTTCAAGGCCTCTCACCAGCCTTGTTGCCCTTCTCTGGACACGCTCAAGTGTCTCAATGTCCTTCTTAAACTGAGGAGCCCAGAACTGGACACAGTACTCAAGGTGCGGCCTAACCAGAGCAGAGTACAGGGGCACTATGACCTCCCTGCTCCTGCTGGCCACACTATTCCTAATGCAGGCCAGAATGCCATTGGCCCTCCTGGCCACCTGAGCACACTGCTGGCTCATATTCAGGTGGCTGTCGATCAGCACACCCAGGTCCCTCTCTGTCTGGGAGCTCTCCAGCCACTCCGACCCCAGCCTATACCTCTGCATGGGATTGCCATAGCCAAAGTGCAGCACTCGGCACTTGGACTTGTTGAAAGCCATCCCATTGGACTCTGCCCATCTTTCCAGTCGGTCGAGGTCCCTCTGCAGAGCCTTTCTACCCTCTAATTGACTAACATCTGCCCCTAACTTTGTGTCATCTGCAAACTTGCTGATGACTGACTCTACCCCTTCATCCAGATCATCAACGAATATGTTGAAGAGGACAGGGCCCAGCACTGATCCCTGGGGGACACCACTGGTGACTGGCCTCCAGCTGGATGCGGCACCGTTCACGACCACTCTCTGGGCCCGGCCCTCCAGCCAGTTCCTAACCCAGCACAGAGTGTAGTGGTCCAATCCACAGGCTGACAGCTTAGTCAGCAGTTTGCTGTGGGGGACGGTGTCAAAGGCCTTGCTGAAGTCTAGGTAGACCACATCCACAGGCCTCCCCACATCCACCAGGCGGGTCACCTGATCATAGAAAGAGATCAGGTTGGAGAGGCAGGATCTGCCCTTCCTGAATCCATGTTGGCTGGACCTGAGCCCTTGGCCATCCTTCAGGTGCGCAGTTATTGCTGCCAGGATAATCTGCTCCATCACTTTCCCTGGCACTGAGGTCAGGCTGACTGGCCTGTAGTTTCCAGGTTCCTCCATCCGACCCTTCTTGTGGATGGGGACCACGTTGGCCAGTTTCCAGTCATCTGGGACCTCACCAGTGAGCCAGGACTGGAGGAAAATGATGGAGAGTGGCCTAGCTAGCACATCCGCCAGCTCTCTCAGCACCCTAGGATGGATCCCATCTGGTCCCATGGACTTGTGGATATCCAAGTGGCTCAGCAGGTCCCGAACTAACTCCTCATGGATTTCCAGGGTATTACTCTGCTCCCCGACCCCAACGCCCAGCTCCGGAGACCACTCGTCCTGAACTCCTGCCTTGCTGTTAAACATTGAGGTAAAGAAGGTGTTCAGGACCTCAGCTTTATCCTCATCCTCAGTAACTGTGTTCCCCTCCAGGTCCACTAGGGAGTTCAGGTTCTTCCTGCCCTTCTTCTTATTGTTAATATATTTATAAAAATGCTTTTTATTATCTTTGACTGAGGTGGCCAGCTTCAGTTCCAGCTGGGCCTTAGCCTCCCTAATTTTATTCCTACATAATCTAACAGCTTCCTTGAACATACCTCGAGAAGCCTTCCCCTCCTTCCAAAGGTGATACAGCCTCCTCTTCCCCCTTAAATCCTCCAGGAGCTGCTTGCTCATCCAGGCTGGTCGCCTTCCCCGCCGGCTTGCCTTCCGGCACATGGGAACCGCCAATTCCTGTGCCTTCAAGAGCTCCTGTTTGAAGTAGGTCCAACCCTCCTGAACCCCTTGGTTCATGAGGGCTGGTACCCAGGGGACTTTGCAGACAAGTTTTTTAAATAGGCTGAAGTTCGCCCTTCGGAAGTCCAAGGTGGAGGTTCTGTTGGTGCTCCTCCCAATCTCCCTGCATATTGAGAACTTCACTATCTCGTGGTCACTGCACCCTAGGCAGCCTCCCACGATCACATCTCCCACTAGCCCTTCCCTATTGCAGAACAGCAGGTCAAGCAGAGCCTGTCCCCTGGTAGGCTCGCTTAACAGCTGTGTCAGGAAGCAGTCCTCCATTCGCTCCAGGAATCTTCTGGACTGCCTCCTCCCTGCTGAATTAAGTTCCCAGCAGATATCTGGGAGGTTGAAGTCACCAACTAGTTCCAACCCCCCTGCCATGGGCAGAGACACCCCACACTAGATCAGGCTGGCCAGAGCCTCATCCAGCCTGGTCTTAAACACCTCCAGGGACGGGGCCTCAACCACCTCCCTGGACAACCCATTCCAGGGCTTCACCACTCTCATGGTGAAGAACCTCCTCCTCACATCCAGCCTGAATCTCCCCACCTCCAGCTTCATTCCATTCCCCCTAGTCCTATCACTACCTGACACCCTAAAAAGTCCCTCCCCAGCCTTCCTGTAGGCCCCCTTCAGATACTGGAAGGCCACAATTAGGTCACCTCAGAGCCTTCTCTTCTGCAGACTGAACAGCCCCAACTCCTTCAGTCTGTCCTCATAGGAGAGGAGTCCAGCCCTCTGATCATCCTCGTGGCCCTTCTCTGGACACCTTCCAGCACCTCCACATCCCTTTTGTAATAGGGGCTCCAGAACTGGATGCAGTACTCCAAGTGGGGTCTCACCAGAGCTGAGCAGGGGGGGAGAAAGGCAAAAGTGTTAAATACTCCCCTAAAATGCTGTAAAGTCAGAAGATGAAAGTCACTCTCAATAAGAGGCACTGACACCCTGGTCCTGCAGAACAGCCAAGAACATGAAAGTGTAGGGCTGGTGGGGTTTTCATTGTTTGTTTATCTGTCCCTCTGTGCAGCACCCACAGAGAAAATGCTTTGGATGCAAAATTTCGTGGTGTGTGTCAGCGCCCTGCTTTCTCTCTCACTTCTGCTTTTCACTCAATTTCCTCCTCCAGGGACAGCTGGAGGTTTCTGTTTGAAGCAGGAGAACTGCTGCTAAGCGTGGCTTATCTTGCACAAGTCTGTCATCTGAGTGGGGGATGACCACGGAGTGTGATGGAGGGGAAGTAGCTCCCACGTTCCATCACAAGCTGGGACAGATATGATGGACAGACTGCAACTGAGCAGGTAGAAATTACAGGCTCAGCAAGTGATGTAAGGAGAAGGTCAGGATCAGGTGCCCAGGGAGATCTAGGCACCTGCCACTGCTCTTGAATTTCTTGACACATTCCAGCAACTCAACATCTTTCCTAAACTGAGGGGCCCAGAAATGGACATAGTACTCAAGGTGTGGCACAACCAATGCTGAGTACAGGTTGTTTCCTCTTGTCCTATTGCTTACTCCATGTTGAGCAGCTGCAGCTCAGTTTAAGAAGGACATTGAGACTCTTGAACATGTCCAGAGAAGGGCAACAAGGCTGGGGAGAGGCTTCAAGTACAAGCCCTACAAGGAGAGGCTGAGGGAGCTGGGGTTGTTTAGCCTGGAGAAGAGGGGGCTCAGGGGAGACCTTCTTGCTCTCTACAACTACCTGAAGGGAGGTTGTAGCCAGGTGGGAGTTGGTCTCTTCTCCCAGGCAACCAGCACCAGAACAAGAGGACACAGTCTCAAGCTGCACCAGGGGAGGTTTAGGCTGGAGGTGAGGAGAAAGTTCTTCACAGAGAGAGTTGTTAGCCATTGGAATGGACTGCCCAGGGAGGTGGTGGAGTCACTGTCCCTGGAGGTGTTAAAAAATTGCTTGGATGTGGCACTTGGAGCCATGATTTAGTAGCCATGAGGTGTTAGGTATTAAGTAATACATTGGACTTGATGATCTCTGAGGACTTTTCCAACCTTATTGATTCTATGATTCTATGACATCCCTGCCATTGCCTTCCCACATCCCTCTAGGATCATCTCAGATCTTAATTCACCCAGATCTTAATTCAGTCTGGGCCAGCAATGGCAGAAGCAGCTTTTTGCTTATATCATCCATTCTTGAGTCACCCCTTGGCAAAGTCGCCAGCTCCCTCGTGAGCTCATCTGAGTCACCAGGAGCTGTGGGGTTGCACAACTGGAGTTTCCTGTTCACAAGAATTTGCAAAGGAGCAGGAGGGAGGATGGTGCATGAGCCTCCAGGTCTAGAAGGAACCTTCCATCTCTTAAAGAAATTCAGCAGCATAAGGCAAAAATGGTGCACAGGAGTTGGAGGATGCCAAGACCCCAAGATTTCCCCTCTCTTGCTGTGTGGATGGAACACGTCCAGAGAAGGGCAACAAAGCTGGGGAGGGGTCTGGAGCACAGCCCTGTGAGGAGAGGCTGAGGGAGCTGGGGTTGCTTAGCCTGGAGAAGAGGAGGCTCAGGAGAGATCTTATTGCTGTCTACAACTCCCTGAAGGGAGGTTGTAGCCAGGTGGGGGTTGGTCTCTTCTCCCAGGCAACCAGCACCAGAACAAGAGGACACAGTCTCAACCTGTGCCAGGGGAGGTTTAGGCTGGAGGTGAGGAGAAAGTTCTTCACAGAGAGAGTTGTTAGCCATTGGAATGTGCTGCCCAGGGAGGTGGTGGAGTCACTATCCCTGGAGGTGTTCAAGAGGGGACTGGACATGGCACTTGGTGCCATGGTTTAGTCATGAGGTCTATGGTGAGAGGTTGGACTTGATGATCTTTGAGGTCTCTTCCAACCTTAGTGATACTGTGATACTGTGACTGCACAGGTTTAAAATCACTAATATGCAACTTCCAGGCAAAAACCCGTTTGGAAGTAAGGAATAATTTGGAATAAAGAGGTAACTTCAGCAACTTTTGGAGGAAAATAAACATTGTGATGACTTCTCTGCAGCTCCCTGGCATCACACAACATTCTCACATGGCTGGAGGCACCAAGGACCTCTGAGCCACATTGTGCAAAGGGCAGGGCAAACCCCAGGCTCATCTGCCTGTGCTTTGTGTCAACAGAACCTCACAGGCAAGACAGAAAACTCAGAGTGGAATGAGCAGAGCAGAGGGATCCTGTATGAGTCAGATGGAGGTCAGAAGGCTTACAAGTGATTTCTTTGCCTTCTTAAATTATGATTTTAATTGTCAAAGCACACCTGAGAACAGCAAAGAGCTTTAATCTCCACTGGTTAAATATTATATGTGAGGGTAGACAACGGTCCAAGGGTCTTTGCACAGTGTATTGGAGCAGAAATACACTTGGAAGACAGCAACAACATCTCCTGTATTCCTGAAGAAGTGCTGGGAGTCAGTGGATTAAATGTTATTATTCTGATCATTTTATTTTCAAGTCTTCTAAATCAAAACTCATCTTGAAAATACAAATGTGTCCAAAAAATTATTAGATACAAATGGCAGTAAGAGAAAAATAGCAAAAACCCAACCAAACCAAAACACCAACCAACCAACCAAAAAAAACCCTCACTGATTTCTGAGGGAGGTGATTCTGCCCCACTTGCTCTCCTCTGGTGAGAGCCCACCTGCGGTGCTGTGTCCAGTTCTTGGATCCTCACCACAGCAAAAAAAAACCCATGGACATGTTGGGGTGGGTCCAGAGGAGGCCACAAAATTTATCAGAAGGCTGGAAGACTTCTCCTTTGAGGATGGGCTGAGAGAGTTGGGGTTGTTCTTCACTGAGAGAGTCGTTCGCCATTGGAATGTGCTGCCCCAGGAGGTGGTGGAGTCACCATCCCTGGAGGTGTTCAAGAGGGGACTGGACATGGCACTTGGTGCCATGGTTTAGTCATGAGGTCTGTGGTGACAGGTTGGACTTGATGATCTTTGAGGTCCTCTCTCTTGGTGATTCTGTGATTCAGCCTGGAGATGGGAAGGCTCCAAGGAGACCTTATTGTGGTCTTTCAGTACTTAAAGGGGCCAATAAGAAAGGTGGGGACAATTAGGATCTCAGGTAGTGATAGGACTAGGGGGAATGGAATGAAGCTGGAGGTGGGGAGATTCAGGCTGGATGTGAGGAGGAAGTTCTTCACCATGAGAGTGGTGAAACCCTGGAATGGGTTGTCCAGGGAGGTGGTTGAGGCCCCATCCCTGGAGGTGTTTTAAGACCAGGCTGGATGAGGCTCTGGCCAGCCTGATCTAGTGTGAGGTGTCCCTGCCCATGGCAGGGAGTTGGAACTAGATGATCCTCGTGGTCCCTTCCAACCCTGACTGATATTATGATACTATGATACTAATCTTTCAGCAAGGTCTGTTGCCAAAGGACAAGGAGTGATGTTTTAAACTAAAAGAGGGAAGATTTAGACTAGATAAAAAAGATTATTCTTTTTTTGTCACTGAGACTGGTAAAACACTGGCACAGGTTGCCCGGAGAGGTGGCAGAAGCCCCATCCCTGGACATATTCCAGGACAGGTTGGATGAGGCTTGAGCAAGCTGATCATGTTGAAGATGTCCCTACTGCAGTGCAGGGTGTTTGGCCTAGGTGACCTTGAAAGGTCCCTTCCAACTCAAAACATTCTATGATTTTCTACTTATAGTATACAACAAACTTCCCAAGCAGCAGAATGCCAGTATAAAATGTATGTCAAAAACGTGTCTGTGAGGCCCAATGCTCATAAAAACCCAAGAGAGAGGGATCCCACCAGCTGCTGAGGGATGCATTTGTTACCTTGCAGAAATGGTGACTGAAGAGTTTGAAGGAGCCTTGCCCAGGCACCACAGATGAAGCTGAGAAGAAATGAGGATGAATCACCTGCCTGGTGATTTCATCCTGCCTGGCATTTGCTTGTTTCCTGCCATAAAGCCTAAGCTCCTACAAGGCATGGGAAGCATCCTAAATGTCTTGAGAAGCTGGCCAGTAGCACTGCATCACTCTGGCTTCTGCAGACCAGCCCTGCTGCTCCATCCATGCAGCACCATGGACCATCCCTCTTGCTCTCTGTTCCTCCTAAGGAGGTCTCAGAGTTCCCCTTTTCAGTGATTAAAACAAGTCCTGGGAGATTCCCTCTGTCAGTTTGGGTTTTCCACACTGGCTGCTTCCAAACAGCCTGCAGTGAGCAGGGACAGTTTCCACTAGCTCAATTTGCTCAGAGCCTCATCCAACCGGGCCTGGAATGATTCCAGGGATGGGGCTTCTATCACCTCTCTGGGCAACCTGTGCCAGTGTATCACCCTCATAGAATCATAGAATCAATAAGGTTGGAAAAGACCTCAGAGATCATCAAGTCCAACCTGTCACCCAACACCTCATGACTACTAAACCATGGCACCAAGTGCCATGTCCAATCCCCTCTTGAACACCTCCAGGGATGGTGACTCCACCACCTCCCTGGGCAGCACATTCCAATGGCTAACAACTCTCTCTGTGAAGAACTTTCTCCTCACCTCCAGCCTAAACTTCCCCTGGCACAGGTTGAGACTGTGTCCTCTTCTTCTGGTGCTGGTTGCCTGGGAGAAGAGACCAACCCCCTCCTGGCTACAACCACCCTTCAGGTAGTTGCAGAGAGCAATAAGGTGATCTGTAGTACATCTATTTTGGTTGAAAACTGGTCTGTGCACAGGGTCCATGTGATATCCCAGGTCCTGGGTGGCTGTCTGGACTGGAGTGAATTTCTCACTAATGCAGGAGGAGGCTCAGGGGTGACCTCATTGCCCTCTACAACTACCTGAGGGGTGGTTGTGGCCGGGAAGGGGTTGGTCTCTTCTCCCAGGCAGCCAGCACCAGAACAAGGGGACACAGTCTCAAGCTGCGCCAGGGGAGGTTTAGACTCGAGGTGAGGAGGAAGTTCTTCACCTAGCGAGTAATTCGTCATTGGAACGGGTTGCCCAGGGAGGTGGTTGAGTCATCGACCCTGGAGGCGTTCAAGGGGAGATTGGACATGGCACTTGGTGCCATGGTCTAGTCATGGGGTCTGTGTTGATAGGTTGGACTCGATGATCCTTGAGGTCCTTTCCAACCTAAGTGATACTGTGATACCTCCCTGGGCAGCCCATTCCAATGCCTAACAGCTCTTTCTGTGAAGAACTTTCTCCTTACCTCCAGCGTAAACTTCCCCCTCAGTGTGAACAATTACTGTCTTATGCCTAGTCTGAATCTCCCCTCTTTCGGTTTAAAACCATCACCCCTTGTCCCATCACAACAAGCCCTGGTAAAAAAGGTTGTCTCTTTCTTTCTTACAGGCCCCCTTTACATACTGAAAGGCTGCAAAAAGGGCTCCTCAGAGCCTTCTCTTCTCCAGGCTGAACAACCCCAATTCTCTCAGCTTGTCCTTAAAGCAGAGGTGTTCCAGCACTCTGATCATTTTTGTGGCCTCCTCTGGATCCACTCCAACAGGTCCATGTTAACACAGCAACAGCAAAAAACTTGCTGTACTTCCAGATGGAAAAGTCAAAGGAGACTGCTAGAGTGGTGGTGGGATGGGCAGCAGATGGAGATTGGACACAGGAGAGGAGCAGGCAGGATGAAGAATGGTTAGAGGAGGAAAGATGTCAGGATGGAGTTGGGATGCAGGTGAGATGGAGGCAAACTGGAGACAGGATGCAGGCGGGATCAAGGCAGAATGGCAGAGAAAAGCAGGTTAGATGAGAGTGGAATTGAGAGAACACTCGATGGAATGGAGACAGGCTGGCAAAGGGATGCAGGAGGGATGTAGATGAGATGTGGGGAGGTGAGAATGAGGTGGAATGGAAGTGAGATGAGGTGGGATAGAGGTGGGCTGCAGGAGGGAAGGAGACGGGATGCAGGAGGGAAGGAGACGGGATGCAGGAAGAATGCAGGTGGGATGGAAGTAGTATGCAGTGGGATGGCAGTGGGATGAGGTGAGATGGAGGTAGGATAGAATTAGGATGCAGGTGGGATGCAGGAGGGATGCAGGCAGGCCTGAGATCGGACGGGAGCCGGCTGCAGCGGGAAAGCAAAGGGGAAGCAGGAGGGAAGCAGGCGAACCGGAGGCGGGGAGCCGGCAGCATGCAGTCACGCCGGGGGCGGGGCGGGAATGACTCAGCCGCCGGGAGCTGCCCCTTCCGCGGCCACCGAAGGAGAGCGGAGCTGGCGAGGGCCGTCCGGGGCTGTGCGGGGCGGTGAGTCCCGGCGGGGGTGGGCGGGCCGGGGCGGGCTTCGTGGGCATAAGGAGCGGAGCGGGGCGCGGCGCGGGCGCTGTAGCGGGGTGCAGGTAAGGGCGGAGAGGGGTGCTGCGCTGCGCGCCCCCGGGGAGCGGTGGGGACATGCGTGAGAAGGGTGGCGATGTGACAACTACTGCTGGGGTGGGGGAGCTGGGGGCGGGGGAACCCCAGCCTGGAGCCTACCGCGGGGGCTGCGAAACACTCTGTTGGACCCGCAGCATCAGCAGCAGCATTTACCATGTTTCCCAGCTATATTTTGGGGTATTTTTGCCTCCAGGAGGGATGCCCTGCGGCTCTGGGGGTGAGGTTTGGTGCAGGAAAAATGCCATTAACCCTCCATAAAGCGGCCACCTTCCTGTCAGTGGCAGGGGAGGAGAGAGGAAGCCTTGTTTTCATAATCAATATGGCAAAAGCCAAACCCCCCAGCACCCCGTCCCCGCTGTCAGCTGACGCTGAGGAGGTCGGTTTGGCACCGGCTTCAAGCGCTTCTGGGAACATCCCGTGATGTGCGGCCAAGCTCGGTCTGGCACCGGGACCACGGCTGCGAGATGGTGCTGGATCTGTCTGTCCCGTCTATGATACACTTCTTGTCCCCATAGCTCGCTGCCAGGGTCGTGCTGCGGGCAGGATGCAGCAAAGATCCCTTTCCTTCTGGTGTTTATGACCTCCAGGTCGCAAAGTGGAAGGTGAGGGATTTGGGTGGCGCAGGGTAGCGGCTGGGGTCTTGTGCAGGGCTGTGGTTTGTGGAGTGGTTTGTAAGCAGAAGAGGAAAAACAAAAGATAAAAATCAGTGCAGCCCCATTGGGGAGGAATCTTGTGTTTGTGGTGGAGTCAAGCTGGAGAGGTGAGCTGTGCAGCTTGTCTCAGGATCTGTTTTGCCAGATATCTATTCAGTCTGGAGAAGAGAAGGTTCCAAGGAGACCTTATTGTGGCCTTCCAGTATCTGAAGGGGGCTACAAGAAGGTTGGTGAGGGACTTTTTAGGGTGTCAGGTAGTGATAGGACCAGGGCGAATGGAACAAAAGTAGAAGTGGGTAGATTCAGATTGGATGTTAGGAAGAAATTCTTCCCCATGAGGGTGGTGAGACACTGGCACAGGTTGCCCAGGGAGGTGGTAGAAACCTCATCCCTGGAGGGTTTTAAGGCCAGGCTGGATGTGGCTGTGAGCAACCTGCTGTAGTGTGAGGTGTCCCTGCCCATGGCAGGGGGTTGGAACTGGATGATCCTTGAGGTCCCTTCCAACCCTGACAATTCTATGATTCTACTCTGTGCTGATAATTTGGCTTTCCTGGGATGGAATGGAGCAAAGAGGTGCCTCATGCTTTTTTTTTTTTTTTTTTTCCCTTTTCTTAAAAGGCCAACAAAATCAAGCTCTGATAGTGGCTGTAATGGAGTCACTAGACCATGAGTTTGGGGCCACCAGGCTAACCTGGTGTTGCAGCAAGCTAAACCGGATTGGATTGTTCATAGGCTTGCTTTGTTGTGGTTTAAAGTCACCAACTGGCAGCTGGAACAAAGGACAAAGCTCAGCTTGGGGAAAGGGCTGCTTGCAGGAGGAGGACACATGACTTGGGCTTTTGCTGAGTAGCTCTGACTCTGGAGGGGTTGGGAGGGTTACAGCTGTGAGGTTGGGACAGTTTTTATCTTCCTTAATCCCTTGCAGAAGGGTGTGTGAGTGCCTCTGTCTGTGCCTGGAGGGGTTTGGTCCAGAAGGTGAGGAGCTGAGAGCTGCCTGAGGGCTGTGACTTATCTCATGACCTACTGAAACTGAGTCATGTGAGCTGGGCTTTGAATAGCCTGTTTGGAGGGTTTTATTGACTGCTGCTGAGAAATGCTCAGGTAAAAGGGATTTATGAGCTTTGCTTTCTGGGTGATAAAGAGAAGACCTTTGTGGTGGGACTCTGCAGTGGTGAGCTGCAGAGGGGTTTGCTCCTGGGGGCACTGTGCCACTCCCTGGGCTGCTGCTTCCAGACCTGGCTGATCTGTGGCACAATGTGGTACAGCAAGTGGGAGCTCTGACCCTGAGAAAGCAGGTGGGCAACTGCCTCTGCCTCCAAGATCTGCTGCTCAGGATGGATGGAGAAGGCATCTGAGTGATGTCACTACCTTCCCTCCTCTCCATCTCTCGGTGCAGAGGGACTGCGGGTGGGTGGTGCAGCAGCAGTTGCAGCCATCTCGCTCCGGAGCTGCAGCTGCTCTGCTCAGAGCAGCTCCTGTTGGAGAGCCTTCAGCCTCCGTGCTTCCTCCTCTCTAACTGACAGGGCTGCACTTGGGTGGCCCAAATGCCCTCTTTTTAAGCAACCAGCTGGCTGAAGTTTGAGAGTCCTGCCCAGGGTCAGGCATGCTGGTGGGTAGCAGCTTCCTGGAGTTTTATCATAGAATCAGTCAGGGTTGGAAGGGACCACAAGGATCATCTAGTTCCAACTCCCCTGCCATGGGCAGGGACACCTCACACTAGATCAGGCTGGCCAGCCTTCTTGCTCATCATTCAAGAAGTTGCCTTATTGGATCATTCAGATCACAAAGCAGGGAGGGGGGCCCTCATTCTCAGCTTCCAGGTCTGCAAAGGAGGTGGAGCAGCTTGGGGGACTCTTTGCAAGCCCCAAACATCCTCCTGCTACCTGGAGAGTTTGCTAGGGTGAAGCTGCTCTGTCTTAAGAAGTTCAACAGCTGAGCTTTGCTTGGGTTTTCAAGCTACTAAGCTGTGGTGGGATGTGACCTGTGAGGACAGCTTTTGCCAGGGTCATCATGAAGCTGCGAGGTACATCCAGGGACTTGGAGGGTGCACAAGGAAGGGATCTGCTGGGCTTGCTAGAGGAACTTCTCTGGCCTGTGCACCATGCAGAGGGAGGAGCAGCAGCTGTTATGTGGGTTTGGGTGCTGGGGGTTTTTGGGTAGCATTTAAAACAGGCATGGGGGTTGAGGGGGAGGGAGGCCTGTGTGGAAGAGATAGCAGTGCTGGGGGAAGCTTGTGCACAATAACACTGGGACAGGAAGCATCAGCAGCCTCTGCTTACTGGCTCTTGTTGCTGCTGTTGCTGCTCTGTGACTTCATGTGGGTGGAAATTTATCTTGAGGATCTCATGCCTATGCTTGCTCTCTTTCTCTCTAGATTTGCTGTGCACAGGGGGCTTGCTGAAATCATCGGGTGGGCAGAGAGGAAGCAATTGCGTGAGGTGGAGAGTCACCCCTTCTTTCTCCACCCAGCTCTTGGGATGCTCTCTGCTGTCCGCAAAGTATCAGCTTCCCTCCTGAAACTTCAAGCCCATAGGAAACTTCACAGCATCATAGAGTGGTTTGGGTTGGAAGACACCTCAAAAGCTCTCTGCAGTCAGCAGGGACATCTTCAACAAGATCAGGTTGCTCAAAGCCCCATCCAGCCTGTCCTTCAATATTTTCAGGCATGGGGCTTTTATCACCCCTCTGGATAACCTGTGCCAGTGTTTCCTCACCCTCAGCACAAGCAATGGCTTTTTTCTAGTCTGTGTCTCCCCTCTTTTAAGTTTAAACCCCTCACCCCTTTTCCTGTCACAACAGGCCCTGCTAAAAAGCCTGTCCCCATCTTTTCTTACAGGCCCCTTTTAAGCACTGGAAGTCTGCAATAGGATCTCCCTGGAACCTTCTCCAGGCTGAACAACCCCAGCTCTCTCATGGGCTGCAGGGAGGTTTCATGCCCATAGGAGGCTTGCCAAGAGGTTTGTTTGCTGGAGCAACTAGCTGGCTCCCAGTTCTCTGGGTTGCACTGGGCAACGTTTCGCTGCTGCTGCTGGGTGTGCTGGCTGTCAGCCACCTTGTGGGATGGATGTAATGCAGCAGATCTTAAAAGGCAAGAGGCTGTCAGAGGAGAAACTGCCTGGTATCTGTTTCCAGCTTGGTCTCAAGTTGCCTGCAGCTTGCAGTCTGCAGCCAGTGTGGTCTGGGAACCTGAGGCTGTGAGATCTCCTGTGTCCATCCATCAGGAGCTTGGTGCAAGGCACTGTTTCAATGCAGGAGGGTTTGCTGGGGGAGTTTCAGTATGTCAGCAAACTTGGAAGCATCCTGCTGAGAATGAAAGTGTGGCTTCTGGCCTCAAAACTGTCTCCCTTCTGTGCTACAAGAATACAAACTCGAGTACAGGAGGTACAGAGGATTTAGGGGTTTGGTTTGGTGGTGTGGAGTGTTTTTAAGATATTTTTGGTTAGAAAAGGTGCTTCAGCTCAGGCTGCTCACCTGCAGGCTTCCTGTGGTCCTGTTGAAGGGCCACACAGCAAAAGGCCCAGTAGAAATGTGTATTGGTTTTTCTGTGCATGACCTCCTGTGTAGGCATGGTGGAGACACCAGCAGTGCCACTGAGTCTCATGTCTGCAAGAGTGACAGAATCTCAGCATGATAAGGTTTGGAAGGGACCCTCTGAAGATTATCTAGTCCAGTCCCCCTGCTAAGCAGGTTCACCTAGAGCAGGTTGCACAGGATCTTGCTCAGGCGGGTTTGGAGACTTCACAACCTCCCTGGGCAGCCTGTCCCAGTCTTGCATTACTCTCCCAGGGAAGATGATTTACCTTATGTTCAGATGGAACCTCTTGCATTCTGGTTTGTGCCCACTGCCCTAGTTGTATCTCTGGGCACCACTGGAAAGAGCCTGGCTCCATCCTCTCAACCCCTCTCCTTTAGATATCGATAAGCATTGATAAGATCCCCTCTCAGCCTTCTCTTCTCCTGGCTAAACAATCCCAGGTCTCACAGCCTTTCTTCATAAGAGGGATGTTCCAGTCCCCTCATCATCTTCATAGCCCTCTACCTGATTCTATCCAGTAGCTCCTTGGAGAGTGGGAAACCACTAAGCAAGCAAATATTTATGAAGCCTTTTCAAAAGGGCACAAGCCAACCTCATGAAGTTCAACAAGACCAAGTGCAGGGTCCTGCATCTGGGTTGAGGCAATCCCAGGCACAAATCCAGGCTGGGCAGTGACTGGCTGGAAAGCAGCCCTGAGGAGAGAGACTTGGGGGTGCTGGTGGACGAGAAGCTCAACATGAGCTCTCAATGTGCACTTGCAGCCCAGAAAGCCAATCAGATCCTGGGCTGCATCAGGAGAAGTATGGCCAGCAGGTCAAGGGAGGTGATCCTCCCCCTCTACTCAGCTCTGGTGAGACCCCACCTGGAGTACTGTGTCCAGTTCTGGAGCCCCTATTACAAGAGGGATATGGACATGCTGGAACGTGTCCAGAGAAGGGCCATGAGGATGATCAGAGGGCTGGAGCACCTCTCCTGTGAGGGTGTTTGGGCTGTTCAGTCTGGAGAAGAGGAGGCTCCGAGGTGACCTAATTGTGGCTTTCCAGTATCTGAAGGGGGCTGCAAGGAAGCTGCGGAGGGACTTCTCAGGATCTCAGGTAGTGATAGGACTAGGGGGAATGGAATGAAGCTGGAGGTGGGGAGATTCAAACTGGGTGTGAGGAAGTTCTTCATGAGAGTGGTGAAACCCTGGAATGGGTTGTCCAGGGAGGTGGTTGAGGCCCCGTCCCTGGAGGTGTTTAAGACCAGGCTGGATGAGGCTCTGGCCAGTCTGATCTAGTGTGGGGTGTCCCTGCCCATGGCAGGGGGGTTGGAACTGGATGATCCTTGTGGTTCCTTCCAACCCTGACTGATTCTATGATTCAGTGATTCATAAAGGTGAGCTTTAGGGGTAGGAGGACTCGAGTGCTACTGAGCCTCAACAAGCTGTTTGTTCAAGTAGCCTGCTGAAAGTGAAGTGTGCAAAGAAAAATAAATAAATGGTGGAAGGAGGATAGGGAAGGGGGAAAAAAAAAAAAAAGCAAACCTTTTTATACAGTTAGCTGCAGCCGCCTGGGCTTGTTGCTGGCAGAAAGTAGGACACTCCTGCTGGGTTTTCTTCTCTGGAAAGGCTAAACTTGGCTGTGTGTGGGTGGCAGCAGCCTGTATGGAAACCTGTGTAGATCTCTCCATCCCCTGCCCTGCTGTCATGGGACCAGAGAGCTGCTGGCAAGAGCTGCATGCCCAGCTTGGGTGTATTTGTCCAGATGGGTTTAAGCCCAGGCTCACAGAGGTGATTATATGTTCAGATGATTGCTGGGGTGTCTAGGAATTAAGGTCTAAATATCTGCTCTTCAGGCTACTGTGGAGTGTTTGAGGTCTTGGGTTGCTCACCAGGCTTGGAGCTCCTCAGAGTGGCTATAGATATGGTGGACAAAGAGCCCTGGATGTGTCAAAGGTCAGGTTGGATGGGGCTTTGAGCAGCCTGGTCTAGTGGAAGGTGTCTGTGCCCAGCCAGGGTGAGGTTGGAAGCAGGTGATCTTGAAGGTCAAACCATTCTGTGTTTGTAGAGATCAAGCAGCTCATGGTCTGGCTGGCTGGCTGAGTCAGGGAATGTGTATCAGGCAGTGGCTGCTGGTGTAGGGAGTTAAGCTGGAGTGGGGCAATTTAATGTGAATCAGGTTAAAGGAGGCAGGAGAACCACAGAGTCATGCAGCATTTTTTGACTGGATGATGCTTGTGCTCCTTCGTGGGAAGCTGTGGTCCATTCTTGCTGTGCCACTGGATTTCAGGGGTGACAGAGCACTGGAACAGGCTGCACAGAGAAGTTGCAGAATCTCCTCTGGAGAGATTCCAAACCTGCCTGGATGTGATTCTGTGCAACCTGCTTTAGATGACCCTGCTTTAGTAGAGGAGTGTTGAGGGTTGGAAGGGTAAGGCCAAGAAGCCTCTTCCCTCCCCCCTGTAAAGTAAAGGGAAAGAAAATTGAAGGGAAAGGGAAAAAAAACTCACAGCTGAATTAGCAAAGCAGTGGAGCTGTATATTTACAAAGCAATGTAGGATATGCAGGGGAATATATATACAAATTTACAATATGTACAATATATACAAAGATATACAATAGAGTATCACAGAAATGAGAGTTCCCCCCCCTCGGCAGAGGGGGTTCCCCACCTCCGCTCTCCCCTCTCTCCCCCCTTTCCCCAGAAAAGAGAGAGAAAGAGAAAGAAAGAAGTTAAAAGCAGTTTTGTGTTAATTGGAAAGCAGTTAATATAGGCCTTATATCTTATCGGTTTCAAGGCCGAAGCCTTGGCAGAAAGCCCAGCACAGAAAGCTGCTGCCCGAAGAAGAGGCGGAAGCAAGACTAAAGATAAAAGTGCCTGAGTGCCCAGGATACTCTCTCCTGCACTCCCAGTTCAGAAGGTGCTTCCTCCCACTTCACCAATGAAATTAGTTTAGATAATTCTTTTAATTTACCAACTTCCGTCCACCATATTCCCTTTCTTAAAGGCACAGCCTCAAACGGTCACAAGGTCACAAGGAGTTGCACCACATGATCTCCAGAGGTCTCTTTCCACCCTACCATTCTGCGATTTTTTTTTATTTTTTTTTTTTCCCTGCAACTCTGTTCCCTGCACTGGGAGTTACCTGGTGCCTCATGCCAAGGAATGTGGCTTCCCCCAGCCCCCATCATGCATCATTCCCCAGTGGGAAGGGAGCACAGCAGCTTTGATGCATGCAGACCCACCTCTGTGTGGGTAGTGTGACCCTGTTCAGAGTCCCTGGCTGGCCAAAACAAGGCCATAAAGTCCAGAAATGTGGTTTGGAGTGAAACCTTCCAGGGAAAGAGCACTGCAGTGGGACAGGGACTAGCAAGTCCCCAGGGCTGCAGTTTGCCATGGAGGTTGGCTGTCACTTAGTCCTTCTCCTAGACCTTATTCTTAATTTTTGTGGAAGTAAACACAGCTTGTAATACCCTCCAAATCCCTTGGATCTGCTTCAGAAGATATCTTCCTGCTGCTGCTAATCCTTCAGTGCTCAGCAAACAGGGTTGCCTCACCTAGTTTCTTCTGAGCTGCAAGACAGGTTTGTTAGTCTGCTCCTGTGTCTCTCCTGACCTCTGGAGCAAATCTGGATCGGGAGGGATGTTGTGCAGTCCCATGTTTCTGTACTGCCACGTGCTGCTGAGACACTTCTTCTGGCAAGCCCTTTCTTGCAGTCTGAGCCCTCCTTGGGAAGGTTTTCAGTTATGTCCCAATCTGTCTGCAGGTGGAGTGTCCTGTTCTGTAGCCAAGATGTGGCCATCCGTGTCCCTCCTGTGTGTCCTGGTGGCCTTTGCCAATGCTCGCAGTATTCCTTACTTCCCTCCTCTCTCCAGTGACTTAGTCAACCACATAAACAAGCTCAACACCACCTGGAAGGTGAGTACTGCCTTGGTTTGGGTGTTGTTGTTTTTTTGGTGTGTGGGGGGAATGCATTACTCAGCAGTCTCATTGTAGGACTCAGCAGCTGAGCCTTGCGAGTTTCACCACAGTAACTGCATCAAGCTAACTGTCCTGGTTGGAGACCCTAACCCATGACAGCAGCCTTGGTCTCAGCTGACTTCTCCAGTGAGGAGTTGTTATTGTCAGGGATTCCTGTGATGACTAACTGTGGAGTTTCTCCCCTTTGGAGCCAAGCACTAATGAATTTATTGAATAGGAGCAATGCTAAGAGGAGGAAACCAGGAGGCTAGAAACAAGCAGCAAGAGTCAAGCTGCATTGATCACCTTGGCCAAACCTTCCTTGACTGGGCTGCTGTGCCCAAAGCCTAGGGTTGGACTTACTGGTCATGATGCAGTGATTCTGAGTTTTATAGGAAGTGTTAGGCACTGGTTGGGTTTGAAGCTGATCTGGAGCACCAGGCTGGTCCCAGCACTGCACTGGGTGGCTGTGAAGAGTCATGTCCCATTTCTCTGTGTTTCTTCCCAGGCAGGGCACAACTTCCTCAACACTGACATGAGCTATGTGAAGAAGCTCTGTGGCACCTTCCTGGGTGGGCCCAAGCTGCCTGAGAGGTGAGTGCTGGGAGAAGATGAAAGCCCTGTAAAAAGCTTGTGTGGATGCTCCTGGTGCGTCTGGAGTGGGTGAGACTGAGTGAGATTCCCTTGGGTGCAGCTTGGTGGACATCTTGCATGGAATGGAATAGAATGGAGTAGAATGGAATAGACCAGGTTGGAAAAGACCTTTGAGATCATTGAAGCAGAGAAGCATGCATGGGAGGAGTATCTGTCCTGCCAGACACTTGACCAGTTGTGCAATTTGTATTCCTTGAAACACTGGAGGAGCTGCTGATCTGCTCTGAGACCTTCAGAAGTATTTATTCTCCTTCAGTAAGCAAGCAAACCAAAGCAAACCAGGTTGCCTTTAGAAGAGGTAGGAGAGTCCTGTGCACCCAGCCCTGTCACAGTGGTGTTCCTGTAACAGGGCTTCCCTCTTGTCACTTGCAGGGTAGATTTTGCTGCAGACATGGAGCTGCCTGACAGCTTTGACTCACGGATGCAGTGGCCTAACTGTCCTACCATCAGTGAGATAAGAGACCAGGGCTCTTGTGGCTCTTGCTGGGTAAGAACATGGGTGGCTTTAACATCACATTGATAGGGAGCTTGTTGGATAAAAAAGCATACCACTGAGTTTGCTGCTGCTGCACAAGCCAGGGGGAATGGGCGGTATCCCTCACCAATCTATTTTTGGTGCAAACAAAATTGCCTCTCTGGTGATAAGGAGCACAGAGGCTCCTCTGCTGCTTCTGTGGCATCTGAGAATGCTTTCCTTTAGCTTCCTGGTGACAGCTGAATGATGGTGGAGTTACTTAACAATATGCCTTATAACTGCTACTCCAATATCATGCACATAGTAATTGTTAGGTGCTGCCTGATGCAGCTCATTATCAATCAATCCTTTTAAACCAAGAAGGTTGAGAGCAGACTTCTGAGCACCAAAACCACCACAAGGATTTGTGTTCCTGCTGGAGGTTGGCACATGAAAAATACATTTCCAAAATGAGGAAGAAGAGGGTTTTTTGTGCATGAGCAATGTAGAGTTAGGATGAACATCAGCAGGAAGCTCTTCACAGTGAGGGTGGTGAAATACTGAAACAGGTTGCTCAGAGATGTGGTGGAGGTCCCATCCCTGGAAGCATTCAAGGTCTAACTTGATGGGACCCTGGTCTCATTGGAGATGTCCCTGCTCACTGCAGGGGGGTTGGACAAGATGACCTTTGAAGGTCCCTCCCAGCCCAGTGCATTCTGTCATCCTATTACCCTGCAGCATCTGAGCTTCTCAATGGGCTTCTCCCAGCCAGGCTCGTGCCTGTTGCCAGAAGGTTGTGTGGTTTCTCTACCATGGCCAGCTCTAATGTTTTTTTTTCTCTGGGGTTTTGGGGGCTGTCCACAGGCTTTTGGTGCTGTAGAAGCAATTTCAGACAGGATCTGTGTTCACACAAATGCCAAGGTGAGCGTGGAGGTCTCTGCAGAGGACTTGCTGTCATGCTGCGGCTTCGAATGTGGCATGGGGTGAGCTGCTCTTGGTTCTTGTGCACTTCAAAGGTGGGAGGAGCAAGGACACAACCTGAAGGTGCTGATTGTTTCAGCCCTGGCTTCCTGATCTTCCTAGTGAGCAGGAAACCCTACCAGTGGTTTGTGCCGTAGCTGCTGGGGTTAGGAGGGAACATCAAAGTGACTGCATGGACTGAAAGTCTCTGGGCCACAACCAGCCTTCAGTAGCAGTGGATGATGATGGCTGGTGGAGGGAGGGCAAGCACATAACAATGCTTTCCCATACAGAGCTGGCAGCTGCCTAAGTCAAAGGATGGATCTTTTAATAGCTCCAAAGCCTTGGTTTCCAGGCACAAACCTTTTGCCTGTGACTTTTGCAGTTGTTGAGAGAAGGGTATGGACTTGGGTCTTCGAGTTGTGTGGCTTCTGCTGCTCTTGGCAGCCTGGGCCAACCAGGGACTTGGTAAGGAGGCACCATTGCTTTGGGGTTTGGAGGCATAGATGCTTTTAGCTCCTTCTTGGCCCCAGGCTTTGGTTTCTCAAGGCCTAGAAAAGGCTGGAGAAGGCAGGGACAAACTTGAGAATGTTGTGTGCTGAAAGTGTGGGGTGTCCCTGCCCATGGCAGGGGGGTTGGAACTAGATGATCCTTGTGGTCCCTTCCAACCCTGACTGATACTATGATACTATGAAAGTTTTGCCTTCAGCCATCCCAAGCTGCCTTCCTCACCCCAAAGGGGATGGCTGTGATCAGGCTGAACCTGGAACTGCTGCTTCTTTCCCCAGGTGCAATGGGGGCTACCCCTCTGGTGCATGGAGATACTGGACAGAGAGGGGCCTTGTGTCTGGGGGTCTCTATGATTCCCATGTGGGTAAGTCCTGTCAGATAGCCTTGTGAAGCAGAGGAGCATCTCTGTTATTGGAGGTTCCTTTTCTTTGGGGTACTTCTCTCCCACTCTTCATCCATGTGGCTGCTCCTTCTCCTCTGCTATCCCAGCTGGCTGCTCTTGTTCCTGGTGGCTCCATCTTTGGGGGTTGAACCAGATGACCTTTAAAGGTCCCTTCCAACCCAAAAAGTTCTATGCTTCTGGTTCCCCCTTTTGGACAATGGTCCCTGAGCAGCACCTAGTGGCAGGAGACCCATCTAGGAAGGCAGCACAGTAGCTAGACTTAACCACCTCACTAGGTTCTTGCTTCCATAGCAAGAATGAATCAAACTGTGGGGTTTTTTGGTTGTTGGTGGTGGTTTTGGACCACCTCAATACACTTGGATGAGGGTGGGAGTCTTCCTGATGTGTTTCCCCCTCAAAAAGCAACTTCCATGTTGGAAACCTCTGCTTCTACCTAGCATGGCCATGAGTTGGTTCATGTCTCCATTTTGTCAATCACTGTCAGGAAGGAGGTGGTAGGAAGCAGGCTCAGAGAGAAACTCCTTGCTAATGAGTTTCCATACAATGGGCTCCATCGTGGATTGCTCATCTGGTGGTGACAGACCTGCTCTTGCTCACATCTCACTAGCCTGTAGGCTCATAGAATGTTAGATATTGGAAGGGACCTCCAGAGATCACAGTATCAGAGTACATTAGAGGTTGGAAGGGATGCCCAGAGATCATCAAGTCCAGCCCCCCTGCCAAAGCAGGATCACTTAGGGTAGTCCACCCAGAATGCATCCAGGTGGGTTTGGAAAGTCTCCAGAGAAGGAGACTCCACAACCTCTCTGGGCAGCCTGCTCTAGGGCTCTGTCACCCTCACCGTAAAGAAGTCTCTCCTCATGTTGAGGTGAAACCTTCTATGTCCAAGTTTGTATCCATTGTTCCTTGTCTTATTACTGCACACCACCAAAAAGAGCTTGGGCCCCCTCTGCTTGACACCTACCCTTCAGATATTGATAGACATTGATGAGATCCCCTCTCAGTCTCCTCTTCTCAAGACCAAATGTAGGGTTTCTGGCTCAGAAAAGTCATGCACTTTCTCAAGCCATCTGGTGTGTTCTCCAGCATGGCTGTTGGGGACTGGGATGCTTAGGGACAGCCAGTTCACAGGATCACAGATCACAGGATGTTAGGGATTGGCAGGGACCTCCAGAGATGAGTCCAAACCCCCTGCCAGAGCAGGACCATAGAATCTAGCACAGGTCACACAGGAACACATCCAGATGGGTCTGGAAAGTCTCCAGAGAAGGAGACTCCACAACCTCTCTGGGGAGCCTGTTCCAGTGCTCTGTGACCCTCACAGTGAAGAAGTTCCTCCTCATGGTGAGGTGGAACCTCCTGTGCTGTATCCCTTGTCCTGTCACAGGGTGCAAGTGAGCAGAGCCTGTCCCCTGCCTCTTGGCACCCAGTTGATGCTGCTCTGTCCTCCCCAGGCTGCCGTCCCTACTCCATCCCCCCTTGTGAGCACCACGTCAATGGCTCCCGGCCCCCCTGCAGCGGGGAGGGAGGGGAGACCCCCAGGTGCAGCCAGCACTGTGAGCCTGGCTACTCCCCATCCTACAAGGAGGACAAGCACTACGGTAAGGAAGGTGGCCTCCAGCACTGCTTGATGATGCACAGCAGCTCCAGAGCTCTGGGGAGGGGGCTGGTTTGCAGGGTTGGACCTCCCTCTCTTTTTCCAAGCAGCTTTCTGGTGGTTGGCTTCTGTGCCCTCGGGATGGGTGGTCCTGGGGTGAATGTGAGCCTGGCAGATGCACAGTTCTGTTGGCTGAGATCTCAGCTGGTGTGGGGGGAACTGATCTGAGTCCTCACAGGGCACATGCCTGGGTTGAAGAGCCTAGTGCTGAGCCCTGTGGGAGTCAGGGGTCAAAAGCAGCTTCTTGGTGCTCCTTGGTGGTAGCCAGATCCATATATGTAGGATAGCCTGGCTGCAGCTTGGAGATTTGTCTTGGCCTTGAGCAATTTGGATTGTTCTGGAAATAAGGATATACAGAAGGAAAACTTCCCATGGAAGCTGTCTGGAATAGGTCTTTGGGTGTAGAACAGGACTCAGGTTAAATCATTCCCTCAGGAAGGGGGATGCTTGTAGCCCACTTCTCCTGCTTGGCTGTGTGAGTGCCTCTGGAGCAGCTGGGTTTGAACTTAACTTTGAAGTGGAGCAGGCTTCATGCAGGGGCACACTGAGCAGACCTTGTCCAGCTGTCCCAAGACTCATGTGGCCTGCCAAGGCTGTACTAATGGTGGGACTTTTTTGCTCACTAGGCATCACATCCTATGGTGTCCCTCGCAGTGAGAAGGAAATCATGGCTGAGATCTACAAGAATGGCCCAGTGGAAGGAGCCTTTATTGTCTATGAGGACTTCCTGATGTACAAGTGTGGTGAGCAGCAGCACTGGGGCTGTAGGGAGCCCTGTTGCCTACTTCATGCCTAGGGTCTGTCATTTATGGCCCTTCTCTCTCTCCATTCAAGTCCAAAAGGAGATCTCAAGGTCACACTGAAGTATCTGGCATTGCAAGAAGATGGGCAGATACCATCTCCTTGATTTGTAGGAAGGGGAATAGGTTGCTTGGGAATGGTTCAGGGGTGAAACCCCAGTGGGGAGCCCCCAGAACTGTAGCTGAGAATGACAGCTAGGATTTAAGGTGAAATCTTAGCAGATGGTGTGGATCCCAGTTCCCTGTTCTGAGCTTCTTGGAGTGTGCTACCTATGGGACCTTCTCCAAGTGTCTCTGGGTATCCAGTGTGCTGAGCCGACACTTGACATCAGTCTTTCCTCCAAAATCCACACTAAACCTCAGGTTTACAGAATCACAGAAACATTCAGGTTGGAAAAGAGCCTCAGGAACACCAAGTCCAACCCAGAACCCTACTCTGCAAGGTTCACCCCTAAACCATATCCCCAAGCACCACCTCCAAACCACCTTTAAACACATCCAGGCTTAGTGACACCACCGCCACCCTGGGCAGCACATTCCAATCCCTGACCACTCTTCCTGGAAAATATTTTCCCTAATGTCCAGTCTAAACCTAACCAGTTGTAGCTTGAGGCCATTCCCTCTTGTTCTATCACTAATTATCTGTGAAAAGAGACCAGCACCAGTCTCTCCACAACATCCTTTCAGGTAGTTGTAGAGAGCCTCCTCTTCTCCAAACTAACCATCCCCAGCTCCCTCAGTTGTTCCTCATGAGATTCTCCAGACCCTACACAGCTTCCTTGCCCTCCATTTAGCACCCCCCCAAAAAAAACAACCAACCAAACAAAAATATCTTAGCTGTTCTCTGGGCTTTGATCTCATATGTTTTACAAGCTGGCATGGAGCACCTCTCCTCTGAGGACAGACTGAGGGAGTGGGGGCTGATCAGTCAGGAGAAGAGAAAGCTCTGAGGAGACCTTACTGTGGCCTTCCAGTATCTGAAGGGGGCTACAAGAAAGCTGGGGAAGGACTTTTTAGGGTGTCAGGGAGTGATAGGACTAGGGGGAATGGACCAAAACTAGAAATGGGGAGATTCAGATTGGATGTTAGGAGGAGATTGTTCCCCATGAGGGTGGTGAGAGACTGGCACAGGGAGGTGGTGGAAGCCTCGTCCCTGGAGGTTTTTCAGGCCAGGCTGGATGTGGCTTGAGCAACCTGCTGTAGTGTGAGGTGTCCCTGCCCATGGCAGGGTGGTTGGAACTGGATGATCCTTGAGATGATCTCAAAGGTCTTTTCCAACCTGGTTAATTTCTATTCTATCCCTTACAGTGCTATGATTCTGAAGTGGGAGGAGAGATGGTGGCTGTTGACCTGTGTGCCTGTTGCCTTGCAGGGGTGTACCAGCACGTGTCAGGCGAGCAGGTTGGAGGCCATGCCATCCGCATCCTGGGCTGGGGGGTGGAGAACAACACTCCCTACTGGCTGGTCGCCAACTCCTGGAACACCGACTGGGGGGACAACGGTGAGGCACCCCCCAGAGCCTGCTGCTGCGGCTGCAGGGAGCCCTTTCCCTGCTCTGGGCACAGTGGTGAGGTTGACTTTTTTTTGTCCTTGCTGTGCTCCCAGGCTTCTTCAAAATCCTTCGAGGAGAGGACCACTGCGGCATTGAGTCGGAGGTGGTGGCTGGAGTGCCCAGGATGGAGCAGTACTGGAAGAGGATGTAACCTCCTGGAGCACAACACACAATCCTCAGCCCCTGATGCTTTTAACAGATAGTGGGTTGGGTGCAGAGGTCCCCCCTTCTAAGAGACTATAGTTGAGGTTACTTTATTAAAGCTTTTTATCTTTTGGGTGGGCTTTTTGGTTTGGTTTGGTTTTATGTTGGGTTTTTTTTGATGATATGGTGGAGCTGGGGGTAGGCCTGCCCTCTGCTCTGGCACATTCCCTGCTCAAAGGACTGCTGGAGAGCTTGCTGGCCTCTTGCCATGTGGTATTGGGTTAGCCTGGACCCCTTCCAGCCTGGTCTGTTACTAGGGAAGGGAGGAAGCAGTAGCTTTGTGCTGGAAATAGAGACTCCCTGCTGGGAGGCCATGGCCAGGTGTAATTTGTGCAGCCTTGGCTGGGTTGATCTGACTGTTAGCACCCAAACCAAACAGGGTGTGTTAGTGTGTGCCTTGAACTGGCTAAACTTAGACCTATTAATGACAAAATACTGATGGACTTGGTGTGGGGCTGGCTCTGGCTGGAGCTGCACTGAGGCTCTCCTGCCTGCAGCAAGTCCTTTGTGCATCACTTCCTCTACTCCATCCATTGGGCTGCTGTTTTAAAAGCCACTTCTTGTTCCTCAACTGTTCATTTGCTTTTATTCTGCTGTAGCCTGGGGTTGTTGATCTTAGGGAAGGGCCTGCTTGGAGCTCAACAAGCCATTGCTCAGATGTCCTATAAGCATCTGGGAGGATGCTGGAAAGAGCAAACCACTTCTCCTGCAGTTTGGGGTGAGCAGCAGCAGGGTCCTGGGTGTTGCATCCCAAAGGAGTGTGGCGCTCTGGGGCTGGAGGCGCTGAACACAGAGATTAGGAATGGGCCCCAAGGTCTGCTGCAGGGAGCTCATGCAGATGCTTGGAGGTATCTTAAACTTTCTCTTTTATTAATTTTCTTTTCTTTTGAGCCACAGGCACTAAGGAAGAAGATAAAACCCCTCATTTCTGTTACCAGGGGCAGGTGTAATAGCTGCGTGGGAGGAATCATGTCATTTACCAACACTAATATAGTGGAAGAGCTTTTTTTGTTTGGTTTTGTTTTGTTTTTTCCCCCCTCAATTAGAGCACAAAGTACATTACTGAGGCTGCAAGCTTGGAATGTGTGCTGCAGGCTCTCCCTTGCACTGTAAAATAGCCTTTTACCTCTGCTTCCCTGGCCACCAGTGAGACAGCCATGGTGTCTGTGAGTGGAACAGCTGTGCCAATAAATGGTTTCTCCAGTGTCTTGTCGTCTTGACTACAAACCACCTCATACTCTTCTTCTGTGCCTTTCTGCCTTGCTGTACTGGTTGATAGTAGGCTGAACATGAGCCAGCAGTGTGCCCAGGTGGCCAAGAAGGCCAATGGCATCCTGGCCTGTATCAGGACTTGTGTGGCCAGCAGGAGCAGGGAGGTCATTCTGCCCTGTACTCAGCACTGGTTAGGACACACCTTGAGTCCTGTGTCCAGTTCTGGGCCCCTCAGTTTAGGAAAGATGTTGAGTTGCTGGAAGGTGTCCAGAGAAGGGCAACAAAGCTGGGGAGAGGCCTCGAGCACAGCCCTATGAGGAGAGGCTGAGGGAGCTGGGGTTGCTTAGCCTGGAGAAGAGGAGGCTCAGGGGGGACCTTATTGCTCTCTACAACTCCCTGAAGGGAGGTTGTAGCCAGGTGGGGGTTGGTCTCTTCTCCCAGGCAACCAGCACCAGGAGAAGAGGACACAGTCTCAAGCTGTGCCAGGGGAGGTTTAGAATCGAGGTGAGGAGAAAGTTCTTCACAGAGAGAGCTGTTAGCCATTGGAATGTACTGCGCAGGCAGGTGGTGGAGTCACCATCCCTGGAGGTGTTCAAGAGGGGATTGGATATGGCACTTGGTGCCATGGTTTAGTAGTCATGAGATGTTGGGTGACAGGTTGGACTTGATGATCTGAGGACTTTTCCAACCTTATTGATTTTATGATTTTTCTCCATGAGTTCAGCAGATGGAGAGCCAGCTGCACTCAGAGCAGATCTCCTGAGGGTGCTTAGTGAACACAGCATCATTTCTTGCATTTCTAAAGCCCAGGGTCGTTGGTTGGTTTTATTCTTAATGGGTGTTTTCAAGAACATGAGGTGAAATCCAGTGGAAACCAGATTGGGAGAAGGTTGTATTTTGTCCTTTATAGAATGGGTTGGGTTGGTAGCAACCTTTTAAGATCACCTAGTCAGATTTCCCTGCAGTAAGCAGGGACATCATCTATAAATAAATGAGGTTGCTTAAAGCATTGTCCATCCTGATCTGCAATATTTCCAGGGATGGGGCATCTACCACCTCTCTGAGCAACCTGGGCCAGTGTCTCACCACCTTCAGAATAAGTAATTTCTTCCTTGTCTCTAGTCTGAATCTCACCACTTTTAGTTTTAAACCACCACCCCTGGTGCTGTCACAACAGGGCCTGCTAAAAGTCTGTCCTCATCTTTCTCATAACCCCCCCTTTAAGTACTGAAAAGGCCACAAGGTCTCTATGGAGCCTTCAGGCTCAAACTGTGCCAGGGGAGGTTTAGCTTGGATGTTAGGAAGAAGTTCTTCACAGAAAGAGAGATTGGCCATTGGAATGTGCTGCCCAGGGAGGTGGTGGAGTCACCATCACTGGAGTTGTTTAACAAGAGACTGGATGGGGTGCTTGGTACTTCACCTTGGACTTCCGAAGGGCGAACTTCAGCCTATTTAAGAAACTTGTCTGCAAAGTCCCCTGGGTACCAGCCCTCATGAGCCAAGGGGTTCAGGAGGGTTGGACCTACTTCAAACAGGAGCTCTTGAAGGCACAGGAGCTGGTGGTTCCCATGTGCCGAAAGGCAAGCCGGCGGGGAAGGCGACCGGCCTGGATGAGCAAGCAGCTCCTGGAGGATTTAAGGGGGAAGAAGAGGCTGTATCACCTTTGGAAGGAGGGGAAGGCTTCTCGAGGTATGTTCAAGGAAGCTGTTAGATTATGTAGGAATAAAATTAGGGAGGCAAAGGCCCAGCTGGAACTGAAGCTGGCCACCACAGTCAAAGATAATAAAAAGCATTTTTATAAATATATTAACAATAAGAAGAAGGGCAGGAAGAACCTGCACTTCCTAGTGGACCTGGAGGGGAACACGGTGACTGAAGACGAGGAAAAGGCTGAGGTCCTGAACACCTTCTTTGCCTCAATTTTTAACAGCAAGGCAGGAGGAGTTCAGGACGAGTGGCCTCCTGAGCTGGGCGATGGGGTCGGGGAGCAGTGTAATGCCCCGGAAATCCATGAGGAATTAGTTTGGGACCTGCTGAGCCACTTGGATATTCACAAGTCCATGGGACCAGATGGGATCCATCCTAGGGTGCTGAGAGAGCTGGCAGATGTGCTAGCTAGGCCACTCTCCATCATTTTTCTCCAGTCCTGGCTCACAGGTGAGGTCCCAGATGACTGGAAACTGGCCAACGTGGTCCCCATCCACAAGAAGGGTCAGATGGAGGAACCTGGAAACTACAGGCCAGTCAGCCTGACCTCAGTGCCAGGGAAAGTGATGGAGCAGATTATCCAATAACTGTGCACCTGAAGGATGGCCAAGGGCTCAGGTCCAGCCAACATGGATTTAGGAAGGGCAGGTCCTGCCTCTCCAACCTGATCTCCTTCTATGATCAGGTGACCCGTCCGGTGGACGTGGCCTGTGGATGTGGTCTACCTGGACTTCAGCAAGGCCTTTGACACCGTCCCCCACAGCAAACTGCTGGCTAAGCTGTCAGCCCGTGGATTGGACCATTACACTATGTGCTGGGTTAGGAACTGGCTGGAGGGCCGGGCCCAGAGAGTGGTGGTGAACAGTGCCACATCCAGCTGGCAGCCAGTCACTAGTGGTGTCCCCCAGGGATCAGTGCTGGGCCCTGTCCTCTTCAACATCTTCATTGATGATCTGGATGAGGGGGTCGAGTCAGTCATCAGCAAGTTTGCAGATGACACCAAGTTAGGGGCAGATGTTAGTCAGTTAGAGGGTGGAAAGGCTCTGCAGAGGGACCTCGACTGACTGGACAGATGGGCAGAGTCCAATGGGATGGCATTCAACAAGTCCAAGTGCCGAGTGCTGCACTTTGGCTACGGCAATCCCATGCAGAGCTACAGGCTGGGGTTGGAGTGGCTGGAGAGCTGCCAAACAGAGAGGGACCTGGGGTTGCTGATCGACAGCCACCTGAATATGAGCCAACAGTGTGCCCAGGTGGCCAGGAGGGCCGTTGGCATCCTGGCCTGCATTAGGAATAGTGTGGCCAGCAGGAGCAGGGAGGTCATAGTGCCCCTGTACTCTGCTTTGGTTAGGCCGCACCTTGAGTACTGTGTCCAGTTCTGGGCCCCTCAGTTTAAGAAGGACATCGAAACACTTGAACGTGTCCAGAGAAGGGCAACAAGGCTGGTGAGAGGCCTTGAACACAAGCCCTATGAGGAGAGGCTGAGGGAGCTGGGATTGTTTAGCCTGGAGAAGAAGAGGCTCAGGGGTGACCTCATTGCCCTCTACAACTACCTGAAAGGTGGTTGTAGCCAGGAAGGGTTTGGCCTCTTCTCCCAGGCAACCAGCACCAGAACAAGGGGACACAGTCTCAAGCTGCGCCAGGGGAGGTTTAGAATCGAGGTGAGGAGGAAGTTCTTCACCGAGCGAGTCATTCGTCATTGGAACGGGTTGCCCAGGGAGGTGGTTGAGTCATCGTCCCTGGAGGCATTCAAGAGGGGATTGGACGTGGCACTTGGTGCCATGGTCTAGTCATGGGGTCTGTGTTGATAGGTTGGACTCGATGATCCTCGAGGTCCTTTCCAACCTAAATGATACTATGATACTGTGATACTGTGTTGGAGTCACCATCAGTCTCTTCCTACACACCTCCAGTGGATGGGGTGCTTGGTGCCATGGTTTAGTTGATGAGATGGTGTTGGGTGATAGCTTGGACTTGAGGATCTCAAAGGTCTTTTCCAACCTGCTTAATTCTGTTTTATTCTCCAGGCTGAACCCCAACTCTCAGCCTGTCCTCATAGCAGAGGGGTTCCAGCCCTCTGACCATTCTTCTGTCCTCTGGACCTACTCCAACAGGTCCATGTCTTTGCTGTGCTAAGGACCCCAGAGCCGGACACACCGCTGGGGTGAAGTCACACCGGAGCAGAGTACCCTCCCTCCCTCAACCTGCTGGCCACACTGCTTTGGATGCAGCCCAGGATATGGTTGGCTTCAGGTGTGAGCACACATTGCTGGCTCATGCCCAGCTTTTCACCCACTAGTACCCCCCAGAAGTCATCCTTCTCTGCAGGGCTGCTCTCAATGCCTTCATCCTCCAGCTTGTATGATACCACCACAGAGGTGTAGGACCTTACACTTGACCTCGTTGAGCCTCATGAGGTTCACACTTCTCAAGTTTCTCCAGGTCCCCCTGGATTGATCCTATCCCTCAGGTGCATCAGCTGCACCACTCAGTTTGGGTTCATCTGCAAGCTTGCTGAGTGTGTAAAAGTGACAACTAAAGAAAGTAATGACAATGAGACACATTTTTTGTTGTTGTTTTTGGTTGGTTTCTTCTTTTCCCCAAAGAAAACTTTAATTTCCACAAGACAGGAAGCTGCACAAAGGGAGCTACCACAAGTTTCTTCTGAACAACAGCTTAGAAGTATTTACATTGGTACTTGTGGAGTAGGGATCCTCCTTCTGCAGAAGTCTGTCCACATGGGCTTGGCCTTCTGCACCTAGTAGACAGTTTTGCCCTGCACCTGAACGTGGCCTGTCCTTCCCTTCACACAGGCAAAGCAGCATTTGAGGGGGAAGAAAAATCTACTCCAGGGAAATAGGACTTGCCTTTAAAGTGTTCCTTTGTCCAACCTGATGTGTTTCATAAACAGCAGTGGAAGGCTCTTCCAGTTTGCACATCAGTCTGACCTTGATGCTTTCAGGTGGGCTAGGGAAAGCTGCCCTCACTACCTCTCACTGGCTTAAGCTTTCCCAGCCCACAGCAGGGATCACCACTGCTTTTCAGGGTGGCCAGTGCACACAGGCTCCCCCAGAAGCACCCCATGAAAGACAGCATGGTGCAAATCCTCCTTCCTCAGCTTTGCAGAAGCACCAGGCACTGCTGCCATGATGCTGCTCTGCCATGGCACCTTGTCTTGGGCTGAAGTGGGGCAGTGCCCAGACCCTGCAGCAGTCAAGCACAGGGTTATGAGCTCGGGGCCACACAAGCAGCTCCCTTCTCCTTTGAACCACCTCCCCAGCTGCTAAAACACAGAAGCTTTGCAAGTGTCACATACCATCTGCTAGAGCATGGAGCTGCAGGAGCTGGCTTTCAGCTGGGAGCATGCTGCACGCTGCACACCACCTCCAACTTTAACGTGTCAAGGGCTTGTTTCAAGCCTAGGAGCTGCCTGCAGCACAACAGAAAGGTGGAAGATGCCTCTGCCTGTGTCCAGGATATCAACCAGCCTGGGCTGAGGGCCAGAAAGTGGCCAATACTTCCCTGAGTGAGGAAGGATGTTCCTCTCCCAGACGAAGCAGCATCCTTCCAGCAGGAAGCACTTACCAGAGGCATCAGGGATGAGGATGGAGGCAAAACCCAGAAGGTTTTGCTCAGCTCTGAGCTGGAAAGGTGTCTCAAATGTCAAGCAAGAGGAGAGGCAACTGAGTTTCTATATAAACCAAAACAAGATGCAGCTGGGTCTGTGGTCCAAAGGGGAAGAAGTGAAGCACACCAATTCAACCTCAAGCAGCAGGACTCCGATTGGCGTTTGCAACCATCCAAGAGGATGACAAGGGCAGTGAGAAGCAGGCTCCAGCAACACTGCACCATCATCCTGGGCTGCAGCTCACCAGTGACCCATCCTTGTCACTGTCCCAGGCCCCGTGGCACCCTGGTGCCCATCCATGCCCACTGGCAGGGGATGAGGAGCCTCCTGCCTCCACTGCCCATCCACTGCCCAGCTCTCCCCCCGTCCGCCCGCTACCCCTCAGTTCTCGCCAGCCTGCACGTACTCCTCGGTGGCCTTGGAGATGGTGCTGAGGTACTGCCAGCTTAGGGCAGCCAAGAGCATGGCACAGGACAGATAGATGGGGGAGTAGTGGTGGCGGGAGGCCATGGGGCTGCTTGGCAAGCTCATGGCCCGGATGGAGGCGATGATCTGCTCTGTCTTGTTGGATGAGGGGTCTGTGCTGGGGATCTTCTGGTAGATCTGGAGTGAGAGAGAAGGATTAGGCTTCCTACCCAAGGTTGTGGAGACAAATCACAGAATCACAGAATGTTAGGGGCTGGAAGGGACCTTGAGAGATCATCCAGCCCAGCCCCGCTGCCAGAGCAGGATCACCTACACCAGGTCACACAGGAACTCATTCAGGTAGGCCTTGAATATCTCCAGAGAGGAAGACCACACAACCCCCCTGGGCAGCCTGTTCCAGTGCCCTGTCACCCTCACAGTGAAATAATTCTTCCTCCTGTATCCACCCATTGCCACTTGTCCTGTAACTGGGAATCACCGAGAAGAGCCTAGCTGCATCCTCATGGCATAGCTACATGCAAAAGGAAGCCTTAACAGCTACTGGCCTCAAGAGCAACCTCAGTGGTGGACTGCCATGGAGCAAGGACTACCTGCAAGGGATGCCTGGATGGGGCCAGGGCCCATTTCCCTGGAGAAGTGCATTAAGCCAAGCAGCCTCTTGAGGGCACCCCATGAGGCCACACAGCCTCAGACAAGCCCTCAGCCACCACTGGTGTTGCTGGGACCTGGGGCTCTTGTCCAGCAATCTTCACTCATTACCAGTGTTCTGCAGCCCACCCCAAACCAGTGAGGACACCCCAGTGTGATCAGAAGCTGGTGTGATGGGTAGGAAACAGCCACCTTCATCAGATAACCCCATGATCTTTGTGGTTATATTTTCATGGGCTGCAAACCCAGTCTGAGGTCCTAATACTCTTGTAGACAAGTAAGACCTGCAGAAGCAGAGCCTCTGAGTTAAGGTGTCACTGTCCCTTGCCATGGGGTTGGCCAGCCTGCAAAGGCAGCTCTACTAACCATGATTTGGGGTATCATAGAATCATAGAATTGTCAGGGTTGGAAGGGACTTCAAGGATCAGCCAGTTCCAACCCCACTGCCATGGGCAGGGACACCTCACACTACAGCAGGTTGCTCACAGCCACATCCAGCCTGGCTGCTAAAACCTCCAGGGATGAGGCTTCCACCACCTCCCTGGGCAACCTGTGCCAGTGTCTCACCACCCTCATGGGGAAGCACTTCTTCCTAACATCCAATCTGAATCTACCCATTTCTAGTTTTGATCCATTCCCCTCAGTCCTATCACTCCCTGACCCCCTAAAAAGTCCCTCCCCAGCTTTCTTGTAGCCCCCTTCAGATACTGGAAGGCCACAAGAAGGTCTCCTGGAGCCTTCTCTTCTCCAGACTGAACAGCCCAAACTCCCTCAGTCTGCCTCCATAGAGAGGAGCTCCAGCCCTCTGATCATCCTTGTGGCCCTTCTCTGGACATGTTCCAGCACCTCCAGATCCTTCCTGTAATAGGGGCTCCAGAACTGGACACAGTACTCCAGGTAGGGTCTCACCAGAGCAGAGTAGAGGGGGAGAATCACCTCCCTCAACCTGCTGGCTATGCTTCTCTAGATGCAGCCCAGGATGTGATTGGCTTTCTGGGCTGCAAGTGCACACTGGTGGCTCATGTTGACCTTCTCATGGTCTCTGCTTCTTAGGATAGGCACAGACCAATGGCACCTTCAAGCACTCAGTTTGGTCCAAGCCAAAACCACATCAGGGTCATTGTGCCCTGTCACCACTCAACTTAAGAGATACAAGGAAAGGAATAACACACTCACATGTCTTCCTAATTCCACCCCTGGAATGAGGATGGGAACAGCCAGAAATTACTTAAAGCAAATTGTTCAACATACCTCTTCCACATACTGGTACATGATGGCTTTGACAGCTTCTATGCTTGTGGCATCCATCATTAGAGTGACAGTTTGGCCCTTTCTGATCTTCACGACCCCCCTGAACACCTGCTTGTTGTTATAGCAGGCAGCCAGCGTGGCAATAGCCATCACCTAAGGAGAAACACCAACAGCTCTTACTGCACTGTCAGGAGCTTGCCAAAGGAGTGTGGTAGTTTTAGGCTATGCCTTTAAAATTCTTTTCATCACAGATCTTGAACAGAAAAGGAGTAAAATGTGAATAGAATAGAATAGAACTAACCAGGTTGGAAGAGACCTTTGAGATCATCAAGTCCAAACTATCACCCAACGCCATCTAATCAACTAAACCATGGCACCAAGCACCCCATCCAGTCTCTTCCTAAACACCTCCAGTGATGGTGACTCCACCACCTCCCTGGGCAGCACATTCCAATGGCCAATCTCTCTTTCTGTGAAGAACTTCTTCTTAACATCCAGCCTAAACCTCCCCTGGCACAGCTTGAGAATCTGTCCTCTTGTTCTGGTGCTGGTTGCCTCTAAATACAGCTTTCCAACTGGGCTGGTCTGAAGAAGTTAATGTTGGGGGGGAAATTTCAACCCACCACAAGGAGGAACCTTGGCCCTAGTGAAATCCATGTGTTGTGGGTTTGAGAGGAAGGCCCAGCCTTCTTCCCCCCCACAAAAGAGAAAAAGGAATAAAAACCACAGCTAGCCACAGCTGGAGAAGCAAAGGAATGCTGTATTTACAAGCAGTTTTAGGGAATGCAGGGTATATATACACAATTTACAGTATTTACAATATATACACAGAAATATACAGCAAAGTAATACAGGAACGAAATTCCCCCCCTTCTGGAGGAGCATTCCCCCCCTGTACCCCCTTCTCTCCCCTTTTTCCCCCAAAAAGGGTTAGAAAGAGAGAAAAAGAGCAGTTGTTAATTAAAGCAAAGTGTTAGTAGGCCACGCTTATCTGTCCAAGGTCAGCCTGGCAGAGAGCCTAGAAGCGGACCAGCTGGAAAGGAGGAGGGAAGAATCGAAACTGAGAAAAGTCTCAGTCGCACTTAAAGTTGCATTCTACCAATCTACCAATGAAATTTGTTTAGACCTGTCTTTTGTTTACAAAACATTCAGCCATAGTGTCCCTTTCTTAAAGACACAGCCTCAAACGGTCACACCATGGCAAAACACTTCAGAGTGAAGTCACCGCCTCAATGAGAGCAGAAAAGGCAGGACCAGGAAAGAAGAAAGAGACAGGAGTCATAGAATCATAGAATCAATAAGGTTGGAAGAGACTTCAAAGATCATCAAGTCCAACCTGTCACCCAACACCTCATGACTACTAAACCATGGCACCAAGTGCCACGTCCAATCCCCTCTTGAACACCTCCAGGGATGGTGACTCCACCACCTCCTTGGGCAGCACATTCCAACAGCTAACAACTCTCTCTGTGATGAATTTTCTCCTCACCTCCAGCCTAAACCTCCCCTGGCACAGGTTGAGACTGTGTCCTCTTGTTCTGGTGCTGGTTGCCTGGGAGAAGAGACCAACCCCCACCTAGCTATAACCTCCCTCCAGGTAGTTGTAGAGAGCAATAAGGTCTCCCCTGAGCCTCCTCTTCTCCAGACTATGCAACCCCAGCTCCCTCAGCCTCTCCTCATAAAGTCATGGAGGATAAACAGGCTAACACCATCCTTCACCTCCAGCTTCTCATGCAGACAATGAAGAACCACTGGAAAGCACAACTCACCTGGGGGATAGCACAGAAGTTGAAGACACTTTGGTTCTTCAGGTGGGACAAGTAGGTGAGGACATCAGGGACATGGCGGAGGGCGTTGGTGATGAGCTCGTTCAGACACTGCACAGCCACATCAATGTTCTCTGCTTGGGCAAAATCTGAGAGCTTCTTGGCATACCTGCTCCAGACCTGCACATCAAGATAAGGATTCACAGCTTGGAGGGTACATTCATGCCAGAGAAGAGACATCAGCGACACTCTGAGGTCTAGGAGAGTAACAAGAACCACCAGAGACCCACAACAGCCTTGATGGCTTGGGGGGGAAGAGGAAAGGAAGGGGAAGGGGAGGGGAAGGGGAGGGGAAGGGGAGGGGAAGGGGAGGGGAAGGGGAGGGGAAGGGGAGGGGAAGGGGAGGGGAAGGGGAGGGGAAGGGGAGGGGAAGGGGAGGGGAAGGGGAGGGGAAGGGGAGGGGAAGGGGAGGGGAAGGGGAGGGGAAGGGGAGGGGAAGGGGAGGGGAAGGGGAGGGGAAGGGGAGGGGAAGGGGAGGGGAAGGGGAGGGGAAGGGGAGGGGAAGGGGAAGACAGACTAGACCAGTTTGGAAAAGACCTTGGAGATCATTAGGCTAAAGGAAAGAAGGCTGCAGAGACAGGACAGTGGCCTACCAAGGACTGTAAAGAACAAGCATGGAACTCATCTCAACATCTTCTCTAGTGCTTCATCCAGTCTCTTCCTAAACACCTCCAGTGATGGTGACTCCACCACCTCCCTGGGTAGTACATTCCAATGGCCAATCACTCCCACTGTGAAGAACTTCTTCCTAGCATCCAGCCTAAACCTCCCCTGGCACAGCTTGAGACTGTGTCCTCTTGTTCTGGTGCTGGTTGCCTGGGAGGAGAGACCAACCCCCACCTGGCAAAAGTATTAAAGACTGTCAAGGGACACCAACAACTGGTAGGACAACCCCTGGCTTTGGGGATTCCAAAGGAAATCCCAGCAGGAACCCTTCTAGTGAGAGGATGCAAGTGACTGTATCAGAGCAGCAAGGACAGCACCTTCAGCCTCGGTGCATTTCTGAACGAGGCACAGCAGAACAGCTCACCCCAAGGAGGCGCCGTCCCTCACCTCTTGGGGCCAGAACTCCCTTCCCTCCAGCTGGTCCTCCAGGTAGTCACGTATGATGTTGGTTTTCTGCAGGAAGAGGCCCATGGAGTTGGCCAGCTCTGTGTCCTGCCCCACGATTGGATCTTCCAGCTCTGATGCAGAGAAGAGCCGGGAAAGGCCAATGCCCACCAGCCCAGCAACGTAGTGGCAGTACTGCAGGGCACCCAGAGGGGAGAGGACAGAAAACAGACAAGAGGAGCAGTTACCCAGAGCTGCCTGTTTCCTGCAATGGCCTCTACAGAAATGATGCTCAGAAGCTACTGGCAGTGTGTTCTCTGCAAGCTCCCACAGCCCCCCTCCAGGAGTCTCAGCTTTCCCATGCCCAGCAAACATCTCACCAAGGATGTCACTGGCAGCCAACTGAACCACCCCCAGGGGGACAGTTCATGTGGTGAGTCACCCAAAACATGCCACTGGGCAACACCAACAACCTGTGCCACCCTCCTGTTACCCACGGGACCAAACAGCCTCTCAAGGCCTTCCCATGCCCACACAGCCTTTCCTCACCCAGCTGAGCCTTCTTCCCACATGGATGCCCTCTCCTCTTGCACACAGACAAGGCAGGCCCTGGTCAGCTTCAGTCCACTCCTCTGTCCAGGCTGACTTACCCTGTCCCACTCAAGCTCAGAGTCCACCTTCTTCTCCAAGAACTCTGCCATCCCAACGCCCATCTTGTGGCAAACATCTGAGATCACATCCTGATAGACCTTTGACAGATTCCTGAACTCCATGGAGATCTGCAGCACAAACCACCACCAGGAAACAGAGAGACGTCATCAGGACAGAAGAGCTGAGCTCAGTATTTATTAAGAGATCAGAAAATGACTGTTCACCTGGCTTCTATCCTCCCCTGGCTGGAGATCTAGGACAACTCCCACAGCCAGAGCTGTTTCAAGGCCCTTAAAGCATAGGCTCAGCCTGTTCCCAGTCTAAATGGTCTGGTGTCTGGCCTGAGATCATACACAGCAGTATCTTTGGGAAGGCTCTGTGGCCTTGGAGCTGCAGGACAAAACTAGCTATGCCTGGTGCACAGGCTTGGTTGTGTTGTAATTTGTGAGAGCCCCCTTGACAGCCATGGGGAAAGGCAGGAAGGTAGTATGTTCTCCTGAGCCCTCTCCAGCTCAGGCTCCACATGTTCAGATGGAGTGCCCTGTGTTCCAGTTTGTGCCTGTTGCTGCTTGTCCTGTCACTGGGCACCACTGAGAAGAGTCTAGCCCCATCCTCTTGCCACCTGTCCTATAGATTTTGCTAAGCATCAAGAAGATCCCCTCTCAGCCTTCTCCAGTCTAAACAGCCCCAAGTCTCTCAGCCTTTCCTTGTAAGAAAAGATGTTCCAGACCCCTCAGCATCTTTGAAAAAGGATCCTTAGAAGTAATAAGCTACTTGAGAAGGATGCTTAGAGCAGTAAGGCTTTGGGCAGTATTGCTAGTAGCAGCAAGGGTGCTTTTTGTCTTGCATGCACATCACAGATCTGCAGACAGAATCCTGCAGCTCCAGAGCAGACCCTGCAGGACCACTGCCAACGCAGGTCCCTCCATAAGCCACATCCCAGATAAGCTTTTCTCCTCTTCCTATCTGTAGGGGTCAGAGGGCACCCAACCCAAGGAATACACATGGTTGGGCAACAAATCCATACTTCTCTTCCCAAGACAACAGTCATTCACTGATAAAAAGCCATTTTTTAGAGCTGGCACTTTTCCACATCCAGGTTATCTCTGGAGAGAGCATTGCACAAGATTTGTCTTTCTCACCCCAGCACTGCAGGTGCTTCAAAAAGCTACAGGCTCACCAGGGACTGAATGAGCTCAGGTGTGAGATGGAAAGACAACCATGTACACAGAGGTGACAGAAGGCAGCTGGAGCAAGGAGGCAGATGCCTTACCGTTGGGAAGTCCTCGAGCACCTGCCGGTCCTTCTCCTTGCTCTCTGTGTATTTCCACTCTGGTTGATAGAGATAGGAGTGGAACTCATGCAGCATTGGGACCTTCACATCTAAGCTGATGGTCATGTCATCCTCTATAGTGTCCAGGGCACGGAGAACTAGGTAGAAGATGCAGACAGCATGGCTGGAATGGGAGGGAAAAAAAAAAAACAAACCAACAAACGGTAACAAACCAACAAGGGGCAACAAAGCTGGGGAGGGGGTTGGAGCACAGCCCTGTGAGGAGAGGCTGAGGGAGCTGGGGTTGCTTAGCCTGGAGAAGGGGAGGCTCAGGGGAGACCTTATTGCTCTCTACAACTACCTGAAGGGAGGTTATAGCTAGGTGGGGGTTGGTCTCTTCTCCCAGGCAACCAGCACCAGAACAAGAGGACACAGTCTCAAGCTGTGCCAGGGGAGGTTTAGGATGGGTGTTAGGAAAAAGTTCTTCCCAGAAAGAGAGATTGGCCATTGGAATGTGCTGCCCAGGGAGGTGGTGGAGTCACCATCACTGGAGATGTTTAGGAAGAGACTGGATGGAGTGCTTGGTGCCATGGTTTAGCTGATTAGATGGTGTTGGATGATAGGTTGGACTTGATGATCTCAAAGGTCTTTTCCAACCTGGTTAATTCAATTCTATTCTATTCTATTCTATTCTATTCTATCCTATCCTATCCTATCCTATCCTGTCCTGTCCTCCCTTACTTGGGCTCACCTATTAGGCAGGACAAACAGTTCAGATTAACCACACAGCCCTCAGCAGATGTGATTCCAGCTCCACATGGCACACACTGACACCACAGGGTTGTTGATACCTTTGAAGATACAACAAGGTCAAGCACAATTTGCTTTTGTGTTTCAAGTGATAACAGTACTTCAGCCACCAAAAGTGGTGATGCAGAAGCCTTCTCCTTTCTCACCATTGTATCCCTGTGTCTCCTGAAGTTTGGAGACTAGGGGTGCTCACATCCAGTTCCTCCTCCATCAGATCAAACCACCTCCAACTCCAGGATTTATAGAAACCATCCTCTACTATTTGCTGCTGTAACATACTGAGGGCATTTAGGGGGACATACAGAATTAACCAGGTTGGAAAAGACCTTCAAAATCATCAAGTCCAACCTGTCACCCAACATCATCTAATCAACTAAACCATGGCACCAAGTGCCTCATCCAGTCTCTTTTAAAACACCTCCAGTGATGGTGTAATAGTTTGAAGTGGAAGGGGCCTTAAAAGGTCACCTAGTTCAACCCCCCTCCTGTGAGCAGGGACATCTTCAATTAGATCCAGGGTTCAGCTTATTGGAAAAAGCAGATGCAAAATAAGGAAGGGGAAAATGCACTTTTCCTGTCACTTCCCCTTCTCCACACCCAGCACCCTTTTATCCTGTTTGTGGGGGAGTAAGAGTCTGCCTTACTGGGCCACAGGAATATTAGGACTGGCAGACAAAGCCAAAACTACCTCATATTTTTTATCTCCAGGCACAAATCACTGGAGCCAGCCCATGTGTCTCAGCCCACCAGTGGAAAGCTGCTGGAGAAGAGCTGCTTCTCACACCACTCCTGCCTAACCCACCCGGGCTCCACATTTCTGTAGCTGTAGCAAAAAGGTCAGTGCTGGTGTCAAGAAATACCCGCTCAGACTCTAGGATTTATCTAAAATAATCTTCCAGCTCTAAAATGAGCACAGTGATACTATGAGGAGATGATGAGCTCATTAACTGCTTGACAAATGGAAATGAGCTTGGACTGCTGACATGCTAATTAGCAGGCAAGAGCATGGCTCTCCTAGGATGACAATGTGTGCAAGCAGTGATTAAGCAGCCAGGGAAAACTGACTGGCTCTTGCAGCCAATACTGTTACATTGGGCATTTTTTTGCCTTAATTGCAGGGTATTTAGTGCCTCTGTCAAACCACACATGTGAGTGCTCACAAGCAGCTATCTTGTGCCCTCCTGTTCCTTCACACCACTGAGCTTTTCCATTCTGGGCTTCTGTTCAGCCAACACACTGCCAGTGCCCATGACTTCCCTTTCAGCAGCAGCCAAGAAAGGCAGAGCAGAACAGAATTACACAGAAATATTTAGGTTGGAAGAGACTCTCAGGATCACCAAGTCCAACCAACAGCCCTGCTCTGCAAAGTTCACCCCTAAACCATACCCCCAAGCACCACATCCAAACCACTTTTAAACACATCCAGGGTTGGTGACTCCACCACCTCCCTGGGCAGCACCTTCCAATGCCTGACCACTCTTGCTGGGAAAAAAAATTTCCTAATGTCCAGCCTAAACCCACCCAGTCTTAGCTTGAGGCCATTTCCTCTTGTTCTGTCATCACTAACTACCTGTGCAGAACCTGCAATGCCATCCCAGAAGCACCTCCCACATTGACACCGTGCCCAAGGAAGGGTGTCACTAACTCCAGAGCCCAGCATAGTTAAAACGATTTAGATCATGGAATCATAGAACTGTTAGGGTTGGAAGGGACCACAAGGATCAGCCAGTTCCAACCCCCTGACATGGTCAAGGACACCTCACACTACAGCAGGTTGCTCACAGCCACATCCAGCCTGACCTTCAAAACCTCCAGGGATGAGGCTTCCACCACCTCCCTGGGCAACCTGTGCCAGTGTCTCACCACCCTCATGGGGAAGAACTTCTTCCTAACATCCAATCTGAATCTACCCATTTCTAGTTTTGTTCCATTCCCCCTAGTCCTATCATTCCCTGACACCCTAAAAAGTCCCTCCCCAGCTTTCTTGTAGCCCCCTTCAGATACTGGAAGGCCACAATAAGGTCTCCTCAGAGCCTTCTCTTCTCCAGACTGAACAGCCCCAAGTCCCTCAGTAGATCTATTCTCACCTATGCATCCAAACCTTAACTGCATCCCCAACTTCCATCACACACTGAATTTAGCTCTGTGGCAATTTGGGCAAATCAAAGGAATTTTGATGATGAGAGTGGTGAAACACTGCCACAGGTTGCCCAGAAAGGTGGTAAGTGACCTATTCCTGGCAACATTCCCAGTCAGGTTGGATGGGGCTCTAAGCAACCTGATCCAGTTGAAGATGCCCCTGCTCTCTGCAGGGTGTTTGGACTAGGTGGCCTTTAAAGGTCCCTTCCAACCCAAATCATTCTGTGATTCCATGAAACACCATCATAAAAACAACTGTGCAGTGAGCATGGTCTGTCTGCAGCTCCCCATTTCTCTTTATGATTCCTAGGCACCATAAATCCAGCTGGTCTCCAAGCTGAGATCCATGGGGATGACAGAGGCCAACCAAATTCACACACTCTTCACCAGAGAATGTGTGTGATGATGCTGGGAAAAGGACACTCTAACATGACCTCCCCTTCACACAACTGCAAGCACCCACTTCCAAAGAGCAAGCCTGGTTTCATCTCAGGGCTCAATCTCCAGTCCTGTCCTGGCTGTGGTTCCCCCATTCCCAAAGTGGTCTCTTTTCTCCTTTCTCTTTGCCACCACATTCTTTCTTTCCACAAAGCAGCAGGACCTGCAGGAATTGATCCTGAAGGGTCAAAGAGGCAGGCAGGGCAATGTGGCTGGCAGCAGAAGGCTTGTCTCCACCAGCAGGACAGGAGTTAGGATGTTGGCTCATAACTCCTCTCCACTACCAGGACTCAAGATGTTTGCTAAGCTGCAGTTTTCCTCCAACCTTCCACAAATATGCCCTAACCATGTAGCAATGGCCTGGACATGGTCCTAGCCAGAAAAACAGTTTATGGGGCCAAAGATAATAAGCAAGAAAGAAGCAAACATTTTAGCTCAACTACCAATACTCTGGCCTGGGGAGCACTGCTCCTAGTACTTACCCAACTCTCCATTTTCCAGCAGTCCTTGGGAACTCTCCCAGGAACAGGGATGTGAACCAGTGAGAGCTTCATGCATCCTCAGACTCTGGCATAGGACACCACACTTGGGAGCAGCATTTGTATCTCAGCACACTGTGGTGGTTATAATGCTTGAATGCTTGGAACCAGCAGTTCCTTCAGGCAACAAGCAAACATGAAGCAGTCTATAACCAGAGGGGTTCAATTTAAACCCCCTAATGAGGTTAACACCAGTGGGAGCACTTATTTGATGCCATCAATCCCTTCCTAAGCTCACTGCTCTGTTTCTGTATTCTCTTTTTATTTACCCTATGAAGGAAGCCCATAAGACAGCTGGGGCTGTTCAACCTGAAGAAGAGAAGGCTCCAGGGAGACCTTACTGCAGCCTTTCAGTATTTAAAGGAACCTGTAAGAAGTATGAGGACAGACACTTTAGCAAGGCCTGTTGTGACAGGACAAGGGGTGATGGTTTTAAACTGAAAGAGGGGAGATCATTAATCTCACCATAAACCTCATCATAAACAGAACTGTTTATGATTCAGGTGGTGAAACACTGACCCAGGTTGCCCAGAGAAGTGTTAGATGCCCCATCTCTGGGAACATTCCAGATCAGGTTGGATGGAACTCTGAGCAACCTGATCTAGTTGAAGATGTCTCTGCTCAGTGCAGAGGGGGTTGAACTCGACGACCTTTAAAGGTCCCTTCCAGCCCAAATCATTCCATGATTTTTATTTTCCTCTTTGGTCCCTGAACTCTTCAGCAGGGCCACTATGCTTTGAAAATGGCTTTCTCCTGATCCAGTACAGAGATCCCTGTGCAGTTCTAGGTTGCAATAATCCAGCAATAGCATTTTTAGGATACCAGACAGAATTTCTGTGCCCTGCTGGATGGGAGCCTTGCTGATTGGAGCAAGCTGCAATGCAAGGATTAAAGAGCAACAAAAAAAGTTAACTGCACACAGATCAAAGCAACCACACCACATGCAGACCCTGCTAACAGGTTTCAATGTGTTTTATTGACTGACCTCTTTTTTTCCTCCTTATTTTCTACATTAGCTAATATGGAAACAAACACACACACACAAAATGAAGTTTCATTCTTGGCTCTACTTTGCACCTTTCCACACAACCCCAGCCAAGCTGCTGAATTTCTTTGCCTTTCCTGTAAAACAGGCTGCAGAACATTTCATAAATGCTGGATGCCAGCTACAAGGCAACATCCCAACTGCCAAGCCAGGGCTCAACAGACAACCCAGTGTTCAGGCTGGTGCCTGCAACTGGAGTCACAACCACAGCCCTGGATGTGCCTGGTGCAGCTTCTGGGAAGCCCCAGTTTTGACAATTAGCCCATTTTAAGATTAACTGGAGGCATCTACGTGCTGAAATCAGTGATTACCTTATGGATATAAGGACTTAGATAGAGCATACACTATCTGCATGAGACCCCAGGCCAACTCAAGCTTTGTGCCATCTAAAACTTTCCTGCACAGGTCAGCAAAATCTGAACAGCAGATAAAAAAACAAGGGTGCAGCAAACTCCCTCTGATGATCCCCATAGGTCTGGAGGCAGCTGCTTCCAAAAGCACTTTCCAGACAGGGTCCAGACTCTCAGTCAGCCCTGGGTATTTGCTCACCTCCTCCCTCCAGCCAGCCCAAAATCCGGCGCCAGGCTTGGCACTGCTAGGACACATTCTCAAGGTGTCGCAAATAGCACATGGCCAGGAACTGTGCTGGACTGGCCAAGAAGCTGTAGTGCCCATTCCCAGGCCTGCTTTAGCCAAGAAACCCAGCCCAGGGAGGGGGCACAAATTACACCCACTCAGCTAGGACCTGAAAAACCTCACGTCCAGCTGCATGGGCTGGGACTGCACCGAGTGTCTCCCAGCCACCTCACCCAGTACCCTGGCGATCTGCTGCACTTCCCAGCAGCTCAGCTGAAGAAAGGTAGCATAAGGGGGGCACTGCATGGGCCAGCTCCTGGCCAGCTCTGACAGGGCACCCCACTGTCAGGAGCCCACTGCACCTGCCACTTCCCAAGGAGCCCTGGTGTTGGGGGACCACTGCAATCCCCAGCCCTCCACAACTCACCGCAGCTCTCCGTCCAGGGCCTGAATGACAGAGGCGAAGCTTCGGCTGGTCTGGTTGAGGTACCGGTAGCAGGTTCGGAGGCCTCCTCCCAGCGAGTCCTACAGGCACATTGGGGTGCAGGGTGGCGGCTGAAGGCGAGGGGATGTGGCCGGAGCGGGGGCCGTGGGGATATCCGGCTGCCGAACCCCCCGCCCGCCGCTTCGCAGCCGCCCCAAGGCCCTAGGGGACCCTCGATGTGGCGAAAAGGCCAGCGTCCGCTTGAAGAGGGACACGGCCCGCTCCGCCCCCCCCCCGTCCCGGCCCATCCCAGCCCGCCCGCCGCCCGCCCCCTTAACCCGAGCGGGGCCCGCCCTGGGGCCGGACAGTGCCCGCAGAGGGGCTGGGCACGGGAGGCACTGGAAGCATGCACGGGAAGCATGAAGCCTGTGGGAGGCACTGGGACGGTACATCACTCGGAACTGATGCAAGGCACCGGGCCAGTGCGATACCCGGAAGCATGAAGCCGGTGCAGAGCATCAGGACCGTGCAGCGCCCAGAGACGGTGCGATGCACAACGGGTACCGGCGCTACGCAGTGCACGGGAAACGAGAAGCGGGGTCAAAGCACCGGGCCCGTGCGATACCCAGAGCCGTGCAATGAACAGGAAGCATGAAGCCGGCTTCATGCAAAACACCGGGGGTTGTGCAATGCTCGGAGCTGGTGCAACGCACGCAAAGCACCAGGGTTCGGGGTATCATTCGGAGCCAGGGCAATGCACGCAGGGTAGGGGCCCCGAGCGAGGCACGGTAAGGACAGACACGCATTAATTACATGGGAAGCCATCGCCTGGTGAGATGAATGAGACGCCCGAGCCGATGCTGCCCTCGGCTTAACACCGGGCTGGTGCTACGCACGGTGAGACCGTGCAGCGCTCACCCCTGGCAACGCCGCAGCCGCGCAGGATAATAACAGACCCCACATGGCACAATACACTGCCCCATCGACGGTGACCACGAAGCGCATCCCCCGTTACCGCCTCCCGGCCCCCTCACCGGGTCGATCCGCGGCATGACGACCCGGTAGCCGCCCATTTTGAACCGCAGCAGGTTGTAGATATACTCGGGATGGCCGAGCCATTTCCTTAGTAGCTCCATGGGGCCACGTTCATCCCCCCGCATCCGACCTGTCCGCCGTCACCCGGTGCTTAACCGTACTCGGGTGCGGCCGCCTCTGCTCCGCCCCTCAGCCAATCAGCTTGCTCGTCCCATCGCTCGGTGGGCCGGACGGGCCGCTTATTGGTTGAAGTGCGCTCGCACCAGGGGAGCGTCAACCAATAGAAAGGCGGCAGGGCTGGTGTGACGGCAGCTGGCGGGCGCTGATTGGGTGGCGGCGCCCGTGGGCACACGCGGAGCGGGAAGGCGGTGGCTGGAGGAGGGGGGGGCCCACGCACAGCGGAGACTGCTGGGGACACCCCCTCGGGCCCGTGGGGATGCTGGGGAGGTCACTTGCCTGGCTCCCGAGACCTCCAGCTCTGCTCCACAGCTGCTTTTCCAACCCCAGCTGCCTCGGGTGCAGCCCCTGGGGTATAAGCAGCCCCCTCAGACAAGCCTGCATTTGTTTATATCACCTTCTGCTCTTTTCCCCCCTGAGACTTCTCTGGAGTCACCTTTGTCAGCAGGGTCATCCCAGTGAGTTAGGATGAAACCTCACTCAGCAACCTGTGTTCCACTCAGCCATCTCCACTAAGCCAGAAGTGTGCTCAGGTGGCCAAGAAAACCAACAGCATCCTGGCTTGGATCAGAAGTACCTTGGCCAGCAGTAGAGAAGTGACCATCCTCCTGTACTCAGCACTGATGAGGCCACACCTCATATACTGGGTTCATTTTTGGCCCTCTCAATTCAACTAGAAATAGAATAGGAATAGGAAATGGAATGGAATAGGGAATGGAATGGAATGGAATAGACCAGGTTGGAAAAGACCTTTGAGATCAAGTCCAACCTGTCCAACCTATTCTATTCTTACAATAGAATATAGTTCCATATTTAAGATCATGTTCTGTGTAATGTATAACAAAGGACACTGAGGTGCTGGAGCATGTCCAGAGAAAGGCAATGAAGCTGGTGAAGGGTATAGAGTACAAGCCTGATGAGGAACTCCTGAAGAAACTGAGTGGGATTGCTCAGCCTGGTGGAAAAAAGGCTTGGGGAGACCTTATCGCTCTCTGCAACTACCTGAAAGCAGGTTGAAGCAAGCTGAAGGTCAGCGCCTTCTCTCAAGTAATAAGCAATAGGACAAGAGGAAACTGCCCCATGTTGTGCCAGGAAGGGTTTGGGTAGGTTTTAAGGAAAGATTTTTACCACCAAAAAAGTTGTCAAGCCCTGGAACAGGATGCCAGAGAAGTGGAGTCACCATCCCCGGAGTGATTTGAAAGATATTTAGCTGTGGTGCTGAGGGGCATGGTTTAGAGGTGGACTTGGCTGTGCTGGGTTAATGATTTGACTTGATGATTTTAAAGGTCCCTTCCAACTGAAATGATTCTATTCCCTAAAGATACTCAACCACCATCTCATCCTTTGAGGTGCAAGTTTCACCTTTTTGGAATTGGCTTTGGCTTTTTGTTTGTTTTGTGAAATTTGTTTGGTTTAGAAGGGCACTGGAAATACAATGCCTCATTCCCAGGCCTTTACTATCACAGAATCCCAGCATAGTACAAGCTGGAAGGGACCTCTGGAGACAATCTAGTCCACCCTCTCCTGCTAAAGCAGGGTCACCCTGATGAACAGAAAAGTCTCATTAACAGAATAACAGAGTTGATAAGAATTTTCTGCTTGTTAGCTGAAATGCAGGGAGGGGGAGAGGGGTTGGCAGACAGCCTTTGGATAGATAAGGAATAGCAGTATTTTTCAGTGATTTACTTCTGTTAGTCTTGGACAAGATGATCTTTTGTATAAGATAAAGGACACCTGCATGATATGTGTCCTTCTGCTATTTTTAGATAGATAAGCTTTGTATAGATAGGAAGCATCTGGACCTCTGTCATTATAGACAGATAACTTTTTGTATAAAAGTTTGCCCAAAACTCTCTGAACACACACAGGTCTTTTGAAATGATTCTACCTGTGTCAGGCGTGCCAGAATAGAAGCATAATACAAGAAACTTACTGAGTCTCTTGTGTGTCATTCTCTAAGTCAACCCAGAGCAGGTTGCACAAGATCACATCCAGGCAGGTTTGGAATCTCTCCAGAGAAGGAGAGTCCACAAACTCCCTGGGCAGTCTCTTCCAAGTGGTCCATCACCCTCAAAGGAAAGAAGTTCTTCCTCATATTTATGTGGAACTTTGTGTTCCAGTTTGTGCCTATTGCTCCTTGTTCTGTTACTGGGCGCAACAGAGATGAGTCTGTCTCCATCTTCTTGATCCCTGCCCTTTAGATCTTGATGAGCATTGATCATATCCCCTCTCTTCTCCAGGCTAAATAGATCTAGTTCTCCCAGCCACAATTAGGACATGCGACCTCACCTCAGCTAGCCTTCTGCATTTGGCTCAGACATCTTCTCTCCCCTACCCAGCCACGATCTCATCCTTTGATGTGTGAGGGGTTATGTGGGTTCTGTTTTGTAGGCTGCATTCTCTGGTTTAGTAGGGGACTAAAACCACCATTCCTAATTTTCAGGCCTTCACATCCTGCAGGATACACTCGGAAGTGGTGATAAGCATCTTCTTTGGCATCATAACCCTATTAACTACATTATCCAGCAGTCCTGTAACCAGACTCCACTCAAGGTTGTCACACTTCATAGGGGAGTGGCTGTGCAAGTCCTGTTTGGGAAGCAGCCTACCACAGAGGTGGTGTCCCAGCAGGTTTACAATCCAGCTTCAAATCCACTTCCTATGAAGAGAGTTTTCCTGATGAGCCATCCTTACACAACTGAGGAAAGCTGCTGGAATCACCCTCTACAGGACAAAGCCCCAAAGGCTGAAGTTACCCTGTACACTTCAGTTTAACCAAGTAACTCTCAGACTAGATACACTGAACTTAAGCTGAACATCACCAACTCTGACCCCAGCTTTTATTTTTCAATCAAGCCAACAACCTATTGTTAAATCAAACCCAGATCCAGGGAGAGAGATGACAGCAACACCTCACTACATGTTGTAGTGAGGTGGGTGTTGGTCTGTTCTTCCAAGTAGCAAGTGAAAGATGAAATGGCCTCGAGTTCACCACAAGGGGAGGTTTAGGCTGGACATTACAAAACATTTCCTCACTGGAAGGGTTGTCAAGCTCTGGAACAGGCTGCCCAGGGAAGTGGAGGGGTCATCCATCCCTAGAGAGATTTCAAAGATGTGTAGCTGTGGTGCTGAGGGACATGGTTTAGCAGCCAATTCAATGGTGTTAAATGAATGGTTAGGTGATCACCTTACAGGTCTTCTCCAGCCTACTGCAGAGGGACACAGCTCAGAAAAGAAGAGACCACATCAATTCTATCCCCAGAGCATTCTGCTTTCATGTTCCCTTGGAGATCATGATTTTATGCAATCCAAATCACACACACTACTTTTAATGTTTAGCTTTTATTTTTACAGTAATATCAAACTGACATTTTGTCACCAACCCGGTACCTGTGGGTGCAGAGATGAGCTCCACCACTGCTAAGGCTTATTTTTCTCCCCTTGGAAGGAGGCTCCTCTGAGAGCTGACAGAGGGAACAGCCACTTACTTTTAACCACACCTGATCACAGTCCAGCACACAGGCACTGGGCAACAAGTTGAAGCAGGATTATCCAATACTAAATTAACCAATGTTTAGGCAGAGGGATATGTTCCTTTCTGCTAACTCCACCATAAGCCACTGCATCCACACCAGGGTCAAGGGACAGGGTCGCTTCAGACCACAGTAATCACCTGCTCAACACCTTAAACTTCCCATTCACTAGTCTGAACTGGGGGGCAAAGACACCTCAGAAATGGTCAAACTATTCACACTGCTGTCACTGTGACAGGAAGTGACAGATGTGCACAACCACTTTGCTTTTTGCATCCAGAGGCAGAGAATCCTCCAAGGATTCCTGTAACCTCCACTGGGCACATAACTCTACCAACTCACTGTCCCAAAGTAGCAAACTCAACAACCTAAAAGAAACTATGAAGATCTCCTTGGGACAACTAAGACCATGATTCAGAGACCACTCTCCAGAAGAGGATGAGCACAGAAAGCCAGGTCACTCAATGACTGAGGAATGATCCCCATCCCCTGACAGCAGCACAGGCTGGCACTGAGGACACCACCATGTAAGTCTCTTAAAGCCACCTGAGGGTCCAAAGGTTCCCTTCATCACTGCATGACCGAGGGGACACTGCTGCTTCTGGTAGATCTGAAGGTGCAGCCCTTCACCATGCAGCTTGCTGTGCAGCCAGTCAGAGCTGAACTGAACGGCACAGTCAAGCAGCTGCTCCAGATTCGAGCGAGCCAAGAGCGAGCCTTGTGTTAACGGATGGATCTTGGCCAGGTACAGGATCTCATTCTTAATGATGTTTCCTGAAAAGGAACAATAAAGGTGTTTCTTGTCAAGATGATGCAATCCTATGGCTCCAGTCTGACACTTGCCTCAAGCTAACTGTGTTATTCCCTGTATCAAATGTGCCATGCAACAAGTAGACTTACAGCTGGGATCAGGCTGGAAGATGTTCTCTTCCTGCTACACTTGAAGCAGACTTTCCTTTCTTCTGAGCCACAAGCCAAAACACAGCTACCCACACTAATCATAGAATGGTCCAGACTGGAAGGGACCTCCAAAGGTCATCCAGTCCAACCTCCCCACAGTCAGCAGGGACATCCCCAACTAGAGCAGGCTGCCCAGAGCCTCATCGAGCCTCCCCTTGAGTATGTCCAGGGAAGGGATCTCAACCACCTCCCTGGGCAACCTGTTCCAGAGTTCCACCACCCTCATAGTGAAGAACTTCCTGATATCCAGTCTAAATCTGCCCTTCTCTAGTTTGAAGACATTGCCCCTTGTCCTGTCACTGCAGGCCTTTGTAAACAGTCCTTCTCCATCTTTCCTGTAGCCCCCTTCAGGTACTGGCAGGCTGCTATTAGGTCTCCCCAGAGCCTCCTCTTCTCCAGGCTGAACAATCCCAGCTCTCTCAGGCTGTCTTTGTAGCAGAGGTGCTCTAACCCCCTGATCATTTTCATGGCCCTCCTCTGGACCCTCTCCATCAGGTCCATGTCCTTCCTATATTGAGGGCACTAGACCTGCACTGGGTCTGGAGATGGCTCAGTAAGCACTGCACCATTGGCCTTACATAGTCCACTCAAGCATCTGAAGCCTGTGGCTACAGACTGCAAGCCTCTTCCTCAGCAAGATCAACCAGAAGCCACAAAGCTAAGGAATAAAAGGTTCAGACATCCAGAAGCTCTGGATCTGTAGACATTCCCACCCACCTTCTTCCATTTCTTACTCAGCCCTGGAACTCACCCAACCCTGAAAAATATCTTTGGTCTAAGAGGATGTAGCAGATGGGACTGGGTTTGTGGAGAGCATCCAACGCCTGGCCACGGTGGAACTCCACAGACAGGATGTCAGTAGCAGGATCAATCCTTGGAGAGGAGCACCAGTTCATCTGGCAGTTGTAGAAAGCAAGGAACCCTCCACTCTCAAAGTGCAGAACCAGTCTGGGAAAGGCAGAGAATCACAGAATGGTGTGAGTAGGAAAGGACCTCTGGGTATCATCTCTCTAGCCCACCCCCCGTGCTAAAGGAAAAAATGGCATTTCCAGGGTATGATTCACAGGATGTCAGGGGTTGGAAGGGACCCAAAGAGATCATCAAGTCCAACCCCCCTGCTAGAGCAGGACCATACAATCTAACTCAGGTCACAGAGGAATGCATCCAGATGGGCCTTGAAAGTCTCCAGAGAAGGAGACTCCACAACCCTTCTGGGGAGCCTGTTCCATGGCTCTGTGACCCTTACAGTAAAGAAGTTCCCCCTTATGTTGAGGTGGAACCTCCTGTGCTGCAGTGTGCAGCATGCTTCGGTCTGGATTTCTCTAAAAGCTCTCTTTGAATACAAGTCTCACCTAAGCTGGTGCCATGACCCTCAGGCTGGCAGGCAACGTGCATCCCACAAGGGCACTGTGGATTTACAAGCTGAAAAAATCCCCACACCCACTCCATCTCTCATGAGCCAGCAGAGAGAAGACAGGGCTGAGAGCATCCTCACACATTCATAGAATCATAGAATCAATAAGGTTGGAAAAGACTTCAGAGATCATCAAGTCCAACCTGTCACCACAGACCTCATGACTACTAAACCATGGCACCAAGTGCCACATCCAATCCCCTCTTGAACACCTCCAGGGATGGTGACTCAACCACCTCCCTAGGCAGCACATTCCAATGGCCAACAACTCTCTCTGTGAAGAACTTTCTCCTCACATCAAGCCTAAACCTCCCCTGGCACAGCTTGAGACTGTGTCCCCTTGTTCTGGTGCTGATTGCCTGGGAGAAGAGACCAACCCCCTCCTGGCTACAACCTCCCTTCAGGTGGTTGTAGACAGCAAGAAGGTCTCCCCTGAGCCTCCTCTTCTCCAGTCTAAGCAACCCCAGCTCCCTCAGCCTCTCCTCACAGGGCTTGTGCTCGAGGCCTCTCCCCAGCCTTGTTGCCCTTCTCTGGACACGTTCAAGAGTCTCAATGTCCTTCTTAAACTGAGGGGCCTAGAACTGGACACAATACTCAAGGTGTGGCCTAACCAGTGCTGAGTACAGGGGCACAATGACTTCCCTGCTCCTGCTGGCCACACTGTTCTTGATGCAGGCCAGGATGCCATTGGCCTTCTTGGCCACCTGGGCACAGTGCTGACTCATGTTCAGCCTACTATCAACCAGTACCCCCAGCTCCTTTTCTGCCTGGCTGCTCTCCAGCCACTCTGACTCCAGCCTGTAGCACTGCATGGGGTTGTTGTGGCCAAAGTGCAGCACCTGGCACTTGGACTTGTTGAATGCCCTCTCCAGACCAAGAGGCAAGGAAACAGCAGAGCTTGTGAGGACTTGACTAAGTACCTGGGTGTGGGATCCTTCCAGTCTCCTCTCTTATTTGCTTTGTTTGCTCTGGAGAATTCGTTTGCCCGAACGCTGCCAAACAAGCCAAAGCGGAACCGCAGCCAGTGGCCCAGACCCTCTGCTGCATCTGGAATTTCAGACCTGGTGTGCTGGAGTTCCTGCACTTCCTCATCCTGGGCATGTGTCTGTGCAGCATAAACCTCTTCTTGCCCTTCCTGGCCAGGGAAACTTGCCCCATTAGCAGCCTCTCTTTGCAGCACTGTCTCTTCTGCAGTTGGTGCTGAGGGACTTTCAGCTGCCACAAATGCCAGGAACAACTTCTTCCCATGAACCTAAGAAAAATGATGGGATGCATGAAGGATCCATGTAACTTCTGGCTGTTTCCATACAAACCTGACTATTGTCTACCTCTTTTAGATAGAAGGCATATTACCCCACCCAAAAAATGAGATTCATTAGCATCTGAGCAATGCCCATCAAAGCTGCAGTCATCTTCTCAGCATCCTTTCTTTGTCTACATGAAACACAAGGTGCCCAGATGCCACTCCAGTGCAAAGTCCTCTTAGAAGCTCCTATGAAGCTAAAGAGAGACACCAGGACAGACTCAGGGTTTCAAAATGTCATCATTGCTTCTCCTTTGCCCCCTTCACTTTGAGCTGGCCTCAAGTGCCTCAAGACAGGGCAGCCTAACTCAGAGAGGGCTCTGAAGCCACAGGCTAGGCCCATGTCTGTGCCTCCAGCTGAGGCTATCATGTTATCAGAGATGAGACTGCCCTAGCATTTGACAAGATCAAATCACCATCTGACAGAAATGAGGCAAGTGAAGCTGACCCAGTATGACTATCTCACAAGTACTCATAGCACAGACATTGCACAGAATCATGGAATGGTAGAAGCTGGAAAGGATTTCTGAAGATCTAGTCCAAACCCCCTGCTAAAGCAGGTCCACCTACAGCAAGCTGCACAGGATCACATCCAGGCAGGTTTGAATCTTTCCAGAGAAGGAGATCACATCTTCTCTGGATAGCCTGTCCCAGTGCTCTGTCACCCTCACAGGAAAAGTTGTTTCACAGGTTCAGCTGGATCTTCCTGTGTTCCAGTTTGTGCCCATTGTCCCCTGTCCTGTCACTGAGTACCACTGAAAAGAGTCTGGACCTGCCCTTTAAATATTGATAAGCATTTAGAAGATCTCTTCACAGTCTTCTCCAGGCTAAGCAGCCCCATATCTCTCAACTCTTCCTTGTCAGAGAGGTGCTCCAGTCCCCTCCTCACCTTCATAGCCTCTGCTGGACCATCTCCAGTAGTTCCCTGTCTCTCTTGAACTGGACACAATACTCCAGACGTGACCTCACCCTAGAGCAGAGTAGAAGGGAAGGAAAACCTTCCTCAACTTGCTGCCCTTCCTCTTCTTAAAACTCCCCAGGACACCATTGACCTTTTTGGCCACAAGAAGATGGTGCTGGCTCACAGTTAACTTGCTGCCCAGTTGCCAACCTAGCCAGGCTAAAACCTGCCTTCTGGTTTAAGAGGAGCAACTGTGAAAGTTTACAGCTGGGGCTGCTGCTTCTAGCACCCCCATACTAAAGAAACCAACTCTCATCTCTGTTACAAAGAGCCCTCACCCACATCAACTCCTCATCCCTTGAAAGGCAGGGAACCAGCACTTCAGCACTCAAAACTGCAAATAGTTCTGTGCATCTCCATGTCCAACCATATCACTGCAACATCCTCTCTGTGCTGGGTTGAGGCAGCCCCCACCCCACCACGGGCAGAAATAATAACTCAGACAAACGGATTGCAAAAGTGATGGAAAGTTTAAATAGAAAGCAGTGAACATTTACAGAAAGCCAAAAGCGCAGTGACAAAGAAAGATCCCAAAACAAACCCAGAGAGATCCCATCCCCACCTGAGGGTACACCCAAAACCCCCAGGGCTCCTTCTCCCCCCCCCCCCACTAGGCTAGTCTCAGCTGGCCGATCTGAGACTGCCCATATCCCCCATGGCCTTGGGCCTAGCCAGGCCCAGAGCCAGGAGGCATCTCCCCCAGTTACCAGCTGACGGAGGAGGAAGAAGAGAGCGTGCTAGACTCCGCACTGGATCTTATAGTGGTGCAAAGAATTGTGGGAGGAAATACTACATAATTTCCTGTGTCCACCCCTCTGGGCTGGACTTCTGGACACAGGAAGTAAACACAGCAGGGGGCACCCAGCTCAAACTGCAACACTCTCCTTGCAGGATCTGATCCCAAAATCTGCAGTACTCCAAAAAGGGCATTCACACCTCCTTGCCTACCTGCACCTATGCTGGGGGCTATAAACAAAGCCAGTGGTCCACCTCAAACAAACTTGGTGCCATTCTCAGGTTCTGCACCTTCTGTGATCCAGATGCAGGTCAGCAGTGCTGTGCCTCAAACTTACCATGGTCCAATAAGGTCATCTTTAGTACAGCTCACCTGGGAGTCCTGGAGCCTCACGGCATTCAGGTCATTCACATTGATCTTCCTTGTGCTTCCCCCCACTTTGGACACCACTTGCCCCACAAAAGGGGAGGTCAGCAGCTGGAACTTCCTCACTGAGGGGCCCTCTGGCATTTCCAGTAGCTGTTAAGGAAGTAGCAGGTCCACTTTCACACTTAGTGCCCTAGACTTGAAGAAAAGTTGCAACTCTGAAAGACAAAACCACCCAGAGACTGCGCTTGCTACAAGTTCCTCACTTGCAAAACCTCCACTCTCTGTAACCTACCTACCCTAAAAATCACCCTCTCAACCCTCACTTTTATGGAGGGGGAAGACCCTCCCCCCCAGTTAGGTCAGGAGTTCTCCAATTGGCTGGTGGGGAGGAAGGGATGTGGTTTCAAGTGTGATCAACACTCTACCCCACCAGTGGCATTGGTGTCTAAGGACAATTTGCAGTGGGGAGGGAGTTGAGGAGGGGTGCATGCTTGTGGGAGGGCTGTGCTCAGTCATCTCCACCCTTTGCAGAAGCACAGAGCTTGCTGGTGCCTGATTTTGGCTTGAGGGTAGTGTCTCAGTCTTCAGCTGGGAGCAGTTAGGCTGGAAACAGCCTAGTGCACAAACCCACATTGGTGAGCAGAGCAAAAAGAGAAAGCAGGCTGCTGTTAAAGTGCCTTGAGGAGCCTTCCCCCTCTCCACTGTGCTAGGGGAACTACCTGATGCATGGAGAACATACTGTGTGCCTTGGTGCAATCAGTGTATTCCTCCTATCTAGTCTGTGTCTCCCCCTTTTAGTTTAGAACCATCACCCCTTGCCCTGTCACAACAGGCCCTGCTAAAAATTCTGTCCCCATCTTTCTTATAGGCCCCTTTAAATGCTGAAAGGCCACAAGAATGTCTCCCTGGAGCTTTCTCCAGGCTAAACAACTTGAACTCTCTCCGTCTGACCTCACCAGAGGGTTTCCAGCCCTCTGATCATTTTAGTGGCCTCCTGTGGCCCCACTCCAACAGGTCCACATCTTCCCTTTGTTGACAACCCCAGAGCTGGACATAGTACTCCATTCCCAACATGAGGGTGGTCAGGATGTTGAGCTGCTGGAGCGTGTCCAGAGAAGGGCAACAAAGTTGGTGAGGGGCTTGGAACACAAGCCCTATGAGGAGAGACTGAGGGAGCTGGGGTTGCTTAGCCTGGAGAAGAGGAGACTCAGGGGTGACCTTATTGCTGTCTACAACTACCTGAAGGGAGGTTGTAGCCAGGTGGGGGTTGGTTTCTTCTCCCAGGCAACCAGCACAAGAGGACACAGTCTTAAGCTGTGCCAGGGGAGATTTAGGCTGGATGTTAGGAAGTTCTTCCCAGAAAGAGAGATTGGCCATTGGAATGTGCTGCCCAGGGAGGTGGTGGAGTCACCATCACTGGAAGTGTTTAAGAAGAGACTGGATGAGGCACTTAGTGCCATGGTTTAGCTGATTAGATGGTGTTGGGTGATAGGTCTTTTCCAACCTGGGTTAATTCTGCATTCTGTATTCTTTCATCCCCAGCCCACTCCAAGAAAGCCCCCAGGGGTAGTCAGAGTCAAGCAGCAGCCTCCTAATTTTATTATAATTGTTTTATTTTCATTAGTTCCAAAAGTGTAGAAGTTAGGTAGATTGGCAGCCATACTACTTCATAATAGATAGGTTTTTACATTTCTTAAATAATTACAGCTTGTTCAGTTGGTTGATTTCCCTCTCCCCCTTAGGAGTAAGCATCTGTTTCCATGAGACCTCCCCAGGTGACCCAGGAAGCTTCAGACTTTGTACATGGTGGGGAGAGGAAAAAAAGAAACAAAGGGCAAAATAAAACACCACCCCTGACCTAGTCACAGCTTCAAGGTTGTATTGAGAATTGCTGATGGGTTTTCAAAGCTCCCTAACAATGTTCACGAGCTCCTCCTGATTGCACCCTCTCCAGTCAGCCCATGAGATGGCAAGTGAAACATGGAACTCTTCAGACCAACTTACAGGAGAAGAGCTGAAGCAGTTGGAGATACTGCCCTTCCACAAAGAGGAAAGTCATTTACAAGTGGTTAAATCACCTTTCTCCCTCTCTGGCTCCCCCATCCTGGTTCTCATCTACTCATTTTACTCCGGTGACCGCTGGGCTGTTGCAAAGGTCTGGCTTGGTGTGGTCAAACTTTGTGCTGGAAACTTCTCAGCATCAACAATTTGCATGTGTGATTAGTGGTGACTTCTGAGGGAACAAATCCCAGGTATTTATAGATATGTTTAAGTGTTTCACAGGGCTGGGCCCTTCCCTCTTACTCCCTTGGGCTGGAATGGCTCTTTGTGCAGGGCCTGGCCTGGCCAAGAGTGGGTTCCTCAGCCACACCTCAATGAAATAGATTATAGCCATAACAATAGCAATAATTATCTTGCCTAATAACTGTATTCAATTCCATTAGCCAAACAGGCTCTAAATTGCTCTTCTGTCATGAAAGGAAACCAGGGCTCAGATGTAACCCAGAGTTGTGTAGATTGCTTCTCTTGATGATCTCAAAGATCTTTTCCAACCTGGTTAATTCTGTATTCATGCTAGAATGAGCTGAGTGTCCTGAACCTGGTAGCACTTTGATCCTCTTGTCCTGTGAGTATCCCTTCATCCACCACTTCTAGTGTTTGTTATCCTACCCCCCCATACCCCCATTCCCCCCTGCTCCTGCCTAGGAGAAGGGTCCCTGTGTGACTCAAGGGCTCCAGTCTTCCACAGTGACTCCTTACTTGGGGGTCTTCAAGTCTGAGCAATTAATTCATTGATTGTTTTGCCTCTCACTAGAAGCTAACAATTATTTGGAAAAAGAACATTTCCACCATGAGGTTGGTCAGGAGCTCTACAACAGCTTTAGGTGGTTGAAAAGAATAGAACCAAGCACTCCTGAACTTCTACTGCTTGTGGTGCGAAAGGGCTCAGTTCTGCCACTACAGAGAGCCAAGTCATCCTCAGAGCCTCCAGAGCTTCACCTTCTTCATGCAGACATCCTGTTCTGTTACCAGGGCCCTCATAAGTGCTCCTTTGCTGTGTTTCAATAATTAGTTTTAAGGCTTTGAGGAAGACTGAAAACCAATTAATAAATCTCTGCCATGATCATTTAGGTAACCTGAAGGAGCATAAAGCAGACCTATGTTCTGCAAGGGTTTCCTTCTCTTGCATTGCAAGCAGATTCCTTTATGGGATTTCAGAGTGTGCTCTAAGGGCAGGAGAAAAATTCAGCCAGGGAATTCAGCTTTGAGGCCAATAGGATGTGGCCGGTTGACGTTGCCCCCTTAAGAAAGGGAATATGGTGGACGGAAGTTGGTAAACGGAAGGAATAGTCTAAACTATTTCATTGGTAAAGTGGGAGGAAGCACCTTCTGAACTGGGAGTGCAGGAGGGTATCCTGGGCATTCCGGCACTTTTATCTTCAGTCTTGCTTCCGCTCATCCTTAGAGCAGCAGCTCTGCAGCTATCTCTGTGCTGGGCTTTCTGCCAAGGCCTCGGCCTTGAAATCCAGACACCAGGCCTGTATATTAACTCCCTTCCAATTAACACGAACTGCTTCTAACTTTTTTTTCCTCTCTTTTCTTTCTCTTTCTATCCCACTCTGGGGAAAGGGGGGGGAGAGAGGGGAGAGCGGAGGTGGGGGACCCCTCTGCCGAGGGGGGATTACTCTCATTTCTGTGTTGCTCTGTTGTATATCTTTGTATATATTGTAGATATTGTAAATTTGTAAATATTCCCCTGCATTCCCTACATTGCTTTGTAAATATAGCTCCACTGCTTTGCTAATTCAGCTTGCGAGTTTTTTTTTTCCTTTCCCTTCAATTTTTTTTTCCCTTTTACCTTACAAGGGGGAAGGGAGGAGGCTTCTTGGCCTTACCCCTTCCAAACCCACCACATTTTTTTTATTGGCGCCCAACGTGGGGCAGATAATTAGTTTAATTTATTATTTGATTGATTTAGTGTTTTCTAGCTGAATTAGCAAACATGAAGGTATTGTGGTTTCTGGAGCGATTATTCTTTTCAATTTTTGGGGCTCTGGTTTACAGGTATTGTTTGGGTTTGATTTTGGATTACCTGGGTAAATATTTGGTGTGGACAATTTATGTGTGGGTTATGTATAGAGTTAAATTATGGTATGGAAAATGTATTAATTTATTATGGCCAGTGAGATACAGAAATGTTACCTCCACCACTCTCCCAATTGAGATAAAGGGTTTTAAGATTCCGCCTGAGGAGAGAGTAACTTTAGGTGATGCCTGGGATCCAAAGGTGATTTATTTCATGTGTATAATTCTGCTCTCAGTGATAATTATCGTGTATCTCCTGATTTCTTTGCGGCGAGAGAGAAAGGTGTCCCGAGCTTGTTTTGTTATTAAAACTAGATCAAAAAGAAAACGCCGTGGCTCTCGATCAGTCCCAGAGTCATCTAGTGACGAGGACTGTGCAGAACCCGTGCCAGTCAAAAAGAAGGCTAAAAAGTTAATTGGTAAGGCAGCTCTAAATGCCTTTGCTGATTCTAGCAAGCAGCCAAGGGCATCGGCTTGTATCAACATGGCACCTACTCCTTCTCCCACTCCTTCTCCTTCTTCTTCTTCTCCGTCGGCCATTAACGGAGCAACGTCACTTCCACCCACTCCCTCAGTGGGACCGGAAGTCACTGCCTCAGCAGCTGATTTATCTCAGGACCTGTCAGCTTCCATTAAGGTGGCTGTAAATTCAAACACAGCTCCAGTTAAGGTGGCTCCTTTAAAGACTAGAGCTGGAAAGGGCAAAGATGGAGAAGAAGAGGAGGAGACTGATCCTGGTGAGGGGCCCTCTACTCTAAAAGATCCTGCTCAGGAGGAAGAGAAGGTTTGTTTTAAAGATCTAGCTAACCTAGTGAGATCAAAGCAGGATAGAGATGAAGTTAGGAAAGCAGCTGGCAAAGGTGGTTCTCAGCTTAAAGAGATCCTTAGGAGAATCACAGCAGGATTTTATGGGCAAAGAATTCAGGGAGATGAAGATGAAGATGATATTACAGACTGTTCTTCGCCCCGCGAGGAATTGCGTTTTGTCCGTAAAGATTTCACCAGGGCAGATAAGGAGCCAGTTCTAGCTTGGCTTAGTAGGTGTTATGATACAGGTGCTTCAGCTCTAACAGTTGGAGACAAGTCAGCAGCTCAGTTAGGAACTCTCTCAAGGGACAATGGAATAGATAGACATCTAGGCGAAGCTCTCGGTAAGGTTAATCTGTGGATGCGCCTCTTAATGGCGGTTGCCCTGAGATACCCTTCCCGAGATGATCTTCCATGGAACCCTAAACCCTGGACTACCATAGATGAGGGAATTAAGCGCTTGAGAGAATTTGCTGTTAGAGAGCTACTCTATGGTGAACATGAAACTCTGAATCCTGATGACATTCCTGTGGGTATTGGTCTTGCTAAAAAGATCATCAAACTTGCTCCTTCTAATTATGCAAACTTTCTGGCAAGCAGAATTGTGTCAAGAAGTTATGGTGGAGCTTCTCCCACGGTTGGCCAATTCAGTGATCAAATGAGACAATTGGAGGATAGCATGACACGTGGTTCTTTGGTTTCAGCCATTAAAACTATGTCTGGTGATATTCAGAATTGCATAAGAGAGTTAAAAGATGAATTTAGAAATTCCATATCCCAATTGGCACAAAGGGATAATTTCAATTCTTCCTCCAGGTGGATACAAGTTTCATCTGTGAGGAATACACGTCCTCCAAGGAGGTCATTCCAAAACAGGACATTCCAAAACAGGTCGTTCCAAAACAGACCACCAAGGCAATCACGTAGAACTATTTGGATAACTCTGCGTGATCAGTTTGGTGAGAACATGAACCGCTGGGATGGCCAACCAACTGCTAATCTTTTCAGGAGACTGAGGGAATTGCAAAGTGGCAGAACCCGAGGTAGCAATACCAGAAGGGTAGCTGTTACTTCCACAGTTCCCCAGAACGACTCTTATGGCTCCAACAGTGGCTCCAGTTATAACATGCAAAGTTATAACCCTGCAAACTATGTGCAATGCACATGTGCGCATGTTCCCCATAACTAGGGGTGCCCTGCCTCCCGCCAGGAGGAGGAGAGGGATAACAGAGATAATAGAATCTATTGGGATGTGTACATCCAGTGGCCTGGCACTTCACAATTTCGGAAGTACAGGGCCTTGGTTGACACAGGAGCTCAGTGCACCATAATACCATCAAATTATCAGGGATCAGAGTCTATAACTATTTTGGGAGTCACTGGTGGATCTCAAGAGTTAAGTAAGGTAGAGGTTAATATAAGTTTAACTGGTAAACAATGGAGGAAGCATACAGTTGTGACCGGACCTGATGCACCTTGTATTTTGGGAATTGATTTTCTGAGAGAAGGGCGTTTCAAAGACCCTAGAGGTTACAAATGGGCTTTTGGAGTAGCTTCTATAGAAATTGATGGACAAAAATTGAAGCTGTCTGCTAGACCTGAACTTTCTGATGAATCTGCAGTTGTGGGACAACATAAGATACAGGACATTAAATTGCCGGTTGCTTCTCAGACTGTGCATCACAGACAATACAGAACCAACCGTGACTCTTTGTTGCCCATTCAGAATCTGATTCGTCAGTTGGAGAGTCAGAAAGTCGTCAGCAAAACTCATTCACCTTTCAACAGTCCAGTGTGGCCTGTGCGGAAGCAGAATGGAGACTGGCGTCTGACGGTAGACTACCGAGCCCTAAATGAAGTAACACCACCTATGAGTGCAGCAGTACCAGACATGATGGAGCTACAGTATGTGCTGGAATCCAAAGAGGCCAAATGGTATGCTACCATAGACATTGCTAATGCATTTTTCTCTATTCCCATAGCAGAGGAATGCAGGCCTCAGTTTGCTTTCACCTGGAGAGGAATCCAGTACACTTTCAACAGACTGCCAATGGGCTGGATCCACAGCTCAAGCATCTGTCATGCAGTGATCCACGATGCTCTGGAGAAAGGCGGTGCTCCAGAACACATCCAGTTCATCGATGATATCATCGTCTGGGGTAAAACTGCTGAGGAAGTCTTCGAGAAAGGTAACAAAATCATTGACATTCTTCTGGATGCAGGTTTTGCCATCAAGCGAGACAAGGTGAAAGGGCCTACCACAGAGATTCAGTTTCTGGGAGTGCGGTGGCAGGATGGACGCGGACACATTCCAGTGGATGTGGTAAACAGAGTCTCCACCATGGCAAGTCCCACCAACAAGCAAGAGACCCTACGTTTCTTGGGGATAGTGGGATTTTGGAGACTGCACATTCCTGGATACAGTCAGATTGTGAAACCTCTGTATGATGTGACTCGAAAGAGAAACCATTTCCACTGGGGACCTGAACAACAAGCAGCCTTTGACCAGATAAAGCAAGAGGTAATTCAAGCAATGGGTCTGGGACCTGTCCGAGATGGTCCAGACATTAAGAACATTTTGTACACGGCTGCAAGTGACAATGGTCCAACCTGGTGCTTGTGGCAAAAACCTCTTGGTTTCTGGAGTCGAGGTTACAGAGGTTCAGAGGCTAATTATACTCCAACAGAGAAAGAAATTTTAGCTGCCTATGAAGGAGTGAAAGCATCTTCTGAAGTGATTGGAACTGAATCACAACTTCTCTTAGCTCCCAGATTACCAGTTTTGAATTGGATGTTCAAAGGCAAAGGCTCCACACCACATCATGCCACAGACTCAACATTGTCCAAGTGGATGGCTCTGATAACACAGAGAGCTCGAATGGGAAATCTTGAAAGACCTGGTCTAGTGGAGGTGATCTCAAGTTGGCCTGAAGGTATCAACTGTGCCAAACCTCCAGAGGAGAAAGTGACTCGTGCTGAGGAAGCTCCTCCTTACAATGACCTTTCTGATGATGAAAAGAAATATGCTTTGTTCACAGACGGTTCCTGTCGTCTTGTTGGAAACAAGCGAAGGTGGAAGTCTGCAGTGTGGAGTCCAACACGCCGAGTTGCAGAAGCAAAAGATGGAGAAGGAGAATCCAGTCAGTTCGCAGAGGTAAAAGCTGTCCAGCTAGCTCTCGACGTATCTGAACGTGAGAGATGGCCAAAGCTTTATCTCTACACCGACTCGTGGATGGTAGCCAATGCTCTATGGGGTTGGCTAAAGAACTGGAAAAAGAGTGGTTGGCAGAGAAAAGGAAAACCCATTTGGGCAGCCAACCTGTGGCAGGACATTGCTGATCGAATCGAGAGAATTCCAGTGAAAGTGAGACACATCGATGCTCACATTCCTAAGAGCAAAGCTACTGAGGAACAACAACACAACCATCAGGCAGATCTAGCTGCAAGAGTTTCTCAAGTAGACACGGACTCTAATCTTGATCTCGACTGGAAACACCGAGGTGAGATATTCTTAGCTCGGTGGGCTCATGATTCGTCAGGACATCAAGGCAGAGATGCAACATACCAATGGGCTCATGACAGATCCATAGACATTTCCATGGATGCTATCACGCAAGTCATCCATGACTGTGACATTTGTGCTGCTATTAAGCAGGCAAAACGACTTAAGCCCTTGTGGTATGGTGACAGATGGTCCAAGTACAAGTATGGTGAAGCTTGGCAGATTGACTACATCACTCTACCACGTTCTTGTTCTGGTAAGCAATACGTGCTTACTATGGTAGAGGCAAACACTGGATGGTTGGAAACTTATCCAGTTCCACATGCAACTGCACGCAACACCATTCTCGGTCTGGAGAGACAAATCCTGTGGAGACACGGAACTCCAGAGAGGATTGAGTCAGACAATGGAACTCATTTCAAAAACAACCTTGTAAAGAACTGGGCAAAAGAGCACGGTATTGAGTGGATATTCCACATTCCCTACTATGCACCAGCTTCAGGGAAGATTGAACGCTACAATGGTTTGTTGAAGACCACTCTCAAAGCCATGGGAGGTGGATCTTTGAAAAACTGGGAAAAACATTTAGCACAAGCAACCTGGCTGGTAAATAGTAGAGGCTCAGTGAACCGAGCTGGACCTGCACATTCAGATTTGCTACGGAAAGTAGAAGGTGATAGAGTTCCTGTTGTTAGAGAAAAGAATCTGTTAGGTAAAACTGTTTGGGTATTTTCACCCTCAGGAGAGGCTAAACCTGTCCGAGGGGTGGTTTCAGCTGAAGGTCCGGGTCACACTTATTGGGTAATGCAAGAGAATGGTGAAATTCAGTGTATTCCACAAAGAAATTTAACTTTAGCTGAAAGAGGTTAACTTTGAACTGTTGTACAGCTACATCGCGTCCAGAGGAAGAATCAACGAGGAGTCTACGGTGCACGAACCCTGAGATCCCTGAGAGCCCTGAGTCAACTAAGAGACCCTGTGAATCCCTGTTTCCCTTTTCTTCGCTTTGTCAGTGAAGAGATGAACTGTTTTCCATTTTTCTCATTTTCTGATTTTCTTGGACTTTTGAATCATCTACATCTGAGCATAGCCGGAATGGACTATGAACTTTACTCACGAACTGTAAATATCGTTTTGGATTGGATGGACAGTATGTACAGCCAATGAAATTGTTTAGAAGGGGTGGACTGTGGCCGGTTGACGTTGCCCCCTTAAGAAAGGGAATATGGTGGACGGAAGTTGGTAAACGGAAGGAATAGTCTAAACTATTTCATTGGTAAAGTGGGAGGAAGCACCTTCTGAACTGGGAGTGAGCTGGGACTACCCTGGGCACTCCGGCACCTTATCTTCAGTCTTGCTTCCGCCTTTCTACGGTGCAGCAGCTCTGCAGCTATCTCTGTGCTGGGCTTTCTGCCAAGGCCTCGGCCTTGAAATCCAGACACCAGGCCTGTATATTAACTCCCTTCCAATTAACACGAACTGCTTCTAACTTTTTTTTCCTCTCTTTTCTTTCTCTTTCTATCCCACTCTGGGGAAAGGGGGGGGAGAGAGGGGAGAGCGGAGGTGGGGGACCCCTCTGCCGAGGGGGGATTACTCTCATTTCTGTGTTGCTCTGTTGTATATCTTTGTATATATTGTAGATATTGTAAATTTGTAAATATTCCCCTGCATTCCCTACATTGCTTTGTAAATATAGCTCCACTGCTTTGCTAATTCAGCTTGCAAGGTTTTTTTTTCCTTTCCCTTCAATTTTTTTTTTCCCTTTTACCTTACAAGGGGGAAGGGAGGAGGCTTCTTGGCCTTACCCCTTCCAAACCCACCACATAGGAGGAGTGCAATAATGAGGCAAGGTGGACAGAGCCTCTGGGAGCATCTGTATGGAAAAGGAGGTGAGGCATGTTGTTGAGCTGGACTTTTGCTCCCCTCCAGGAAGCCACCTGCTCCCCTCCCTCTCCGGTTGTCCAGGATAGTTCTAGGGCTCTCAAAAGTGTGCATTAGCCAAGAGGCATCTCTATGGTGCATGCTTCTCTGCTACAGACAGGAATTCACAGCCAGATCCGAAGAGTTCAACTGCCATTTACAAAGGAATAGAGTTCATAGAATCATAAAATGCTTTGGGTTGGAAGGGACATTTAAAGGGACTCTCAATCTCCTCTGCAGTTAGCAGGGATGCCTTCCACTAGATCAGGTTGCTCAGAGTTGCATCCAACCTGACCTGTAATGGATTCCAGGGATGGGACATCTATCACCTCTCTTGGCAACCTGTGCCAGTGTTTCACCACCTTCAGTGTAAAATTTTTGTTTCTTTCTCTCTAGTCTGAATCTCCCCTCTTTTAGTGAAAGCCATCACCTCTTGTTCCTTTCACAACAGGCCCTGCTAAAAAACTCTGTCCCCATCTTTCCTGCAGGCCATTTTAGGTACTGAAAGGCCTCAAAAAGGCTCCATGGAACCTTTTCTTCTCCAGGCTGAACAACCCCAACACTCTCAGCCTGTCCTCACAGCAGAGGGCTTCCAGCCCTCTGATCCAACAGGTCCATGTCCTTCTTGTGCTGAGTACCCCAGAGCTGGACACAGTATTCTAGCTAAGCTCTCACCAGAGTGGGGTAGAGAGGCAGAATCGCCTCCCTCAACCTGCTGGCCATGCTTCATTTGATGCTGCCCAGGAGGAGGAGGGTGGCTGAAGACCTCTATGCCCAGGGGAAACGCCTTCAGGTTTTCACCCCAAATTAATTATTCTTGGCCTCTTCACTGCAGCCAACCAGGCCTGAGCAGAATCATGCATTTAATTTAATTTTATTCATGTTTCATAAATGTCTTTTCATTGTCCTTAATTAACACTAATGAGGCTGGAGCCTGTATTAGCTCATCAAGACATAGTGGAAACTCTGGTGTGAACACCATCCAGCCCTTCTCATGACATCGCTGCCATGATGTTTTTCTCTGAGGAGCACAGGGGCTCTGTCACTCCTCCAAAACCTTCAAATCTGAGTTATGCATGGCATTAGGGAATGTAGAAAGGTCTAGATCCTAATGTGACTCCAGTCCCAGTCTTCATCACAATCAGTCCAGTTGAATCCTTCTCCTTAAAGAAGCTTTTCTGCCATAAGGAGGAAACCGATGAGTTCAAAGAAAGACAATGCAATGCCATTCTTTTGCTTCAAACATGTATGTGGCTTTCCTCTTCTCCAAGCCATGGATCTTGTTCTTTGGGTGGAAACATGCTCTGTGGGAATGTTAAACAGTGGGAGATGGAGCATGGCACATTTGGGAGGGATGCACAATCCCTCTTGTGGGTTTTCATTTGATAGTTCTGTACTCGAGTTCTGGATGCAGGAAGGAAAGGGAGGAGCTGGGGAGGCAAGAAAAGTGACAGAGTTTGGGAGCAGACAAGAACAAAAGTAGAGACTCGTGTAGGATGAGTTCTCCCAGAGAAAGCTGAGAGGTCTCCCAGGCAAAGCTGTCTCTCCTCAGAAATGTTGATGAAAATGTCATGTCACGTGTCTGGCGAAGCGCTTGGACTGCACAGGGGAGCTGTGGCATCTGTGGTGATGGAGTTTGTTAAGCACATGCTAGAGAAAGAGCAGTCAGGGCTAGGTTAGGTAGAATTGATCCCTTTGGGGAAAGGGAATGAGTCAGTGAGCTCTCAGCATCTCTTTCAGCTCCTTTTGATAGGGTTCCCTGGTTGTTGAGAGCCTTATGGGCAACAAAGACCATGAGTTTTGTTTAACACTCATGCATAACTGGAGTTGTGCTTCTCTTGCAGGCAAGAAAGTCTCTGCACATGCTTGGTAGAGAAAATGACTCCTGCCTACCTCCATGAGAGGCTGAAGCCTCTGTTGTTGCAAGTGGTGGGATCCTAAAGGGTTAGATTTGTCAAATAGCCATGAGCCAGCTGTTAGGGGGGAGAGCAGGCACTCACAGCACAGCCAAACAGAAAGGACAATCAAATTGCATGAATGACATCAAAACCAACACAGAAGTATGCAAAATAATTAAGAGTCTTAAAAGCAGTGGCACAGCAGCACTGGAAGAGCATCTTTCACTTGCTGTATGCTCTTCAATACTCTCCAAGCCTGGCTTGTAGCTATCCATAAGGGAAGATCCCAGCAATTGCCTCCAGGATTCGATGACTAATGTGGGTCTCCTCTACCTGCTTCCAGAAGGTTCCTTCTTCCAAAATCCCCCTTTGACTTGGGACAGAGCTTCTCCAGGCTCAGCCAACAACCACAGTCCCATGATTTTGTCATGATAAATAGGAAAGGAGTTACTATTAAATAGGGACCTAAAGCCACCACTGCATGCCTACTAAAGTCTGTTCAACAAACTGTCCTGGAATTGGCTCCATTTGGTGGAAGATCACTGATCATGGTAGGCTGAACATGAGCCTGCAGTGTGCCCAGGCAGCCAAGAGGGCCAATGGCATCCTGGCCTGCATCAGGAACAGTGTGGCCAGCAGGAGCAGGGAGGTCATTCTGCCCCTGTACACTGCCCTGGTTAGGCCACACCTCGAGTACTGTGTCCAGTTCTGGGCCCCTCAGTTTAGGAAGGATGTTGACTTGCTGGAACGAGTCCAGAGAAGGGCAACGAAGTTGGTGAGGGGTTTGGAACACAAGCCCTATGAGGAAAGACTGAGGGAGCTGGGATTGCTCAGCCTGGAGAAGAGGAGACTCAGGGGTGACCTTATCACTCTCTACAGCTACCTGAAGGGAGGTTGTAAACAGGCGGATGATGGTCTCTTCTCCCAGGCAGCCAGTACCAGAACGAGAGGACACAGTCTCAGGCTGCACCAGGGGAGGTTCAGGTTGGATGTTAGGAAGAAGTTCTATACAGAAAGAGTGATTGCCCATTGGAATGGGCTGCCCAAGGAGGTGGTGGAGTCACCATCATTGGAGGTGTTCGGGAGGAGACTTGATGGGGTGCTTGGTGCCATGGGTTAGTTGTTTAGGTGGGTTGGATTGGTTGATGGGTTGGACGTGATGATCTTGAAGGTCTCTTCCAACCTGGTTTGGTTTATTCTAATAATAAAGGTTTATTCTAATACTAAAGTGTGTCTGCTAAGAAGATGGTGGTATGGCATTTGCTTCTGGTCAGGAAATGAATAGATGGTGACAGAAGAACAAAAAAACCCACCCCTGTCCCTGCCCCGCCACTGTCTGAGTCTTAAATGCCAGATGGTTTTAAATAAACAGAACTCAAGAACTCTGTCCATCTTTGTGTGTCTGTGGCTGTTTCACAGAAGGTGGTGACAGTCAAACAGAGAGACTCCTTTGAAGCGGGAAGAAAAGTTTCAGATCCATTAGTTGCTTTCAGATGTGAGTCTTCTCCACTGGTTTGGTAAGTCCTCAGCTAAGTCCTCTTTACCTCTTTGCTAGAACATCTCACAAGGGGAGAGAAGACAGGAGAACAGGGGAGGTGGGGAACAACATTGAGTTGATGATTACTTTGCATCTTCTTCATCTCTCAAGTGGAAAATCCTGAAGTTTGTGGGGGGAAGACCGGGTTATGCAGTTATGATGTTTGTTGGTTTTCAGCTAAGACCAGGCTGTTCCAGGAGTCCTGTTTGGAGCTGGCTTGTGGAGACTGACTGATAGCTGACTGGTAAGCCTGTGGGGAAAGCTTCAGAGCTGAACTTGCAGGATGAATAGATGATCCATGTCCAGACATGGCAGAGACTGAGAATGCCTATGGAAGAAGGAGAATCCTGTGAGCAAAGCTTCAAACCAGAGAGTACCATCAGAATCCCTGCAGCAGGGCTGACTGATGCTGTGTTTATAACTTGTCTGTGAATTTGCTGTAGAGCTGCAAATTGCAGCTTAGGTGTAATGCTTTGGACAGACTCTTTCTTTCTTCTTCTAGATCCTGGCTCTTCCTACTACTGCACACAGTCCATCTTGTTCTCTTCTAAATGTCAGAAGTGATCATTTTACCTCCCAAGGCTTAAGATTTCTTTGGCCATGGGCTTTCCTAGTTTTCACATAGACTTATGTGTATTGCAAGCCACATTAACAGTGCTGCAGATGGTGGATCAATCCAGCACAACAGTGAACTACGTTTTGGTTTTCTCCAGGGAAATAACTGGGCTTCCCTGTATGAACCCAAAAAGAAGAGCAACTATCATATCATATTGATGACACTAAGATGGGTTGAAGTGTTAATCTGCTTGAGGGTAGGAAGGGCCCACAGAGGGATTTGGACAGGCTGGATCGATGGGCCAGAGCAATGAGGTTGAAAAAGGCCAAGGGCTGAGTCCTGCACTTGGGTCACAACAGCCTCATGAATCATAGAATCACCTCCAGTGATGGTGACTCCACCACCTCCCTGGGCAGCACATTCCAATGGCCAATCTCTCTTTCTGGGAAGAAATTCTTCCTAACATCCAGCCTAAACCTCCACTGGCAGAGCCTGAGACTGTGTCCTCTTGTTCTGGTGCTGGTTGCCTGGGAGAAGAGACCAACCCCCACCTGGCTACAACCTCCCTTCAGGGAGTTGTAGAGAGCAAATAGGTCTCCCCTGAGCCTCCTCTTCTCCAGGCTAAACAACCCCAGCTCCCTCAGCCTCTCCTCATAGGGCTGTGCTCCAGACCCCTCACCAACTTTGTTGCCCTTCTCTGGACATGTTCAAGAGTCTCAATGTTCTTCTTAAATTGAGGGCCCTAGAACTGGACACAGGACTCAAGGTGTGGCCTAACCAGTGCTGAGTACAGGGACAGAATGACCTCCCTGCTCCTGCTGGCCACACTCTTCCTGATACAGACCAGTTGGCACTGGTGAGGCCACATCTCAAATACTAGGTTCAGTTTGGGGTCCATCAGTACAAGAATGACATTGAGGTGCTGGAGAATGTCTGTAGAAGGGCAATGAAGCTGATGAAGGATCTGCAGCACAAGTCTTATGAGGAGGAGCTGAGGGAAATGGGATTGTTTAGTCTGGAGAAAAGGAGGCTGAGGGAAAACCTTCTCACTCTCTACAACTATCTGAAAGCAAGTTGGAGTGAGGTGAGGGTTGGTCTATTCTCTGAAGTAGTAAAGCGATGGGACAAAAGCAAATGGCCTCCAGTTGCACCAGGGAAGGGTTTAGGTTGGATATTTGGGAAAATTTCTTCCCCTAAATGGTTTTCAAGCCCTGGTAGAGTCTGCCTAGGCAGCTGCCAGAATCACCATCCCTGGAAGGATTCAAAGGACATGTAGATGTAGTGTTGAGGTGTGGCAATGCCAGCGACGAGCAGTGTGAGCAATCTGGCAGTGCAGGCCTAGAGCCTGACATGGTGGTAGGCCATGCTCAGCATAAATGCAGAGTTAGCTAGCAGTGGAGCAAAACAGTGCTGTGCCTGCAGCATGTAACTAAAACAAGACACTGGTAGCTATAAACATGGACAGTTATCTTGGGACAACAGGACATGCACCTGCATCAACCACCTCGTTGTGTCATTAGTAGTTGGACCAATAATCTGTAATAGTGCAATGTGTGATCACTCATAGGGAACCAATGGAGCTATGCCAACAGGGCACTCCGAGTTTATATAAGTTGTAGCAGTTGCCTTGCTACGCACTTCTGCCTTTCCTGTCTCCTGTTTCTTCTACACTTTACCGTGCTATACTTGCACTACAGGCCTACTCCATAGGCCTGCACCTCAGGCCTGCACCATAGGCCTGCAACACTGGAACAATAAAGGAACAATACTCGATCACATTGGTCAGCCGTATTGATTCCCAATCTCCGTCGTCCTACATTGAGGGACATGGTTTAGTGGTGGACTTGGCAGTCCTGGATGAGCAGTTGAACTTCATGACCTTAGAAATCTTTTTCAACCTTTACAGTTCTGTGGTTCTATGATTCTATGATTCTGATTCTCTGGTTCTGTATACTGCTGTCTCTTAGTCCTGCTGTGCAATGGGTATCCTTAACCAAGGCACAACCACTAAATCTGCTTCCAGATCAGATTCAGGGTGTTGCTTAGCAGGATAAAGGCCTCGTGTGGAGACAGAGCTGCTCTCAAGACATCTAGTGGTGGACATGGTGCAGAGCACACTACTTCACCCTGCGGCTCTCTGCAAACATGCTGGTTTGCTCTGCCTTGTCAGGGACTCAGCTCAGTTGCACTTGGGCAGTGTGAGCTAATTCTCTTCACACTGCATTTCTCCCATCGCTCCTCACACAGCCAGGCAGCACAAAGAAAGGTCAGCAATGAAGACAAATCAAATCAGGAAAAAAAGGGCATGGGTGTTTCCTTGCTAGGAGACCTATCTAGCTATCCAGCTAGAAGGAATTTCATGTTTTCAGCAAAGCTGCTGCATTCAGAACTGCCACACATCATTGAAAAGCGGTATTTTACTGTGCTCATAGTGACAATTTTGCTCCATCCCAGCAAGTGAACAGCCAGTTCACAGAAGCACAGATCACAGGATGTTAGGGGTTGGAAGGGACCTCCAGAGATCATAAAATCCAGCCCCCCTGCCAGAGCAGGACCATAGAATCCAGCACAGGTCACACAGGAACACATCCAGATGGGTTTTGAAAGTCTCCAGAGAAGGAGACTCCACAACCCCTCTGGGGAGCCTGTTCCAGTGCTCTGTGACCCTCACAATGAAGTTCCTCCTCATGTTGAGGTAGAACCTCCTGTGCTATAGTTTATATCCATTACCCCTTGTCCTAGGTTCCAAAGATGATGTTCTCACCATGTCTGCTGTCCTAGTTCCAATCTTCATCCCACTGCCACCATCTCCCCACTGTACCTGAGAAACTGGGCTGGGGTGCCCATAGTGAGATGACAGCCCAGGTTCTGTTTTTATGGGGCGCATTTCCTCGGTGGTCGTGGCACTGCTGCTGCTGGTGGTGGAGCTGGTGGTCGGGGTAAGACTCTCACTGCTGGATGGACCTGTAAGGAAAGCAGGCAGTAAATCAGACTCTTCCCAAAGACCTTTCAGTACAGACTTGTACCCATCTGCTCAATGCTAGCATAATAAAAAATAAATGAAAGACAAAAGTAGTGGGAAGGGCTTGGTTACTGCTGAAAGGCATCCAGACACACACACCCCCCAGTTAGAATCATAGAATTGTCAGGGTTGGAAGGGACTTCAAGGATTATCCAGTTCCAACCCCACTGCCATGGGCAGGGACACCTCACACTACAGCAGGTTGCTCACAGCCACATCCAGCCTGGCTGCTAAAACCTCCAGGGATGAGGCTTCCACCACCTCCCTGGGCAACCTGTGCCAGTGTCTCACCACCCTCATGGGGAAGAATTTCTTCCTGACATCCAATCTGAATCTACCCATTTCTAGTTTTGTTCCATTCCCCCCAGTCCTATCACTTCCTGACACCCTAAAAAGTCCCTCCCCAGCTTTCTTGTAGGGCTGCTTCAGATACTGGAAGGCCACAAGAAGGTTTCTGATGAAACTTCTCTTCTCCTTCTCTTCTCCTTCCCTTCTCCAGACTGAACAGCCCTGACTCCCTCAGTCTGTCCTCATAGCAGAGCAGCTCCAGCCCTCTGCTCATCCTCATGACCCTTCTCTGGACATGTTCCAGCACCTCCAGATCCTTCCTGTAACAGGGGCTCCAATTTGTGAAGAATCAGCCCACGTTGTGGTTGGGTGTCTGAGTCACAGGACAGGAGGGTCAGAAGCACCAGTGCACACACCTACATGTACAATACACTCCCTTGTTCAATGCTTACCTGCTGATGTTTTGGTCTTGTTAAGGTTCTTTGGCTTGCGCTTCCTTGTCTGAATGCCCTCTTTTCTCATTGCTAAGGGCCTTGGAACCTACATAGAATCATAAATCATAGAATCAATAAGGTTGGAAAAGTTCCCAAAGATCAAGTCCAACCTGGCACCCAACACCTCATGACTACTAAACCATGGCACCAAGTGCCACGTCAAATCCCCTCTTGAACACCTCCAGGGACAGTGACTCCACCACCTCCCTGGGCAGCACATTCCAATGGCTAACAACTCTCTCTGTGAAGAACTTTCTCCTTACCTCCAGACTAAACCACCCACTGGCACTGCTTGAGACTGTGTCCTCTTTTTCTGTTGCTGGTTGCCTGGGAGAAGAGACCAACCCCCTCCTGGCTGCAACCTCCCTTCAGGTAGTTGTAGACAGCAATAAACAGAATCAAATATAAAGCCACCTTGGTTTCTGTATGGCCACAAGGTCATCTAAGAGAACATGATTCCCGGTCCTCCTTGTAGGCTTCATGAAAACAGAGTCACCGAATCACAGAATGTTAAGGGTGGGAAAGGACCTCTAGAGATCATTGAGTCCAATCCTCCTGCCAAGAGCAGGATCAACTAGGGCAGGCCTCACAGGAATGCATCCAGGTGGGTTTTGAAAGTCTCCAGAAGAGGAGACTTCACAAACTCTCTGGGCAGCCTGTTTCAGGCTTCCATCACCCTCACCATAAAGAAGTTTCTCCTCATGTTAGAGCTGGAACCTCCTGTGTTTCAGCTTGTGCCCATTGTTCCTTGTACTCTCACTGGGCACCACTGAAAAGAGCCTGGCACCTTCTTCCTGACACCCACCCCTCAGATATTTGTAGACACTGATAAGGTCCTCTCTCAGCCTTCCCTTCTCCAGACTAAACAGCCCAGGGCTCTCATCCTTTCTTCACAGGTGAGATGCCCAAGTCATCCTCGTAGCTCCCCATTGGACTGTTCCCTGTTTGCTCTGTCATTTCCCTCCTCATGCAGAGCAGAGCCCAGTGAAGACCTTACCCCATGGAGCTTCATGTAGAGCCCACAGGCATTGCAGACAGGCTCTCCCTCGGCGTTCCTGCGCCAAAGTGTGGTGGTTGTCGTGTGGCAGTTGGCACAGGAGAGGCCAACGCGGCGGGAAGCTGACTGCAAGACAATGCAGAGGAAGAAAACACATCAGCCCTCCACTGCTACCACCAGCAGCACCTCAGATCACAACGAGCTTGCTCCAGCATGCCTCATGTTTTTCTCTCCTCTTACCTTGCTTCTTTCCCTGTCTCTTTCTCTTGTCTTGCTGCAGTGGGTAACACAGCTGCCTTTTTCTTCCCCTCTTGCAGAGCTTTTGCTCTGCTGTCTTTCTACCATCTCCTGCCTTTCCACTGTCTCCTGCCTGCCACTGCTCAGTGGACATCTCAGCACTCCTGAGACATCTTAGATGCTACCAGAGTCATCACTTCAACAGAGCCTCAGACCTCCAGCAGCTCCAGTAGCAGCTTAGAGGCCCCACTGTATGAACACACTCTGTAGAGTAGAATAGCATAGCATAGCATAGCATAGCATAGCATAGCATAGCATAGCATACAATAAAATAGCATAGAATAAAATAGCATAGAATAAAATAGAATAGAATAGACCAGGTTGGAAGAGATCTTCAAGATCATCAAGTCCAACCCAACAACCAACACCATCTAATCAACTAAACCATGGCACCAAGCACCCCATCCAGTCTCTTGTTAAACAACTCCAGTGATGGTGACTCCACCACCTCCCTGGGCAGCACATTCCAATGGCCAATCACTCCTTCTATGAAGAACTTCTTCCTAACATCCAGCCTAAATCTCCCCTGGTGCAGCTTGAGACTGTGTCCTCTTGTTCTGGTGCTGGTTACCTGAGAGGAGAGACCAACCCCCACCTGGCTACAACCTCCCTTCAGGTAGTTGTAGACAGCAAGAAGGTCTCCCCTGAGCCTCCTCTTCTCTAGGCTAAGCAACCCCAGCTCCCTCAGCCTCTCCTCACAGGGCTGTGCTCCAAACCCCTCCCCAGCTTTGTTGCCCTTCTCTGGACATGTTCCAGCAAGTCAACATCTTTCCTAAACTGAGGGGCCCATAACTGGACACAGGACTCAAGGTGTGGCCTAACCAGTGCTGAGTACAGGGCAGAATGACCTCCCTGCTCCTGCTGGCCACACTATCACAGTATCGCCAAGGTTGGAAGAGACCTCGAGGATCATCGAGTCCAACCTGTAACCACAGACCTCATGACTAGACCATGGCACCAAATGCCACGTCCAATCTCCTCTTGAACACCTCCAGGGATGGTGACTCCACCACCTCCCCAGGCAGCCCATTCCAATGACTAATGACTCTTTCGGTGAAGAACTTTCTCCTCACCTCCAGCCTAAACTTCCCCTGGTGCAGCTTGAGACTGTGTCCCCTTGTTCTGGTGCTGGTTGCCTGGGAGAAGAGACCAATCCCTTCCTGGCTACAACCACCTTTCAGGTAGTTGCAGAGGGCAATGAGGTCACCCCTGAGCCTCCTCTTCTCCAGGCTAAACAATCCCAGCTCCCTCAGCCTCTCCTCATAGGGCTTGTGTTCAAGGCCTCTCACCAGCCTTGTTGCAATTCTCTGGACACGTTCAAGTGTCTTGATGTCTGTGGTGAAGGCACATTATGCCCCGATACTGAATCTTGTCCCAGCATGTGGGCAAGTTCCTCCTCCTCCAGGAGGAAGACAAAAGGCAAGGCATTAGCCAGGCTTGCACGCACTCAGCACATGCAGTGCTCGTGCTGACACCAAGTATGGGCATAATTCTCGCTTCACGCTTTCTATAGGCTGAAGCCAGTTGTTTATGAGAGTGCCCATTGGTCAAGCCCAGCCTCGAGGAATCTATAAGTATCACCCCAGTTGGTAAACAAGTTGCCCCCCTCATTCACTTTGTCTCTGTGCTTGCTCGAGAGAGTAACTCTCGAGCTGCAGCCTTTGCCATTGAGCTTATTGTTATTAGCTTCTGTTATACATGCACGCATACTGAAAGCCCGTGCATGGTGAGAAGCCCAGAGGTAGGACCTTCGCTATTTCTGAGGAGCCCAGCGTTGCTACAGCCAGTCGTGCCGACCGGGAGAGCCCACCGTGCCACCGGAGGACTGGACCAACCCCCAAGGGTAAGATCTGCCCAGTTACCGGGGAGAAGGGACTCGATTGATACCGAGTCCACGTATGCCTAGCCCTGCCGTAGCGGGAGAGAGCCGCCAAGTGCCGCTCTGAGGAGCCGCCACGTGTGCCGCTCTGAGCCCTGTGAACCTCAGGGAAGACTAAAGCATTGTTCGTGCCTATACTGCACCGAACCCGGGACCACTACGAGAGTCCCGTTGCTCCTTTAAGATCAGTAAATGAGAATATTTCATATTCATAAATATTTCATATTCATAAATTTAATAACCTCTTCACCACAATGTCCTTCTTAAACTGAGGGGCCCAGAACTGGACACAGGACTCAAGGTGTGGACTAACCAATGCAGAGTACAGGGGCACAATGACTTCCCTGCTCCTGCTGGCCACACTATTCCTAATACAGGCCAGGAAGCCATTGGCCTTCTTGGCCACCTGGGCACACTGCTGGCTCATGTTTAGGCAGCTGTCGATCAGCACCCCCAGGTCCCTCTCCATTTGGCAGCTCTCCAGCCACTCTGACCCCAGCCTGTAGCTCTGCATGGGGTTGCCGTGGCCAAAGTGCAGCATCCGGCACTTGGATTTGTTGAATGACATCCCATTGGACTCTGCCCATCTGTCCATTCGGTCGAGGTCCCTCTGCGGAGCCCTTCTACCCTCTAACTGACTAACATCTGCCCCTAACTTGGTGTCATCTGCAAATTTGCTGATGAATGACTCAATCCCCTCATCCAGATCATCAATGAAGATGTTGAAGAGGATGGGGCCCAGCACAGATCCCTGGGGGACGCCACTGGTGGCTGGCCGCCAGCTGGATGTGGCACCATTCACCACCACTCTCTGGGCTCGGCCCTCCAGCCAGTTCCTAACCCAGCACAGAGTGTTGCGGTCTAAGCCACGAGCTGACAGCTTAGCCAGCAGTTTGCTGTCGGGGATGGTATCAAAGGCCTGATACACACACTGTATGGACACACACTGTATGGACACACACCTGCACTAAGCTGTCCAGATCTCAGGTTGTCCTGCCCTTTCAGACTGCCATGCCCTTCACCTTCCAAACCTCATGGCATGTACCCAGGAAGATGGTATCAATGCCATGAATGTCACATGCTCCTTGGTAGCTTTGCTTGATGTTGCTCAGATAAAGGGGGGGAAAACTGCTTCTATCAGCATCATCTTCCTGGATAATTCAGGGATAATTCAGAAGGGATCACCACTAATGAAGCAGTGCAGGTATCAGGCTTTTTGAAGTTCCCTTTCTGGGTGAATTGGTTTAGCCAGACTCAAAATGCCACAGGGGAAAGGTAATGGACTCAAGATGTATAAAATTCAGGTTTTGAGCTTGGCATCAGAGTGGGAGGTGGAGGAAGAAAAAGACACATCTTCCACACCTGCCAATCTCCTCATAGAATTGTCTAGGTTGGAAAAGACCTTGAAGATCATCGAGTCCAAGTGTTAACCCTGCATTGACAAGTCCACCACTGAACCATATCACCAAACACCACATCTACACATCTTCCCAGCATCCTTCAAAGCTTGTGGCTTAAGAGGTTGGGGATAAAGTCTGGATGGGCTGGGGTCAGATTCCCACTCTGCTTGCTGATAAACTGGGGACTGATCTGAAGTGTTGGAGCTGTGCAAAGATGCCTGTTCTCATGGTGCCTGAAGAGAAGCCTGCAGGGAGGAAATCTGGTGGTCCTGGACATCTCATCAGCTCTGGAGAACTGAACATAATAGCTGGCAGCTGTGTAAAAGCCTGAGAGATGAGAAACTGGAAGCTTCCAGAGTTTTCCTCTGTGATTTTTGCCATTTTCTTTCGGTCTCTGTGTCTTCTCCCTCATTATAAACCAGGATCAGTTAATCTGCAGCTGCAAGGCCATAGGACATGAAATTCAAGTACTTCTTGAGACTGGAAGATGGAAGTCTCTTTGCTGCAGAGAAACCAAATGCTCCTTTAATTATAACCTCACCATGTCTTAGGTTCAATCATCAGCCTCTGTAAGTGGACTAAGAGGTTAAAATAGAGAGCTTACAGCAAAGGCAAAGATCTCCCCTTACAAGGGTCTCTGGCATATCTTAGTCTCAAAATAAAAGAGAAGGGTTACACAGTGACAGGATCAACCTTCTCGTCTAAAGAGCCCCAGCTCCCTCAACCTTTCCTCATAAGGGAGATGTTCCACTTCTTTCATCATCTTTGTGATTCTGCACTGGACTCTGAAGCAGTCCCCTGAGGTTGTCCTTGAACTGGGGGGCCCAGAACTGGACACAATATTCCAGATGCAGCCTCACCACTGTGGAGTAGAGGGGGAGAAGAACCTTTCTGATCTTCTAACCACATCCCTATTAACACACCCCAGGATGCCCTTGGCCTTCTTGGCCACAAGGGTATACTTGTGACCGTTTGAGGCGGTGCCTTTTAACAAAAGGACACCATGGCTGAATGTTTTATAAACAAGACAGGTCTAAACTAATTTCATTGGTGGATTGGTAGAAAGCAACTTTGATTCCCAGTGAGACTAGTCTCAGTCTTGCACTTTTCCCCCTCCTTCCTGCAGCTCACAGCTTCTGGGCTTTCGGCCAGACTGACCTTGGAGCAGATAAGGCCTCTTCTAACACATAACTGCTTTTAATTAACATTTGCTCTTTTTTTCTCTCTTTCTAACCCTCTTTGGGGAAAAGGGGGAGAGAAGGGGGTACAGGGGGAAACCCTCCCTCCAGACAGGGGAAGGGAATCTCATTCTGTGTTACTTTGTTGTATAATTCACGACCCTAGACTTTAGGCGTGCAGATTTTGATCGCTTCAGGGATCTGATAGCCAAAGTGTCGTGGGACAAAGCCCTGGAGGGAAGAGGGACCCAGGACAGATGGTCAGTATTCAAGGACCACCTCCTCTGTGTCCAGGAGCTCTGTGTACCAACAAAGAGAAAAGCAGGTAAGAATGCTAGGAGGCCTGCCTGGATGGGCAAGGAGCTACTGGACACACTATTACTTAAAAGGAAACTCTACAGGAAGTGGAGAGAAGGACAGGTAGAACAGGGGGAATATAAGGAAGCTGCCCGAGCAGCAAGAGACCTGGTTAGGAAAGCCAAAGCAGAGTTTGAATTGAATCTAGCCAGGGAGATTAAAGGGAACACTAAGAACTTCTACAGGTATATTAATGGGAAGAAGACGACTAGGGAAGGTGTGGGCCCCCTCAGAAAGGAAACTGGTGACATGGTCACAAGTGATGAGGAAAAGGCTGAGGTACTTAATAACTTCTTTACCTCAGTCTTCACTGCAAGGGCCTCTAGCCACACTCCTGATGTTATGGAAGTCAAAGCCAGGGACGGGGAGGAAGAACTGCCCATTGTAAGTGAAGATCAGGTTCGTGATCATCTGAAGAACCTGAAAGTGTTCAAGTCCATGGGACCCGACAGGATACACCCACGGGTACTGAGAGAACTGGCAGATGAGGTTGCTAAACCCCTCTCTATTATATTTCAAAAGTCATGGCAATCTGGGGAAGTCCCCACAGACTGGAAAAGGGGAAACATTGCCCCCATCTTCAAAAAGGGTAAGAAGGAGGAACCAGGGAAGTACAGGCCAGTCAGTCTCACCTCTGTGCCTGGAAAGATCATGGAGCAGATCCTCCTGGAGTCACTACTCACTCAAAAGAATAGTGAAGAGGTGATTGGGAACAGTCAGCATGGCTTTGCCAAAGGCAAATCCTGCCTGACCAACCTGGTGGCCTTCTATGAGCAGGTGACAAAATTAATAGATGAGGGGAGAGCAACTGATGTCATTTACCTGGACCTGAGCAAAGCCTTCGACACTGTCCCACACCACATCCTGGTCTCCAAACTGGTGACACATGGGTTTGATGGGTGGACCACTAGATGGATAAGGAACTGGCTTGATGGCCGCACCCAAAGAGTGGCTGTCAATGGCTCCATGTCCCAGTGGAGGCCAGTGACAAGCGGAGTCCCTCAGGGATCAGTCGTGGGACCTGTCTTGTTCAACATCTTTGTGGGTGACATGGACAGTGGCATTGAGTGCACCCTCAGCAAGTTTGCTGATGGCACCAAGCTGTGTGGTGCAGCAGACACGCTGGAGGGAAGGGAGGCCATCCAGAGGGACCTTGACAGGCTGGAGAGGTGGGCACAGGCCAACCTCATGAAGTTCAATGGGGGCAAGTGCAGGGTCCTGCATCTGGGTCGAGGCAATCCCAGGCACAAATACAGGCTGGGCAGTGACTGGCTGGAGAGTAGCCCTGAGGAGAGAGACTTGGGGGTGCTGGTGGACAAAAAGCTCAACATGAGCTCTCAATGTGCTCTTGCAGCCCGCAAAGCCAATCAGATCCTGGGCTGCATCAGGAGAAGTGTGGCCAGCAGGTCGAGGGAGGTGATCCTCCCCCTCTACTCAGCCCTGGTGAGACCCCACCTGGAGTACTGTGTCCAGTTCTGGAGCCCCTATTACAAGAGGGATGTGGAGGTGCTGGAACGTGTCCAGAGAAGGGCCACGAGGATGATCAGAGGGCTGGAGCACCTCTCCTATGAGGGCAGACTGAAGGAGTTGGGGCTGTTCAGTCTGCAGAAGAGAAGGCTCCGAGGTGACCTAATTGTGGCCTTCCAGTATCTGAAGGGGGCCTACAGGAAGGCTGGGGAGGGACTTCTCAAGATCTCAGGTAGTGATAGGACTAGGGGGAATGGAATGAAGCTGGAGGTGGGGAGATTCAGGCTGGATGTGAGGAGGAGGTTCTTCACCATGAGAGTGGTGAAACCCTGGAATGTGTTGTCCAGGGAGGTGGTCGAGGCCCCGTCCCTGGAGGTGTTTAAGAGCAGGCTGGATGAGGCTCTGTCCAGCCTGATCTAGTGTGGGGTGCCCCTGCCCATGGCAGGGGGGTTGGAACTAGATGATCCTTGTGGTCCCTTCCAACCCTGAATGAAACTATGATACTATAATAATTCTGTATATAAACCTGCATTCCCTAAACTGCTTTGTAAATACAGCACACGATCCTTTGCTAATCTGGCTGTGGTTTTTTTTCCTTTCAATTTTTCTTCCCTTCACTTTACAGGGGGGGGGAGAAGGCCTGGCCTTCCCCTCGACCCTTGACATTTTTTTTCTTGGTGCCCAACATGGGGCTGCATCATGGTCATGCTTCTGTCTATGCTGCTCTCCAACAGGTCACTCCCAAGCCTGTACTGGTACATGGGGTTGTTCTTTATGATCTTAAGGGTATCACAGAATCACAGAATCAATAAGGTTGGAAAAGACCTCAGAGATCATCAAGTCCAACCTGTCACCCAACACCTCATGACTAACTAAGCCATGGCTTCAAGTGCCACATCCAATCCCCTCTTGAACACCTCCAGGGACAGTGACTCCACCACCCCCCTGGGCAGCACATTCCAATGGCCAATTACTCTTTCTGGGAAGAACTTTCTCCTCACCTCAAGCCTAAACTTCCCTGGCACAGCTTGAGACTGTGTCCTCTTTTTCTGTTGCTGGTTGCCTGGGAGAAGAGACCAACCCCCACCTGGCTACAGCCTCCCTTCAGGGAGTTGTAGAGAGCAAGAAGGTCTCCCCTGAGCCTCCTCTTCCCCAGGCTAAACAACCCCAGCTCCCTCAGCCTCTCCTCGTAGGGCTTGTTTCTTTCAACCTAAATGACTTGATGATTTCATGATTGTATAGTCCCCAATAGGCCATTCCTGACTACACAGCTTAGCCCAAGGGAAAAATCTAGACCAGTGAATGAAAGAAGCCAAGATCCTTGGTGCCAAGGTGCAGTCCCTGCCTGGCTCGGTCAGTGCAGAGCCTAAGGAAGAGTTTCTCACAAGAGGGTGCTGGGTAGTTGTGGCTGCCGATGTTCAAACTGCCAGTGTCCTACTGACATGTGCAAGAGAAGGCTGGGTCTCAGCTCAGACAGGTCTGAGCGATGCAAAGAGGAGGTTGCAGATTGGGGCCTCATGGAAGACAAAGAGTGGGAGAATATGACCCTAAGAGATGGCTTGCTGGTTCCTTTCTGCCTGGGATCATGATAGATCTGTGCCTGAGGCACAGATGACAGAGACCTTCCCAAAACCCCTCACCAAAACAGGCAGGGAGAGTCAGGATTTCAACACTGAGATGAGAGAATCACAGAATGTTTTGGGTTGGAAAAGGCCTTTAAAGGTCATCTTGTCCAACCCCCTACAGTCAGCAGGGACATCTTCAAGTAGATCAGATTGCTCAGAGCCCCATCCAGCCTGACCTGGAGAGTTTCCAGTTGCTCTCTGAGAAACTTGTACCAGTGTTTCACCACCCTCACTGTAAACAGTTTCTTCCTTCTATCTAGTCTGAGACTCCCCTCTTTTAGTTTAAAGCCATCATCCATTGTTGTGTTACTAAAACATCCATCCCCATCTCTCCTACAGGCCCCAATATGTTCCAGTCCCCTAGGTCCCTCATGCATTGGTGGCATTGGATGATAGGTTGGACGCAATGATCTTGAAGGTCTCTTCCAACCTGGTTTGGTCTATTCTATTCTATTCTATTCTATTCTATTCTATTCTATTCTATTCTATCTTGAGCTCACAGGTATTGGGATGCCCTGACCTGCTCCACAGGCTCACCACATGGAGCCAGGAGCAAGATATCCAGAAAAAGTGGCCAAGTCACCATGAAAAGTGAGGGCTCACCCAGCAGTGACTGGGGAATGAGGACCCAAACATGAGAGAAGGCAAACTAGTAGTGTGGTGGAGCCATAAAGGGTTTGCATTCATCCTGATACATCTACAGAGGTACTAAAGCCAAGATTGCCTTTTGCTAAACTAGCTCTAAAGTACTGCCTGTGTGTCCTACAGCCCCTTCCATTGCCTAGCCTGGGTGTCTGCAGAACTGATATGGACAGCACAAGGTGTTTGAAGTGTACCAAGCACAAGACAGTCTGTCCTGGTTTGGAAATCTGGACCCAAAGCACCTCACAGAATCACAGAATCAACCAGGTTGGAAGAGACCTCCAAGATCATCAAGTCCAACCCTATCTAATCAACTAGACCATGGCACCAAGTGCCTCATCCAGTCTCTTCATAAATGCCTCCAGGGAGATCGACTCATTCCAATGGCAAATCACTCTTTCTGTGAAGAATTATTTCTAAGATCAAGCCTAAACCTCCCCCTGCACAGCTTGAGACTGTGTCCTCTCGTGCTGGTGCTGGTTGCCTGGGAGAAGAGACCAACCCCCACCTGGCTACAACCTCCCTTCAGGTAGTTGTAGACAGCAAGAAGGTCTCCCCTGAGCCTCTTAATCTGTCAACCTGATATAAGGTAGACAGATGAACAGAATAGAATAGAATAGAATAGAATAGAATAGAATAGAATAGAATAGAATAGAATAGAATAGAATAGACCAGGTTGGAAGAGACCTTCAAGATCATCGCGTCCAACGTATCATCCAACACCACCTAATCAACTAACCCATGCAACCAAGCACCCTGTCAAGTCTCCTCCTGAACACCTCCAGCGATGGTGACTCCACCACCTCCCCGGGCAGCACATTCCAATGGGCAATCACTCTCTCTGTGTAAAAATTCCTCCTGACCTCCAGCCTGAACCTCCCCTGGAGCAGCCTGAGGCTGTGTCCTCTTGTTCTGGTGCTGGCTGCCTGGGAGAAGAGACCAACCCCTGCCTATCTACAACCCCTCTTCAGGTAGTTGTAGACAGCAATAAGGTCATCCCTGAGTCTCCTCTTCTCCAGGCTAAGCAGCCCCAGCTCCTTCAGCCTCTCCTCATAGGGCTTGGTGTTCCAAACCCCTCACCAACTTTGTTGCCCTTCTCTGGACACGCTCCAGCAAGTCAACATCCTTCCTAAACTGAGGGGCCCAGAACTGGACACAGTACTCGAGGTGTGGCCTAACCAGGGCAGTGTACAGGGGCAGAATGACCTCCCTGCTCCTGCTGGCCACACTGTTCCTGATGCAGGCCAGGATGCCATTGGCCTTCTTGGCTGCCTGGGCACACTGCAGGCTCATGTTCAGCCTACCATCAACCAGCACCCCCAGGTCCCTCTCTGCCTGGCTGCTCTCCAGCCACTCTGACCCCAGCCTGTAGCACTGCATGGGGTTGTTGTGGCCAATGTGCAGAACCCGGCATTTGGATGTGTTAAATCTCATGCCGTTGGATTCTGCCCATCTGTCCAGCCTGTCGAGGTCTCTCTGCAGAGGCTCTCTACCCTCCAGCAGATCAACTCCTGCCCCCAGCTTGGTGTCATCACCAAATTTACTGATGATGGACTCAATGCCCTCATCCAGATCATCAATAAAGATGTTAAAGAGGATGGGGCCCAGCACTGATCCCTGGGGGACTCCGCTACTGACTGGCCACCAGCTGGATGTGGCACCATTCACCACCACTCTCTGGGCTCGGCCCTCCAGCCAGTTCCTAACCCATCGCAGTGTGTTCCCGTCCAAGCCATGGGCTGACAGCTTGGCCAGGAGTTTGCTATGGGGGATGGTGTCAAAGGCCTTGCTGAGGTCCAGGTAGACTACATCCACAGGCCTCCCCACATCCACCAGGCGGGTCACCTGATCGTAGAAGGAGATCAGGTCGGTCAGGAAGGACCTGCCCTTCCTAAATCCATGCTGGCTGGGCCTGATCCCTTGGCCATCCTCTAAGTGCAGTGTGATTGCACTCAGGATGACCTGTTCCGTAATCTTGCCTGGCACTGTGGTCAGGCTGACAGGCCTATAATTCCCTGGCTCATCCAACCGGCCCTTCTTGTGGATGGGCACCACGTTGGCCAGCTTCCAGTCCTCTGGGATATCTCCAGTGAGCCAGGACTGCTGAAAAATGATGGAGAGCGGCTTGGCCAGCTCCTCTGACAGCTCCCTCAGCACCCTAGGATGGATCCCATCTGGTCCCATGGACTTGTGGGGATCCAAGCGGCTGAGCAGATCACCAACTACCCCATTCTGGAACAGAGGAAATCTATGCTGCTCCCTGGCTCCTTCTGCCAGCTCTGCAGGCCAGCTGTCTGGAAGACATTCTGTCCTGCTAGTAAAAATTGATGCAAATACGGTGTTAAGTGTCTCTGCCTTTTCCTCATCCTTTGTTACAACGTTCCCGTCCGTGTCCACCAAGGAGTGGAGGTTGTCCTTGCCCTTCCTCTTGCTATTAGTGTATTTATAGAAGGACTTTTTGTTGTCCTTCACAGCAGAAGCCAGTCTAAGCTCCAAATGTGCTTTTGCCTCCCTAATTTTCTTCCTACAAGACCTAGCAACATCCTTAAATTTTTCATGGGTTGCCTCACCTTTCTTCCAAAGGTGATACACCCTCTTTTTTTCCCTTAGCTCTATTAAAAGTTCATGAACCATCCAGGCTGGCCGTCTGCCCCGGCGGCTCATCTTCTGGCACATTGGCACAGCCTGTCCCTGTGCCTTCAACAATTCTTCCTTGAAGCAGGTCCAGCTCTCCTGGACCCCTGGAGGTGGGTACCCAGGGAGCTGAAACACCCCTGGCATTTCCACCTAGGCAAGCTCTTTTTGTCTCATCCTGACAAACAGCCTTGCCCACCATGCCCTGTGTGATGTTGACTTACCAGCCTCCTCTGAGGTTTGAACAAGGGCCGGTTGATGCCATTCATCTTGTGGTAGAGCCCACAGGCGTTGCAGAGGTAGTGCCCTGTGCCATCTCTCCTCCAGAGTGGGGTGGACATGGCCCCACAGTTGACACATTCTCGCCCCTCTGAGTAATCATCAAAAAATTCTGCTGCCATGATGGGAGAGAAAAGAAAAGAGCTGGTTAATGAGGTGCCTGTCATTTGAGTTCTGGGCTGGTTCTGGGTTGAGCCCAGTAGTGACATTTCAACAAGTCACAAACATTCAGGTTTTGATCAGTGTCAAGAAACAGCTCTTCTTCACCCCAGGAAGCCCCTGAGATTCACTGGGAAAAGGAACCCCTTTCCCTGCCATAGAGTGTTGGCTGCAGGACTTCTGTGGCAGCAGGGGTGTGCTGGGACACAGATACAAGGAGATAGAAATAGAAACCTTCCCTTCTGCTCTGATGATATCCAATTCTCAACACTGGGTATAGCCATGGCAAGCAGATTGGGGCAGGCAAGGAGCCATGTTTACAATCAAGACAAATTGCCTCTGACCTGTACAGCCCTTGCTCTCCCTCACCCAGCCCATGCCAGCTCCCACCCAGCCCCTCTGTGAGAGAAGCAGCTGCAGAGAGCTGAGGGGGAGAAACATTCATGGACACTCAGCCTATTCTGTTCTTGAGAAGCATCTCCTAAACTGCAAGAATCAGCCCATCTCAGGCTGATATTCATCAGACATCATTGAAAAACTTCTCTCTTGTGAGGGTGACAGGAGAGCTGTGGCAGGTCCATATCATGTGCAAAGTGATGCAGAGGCCAATACAAAACACCTCAGATGCAACATCATTTGGAGACACTGGAGCACCTCTCCTATGAGGACAGACTGAGGGAGTTGGGGCTATTCATTCTAGAGAAGGCTCTGAGGAGACCTTATTGTGGTCTTCCACTATGTGAAGGGGGCTACAAGAAAGCTGGGGAGGGACTTTTCAGAGTGTCAGGGAGTGATAGGACTAGGGGGAATGGAACAAAACTAGAAATGGATAGGTTCAGATTGGATGTTAGGAAGTTCTTCCCCATGAGGGTGGTGAGACACTGGAACAGGTTGCCCAGGGAGGTGGTAGAAACCTCATCCCTGGAGGTTTTTCAGGCCAGGCTGGATGTGGCTGTAAGCAACCTGATCTAGTCCCTGCCCATGTCAGGGAGGTTGGAACTGGATGATCCTTGAGATCCCTTCTAGCTCTGACAATTCTATGATTCTATGACTCTATGACACAGGGTTGGTTCACCCTTGAATACGATGTCCTCAAGGAGCCAAGAACTTGGCCTAATAAAACATAAGCATCAGCTCTAGGCCTTGGTGAGATGCAAATATAGCTGCATCCAGGCGGTGTGGCCCTTGAAAATATATGTGGCTGATGGTCATCCCACCTGGAGAGTGGTAGCTACTGAATTCACCTTGGGGATGCATTTCTTCTGTCCCATTCCTCCCTGCATGTGGGCATAATGCTGGAGACACCAAAAAGGGAACACTAGATGGATGTCTCTGCTAAATGCCAAGGGATTGGAGTAGATGATAGGTTGAGGGAGTTGGGATTGTTCATCCTGGAGAAGAGAAGGCTCTGGGGTCACCTAATAGCAGCCTTCCAATACCTGAAGGTGGCCTACAAGAAGGTTGCAGAGGGACTGTTTACAAAGGCCTGGAGTGATAGGATGAGGGGCAATGGTTTGAAATTAGAGAAGAGAAGATTTAGACTGGATCTTAGGAACAAGTTCTTTATCATGCGGGTGGTGGAGCACTGTAATAGGTTGCCAAGGGAGGCAGTTGAGGCTCCATCCCTGGAGATATTCAAGGCCGTGTTTGACAGGGCTCTGGGCAGTCTGATCTAGTGGAGAATGTGGCTGGTGACTGCAGGGGGGGTTGGACTAGATGACCTTTGGAGGTCCCTAACAATGCAAACCATTCTATGACCTTTGGAGGTCCCTTCCAATCCAAACCATCCTATGATGCTCTGGTAAAACAACTGGGGAGATGAAGGAAACAACAAATCACAGCAAAGGGCTCCATTGCTTAGCATAGGCTGGGAATAAACCAGGTGGGGGCTGAAAAAAATTCCCAACAAACTGCAGCACACAGGAGATGTCTTCAGGACAGCAAGATTTTTTTTCATCAAGACATTCAACCATCACAGACCAGCATAACACTGACTCTTAAAATGTTACTCTGCATGGTGCTATATTTTGTGCTTGTTCACCTGCTTGTTTGAGGACTATCTCAGCTTTCTGCTGGAAGATAACAGTTCCCAAAACAGCAAACCAACCAAATCTGGCTTCTTGACAATCTGTCTCTCCATTCCCTGTGGGATTCTCTGCTAAGAAGGGTTATGTTCAAACACCAGCCTTATTTTCTCTTTCCTCGAGACTATTTTTGGAAAATCTGTAAGAAGCATCACTATGAAGCAGCCAAAGGATTAAAATGTGACTGAAGTGATGTTAGCAAAGAGAGACATGGAGATAAAGATTCATGTGAGCCCAGTTCTTCCTAAAAACCAGCCTAAAACTGTCAAGAGATTACACCCTGTACCCATGGGGAAGTGGAAGAAGAGAGTAAATGAGTGTACCCGAAGGTACACAGTACAGTGTCCAGTTGTGGGCCCTTCAATTTAAGAAGGACATTGAGACATTTGAATGTGTCCAGAGAAGGGCAACAAGGCTGGGGAGAGGCCTCAAGCACAGCCCTGTGAGGAGAGGCTGAGGGAGCTGGGGTTGCTTAGCCTGGAGAAGAGGAGGCTCAGGGGAGACCTTATTGATGTCTACAACTACCTGAAGGGAGATTGTGGGGGTTGATCTCTTCTCCCAGGCAAGCAGCACCAGAACAAGAGGACACAGTCTCAAGCTGTGCCAGGAGAGGTTTAGGCTGGAGGCGAGGAGAAAGTCCTTCCCAGAGAGAGTTCTTAGCCATTGGAATGTGCTGCCCAGGGAGGTGGTAGAGTCACCATCCCTGGAGGTGTTCAAGAGGGGATTGGACATGGCACTTGGTGTCATAATTTAGTCATGAGGTCTGTGGTGACAGGTTGGACTTGATGATCTTTGAGGTCTCTTCCAACCTTGGTGATTCGGTGTGTAATGGGTTGAGGCAGACCCCCTCCCCACCACGCACAGAAATAACGACTCAGACAAACGGATTGCAAAAGTGATGGAAAGTTTAAATAGAACAGTGAGTGCGTGCAGAGAACTAGAAACACAGTGACAAGAAGAAACCCCAAAACAGACCCAGAGAGATCCCATCCCCACCCGAGGGTGCACCCAAACCCCCAGGGCTCCTCCTTCCCCCCCCACTGCTAGGCTAGTCTCAGCTGGCCAGATCTGAGACTGCCCATCCCCCTATGGCCTTGGGCCTAACCAGGCCCATGGCCGGGAGATCTCTCCCCCAGTTACCGGGTGGCGAGGAGGAAGGAAAGAGGAAGTGCCAGACCCTGCCGTGAGACTTATAGTGGTGCAAGGGATCATGGTAGGAAATAACCTAACTTCCTGTGTCCACCCACTGGGCTGGACTTCTGGACACAGGAAACACCCCTGTAGCAGAGGGCACCCAGCCCAAACTACGACATGGTGATTCTGTGATTCTGTGACTATGGAGCCAGAAGAGAAGGAATCCAGAAAGCTAGGAAGGGACTTTTTGCAAGGGCTTGTGATTGGATGAGAGACAATGGATTGAAACTTGAGGAGGGCATATTTAGACTGGAGATTAGAAAGAAATTCTTTACAGTGAGGGTGGTGAGACACTGGAAAAGGTTGCCCAGGAAGGTGGTGGATGTCTCATCCCTGGAGGTGTTCAAGGCCAGGTTGAATGAGGCTTGAGAGACCTGGGCTAGTGCAAAGTGTCCCTGCCTATGGCAGGGGGGTTAGAACTGAATGGTCTTTGGGGTCCCTTCCAACGCAAAGCGTTCTTTGAAGTTATGAATCTCTGTCACCGGTTGAGTCTGTCCCCTTAAGAAAGGGAATATGGTGGACGGATGTTGGTAAACGAAAGAAGGATCTAAACTAATTTCATTGGTATGGTGGGAGGAAGCACCTTCTGAACTGGGAGTGCAGGAGGGTATCCTGGGCATTCCGGCACTTTATCTTCAGTCTGTCTTCCGCTTCTCCTTCGGGCAGCAGCTTGCAGCTCCTGGGCTTTCGGCCAAGGCTTTGGCCTTGAAAATTGATAAGCTACCAGGCCTGTATTAACTGCTTTCCAATTAACACAAAACTGCTTCTAACTTTTTTTTTCTCTTTCTCTCTCTTTCTAACCCACTCTGGGGAAAAGGGGGAGAGAGGGGGAGAGCGGAGGTGGGGAACCCCCTCAGCAGAGGGGGCAACTCTCATTTCTGTGTTACTTTATTGTATATCTTTGTATATATTGTAAATATTGTAAATTTGTATATATTCCCCTGCATATCCTACATTGCTTTGTAAATATACAGCTCCACTGCTTTGCTAATTCAGCTGTGAGGTTTTTTTTTCCCTTTCCCTTCAATTTTCTTTCCCTTTACTTTACAGGGGGGAGGGAGGAGGCTTTTGGGCCTTACCCTTCCAACCCTACGACAATCTCCCAGCACCAGAACAAAGGACACAGTATCAGGCTGCACCAGGGGAGGTTTAGGCTAGATGTCAGGAAGAAGTTCTTCACAGAAAGAGAGATTGGCCATTGGAATGTGCTGCCCAGGGAGATAGTGCAGTCTATGGTTCTATGATTTCTCCTCCAGAAAAATCAAAATCTGAAAGTTTTTAATCAAAGAAAAAGGAGAAGATTCCGAACAGTCTCAGGAATATTGAGTTCGATTAGCTCTTGAATAAGAAGGCCCCTCCAAGTGGGCGTGATGAGAACACAAATTTCAGATATGGGAATACTTTTGCTTTTAGAAAACAAACAAACAAATAAAACCCAAACCAAACAAAAAAAAAATCAGAGGATGTGGAATTGAAACTGGGAAAAGTGTAAGTCTCCTATTTTCTGACAATAATGACATTTGCTACTGAATGTTGAGTGCTATTTTTTAATCATAGAATTGTTAGGGTTGGAAGGGACCACAAGGATCAGCCAGTTCCAACCCCCCTGCCACGGGCAGGGACACCTCACACTACAGCAGGTTGCTCACAGCCACATCCAGCCTGGCTGCTAAAACCTCCAGGGATGAGGCTTCCACCACCTCCCTGGGCAACCTGTGCCAGTGTCTCACCACCCTCATGGGGAAGAATTTCTTCCTAACATCCAATCTGAAGCTACCCATTTCTATTTCTGTCCTGTTCCCCTCAGTCCTGTCACTCCCTGACCCCCTAAAAAGTCCCTCCCCAGCTTTCTTATAGCCCCCTTCAGATACTGGAAGTGACACTCCCCTGTCCACCTTGTTTCCAAGGCTAGGTTTCCATCAGGGTTCTCAAACCCCAGCAGAAAGCCCTCTTGAGTCCCTTTGCTCTCCTTTTTCATCCAGATTTCTTTGAGCTATTTTCTTCACTACTTGTTTGGGGGTTGGGTTTTGGGTGGGTTTTTGGTATGTCCTCATGAGATTTGGAGTGGAGCTTCTCTCTTGACAGCCTGTCACTGGTTTATGTTTCCAAATATAAAAATCTCTTCTGCTTTTGTGGCAGTAACATTTGTGTGACTTTTCCCTCTCAGAGCAGACAAAGGTGATCCTTGTGAATGTTATTAAGCAGGAACTGTTGATGCTCAAGAGGGTGAAGGGATAGACTTTGCTCCAAGGCTGCACGCAGTTGGTGACTCTCCCTAATCATAGCCCTCGTGGGCTGATATCAAATGGGTGGGTCCTTTGTGTGTACCACCCAATGCTGAGTCAGAAGATGACATCAGCAGAGTGCAACCTCATTAGAACTATTCCTGGAACCCTGTCAGAGCAGGGGGAACTACTGTCTAAAACTACCTGAAGGGAGGTTGTAGCCAGGTGGGGGTTGGTCTCTTCTCCCAGGCAACCAGCACCAGAACAAGAGGACACAGTCTCAAGATGCACCAGGGGAGGTTTAGGCTAGATGTTAGGAAGAAGTTCTTCCCAGAAAGAGAGATTGGCCATTGGAATGTGCTGCCCATGGAGGTGGTGGAGTCACCATCACTGGAGGTGTTTAAGAGGAGACTGGATGAGGCACTTGGTGCCATGGTTTAGTTGATGAGATGGTGTTGGGTGATAGGTTGGACTCGATGACCTTGAAGGTCTCTTCGAACCTGGTCTATTCTATTCTATTCTATTCTATTCTATTCCATTCCGGGCATGGAGGTCACTAGGCTCCAAGTGGACTCATTGTTTCATTTGCCATTATTATAAATAAAGGGGATTGAGGAGGCTCCCCAGGAGAATAAAAAGCAGCCAAGTGTTTTCTTGGCTTCCATGGCGGGGCTGGAGCTCTAAATCCTGGCATTATGAGATCCCCTGACACTTATTCCTTGATCTTAGCAGCCAGGAAAGGAAACATTTATTCAGGCAGCAAATTGCCCAAGCGGCTCTGGGAGGGCTCTGAACAATCGTGGGGGAAGGAAAGGCTCCCCCCAGCCACACTCAGGGCAATAATTTCTGTTCCGTGGCACAGGAACCGCTGCCTGATAATGGAGATTTATGCGTCCAGGCGGTGACCTCTGCAGCAGCCTTTCTGCTGCGAAGATTGACTCCCTCTCCCCAAGCCAGGTACTGTGGCAATGCCAGCGACGAGCAGTGTGAGCAATCTGGCAGTGCAGGCCTAGAGCCTGACATGGTGGTAGGCCATGCTCAGTAATAAATGCAGAGTCAGCTAGCAGTGGAGCAAAACAGTGCTGTGCCTGCAGCATGTAACTAAAACAAGACACTGGTAGCTATAAACATGGACAGTTATCTTGGGACAACAGGACATGCACCTGCATCAACAACCTCGTTGTGTCATTAGTAGTTGGACCAATAATCTGTAATAGTGCGATGTGTGGTCACTCATAGGGAACCAATGGAGCTATGCCAACAGGGCACTCCGAGTTTATATAAGTTGTAGCAGTTGCCTTGCTACGCACTTCTGCCTTTCCTGTCTCCTGTTTCTTCTACACTTTACAGTGCTATACTTGCACTACAGGCCTGCTCCATAGGCCTGCACCTCAGGCCTGCACCATCGGCCTGCACCACTGGAACAATAAAGGAACAATACTCGATCACATTGGTCAGCCGTATTGATTCCCAATCTCCGTCGTCTACAAGGTACGTCCAGCACTGGCACATGGGCGAGGGAAGGATCCTAGAATCATAGAATCAATAAGGTTGGAAAAGACCTCAGAGATCATCAAGTCCAATCTGTCACCCAACACCTCATGACTACTAAACCATGGCACCAGGTGCCACTTCCAGTCCCCTCTTGAACACCTCCAGGGATGGTGACTCCACCACTTCCCTGGGCAGCACATTCCAATGCCTAACAACTCTCTCTCTGGGAAGAACTTTCTCCTTACCTCCAGCCTAGACTTCCCCTGGCACAGCTTGGGACTGTGTCCTCTTGTTCTGGTGCTGGTTGCCTAGGAGAAGAGACCAACCCCCTCCTGTCTACCACCTCCCTTCAGGTAGTTGTAGACAGCAATAAGGTTTTCCCTGAGCCTCCTCTTCTCCAGGCTAAACAACCCCAGCTCCCTCAGCATCTCCTCGTAGGGCTGTGCTCGAGGCCTCTCCCCAGCCTCATTGTCCTTCTCTGGACACATTCCTGGCACTTGGACTTGTTGAATGCCATCATGTTGGACTCTGCTCATCTGTTCAGCCTGTCAAGGTCCCTCTGCAGAGCCCTTCTATCCTCTAACAGATCAACACCTGCCCCCAACTTGGTGTCATCCGCAAATTTACTGATGACTGACTCAATCCCCTCATCCAGATCATCAGTGAAGATATTAAACAGGATGGGGCCCAGCACTGATCCCTGGGGGACGCCACTGGTGACTGGCCTCCAGCTGGATGTGGCACCATTCAGTACCAAGGATGGTGCTTGCTGGATGGGCTGAGAAGGACACAGGCTCATGGCTGGAGTGAGTGTGCTGAACAACCTCATCTTCTTCTTTGAACATACAGCTCCTCCCAAGTGCCTTTGCATAGACTTTATCAGAGAGAGGGCTGGAGCACCTCTCCTGTGAGGACAGACTGAATGAGTTGGGATTGTTCAGTCTGGAGAAGAGAAGGCTCCCAGGAGACCTTATTGTGGCCTTCCAGTATCTGAAGGAGGCTACAAGAAACCTAGTGAGGGACTTTATAGGGTGTCAGGTAATGATAGAACTAAGGGGAATGGAACAAAACTAGAAATGGGCAGATTCAGATGTAATGCTCATATTTCCTTGGGGGATGTTTTTAAACTAAAAGAGGTGTCAGGTAGTGATAGGACTGAGGGGAATGGAAAAAATCTAGAAATGGGTAAATTCAGATTGGATGTGAGGAAGAAGTTCTTCCCCATGAGGGTGGTGAGACACTGGCACAGGTTGCCCAGGGAGGTGGTGGAAGCCTCATCCCTGGAGGTTTTTAAGGCCAGGCTGGATGTGGCTGTGAGCAGCCTGTTGTAGTGTGAGGTGTCCCTGCCTATGGCAGGGGGGTTGGAACTGGATGATCCTTGTGGTCCCTTCCAACCCTAACGATTCTATGATTCTATGAATCAGTTATAGAATGGTTTGGGTTAGAAGAGACCTTTAAAGCTCATCTAGTCCAACCCCCCTTGCAGTGAGCAGGGACATAATTACCTGGATCAGGCTTCTCAAAGCTCTGTCCACTCTTACCTGGAATATTCCCAGGGATGGGCTTTCTACCACTTCTCTGGCCAATCTGTGACACTGTTTCACCATCTTCAGTGCAAACAATTTCTTCCTTCTATCTGGTCTAAGTCTTCCATCTATTAGTTTAAAACCATCGTCCCTTATCTTAGATAATACCGGTCTTAGGATCAGTCAGTCCTTTTTATGATTGGGCTGCTGACTAATGCTAATGACCTTCTACTTAGTTCTTCAGAGGAGCTTGCTTCTAGTCCATGAAGGAGCTTCTCACGTGAGAGCAAATCTTGGAGTCTTGCTGAATGACCTGGCCCCTGAAGACAATGCATTGGGTCCTGTACCTGGCCATAAACTATGTAAGAGATCTTTTTCCTCTCACACCTCCAGTTTATGAGAACTGCAAGGTCCCCAGGGCAGGAAATGTCACTTGGGTGTTGCACAACAGTCTCCTAATATTGGGTGAGGCCTTGAGCATGCTAATGTCAAAAATACTTTCCACAATGGGACATTCAGTTCCCAGGGAGCCAGAACTTACTCCTAAGTGGGGCACTGGGGTCTAGTAGGGAAAAAACATTCTTGGATATGACCCTTCATGGCTCTTAGTCACTGGGAGTGGTCCTTCACATCCACTACCAGGTCCAGAGAGATCATGTGGTACAGACAATGCAGGGCTCAGCACTGCCAGCCAGCCCACAACCCACAGGCTGCTTTTCTACCACGTGCTGGACGTGACAGCATCTCTGAGCATGGACATGGCACACCCAAAGTCTGCGTTCGACTTCCCCATCATCTGATCACCCAGTCAGCTGGGAGACTGCCCAGGCTTCCAGTCTGAGCACTGGGTTGAACTGCCTGAGGATTATTTAGGTCAGAAGAGATCTTTAAGATCATCAAGTTCAACCATTAACCCAGAGCTGCCAAGTCACCACTAAACCATGTCCCTCAGCACCATATCTATGTGTCTTTGAACTGCCTCCAGGGATGGGAGCTCAATCACTTCCCTGGGCAGCCTTCTCTGGGTCTTTCCACCATCTCAGCAAATACCAACTCTTCCAGCCTGACAATATGTCCAGTCCTAGGCCCAGACCTTCTAGGTTTCTTTGGGCTTTTCTTTAACAACCCTGTTAGCCTTGGAGAGGTCATCTTGAACATGTCCTCCAGATGGATCAGGACCCAAAAGAATCATAACAGTAAATGCACCTCTGACAGATTTTTAATCCATCACTTCAGGGCCAGCAACTAGTTTATAAGTTCTTGTTCCTAATCAGACCCTAGAAGGGGGTAACAAGCAAGTTGCCTACCTTCTTCTGCCCTCCATCCCCATCTTGCTTTCACCCCCTCTGGGTGAAGAGGAATGGGGACTTCCATTAATATATAGCACTGGAGTTCTGTTTACAGCTAGAGGGATATTTGATATCAACATTTCCCCCTGAACAAGTGATTTCTCAACCCAGTGAAGCAACTCAGCAAAGGAGAAACTGTCCTTCAAATGCATCCAGGCACTTAGAGGCTCTAAACAGACCCTGAGAGCAGTTTCCCCCCCAGAGAAGCAGTTTCCTGAAGCAATTTGTTATGATAAGAGGTGAGAGCCATGATCCTATGTATACACTATTCCCAAATGGAGTCTGAGGGGCACTCACAGCTGAGGCAAAGGACATTGGCCCCTCAGACACATGGAGACCCTGGGATCCCACCCAAGACACCCTCACCTTCTGTTTCAAGGGACAACCACGATGGCCCAACAGGAGAAAACAGGATTTGCCTTTCCCAGGTGCTCAGGATGGTTTGTCACAGAATCACAGAATGGCAGGGATTGGAAAGGACCTCTGCAGATCATCCAGTCCAACCCTCCTGCTAAAGAAGGTTCTTCTACAGCAGGTTGTACAGGAGCATGTCCAGGCAGATTTTGAGTCTCTCCAAAGGAGAATCCACAAACTCTCTCTGGGCAGCCTGTTCCAGGGCTCTGTCACCCTCACGTGGAAGAATTTTCCCCTCATGTTCAGATGGAACTTCCTGTCTTCCAGTTTGTGTCCCTTGTCCTATCACTGAGCAACACTGACAAGAATAGTTTCATAGTTTCATAGTTTCATTCAGGGTTGGAAGGGACCACAAGGATCATCTAGTTCCAACCCCCCTGCCATGGGCAGGGACACCCCACACTAGATCAGGCTGGACAGAGCCTCATCCAGCCTGCTCTTAAACACCCCCAGGGACAGGGCCTCGACCACCTCCCTGGACAACCCATTCCAGGGTTTCACCACTCTCATGGTGAAGAACCTCCTCCTCACATCCAGCCTGAATCTCCCCACCTCCAGCTTCATTCCATTCCCCCTAGTCCTATCACTACCTGAGATCCTGAGAAGTCCTTCCCCAGCCTTCCTGTAGGCCCCATTCAGATACTGGAAGGCCACAATTAGGTCTCCTCGGAGCCTTCTCTTCTGCAGACTGTACAGCCCCAACTCCTTCAGTCTGTCCTCATAGGAGAGGTGCTCCAGCCCTCTGATCATCCTCGTGGCCCTTCTCTGGACACGTTCCAGCACCTCCACATCCCTTTTGTAATAGGGGCTCCAGAACTGGACACAGTACTCCACGTGGGGTCTCACCAGGGCTGAGTAGAGGGGGAGGATCACCTCCCTCGACCTGCTAGCCACACTTCTCCTGATGCAGCCCAGGATCTGATTGGCTTTGCGGGCTGCAAGTGCACACTGAGAGCTCATGTTGAGCTTTTTGTCCACCAGCACCCCCAAGTCTCTCTCCTCAGGGCTACCCTCCAGCCAGTCACTGCCCAGCCTGTATTTGTGCCTGGGATTGCCTCGACCCAGATGCAGGACCCTGCACTTGCTCTTATTGAACTTCATGAGGTTGGCCTGTGCCCACCTCTCCAGCCTGTCAAGGTCCCTCTGGATGGCCTCCCTTCCCTCCAGCGTGTCTGCTGCACCACACAGCTTGGTGTCATCAGCAAACTTGCTGAGGGTGCACTCAATGCCACTGTCCATGTCCCCCACAAAGATGTTGAATAAGACAGGTCCCAGGACTGATCCCTGAGGGACTCCGCTTGTCACTGGCCTCCACTGGGACATGGAGCCATTGACAGCCACTCTTTGGGTGCGGCCATCAAGCCAGTTCCTTATCCATCTAGTGGTCCACCCATCAAACCCATGTGTCACCAGTTTGGAGAACAGGATGTGGTGTGGGACAGTGTCGAAGGCTTTGCTCAGGTCCAGGTAAACGACATCAGTTGCTCGCCCCTCATCTATTAATTTTGTCACCTGCTCATAGAAGGCCACCAGGTTGGTCAGGCAGGATTTGCCCTTGGCAAAGCCATGCTGACTGTTCCCAATCACCTCTTCACTATTCTTTTGAGCGAGTAGTGACTCCAGGAGGATCTGTTCCATGATCTTTCCAGGCACAGAGGTGAGACTGACTGGCCTGTAGTTCCCTGGTTCCTCCTTCTTGCCCTTTTTGAAGATGGGGGCAATGTTTCCCCTTTTCCAGTCTGTGGGGACTTCCCCAGACTGCCAGGACTTTTGAAATATAATAGAGAGGGGTTTAGCAACCTCATCTGCCAGTTCTCTCAGCACCCGTGGGTGTAACCCGTCGGGTCCCATGGACTTGAACACTTTCAGGTTCTTCAGATGATCACGAACCTGATCTGCACTTACAATGGGCAGTTCTTCCTCCCCGTCCCTGGCTTTGACTTCCATAACATCAGGAGTGTGGCTAGAGGCCCTTGCAGTGAAGACTGAGGTAAAGAAGTTATTAAGTACCTCAGCCTTTTCCTCATCACATGTGACCATGTCACCATTTTCCTGGCCCCATTCTCTTGCCATCTGCCCTATAGATATTGATCAACATTGAGAAGATGCCCTCTTGGTCTTCTCCAGGCTAAACAACATCAGGTCTCTCAGCCTTTCCTTGTCAGGGGGATGCTCCACTTCCCTCATCACCTTTGTAGCCTCTGCTGGACTCGCTCCAGTAGTTCCTTGTCTCTCTTGAACTGGAGAGCCCAGAACTGGACCCAATACTCCAGATATGGCCTCACTAGGGCAGATTAGAGGGGGAGGAGAACCTCCCTTGACCTGCACTCTTCTTAATGCACCCAGATTGTCTGAAATCCCAAGACTGTTTCCATTAAAAGGTGACAGTTTGAGTATCCTCCCTATGCTTCAAAGCCTTTAGAATTCTTTTTCCTGTAGCTGAAAGCCAGATCTTCTATTTCTTTTGAATAGGTTGAGAAACTCCCAGGAACTGTGCAATTCCAGAAGCTGAGGTTTCAAGGGGAAAACCCATCAAATCAAATGTGATCAGATCACATCAGTTAAAAGTGCTGGTTGGTCCAGCCCTGTGGCACAGCAGGGCTCGACTGGAAAGGAAGGCGGCAGCAAAAGCCAAGGAAAGACAAAGATACAAGGGGCAGGGAATGACTGCCATGTGTGGGAGAGATCTGTAGCCCAAAGCAAGCTGTCAGCTGAGCCTTTTCTTTCACATCAGGGATATCATCAGCTGATGTGGCCGGTTGACGTTGCCCCCTTAAGAAAGGGAATATGGTGGACGGAAGTTGGTAAACGGAAGGAATAGTCTAAACTAATTTCATTGGATGAGTGGGAGGAAGCACTTCTGAGCTGGGACTATACTGGACATTTCCAGCACTTCTCAGTCAGTCTTGCTTCCGCCTCTTCTTCAGGCAACAGCTTTCTGTCCTGGGCTTTCTGCCAAGGCCCCGGCCTTGAAAACAAGATACCAGGCCTGTATATTAACTCTTTTCCAATTAACACAAAACTGCTTTTAACTTCTTTCTTTCGCTCTCTCTCTCTTTCTATCCCATTCTGGGGAAAGGGGGGGAAGAGAGGGGAGAGCGGAGGTGGGGGACCCCTCTCTGCCGAGGGGGGCACTCTCATTTCTGTGTTACTCTGTTGTATATCTTTGTATATATTGTAGATATTGTAAATTTGTAAATAATCCCCTGCCAACCCTACATCGCTTTGTAAATATAGCTCCACTGCTTTGCTAATTCAGCTTGCGAGTTTTTTTTCCTTTCCCTTCAATTTTTTTTTCCCTTTTACTTTACAAAGGGGGAAGGGAGGAGGCTTCTCAGCCTTATCCTTCCAAACCCACCACATTTTTTTTATTGGCGTACCCAACGTGCGGCAGATAATTAGTTCAATTTATTATTTGATTGATTTAGTGTTTTCCAGCTGAATTAGCAAACATGAAGGTATTGTGGTTTGTGGAGCGATTATTCTTTTCAATTTTTGGGGCTCTGATTTACAGGTATTGTTTGGGTTTGATTTTGGATTACCTGGGTAAATATTTGGTGCGGACAATTTATATGTGGGTTATGTATAGAGTTAAATTATGGTATGGAAAATGTATTAATTTATTATGGCCAGTGAGATACAGGAATGTTACCTCCACCACTCTCCCAATTGAGATAAAGAGTTTTAAGATTCCGCCTGAGGAGACAGTAACTTTAGGTGATGCCTGGGATCCAAAGGTGATTTATGTGATGTGTATAAATCTGTTGCTGGTGATGGTAATTGCATATTTACTGTTCTCTCTGCGGCGAGAGAGAAAGTTATCCAGAGCTTGTTTTGTTATTAAAACTAGATCAAAAAGAAAACGCCGTGGCTCTCGATCAGTCCCAGAGTCATCTAGTGACGAGGACTGTGGAGAACCCGTGTCAGTTAAAAAGAAGGCTAAAAAGTTAATTGGTAAAGCAGCTCTAAATGACTTTGCTGATTCTGGCAAGCAGCCAAGGGCATCGGCTGGTATCAACATGGCACCTACTCCTTCTCCCACTCCTTCTCCTTCTTCTTCTTCTCCGTCGGCCAGTAATGGAGCAATGTCACTTCCACCCACTCCCTCGGTGGGACTGGAAGTCACTGCCCCAGCAGCTGATTTATCTCAGGACCTGTCAGCTTCCATTAAGGTGGCTGTAAATTCAAACACAGCTCCAGTCAAGATGGCTCCTTTAAAGACTAGAAGTGGAAAGGCCCAAGATGGAGAAGAAGAGGTGGAGACTGATCCTGGTGAGGGGCCCTCTACTCTAAAAGATCCTGCTCAGGAGGAAGAGAAGGTTTGTTTTAAAGATCTAGCTAACCTAGTGAGATCAAAGCAGGATAGAGATGAAGCTAGGAAAGCAGCTGGCAAAGGTGGTTCTCAGCTTAAAGAGATCCTTAGGAGGATGACAGCAGGATTTTACGGGCAAAGAATTCAGGGAGACGAGGAGGAAGATGATATTACGGACTGTTCGTCACCACGGGAAGAATTGAGAAATGTCCGTAAAGATTTCACCAGGGCAGATAAGGAGCCAGTTCTAGCTTGGCTTAGTAGGTGTTATGATACAGGTGCTTCAGCTCTAACAGTTGGAGACAAGTCAGCAGCTCAATTAGGAACTCTCTCAAGGGATAATGGAATAGATAGACATCTAGGCGAAGCTCTCGGTAAGGTTAATCTGTGGATACGCCTTTTAATAGCGGTTGCCCTGAGATACCCTTCCCGAGATGATCTTCCATGGAATCCTAAACCCTGGACTACCATAGATGAGGGAATTAAGCGCTTGAGAGAATTTGCTGTTAGAGAGCTACTCTATGGTGAACATGAAACTCTGAATCCTGATGACGTTCCTGTGGGTATTGGTCTTGCTAAAAAGATCATCAAACTTGCTCCTTCTAATTATGCAAACATTCTGGCAAGCAGGATTGTGTCAAGAAGTTATGGTGGAGCGTCTCCTACGGTTGGCCAATTCAGTGATCAAATGAGACAATTGGAGGATAGCATGACACGTGGTTCTTTGGTTTCAGCCATTGAAACTTTGTCTGGAAAAATTGAGAATTGCATGAGAGAGTTAAAAGATGAATTTAGAAATTCCATATCCCAATTGGCACAAAGAGATAGTTTCAATTCTTCCTCCAGGTGGGTACAAGTTTCATCTGTGAGGAATACACGTCCTCCAAGGAGGTCATTCCAAAACAGGACATTCCAAAACAGGTCATTCCAAAACAGACCACCAAGGCAATCACGTAGAACTATTTGGATAACTCTGCGTGATCAGTTTGGTGAGAACATGAACCGCTGGGATGGCCAACCAACTTCTAATCTTTTCAGGAGACTGAGGGAATTGCAAAGTGGCAGAGCCCAAGGTAGCAATACCAGAAGGGTAGCTGTTACTTCCACAGTTCCCCAGAACAACTCTTATGGCTCCAACAGTGGCTCCAGTTATAACATGCAAAGTTATAACCCTGCACAATATGTGCAATGCACATGTGCACATGTTCCCCATAACTAGGGGTGCCCTGCCTCCCGCCAGGGGGAGGAGAGGGATAACAGAGATAACAGAATCTATTGGGATGTGTACATCCAGTGGCCTGGCACTTCACAATTTCAGAAGTACAGGGCCTTGGTTGACACAGGAGCTCAGTGCACCATAATACCATCAAATTATCAGGGATCAGAGTCTATAACTATTCTGGGAGTCACTGGTGGATCTCAAGAGTTAAGTAAGGTAGAGGTTAATATAAGTTTAACTGGTAAACAATGGAGGAAGCATACAGTTGTGACCGGACCTGATGCACCTTGTATTTTGGGAATTGATTTTCTGAGAGAAGGGCGTTTCAAAGACCCTAGAGGTTACAAATGGGCTTTTGGAGTAGCTTCAATAGAAATTGATGGACAAAAATTGAAGCTATCTGCCAGACCTGAACTTTCTGATGAATCTGCAGTTGTGGGACAACATAAGATACAGGACATTAAATTGCCGGTTGCTTCTCAGACTGTGCATCACAGACAATACAGAACCAACCGTGACTCTTTGTTGCCCATTCAGAATCTGATTCGTCAGTTGGAGAGTCAGAAAGTCGTCAGCAAAACTCATTCACCTTTCAACAGTCCAGTGTGGCCTGTGCGGAAGCAGAATGGAGACTGGCGTCTGACAGTAGACTACCGAGCCCTAAATGAAGTGACACCACCTATGAGTGCAGCAGTACCAGACATGATGGAACTACAGTATGAGCTGGAATCCAAAGAGGCCAAATGGTATGCTACCATAGACATTGCTAATGCATTTTTCTCTATTCCCATAGCAGAGGAATGCAGGCCTCAGTTTGCTTTCACCTGGAGAGGAATCCAGTACACTTTCAACAGGCTGCCAATGGGCTGGATCCACAGCTCAAGCATCTGTCATGCAGTGATCCACGATGCTCTGGAGAAAGGCGGCGCTCCAGAACACATCCAGTTCATCGATGATATCATCGTCTGGGGTAAAACTGCTGAGGAAGTCTTCAAGAAAGGTAACAAAATCATTGACATTCTTCTGAATGCAGGTTTTGCCATCAAGCGAGACAAGGTGAAAGGGCCTACCACAGAGATTCAATTTCTGGGAGTGCGATGGCAGGATGGACGCCGACACATTCCAGTGGATGTGGTAAATAGAGTCTCCACCATGGCAAGTCCCACAAACAAGCAAGAGACCCTACGTTTCTTGGGGATAGTGGGATTTTGGAGACTGCACATTCCTGGATACAGTCAGATTGTGAAACCTCTGTATGATGTAACTCGAAAGAGAAACCATTTCCACTGGGGACCTGAACAACAAGCAGCCTTTGATCAGATAAAGCAAGAGGTAATTCAAGCAATGGGTCTGGGACCTGTCCGAGATGGTCCAGACATTAAGAACATTTTGTACACAGCTGCAAGTGACAATGGTCCAACCTGGTGCTTGTGGCAAAAAGCTCCAGGTGAGACACGTGGACGACCTCTTGGTTTCTGGAGTCGAGGTTACAGAGGTTCGGAGGCTAATTATACTCCAACAGAGAAAGAAATCTTAGCTGCCTATGAAGGAGTAAAAGCATCTTCTGAAGTGATTGGAACTGAATCACAACTTCTTCTAGCTCCCAGATTACCAGTTTTGAATTGGATGTTCAAAGGCAAAGGATCCACACCACATCATGCCACAGACTCAACCTGGTCTAAGTGGATGGCTCTGATAACACAGAGAGCTCGAATGGGAAATCTTGAAAGACCTGGTCTAGTGGAGGTGATCTCAAGTTGGCCTGAAGGTACCAACTGTGCTAAACCTCCAGAGGAGAAAGTAACTCGTGCTGAGGAAGCTCCTCCTTACAATGACCTCTCTGATGATGAAAAGAAATATGCTTTGTTCACAGACGGTTCCTGTCGTCTTGTTGGAAACAAGCGAAGGTGGAAGTCTGCAGTATGGAGTCCAACACGCCGAGTTGCAGAGGCGAAAGATGGAGAAGGAGAATCCAGTCAGTTCGCAGAGGTAAAAGCTGTCCAGCTAGCTCTCGACGTGGCTGAACGTGAGAGATGGCCAAAGCTTTATCTCTACACCGACTCATGGATGGTAGCCAATGCTCTATGGGGTTGGCTAAAGAACTGGAAGAAGAGTGGTTGGCAGAGAAAAGGAAAACCCATTTGGGCAGCCAACCTGTGGCAGGACATTGCTGATCGAATCGAGAGAATTCCAGTGAAAGTGAGACACATCGATGCTCACATTCCTAAGAGCAAAGCTACTGAGGAACAGCAACACAACCATCAGGCAGATCTAGCTGCAAGAGTTTCTCAAGTAGACATGGACTCTAATCTTGATCTCGACTGGAAACACCGAGGTGAGATATTCTTAGCTCGGTGGGCTCACGATTCGTCAGGACATCAAGGCAGAGATGCAACATACCAATGGGCTCGTGACAGATCCATAGACATCTCCATGGATGCTATCACACAAGTCATCCATGACTGTGACATTTGTGCTGCTATTAAGCAGGCAAAACGACTTAAGCCCTTGTGGTATGGTGACAGATGGTCCAAGTACAAGTATGGTGAAGCTTGGCAGATTGACTACATCACTCTACCACGTTCTCGTTCTGGTAAGCAATACGTGCTTACTATGGTAGAGGCAAACACTGGATGGTTAGAAACTTATCCAGTTCCACATGCAACTGCACGTAACACCATTCTCGGTCTGGAGAGACAAATCCTGTGGAGACATGGAACTCCAGAGAGGATTGAGTCAGACAACGGAACTCATTTCAAGAACAACCTTGTAAAGAACTGGGCAAAAGAGCACGGTATTGAGTGGATATTCCACATTCCCTACTATGCACCAGCTTCAGGGAAGATTGAACGCTACAACGGTTTGTTGAAGACCACTCTCAAAGCCATGGGAGGTGGATCTTTGAAAAACTGGGAAAAACATTTAGCACAAGCAACCTGGCTGGTAAATAGTAGAGGTTCGGTGAACCGAGCTGGACCTGCACATTCAGATTTGCTACGGAAAGTAGAAGGTGATAGAGTTCCTGTTGTTAGAGAAAAGAATCTGTTAGGTAAAACTGTTTGGGTATTTTCACCCTCAGGAGAGGCTAAACCTGTCCGAGGGGTGGTTTCAGCTGAAGGTCCGGGTCACACTTATTGGGTAATGCAAGAGAATGGTGAAATTCAGTGTATTCCACAAAGAAACTTAACTTTAGCTGAAAGAGGTTAACTTCAAACTGCTGTACAGCTACATCGCGTCCAAAGGAAGAACCAACGAGGAATCTACGGTGCACGAACCCTGAGATCCCTGAGAGCTCTGAGTCAACTAAGAGACCCTGAGATTCCCTGTTTCCCTTTTCTTCGCTTCATCAGTGAAGAAATGAACTGTTTTCCATTTTTCTCATTTTCTGATTTTCTTGGACTTTTGAATCATCTACATCTGAGCATAGCCGGAATGGACTATGAACTTTACTCACGAACTGTAAATATCGTTTTGGATTGGATGGACAGTATGAACAGCCAATGAAATTGTTTAGAAGGGGTGGACTGTGGCCGGTTGACGTTGCCCCCTTAAGAAAGGGAATATGGTGGACGGAAGTTGGTAAACGGAAGGAATAGTCTAAACTAATTTCATTGGATGAGTGGGAGGAAGCACTTCTGAGCTGGGACTATACTGGACATTTCCAGCACTTCTCAGTCAGTCTTGCTTCCGCCTCTTCTTCAGGCAACAGCTTTCTGTCCTGGGCTTTCTGCCAAGGCCCCGGCCTTGAAAACAAGATACCAGGCCTGTATATTAACTCTTTTCCAATTAACACAAAACTGCTTTTAACTTCTTTCTTTCGCTCTCTCTCTCTTTCTATCCCATTCTGGGGAAAGGGGGGGAAGAGAGGGGAGAGCGGAGGTGGGGGACCCCTCTCTGCCGAGGGGGGCACTCTCATTTCTGTGTTACTCTGTTGTATATCTTTGTATATATTGTAGATATTGTAAATTTGTAAATAATCCCCTGCCAACCCTACATCGCTTTGTAAATATAGCTCCACTGCTTTGCTAATTCAGCTTGCGAGTTTTTTTTCCTTTCCCTTCAATTTTTTTTTCCCTTTTACTTTACAAAGGGGGAAGGGAGGAGGCTTCTCAGCCTTATCCTTCCAAACCCACCACAGCTGAGCACACAGGCTGGGCTCAGAAAGCCCATGTGCATTATCTTACCCTTCAGCTCACGGAGCTGAGGATGTTCCTGTACAAACACATTCTGTCCTTTATATTTCCCACCCCCCTTCCCTCTTCTTTGCCTTTTTCTCTTCTGAAAGAGTTTTGAGGAAACTCACTGAGGGCCCCACTATTTAGAGACTGATAAGGCTTAGACATATGGAGAGCAGGGCAGTGGCTTTCTGGGCAATGTGGATCACCAGGTTGATTGCTGGTGGGAATGTGGCTCTCTTCTCTCCTCTGATCTGGATTAACAGAAGACATGACCTGTCTGGTTGCTGATCTGCAGGAAATGGAGAAGCATGTAAATTCCCTGTGCTCAGCCAAAAACCATGGTGCATCATTGTGCAGCTGCACAGAAATGGCTTGATGCTGTCCCACAATGTGGTGGAGAAAATCACAGAATCACACAGAAACATTCAGGTTGGAAAAGACCCTCAAGATCACCAAGTCCAACCAACAACCCTACTCTGCAAAGTTCACCCCTAAACCATATCCCCAAGCACCACATCCAAACCACTTTTAAACACACCCAGGCTTGGTGACTCCACCTCCTCCCTGGGCAGCACATTCCAATGCCACTCTTGCCATGAAAATTGTTTTTCCTAATGTCCAGGTTGGGTACTCAGTTGGCTGCCTAGGCCAAGCCTAAAGACCCTGTTTGATGCTTAGCAAACATTCAACCTGCAGCCAGGCTGAGCCACGTGGTCCTTTCCAAAAGGCAAAGAAATATCTCTTTTTTTTTTCTTTTTTACTTGCTTCAGAAACACTGTGGTGAGACTGTTCCTGTGCAACCCTTCCCAGGCCAAATGTTTCTCATCAAGGCAAAGGGAACATTGTGTCCCTCCCCTGCAAAGCTCCCTCCTCTGCCTGTGGCAAACCAAGGTCTATGGCACACACCACTGCCAACAGCCAAGAATACTCCTTCCCTTCATGCATATGTTTTCCCTGGTCTGAAGGACAGGGGAGGTAGAAGCAGCCAAGGGGCCAGCTGAGAACATGTGCAAGAGGGACATGATGGGAAGGTTGGGCAAATCCTGGGCCTGGATTTGAGTTCTGTCTTGGCCCTGTAATAGGCCTCCCCGGAGCAAGGCTTTTTATCTCCTTGCAGCATTGCTCTTCCCCTGTGAGAAGGAGCAAAGGCTCTTCCCTGCCACACTGGAGCAGGGCAACAGCACAGCTTTGAAAGCCCACAGCCAGAGACGTGGAGAAAAGCAGAGGATAGAGGATAGGGGTGGGTGGAAATGGGCTGGATTCCTTTAAAGCAGCTCACACAAACTACCTCTTTCAGGCATGCCCAGGAGGTGGCCCTGAGGGATTGGCCAAGTTGATTACTTGGGAAAACATTGACACTAGACCCTGAACCAGCAAGGCCAGTGGTCATACCAGAGCTGTCTGGAGAGACTGTGGACCTACACACTTGAAGTGCCATGTCCCACAGCCAAAAGGTGCACAGTCTGCTATACAGGAGACAGGCATGCAAACATCCCCAGGGATGTAGGAAGCTTTTGGTCAGAGCACTTGCTGGCCACCCTTTTTGATAGCAACTTCTGCTGGCTGTCAAGCTGTGCACGAGTGAGTTCCATGTCCTGCTTTCTTTTGCTGGTATCCCACCCACCAAGGTGACCTCTCCTTTCTTATTCCTCCTTAGAACCCTTACACTTGTAAATATCTGGGGCTCTTCTGATAAACGGAGATTCCTCTGCTATCAACTGTCCAAATATTTTTTAACAAATCTTAGATTAGCATGGAGAGTCCAGGAGTTGGTCAGGATGGGACTATCCACAGCCTGGGCTCTGCTTGGCAGAAGGCACCTGGAAATGGTCTGTCTTTGGACAAAGTAAACCCAGCTACAGCATTCTTCTCCTTGAAGTATGTCCCATCTCCAAATGGATGTGCCTCAGCAAAGGCAAAGGTCACAGAATCACAAAAGGATTTGTGTTGGAGAAGACTTCTGCAGATCATCTAGTGCAACCCCCCCAGAAGATCTTGTGCATGAAGGGAAAAAAATGTAGATGATCAAGAAAGCCTGAGATTTCCAATGCCATGATCCCACCTGGGCAGCTGTTTCTGAGCTGTCCACGTCAATGGATCACCTCTGGCATGTGTGACCATGTCCAATGCACCCACAGGGGACCACAAGCAAGTGTGCTGTGGATGCATGCCAAGCTGCTGCTCTATGGCTGAGTCATGGGAATTTGCCTTATGGTTACTGGTGAACTGGAGAACCCTGACCCTAAGCCCAGCTGGCACAGTTTGGCCCTGACCAGAAGCTCTTGCACTCCCATCTACAATGGTCACATCCAAACTGCTTCCCATGATCTTTACTAGGAGATGATTGGAGCAGGCTGAGATGGTCTCTGCTTGAACCATGCCAGGGACCATGCTGAAGACTGAAGAGCATAGTCCCTCATGTTCCTGGGGCTGGCATCTGGTGCCAGGACATCATCAAGAATGACACAGCCATCATGTGCTCGTGGCCTGCTCAGGGTTCTACAGAGCGGCTGGTGAGCTGACTCCTTTAAACATGGGAACCCAGTGGTTTATGGTTGTATGTCCTACTGCATCATCTGTCTGTCTGATGGTGACCATCTGTCTGTAGAGGTGACTATAAGCACCCAGGTAATCAAAGCCAAGGCTAGCTCTGGGCCAAGGGAAATCGCTGCTGTTTGGGATCGTTACAAGGACAAATGTTTGCAAACAACATAGCCAAACTCATCTCAGCAGTGGGAGATGGACATTAGGCAAAGCATTTGGATTAGGATGGGGAGGGATTTCCATCCCTGCATTTTTCCAAGCCTCATCCAGGTAAAACCACAGCAGACCTCAGCTGCTGCTAGTGGCTGTACTGCTTCAGGCAGGAGGGTAGAGTAGACATCATCCAATCTGCATTTCTACAGTCCTGCAACTCCAGAATCTCAGAGTTGGTTGGTTTAGTTTTTATTTTTCATTCCAGGCTGGTGCAGGTCAGACAGAAAGACATTTCTCCAAGTCACCTGGACAAAATCCTGCTTGTAGGAGTACAATTCATTGTAGTATTGTCAGCATATGTCTGTATTATGCATGTGTACAGAAACATAGACTCAGGATGGTTTGGGTTGGAAGGGACTTCCAAAGGTCATCCAGTCCAACCCCCCTGTGGTCAGCAGGGACATCCTTCTCTAGATTTGGTTGCTCAGAGTCTTGTGGAGCCTGACCTTGAATATCTCCATGGATGGGGCCTCAACATCAAAGGATGAGGAAAAGGCAGAGATACTTAACACCTTCTTTGACTCAATTTTTACTAGAAGGGCAGAACGTCTTCTTGACAGCTGGCCTACAGAGCTAGCAGAAGGAGCCAGGGAGCTGCACAGTTTCCCTATGTTCCATGAGGAGGTGGTTGGAACTCTCCTTAGCAGCTTGGATCCCCACAAGTCCATGGGACCAGATGGGATTCATCCTAGGGTGCTGAGAGAGCTGGCAGAGGAGCTGGCCAAGCCACTCTCCATCATTTTTCATCAGTCCTGGCTCACTGGAGAGGTCCCAGAGGACTGGAAGCTGGCCAACGTGGTGCCCATCCATAAGAAGGGCCGGTTGGATGAGCCAGGGAATTACAGGCCTGTCAGCCTGACCTCAGTGCCAGGCAAGATCATGAAACAGGTCATCTTGAGTACAATAACACAACACTTACAGGATGCCCAAGGGATCAGGCCTAGCCAGCATGGATTTAGGAAGGGCAGGTCCTGCCTGACCAACCTCATCTCCTTCTATGATCAGGTGACCCACCTGGTGGATGTGGGGAGGCCTGTTGATGTAGTCTACCTGGACCTCAGCAAGGCCTTTGACACCGTCCCCCATAGCAAACTCCTGGCCAAGCTGTCAGCCCATGGCTTGGACAGCAGCACACTGCGATGGGTTAGGAACTGGCTGGATGGCCGAGCCCAGAGAGTGGTAGTGAATGGTGCCACATCCAGCTGGCAGTCAGTCACTAGTGGTGTGCCCCAAGGATCAGTGCTGGGCCCTGTGCTCTTTAACATCTTTATTGATGATCTGGATGAGGGCATTGAGTCCATCATCAGTAAATTTGCTGACGACACCAAGCTGGGGGCAAGAGTTGATCTGCTGGAGGGTAGAGAGGCTCTGCAGAGGGACCTCGACAGGCTGGACAGATGGGCAGAATCCAACGGCATGAGATTTAACACATCCAAGTGCCAGGTTCTGCACATTGGCCACAACAACCCCATGCAGTGCTACAGGCTGGGGTCAGAGTGGCTGGAGAGCAGCCAGGCAGAGAGGGACCTGGGGGTGCTGGTTGATGGTAGGCTGAACATGAGCCTGCAGTGTGCCCAGGCAGCCAAGAAGGCCAATGGCATCCTGGCCTGCATCAAGAACAGTGTGGCCAGCAGGAGCAGGGAGGTCATTCTGCCCCTGTACACTGCACTGCTTAGGCCACACCTCGAGTACTGTGTCCAGTTCTGGGCCCCTCAGTTTAGGAAGGATGTTGACTTGCTGGAACGAGTCCAGAGAAGAGCAACAAAGTTGGTGAGGGGTTTGGAACACAAGCCCTATGAGGAGAGGCTGAGGGAGCTGGGGTTGCTCAGCCTGGAGAAGAGGGGACTCAGGGGTGACCTTATCACTCTCTACAACTACCTGAAGGGAGGTTGTAGACAGGCGGATGATGGTCTCTTCTCCCAGGCAGCCAGTACCAAAACAAGAGGACACAGTCTCAGGCTGCGCCAGGGGAGGTTCAGGTTGGATGTTAGGAAGAAGTTCTATACAGAAAGAGTGATTGCGCTATGGAATGGGTTGCCCGGGGAGGTGGTGGAGTTGCCGTCATTGAGGGTGTTCAGAAGGAGACTTGATGGGGTGCTTGGTGCCATGGGTTAGCTGTTTGGGTGGGTTGGATTGGTTGATGGGTTGGACACGATGATCTTGAAGGTCTCTTCCAACCTGGTTTGGTTTATTCTAATAAAGGTTTATTCTAACTACCTCCCTAGGCAACCTGTTCTGGTATTCCATCAACCTGATGGTAAAGAACTTGTTCCTAACAGCCAATCTAAATCTCCTCTTCTCTAGTTTGAAGGCATTGCCCCTTGTCTTGTCACTGCAGGCCTTTGGAAACAGACTCTCTGCAGCCTTCTTGTAGGTGCCCTCCAGGTACTGGAAGGCTGCTATTAGGTCTTACTGGAGCCTCCGCTTTTCCAGGATGAACAAGCCCAGCTCAGAATCACAGAATCACAGAATTAACCAGGTTGGAAAAGACCTTCGAGATCATCAAGTCCAACCTATCATCCAACTCCATCTCATCAACTAAACCATGGCACCAAGTGCCACATCCAATCCTTTTTTTAACCCCTCCAGGGATGGTGACTCCACCACCTCCCTGGGCAGCACATTCCAATGGCCAATCTCTTCTTCTGTGAAGAATTTCTTCCTAACATCCAGCTTAAGCCTCCCCTGGTGCAGCTTGAGACTGTGTCCTCTTGTTATGGTTCTGGTTGCCTGGCAGAAGAGACCAACCCCCACCTGGCTACAACCTCCCTTCAGGGAGTTGTAGAGAGCAATAAGGTCTCCCCTGAGCCTCCCCTTCTACAGGCTAAGCAACCCCAGCTCTCTCAGCCTCTCCTCACAGGGGTGTTATTGAGACACAGGCAGTGACTCCAGTTCAGGGGTGTCACACTGATAAAACCTGCTCAGAAGAGTTACACCAAAATAAATTAGGCCAGATCCTGGCCTCTCAGCAGGGACACCAGCCAGGGACAAACACAAAGGTGTTTACTACGGTTCATCGTGCTGCAGGGGACAGTCAGTTTGTCTAACCCCTGGCCCTTCCTCTTTTATTAGTCATTCTGGACATTAAGTCAACTGAGCCCCTGAATGGGGTGGGAGGATGGAGTGATTCTGCTGGCTGCCAGTAAAGGTCAGTTTGCACAGAAACTTCATCCCAGACCAATAAACCAGCAGGTACCGAACTTATCAGGGCAGCGTATAACTTGCAGTTTTTCTAACTCAATTGATTGGACTTTTTATCTAAAATAACAGGCATTATAAGATAGGGGAAAGTTGAGATAAGGAAGAAAATTGAGTAGGTCTTGAATCAAGATCAGCGTGGCGACATGTTCAAACTCCCACACCTGCCCTGCAGGAATCAATGCAAGATTCTTGTCGCCGTCCCCTCGTTTTGAAACACTGCTGAAGTTGAGTGAACTTTGAGACTGTGGCATTTATTCTGTGATTATAATTAACCTGCTCACCCGTTGTTATTGATTTTTGCATGAAAAGGGAGGTGACAGAGCCTGACTGGGATGTTGGTTTAGGGATAGGAATGGTTGGGAGGGCAGGCGGTGGGGAAGGCAGGTAGCCCTGCTGTTGTGAGACCCTTCCTTGGCTGGGGGCAAAGGGAAGGGGAGGGGGATAAAGAGGGATTTCATCCTCCTACTTCTGCTGGGAACTGGAAAAACCCTCAAGGCCAGATCTTTACATCTTGAAGGTCAGGGTAGCTCAAATCATCAATGACCAGCCCCCTTGAAAGAAGGAAAGATCCAACATGAGCAGCCCTTTGAGAAAAGTCTCAGTGGTGCCTACAATCCAGGGTATTCTCCCAGCCCAGAGAGGCATGAGGAGGAGACATCCCCTCTGAGCCAGCTGTCCCTCTTGTACTTCACATCACCAAGGTATATCCCAACTTGGTGTCCTTCCCAGAAGTCAAGCCCCTGAGCAGCCAGCCCCAGGGGCCAGCACTCCCTTCCCAAAATAATCTCAGACATCTGGGGCCGAACACGTCATTCAGAGGAGTCTTGATGTCTGGGGCTCACCGCCTTGCTGATTTCCTACAGCCCCAGTGCTGCGAGCCCAGAGTATGAAATAATGATGGCTCCCTGGCTTGCAAACCCAACAGCCTGGCTTAGAAACCCATAGGAGTTTAAATAATAAATTTTAGGTTATTTTTCCTGTCCCTTCTAGCATTCCAGCAGATAGGAATCAGGGTTTCCCCAGCTTTTCTCTTGCTCCTTCCCTTCCTGCAAAACCAGAGCCTGACAAATGATAACATGACTCCAGAAGCTGGAGCTTGAAGGAAAACCAAGGCACATGGAGGCATAATGGCTGGCAGCAGCCAAAGGCAGGCAGCTGAGGAGCAGACAAGAGGGAGATGCCTCCCAAACTGTTGGGAGGTGTTTGAAGAGCCAAAGGAGGCAGCCCACTCCCGCCCCGCGCTCAAGGCCAGGGGACGACCTGAAACTCACTTGCGTATTATAGATACAGTCAGAGAGCACCATGCAAGCAGGAGATAGGGAAGAAAAAAAACAACCAAGAATTGGCAAAATCTGTCTCTGAGGGAACAGTGTGATCTCCATCTCCCTTCCTGCTCCATCTCTGGGGCAGGAGCTGCAACATGATTTAGTGGCGGGCTTAGTAGGAATGGGTTAACAGTTGGACTTGTTATCTTAAAGGTCTTTTCCAATCAAAATGGTTCTTTGGTTCTGCCCTCAACTTCTTCTGCCAGGATGGGTTTTAATCTTTTGGGAGACCCTGACAGCAACAGGCACCCAGCCCTAGCCGGGACCCCTGTAAATACACCATGCAAAGGCTGGAAGCATCAGCCATAGGAAAATGGCTGAGCTTCAGGAAGAAGAGAGCAAGCGAGCAGGCAGCGGCATCCCACTGTGGGACCTCTCCTGAAATGCTTCCCTAGCAGACACCGACCTCATTCCCAGAGATTAGGAGGAAACATTTCCAGGCAGCGATTTTGTTATGCCAGACTCAGAAGCGTCCAGTACCAGTCCCTGGTGGAGATGGGAGATCGGCCCTGCTGCATCTCTCTTCTGGCTGCCCTCACCCCACCTCTAGTGGAAAGCTTATTTTTACTTGACTTCCCATGAATTATTATTATATCATTAATTTTTTTTCCCTCTTTCACAAACAAAATTAATTTCCAACTCTTCTCCCAAGGCTGTTGCAAGCTGTTCAAGCCCAGCCTGCTCCGGTAAGAAGCTCACCAGCTTCATGGTTCATTCAAAATACTTGGATTAAAATAAAACCCCACACAAACCCCTTTATGCTGCAATGTGGAAACCAAGTGGTCACTTTCCAGAGAAGAAAAGAAAAGGAAAAGACTTTTGGGGCTTCTTCACCTCTCCCCAAGAAAACCTGTAGGTCCCCATATAATTGCAGAGGTGCTGCATTTCTTCTCTGCTGAAGCTTCTTGCTTGGGCCTGATCCTGCACCAGTTCCAAGCAAACCTTCCTTTGCTTTTAAAGAGGAATGGTTTCAGCTCTGAGCAAGCAAAGTGGAGTTTTTGAGGTTGGTTGTTTGTTTGTTTTTTTCACAGTCCATAATGAATCTTTTTGGGGGGGGAGGGGTGGGTCCGATCCTGGAAGCTTTCACTGGGAGAATCGGCAGGATTGGTCTTAGAAAGATGGGGCTGGGGGGGAAGCAAAAAGACATGGGGAAAACCCACCTTTATCCCACTCCAAGCAAACTGTGCATTGTACATATAGGTGTCCACCCAACTGAGCAAACCAAAACCCCTCTTGTGCCAGCAATTAATATCACCCTGCACTTCTTGGAAGAGAGAAAAAAACATTTTCGCCTCCAGTTGACGCTACCCTAAACTTGGCTTTAAAATCCAGCCCTTGCCAAAAACCTGAAAGCTGAAACGTTTCAGCACTGATGGCAGGGTCAGATCTGCGTCCAGCTTTGCATATCTTTGCCCAGAGAATTTGTTTTCCAAGCAGACTTTTTTTTTCTCTCTTTTTTTTTTTTTTTTTTGCCTGGGGGGGTGAGAAAATCCAGCTCTGGTTTATCACATTGAACATGGAATCAGCACTGAGAGCTCCCATGTGTTGGAACGAGCGCAACAGCAAACTCAAGCGTACCCCCGCAAGGAACCTTCTGAAAAACTAGAAGGGGAGAGGAAACAAAACATCCTTACATTTCTGCCATAAGAGACTTTAAAATGGCACTGCTTAGCACAACAGAAACCTGAAAGGTTTCAAACGGCCTTCCACAGCCTTTGTACCAGCCGCCGCAAAGCCAGAGATGATCAAATTATTTTCAAGCGCTGTCACACGCACCTGTGCCCATGCCTAAAGACCTCACTGCTCAGGCATGGCAGATAATTGGGTTTAATTTGTCATTACAGATGTATTTACAGCTTGGACAGGTCACTGTGACCGATGATGTGGAGAAGGCTTGCAAAAGGCCAAGTGATTGTAATATTTTGCTGTAACGCTGGGTGCTATCATCGACAACTGCAAGGTTTTTGCTCCGTGAAGGGGACCCACAAAGGGTTTTTACATTTCTCCTCTGGAGTAGATAATGAAATATAAATGCCCAATCCAACCTGCTGATGAAATTTGCTTTTATAATTGAAGTTAATTTTGGAAGCAAGCACACATTCACACGTCTTTGCCTGGTTATTCTGGCAGCATTTCACACTCGCGCACCAAAGGCATATTTGCACCTTCCTGCCAGACAGCAGCGTGAATTGGGCATTCACCAACAAGGTGAATATTTGGCTTTTCCATCCACCCTGTCTTTGCAGTCCTACAGGCATGATTAGACACATCCCCCCACCTCCAAAGCAAGCTGTAGCTGTAACAACCCAACCTTGCCATTACAGCTGGGTTTGGCCATGTAATTGAGTTATTCGGGGCTCACATGTCACTGTAAGATGGGGCTGGCACAGCCGGCCTGGCAAAAAAACCTCAATCTGCATTTCTGCCTCTGCCCTCCCAGTGTGAACAAAACCAGCCACTTAAACCCCATGGTCTGAGCTCTTGACACTGGTTTCACAGCCCCCAGTGAGCCCCAAATGGGAGGCAGACGCTTCGTTGAGTCTTTTTAAAATCAGGTTGCAAAAGCCCCGCAGGACCCAAGGAGTTCAGCTGCATCCCCACACCTTCCTCTGCCCCTTGCTCCCCCGGCGGTTTCACCGAGCAGGGACAGGATCCCTGAATACCCCATTCATTTCTGCACCTCCTTTTCAGCAAGGCAATGGGAGAGGGGGAAGGACATACCAGGCTAGCATGTGAATTTGGGGTCAAAATGCCTGAAAGGGGATATATTATATTTGCAGCCCTTCCTCCGACACCTGCGAAGCTCCGCAGGGCTCGAGCAGCAAAAGTTTCCACCTTGTGCCCGTGAAAAGTCTCTGCATTTTTCAGGAGTGCACTAACAAAGCTTTTCTTTTACCTGGATTTTGCTTAAAATGACATTTTTTCCTGCCTTCATTTTAACAGCTCCTGCACATATCCTTCCCCAGCAGCAGCAGTCTGCCTGCCAACCTTCAGGCTTGCTCACCTCACTGCTTTTTCACCCCGTTGGGGATTTTGTTTGATGGTTGGTGCTTTGGTGGTGGTTTGGTTGGGAGGTTTTGTTTGTTTGCTTGTTTGAGTCATTCCTTCATATTTCTGAGTGAGAGGTTTTGCTCATTCTAAATACTCAGCTGCATTTGGATTAACCAGTTTTGGGGACCCCCTCTCTGCTGGCCAAGCTTGAGGTTTCTCCATCATTAGAAGAGGACAGAGGCAGCAGGATCAGGCCAAATTTCCTTTGGGAAACATTCAGTCTGTTACCAAGGATTTTGTGTCTTTCCCTCCAAATTGGTGGAAATAAATAGGGAGAGAGTAAAACACAAACTGTTTCTTAAATGAAACATTGCTGTTATTGTTATAGGAATAAAGTCACCTAGGTGAGTGTGTGTGTGGAGGAGAAACAAATAATCCTGGCTTAATGAAGTCTTCGATTGGGTGCCACTGTCCACTGCCTTGACTTTTACTGCTCTACAAAAATTCATGAGGATTTATAATGACTCATACACTACCAACATGGCTGTTCTGTGCACTTGTGTTGGGTAATAAAGTGCAATTTTCAGTTAGAGAATTGTATTATGAATAGGAGTAAGGCAGCGCCTGTGCTGGTGACAATTCTGATCACTGGCCTTGCTTTATTTGCAGTTTCAAATACGTTGTCTGGGGATTTGGGCTGGTGTGTTTGAGCTTGATCTTGCTGAAAGATTAGAAACCCTCATTCTGTGGGTTTCATCTCAAAACCCAGACTGACTGGTGACAATTAAGTTAGGCAGGAGAGCAGAAGGTGGCTTGAGACTCGCAGCGGGGATCAAAGCCCTGGGCCAACCTTCCCCGCCAGTGGAGCTGAGGTGAGAAGCAAAATCACTTGCAAAACAGGGGAGGTAGGGTCCTCTGCAAAGGGCAGACACGTACTACACCCTCATCCTTCTGTCCTGCTGCCCCATCTCTCCACTGTACAGCTCCATCCCTCCATCCTGCATTTTCATTCCTCCATCCTAGCCCTATGGCCCCATTCCTCCACCCTATGGTCTCATCCCATTCAGGGCAGGGACAACACAGATGTCCCACGGGAAGCAGCCACCTTGTCCTTAGGTACATGGGGAAGGTCAGGGGCTGCTTGTAGGGCAGAGGATTTGTAACAAATGCCGATGAGTCACTGGAAATTCCTGCCCCGGGGGATGCTTCAGGGCAAATCTTTTAGCATCCCTATGGGAAATCTTAAGATCTGGTTCACAATCTCCCCCACCAGCAGTGGAGAAGACATTTTCCAACCCTGTGCCTGCTCCAGGCTTTGATCTTCCCAGATGCTGCTCCTGGGTGCCTGTTTGGGGAACCCTGCCTTTGAATGAGTCAAAACAAAAAGCAAAGTACCCATCAGAAATGTCCACAGTCCCTCACCCCAACTCGCTCCCAACCACCTCAACCTCCTGGATGACACTGCAAATGAAAAACCCTGTTGGTTTTGGACTCTGGCAGGGGAGTATCCTGCAAGGGGACTTTGCAGTGGGTCCTTTTCATGCCTCATTAAGTTGAGAATTCACTGTAACACCATCCCAGGGAATGTCTGGAGCAAGTTCACAGCGTCACGGGGTCTGATGCTGCCCTTCAGGGTAATGAAATCATTTGCCAAACTTACCCTTGGAAAGCCCAAATTTGGCAGTTTGAACTCACACCAGGGGAAAAAAAAATTCAGACTGTGTGATTTAGGCACTCATCCTTCCCAGCACTTTATATCATAAAACTGCATTGGCACATTTTAACCCAGCCCAAGACCCCTTTTATCGGGGGGGGGGGGGGGGGGGGAAATAACTAAATGAAGATCTTTATTTCTTTTCACATAATTTTCTTTGAACACAATTTCACTAAACTTCTTCCCCCAGTGCACTGCTTTACAACAGGGCAAAAAAAATTGCCATGCCCAGCTGCACAGACTACAGATCTGTGCCCACATATCCAGCTACACACCTGCACAGAACTGCTCTTCAGTATTAAAAAAGTAATAATTAACATTCTAGTCATCCCAGGGGTGCTCTGAATTTAGCCCTGGATAGGTGACTGTTCTCCAGGAAGCAAACTCACTGGAGGGAGCTGAGAGTGCTGCCAAGCCCCCTGGATTTCATACAGCCTTGTGTGAAGGATTTTGCTTCTACCTGAAGATTCCCTGGTTGTGCAGGGAATAAAAAACATCTTTATGAAGAGAATAAGAATGTCTTTTGGCCTAAGGAAAGGGGTAAGGAAGGAGCCTGGGCTGCATCGTGCCAAGGGCTGCTTGGATGGCTGAGCCACGCTCGGATTTAATAGTGGGTCCGGGGATGGTGCTTCTCTTCCGCTAAATCTTTCAGCCCATCAGAGCTTGCTCATCAGAAAGAAACCTTTCTCCCCTCTCAGAAAGCAGCAGTCAGCTTTTACGTGTTTCGTACAGCCCCCCTCACTACCGTCTACCCGATCGAGAAGGAGCCCGGCGGGGAGCAGCCCCGGCAGCACCCGCGTCTTAACTCAAGGAGAAGAGGGGAAAGGGACAGACAGATCGGGATCTCAGACTGCTTGCCTGGGGGAGCTGCCTTCCGAAAAACCCTTTCCTTCCTTCCTTCCTTCCTTCCTTCCTTCCTTCCTTCCTTCCTTCTTCCTTCCTTCCTTCCTTCCTTCCTTCCTTCCTTCCTTCCTTCCTTCCTTCCTTCCTTCCTTCCTTCCTTCCTTCCTTCCTTCCTTCCTTCCTTCCTTCCTTCCTTCCTTCCTTCCTTCCTTCCTTCCTTCCTTCCTTCCTTCCTTCCTTCCTTCCTTCCTTCCTTCCTTCCTTCCTTCCTTCCTTCCTTCCTTCCTTCCTTCCTTCCTTCTCTCTCTCTTTTCGTTCTTTCTTTCTTTCTACCAAAATGCAAGCACTTTTTTTCTTTAAAAAACAAGTAGCAGTAACATAATTAGACCCACGCTAGTGAATTCCCAGAGATCTGCCGCATTGCCTTCAGCAATAGCCTGAATCCAGCCCCCGAATGAGGACCCCGGCAATGGAAAAGGATCCCGGCACTAGTATCTTCTGAACTGGCTCAACACATCCCATCTGCCCGGTGCTATTTCAGAGCCCAGATAAAACCCACGCTTTTTGGTTTTGGGTTTTTGTTTGTTTGCTTGCTTGCCTTTTGTCATCACATTGCAGGCTGTGCGACCTGCAACGCAAGCTGCTGCTGAACGCAGGATTCAAGCATCCCCAAATCACTGAGCTCTGTCTCTGGCACCTTAAAAGCCGCTGGCTGGGGTTTTTTGCAACTGAAATTCTACGTTTGAATTAATTTGGTTTTTAGGTTGTTTTAATTGCTAACTGCCCCTTTTAAGACCACTGCAAAAAGGTGATACCTTCCCCCCCCCCCCCCCCCCCCGAGGAAGATCTCTTCTTACTGCAGTTCAATGTAAATATGTCCCTCTTCTTGATAATATGCACTTATTACTTAATTATTCAATTCCCCCTGCTTTGTTATTTTTTTCCCTGTACTTTCTACCTTCACAAAAAAACCCACCATTATCTGATTAGCCAAAACTTTATCCTTAAAGAGAATCTGTTCCCTGTTTTAAGCCATTTCAGAATGCCCAAAGAAAAGCAAAAGTCACTGGCAAAGGCCAAGCTTCCACCAACATCCTCATGTCCTTGCTTTAATGTCTTCAAATAATGCTAAAGGTAAAGCAAATCTAGCGAGACATGATGGATAAAAATTACCCTCCAAAATTCAGGTTGAAGACTGTGATCTTAAAATGTAGCTACAGATACATTTGGGTCTTTTTCTTTGTTAACCCAAAACCCCAACTCGACAAAAATACCTTCGTGGAGAGAAGGCTGGGAGGGGAAGACAAAGGGTTCACGAAGCAGCGATGCAAAGATGTGCCATGGATTTCTCTCCTCCTTTCTCCCTCTTCCACCTTACCAAATATAAAAGCAATATTTTAAGCCATTTGGGACAATTTCTGGTTGTCGAAGCAAGGAATGCTTAATGAAATGAAAGGTTCTGAGATTGAGTTTGGCACAAGTGATCAGGGGTGAGATTTCTGGGCCAAAGAGACACTGAAATACAGGGCTAGGTCCTTCAGATGTGCTTGTAAGGCCCCTAAAAGATATGATAATAAAAGTGGACACATTTCTTTCTCTCCTCTATTGTCTGTCCCACCTCAGCACTGAATTTCCCTTCACCTTCCCTTTTTCTAGGCTAATAAAACATAACGACATAAAACGACCCAGAGAGAAGGTCCGGGATTCACAAGCCAAGCTTTAATTTCCCCACTGTCAAAACAAAATTTCCTCATTTTGCATCTGAAGCAAAGTGGGGAAGGAGCTGTCTGGGTGCCCGTGGAACACTGTGGTCCTACACTCTACCCTCATCCCCATCCCAGCCTCGAAACCCGCTGTGAGCAGCTTGTGGAGCCAGCAAGCCTTTGCACAGGAGCTCGGCACATCATCTCTTGCTGCTCCCGGCCTACCCAAAATGATAATTATGTTTTTTATAGATGGTGGTCCTTAAGGATATTTGGAAATGGTGATTTTGTAGATAAATTATGTGTGAAGGGAAGGGAAACCACAGCACCGCAGGATCTTCCCCCCGACTCTGTGTTCTGCAGCCAGAGAGGTGGCTAGGGCAGCGACAATCCAAGTGTCCCGAATTTCTTCCTCCTGTCCTTCGCACCACCTTGCCCTACTCAAAGAGGGGTGTGCACAGTGGACAACGGGGTAAAACCCCTTCCCTCCCGTCCCCCGACCCTGGCTAACACTCACCGATGTTGTCATGGCGGGCGGCTGCGGGCGTCCCGCGGCTCGGTAGATTGTGCAGCATGGAGTTGTCGAAGGGCGAAGAAGTCCAGGTGGTGGCCATTTCGGGGCTCATATAAGCCGGGTAGGGGCTGGAGTAGGAGCTGCCGAAGCCCCTGCTGTACTGCTCCCTCCCGTTAGTAGAAAGGTTCAAGGAGCTGCTGTATGCTGCCGCGGCTTCCCGGGAAGAGGTGGCAGGGATGGGTGTGCTGGTGGAGAAGGAGAACCGAGGTGACACGGAGGGTGAGATGATCCGGATTGTAAGCGGCGCTTTTTCGGCTCCGGTTGAGTCCAGATGGAGTGGCTAGAGACGGGACTGCCTTGCTGGGAAGAGCCGCTGCCCTGGAGGTACGGCAGGCTGGGGAGCATGGATGTGACCCTCGTGGTGGGCACGTAGACGGGGGATGCCTGCCGCGGCCCCGCTGTGCATGAAGGCCACCTGCCCCCTCGTACGCTGGAGGGGCCGGGGTTAGCTGCCATTGCTAGACTCTGGTACATCTCGTGATGGGCCTCCCCAAACCCCAGCCGGGTCCCCCGGCCACAATCCAGAGTGATGGGAGCGGGCGAAAAAACCTCAGGCTCCACTTTCCCTGTGATCTCGCGTGGGCACAGCCTTCCAGCCCAAACCAAAAACACCACCAGCGATGCAATTTTCCACCGCACGCCCTCCCCTCTTTCCCCGCCACCCACCTTCCCCACCTTCAGCAGGTCCAGCGGCCCCTTCGACACCCCCAGAAAGAAGTCCAGGTCCCTTCGGAGGAGAGATTTAGCTCTCGCTGGATTTAGCTTCTTCCACCTCGCTCCATCCGTCACCTCCCGCCCCCACCACCCCCCACCACCCCCACCCCTCCCACGATGGGGCTGGGCTGCTTAAAACCCTCGCCAGTCTCCTCCCCGTCTTTCTCCTTAACCCCCCCCACCCCGCCCCCGTCCAGCAACACCTCCGGGGGAGGCAGCAGGGGTATGCGGCCGGGATGCGGGAGGAGACGGCGGCAGGGCCGGGACCGGGACCCCCCCTCCCCGGGCGGAGGAGATAAGGAAGTTAGAGCAGTTTGGGGTGGGGGGAGGAAGGTGAATGGGGAGGGCTACACAGCCTGGAAGGTGAGAGACAGCGATGCTCTCTCTACAGCCCCGGAGCAAGCCCCCTTTGTCCAGCAGGTAAGATCGGTGCTTTAAGTTGTTAATGGCCCTTGAGGTCGGCGTTTGGGCATGGGTGTATGTGGGGGGAAGAATTAAATTAGACAGTCGGTGGGGAAAGGGGGGAAGGAGGGGAAAGAAGGCTGGCTCGACCCTACCTCCCACCCCGCGCCTACCCCACGCACATCCTCAAAAAGTCGGCCACTCGTGGAGAGAGAGATGCTTACAAGGGGAGGAAGGGGTGCTCAAAATGTGAAGGGGGCGACTAAAAAGGGAGAGGGGACATTAATCGCTTCCCCTTCCACCCCACCCCCGCCTTAATAGTGCCCAGAACCTCTGGCAAGTGATGACATATGAGCAACAGACCCACAGAACTCCCCCTTCGGGCTGGTTTTACCTCCCCCACTGCCCTACTGCACCCTTCTCTTGTCCTGCGTGGGAACTGGGAGGAGCTGGAATCACAGCGAGCTGACCCAGTGGGGAACAGGGACGGCCTGGGTGCGGGTGGGGAGACATTCCCGCAAGGCAGAGTGGGTGTGTTGGGTGCTTTTACCCGTGTTGGTTTGATCTCTGAATTGAGGTCGGTCTTTAGGGGGGGGGGCTGGAGTTGAGGGCTTGGGGTTTGGACATGGCACAGGCCACGAGATGACGTTGGGGCCTTTTGAGTGGTTTACAAGGGTGAGACCTCAAAAAATACTTGTGAAAGGAATTCAGGGTGAAATACCCTTCCCCAAGGAAGGTCCAGGAGGGATGTGAGACAATCTGAGCTGCTCTTTTTTCTCTGCACCCGAGAAAACCTTCTCACACCCAGAGAAGGGCCGGACTCGGGGTGGGGGGAATTATGGTCAAAGAAATAACTCTTGGGCCTGAATTAGATTTAACTAGCAGATTCCCCAGGCTGAACCCCTACGCTGGACTGAATTTAGCAGCAGAAGAGATAACCAGGAGATAAGGGCTGATACCCGGGAGGACAGCAGGAGAGCGGCCGTGAAAAAGGCGGAGAAGCCGGAGACAGCCTCGGGAAGGGGTAAGGATGGAAGCGAGCCGGGAAGAAAGGGTTTTCAGGGGGAAAAAAAGGAGGTTTTGAGGAGCTCTTCTTTACCCCCAAAAATCTGGGGGACTTTTGCCTAGTGCAAGCGACCCAGGAGGGAACATTTCCGCAGGATTGTCCGAAGAGGAGTGAGAGCTGCAGGAGGGGAAAAGGAGCAAATTCTGCTCCAATCCAACCCACCCTCCCACCCACCCCACCCCCGCCCCCAAAAATATAATGATGATTAAAACAGCAGAATCGAGTTTTCCAGTCCGATGAGACAATAGGAGGAAACTTTCAGGGGAGAACTGTAGGAAGGGGCTGTGTGACATCGAGGAAGAGGAGCGAGGGGACAGAGAAGTGCTACCCACCTTTGGTACTGGGGGGGGGGGGGGGGGACGACAAGGGGAGGAGGGGGGCGAGGCCGCGGCGCAGGACACCCGCTCGCTGTGGGGCAGGCAGAGGGCTATGAGATGCTTGGCTCCAACTCCTGCTTCACGGGGGTGGGAGGTTTGGGGGTAGTGGGACTCTGTCTTCCTGCCCTCTTCCCTCCACCCCCCCCACCCCCCTCCCCAAACCTTGGCTTCCCAGTGTGACCAGACTCCCCAGTTGCACTCGCTGACTGGTTTGCCCACGTCACGTGGAACTGGGCGGCTATGGGAGCCGGGGGTGGGTAAGAGTGCGGTGGCTGGTATCTGTTGCACCATCAGCCGGGCGCCAGCTTTCATTGCCATGGAAAGAAAACAAAAAAGAAGAAAGAAAAAAGGAAAGAAAGAAAGAAAGGGGAGAAAAAAAATAAAATCAAACCACCCCCGCCCCGGGCATGGCCACAGGCTGAAGGTAAAGTCCAGCCAAGCAGCCCTTGCTCCGCACCCCCACCCCCCCCCCCCCCCCACGCACCCAGAAGGTGCTCGCAGAGATAATAAGGGGTATTTACTGGGAGTGGGGAGGGGGAAGGGGGGTGTCCCCACCCTTCCCCCCCAGCTCCCGAATCCCCCTGGAAGCAACCGCTTTCCTTAAAGGTATTGCACAAGAGGAATTAATCCAAGCTCCTGCTTCGTGATCCTTCGTGGTCCAAGCAGAGCCAAGAGGTGGCAGCTGCTGTCCCAGTCTGTTTGGGGGTGCACCTTTGCAAAAGTGGGCACCCATCCCTTGCCTCCCGCCCCTACCTTCGCCTCCCTGTGTGCTGCAGAGGGTCTAAAGGTCGGTGGTGCGGCGCAGGGACAGCCCAGAGTTGGCTGCGCCCCCACTGCAAAGCGGGGTCCCACCAGGCACCGAACCCACGGGGAGGATCCAGACTCCCACAACCGCTTCCTCTCTCAGGGGGGGCTCATTCTGTCCTGGGGTAGCTCCAGCTTGTGAGAGCTTCTGAGGAGCGGTGCTCTCCAGCCCTGCTCCTCGGATTGTATTTAAGTATATATAAGAAATACCCTTCCTATTTCGTGCACTCTGGCTCCGGGGTTCCCCTTGGAAATTTGAGGGGGATCCTACTCGAGGAGGGAATTGGGACAGCGGCTTTTGGGGCTCTAAAATAAAATCAAACAAGCGAGCAACCAACCCAACCAAACAAAACAAAAAAACCCAAACCAAACCTCCAAGGAAATTAAAAAGCTCTGTATTAAAGAGGTGGAGGGAGCGAGGGAGGGAAAAATAATTAAAGTAAATGGGGGAAGCAATTTCTTGAAGGCAAAGGGAGCTCTGAGGGAGTCCTCCCCTGTCCTCTGCCCTGGAACTGGAGATCATGAAGAGCTGTGAGATGGGACACAGAGACTTTGTGGCCAGAAAATCCAAGGAAAAGCGGGTCCAGCCCAGAGGGAATGTGTGTGTGCAGCAGCACCGGGGGGGGGGGGGTGGGGGGGGGGGAACCCAACCCAACCCAAACCCCCAGGCAAATACACAAATATAGCCACGAAGGTGGAAATGTAATGGAGAAATCCAATATAGACAATCGCAGCAATAAAACTATAGACACAGACACACAACACAGATGTCTGGATGTCTGTGTTTTAAGGACGTGGGAAATATATATAAGGAATAATAAGTCTGGAGTTGGGTACATAGCACTGTGGACATATCATAGAGGTGGGAGTTAGTGGGTAATAGACACGGGAGTGTGTCTTACATGCAAACATCTGTTACACATAAACATGTTTATTCTCCCACACTTAAATAATGTCATTTATACCACGCTGAGTGTCTGTGCCTGTCTTTAAGCAGATATAGACACACCTAGAAGCTTATAAATATATAGAGAGAAGCTTATAAACAGGGGGATGTCGGCATGCAGAGGAAGAAGGGAAGATAAAATGTATTTAAGCTGAGACTTGGTCTAAATGAGCTTTAAAATGTTTTCCAACCCAAAACATTCCACGATTAGATGAAATGTATCAATATCTTTCCCCCCCCCCGCCTCTCTTCCCCCCCCCCCCCCCCCCCCGCCTCTCTTCCCCCCCCCCCCCCCCCCCGCCTTCCCCAAAGCAGCTGCGTACCCAGATGTGCAAGTCTTGGGATATACATTTCCCTCTCGATTCCTTGCAAAATCCCCGGCGATTTTCTCTACCGAAGCAGCGTTTTGCTGAAGCTTCGTTGAATTCCTACTGAATACCAGCACTTGTCATAAAAAAAAAACAAACCCAAAAACAACCAACCGAAAATCGAATTTAAACCGATTCAAACCGCCCGAGCGGCTCTATGGTGTCAAGGACCAGCTTGGATTTGCCTCTTCCAAGAGAAAAAAACATGAAAAAAAACAAACAAACTCGTAGTTTTGCGTGTGCGTGGCCGGTTCCAGCCTCTTTCAGCGGGAAATGCGGCTCCTGAGTACCGAGCATCGCACCGCGGGGAGGAGGAGGTTGCGCCCCGAAAAAGCAATTCCTGAACCCCAGCCTGGTGTCAACTAACAGACGAGAAAGAGGAGATGGATCCAGGACACTTTTTACCCCCCTAAAAAGCAACGGGTGTGACACAGCGGAGCGCAGCGACAGGGTAAAATCTCTGCCCGCACTCGGAGGAGTTTTTTTTTCCCCCGCAGCGATTGTGGACAGCAAAGCCAAGCCTCTAACGAAATCGAGCTGAAAATCACCCTGCGGAACAAGCATAAATCCACACGATGCTGGCTTGGGTTTATTTTTTCTCCGCATCCAAGTTAATTCTGTGGTGGTTTGAGAGTTAAATCTCTGGGTGTTTGATAAGGGAGTGAACAAAACCCAAACCCCCCAAGCCCCAAACCCACAAGGAGATGGGGAGAGAAAGGGAGTATAAGTCGCTTTGAAATAAAACCAAACCGAAACAACGGATTTAAAGATTCCTGTGTTGAAAATAGAAATTTTAAAGGAAAAAAATAATAGGGGGGGGAGAGGAATGGTTAAAAAATTCAAAACAAACCAGCGGCCAAGTGTGGGTTTCTCAGAAGAAAAGAGAGGACAAAAAAGTGCTGGGAGAAACGAACAGGAGGCTACTCGGGTGGCTTTGATGTTTTGCTTTACAATTATTTATTCTTAATTGTTTATTCCATGCCTTGGCTGCCGGGAAGGGGAAGAGGTGGGCTCGGGTCTGGGGGATACGGGCTGCGAGAGGTGAGGAGCCAGGCTCCAAAAGAGTGTCCTCGGCTGGGGTCCATCGGTGTGTCGGCATCTCTACAGGTACAGGGAGTGCGGAGATGGTAGCCGACGGAGTCTGCACGGCTCCGGCTTGTGTTAGAGCGACCGGTGAGATCTGGGATTTGGGGAAGGGGTGTGTGTGTGGGGGGGGTTGTTTGCCAAGCCGAGTGGGCTGAGCCCGGCCGCATCCCTGTTTTTCCGGTGGGTAGCACGGCGGGATCAGTCCCCGGGATGTGTGCGGTGGGGGAGGGGGAGCTGGGGAGGTTGTCCAGGGAAAGGGTTCCTGCGATCCCGGAGAGATCCCGGGGCGGAGCACAGCCTCCTCCCCCAGACTCCCCCGCCTGCCTCTGGGGAGGTTTGGGGGATGGAGGAGGTGAGTGGATGCTGGTTCCATCCCTGCCGTCCTCCGATCTGGCTGACACAGAGCAAGAAGTGACCCCCGAGCATCAGACCCTGAGTGGGTGATGCCGGTGTTGGGAGCTGAATCGAGGGGGATGATCCTGGGTAACGTGGGGAGGGTAGCCCCAAACACCTCTACGACATGTTGGAACATACCAGCCCAAGAAAAAACCCAGGAGACTGCGGGCAGCCCACCCCACAGCCTAGGGGGACCAGCAGGACAACTTGACCCATCCACAACAGAGGGAGCAGGAAGGTGTCAGACCTGGGAGGGGGGCTGACTTTGTCTACCACTTGCCTCTCTCTTCCTCCGACTTATCAAAGTCTCTTGTCCTACCTTCAGCCAAACCTTCCTAAACAAACTTCACATCTGTTTATTGGACAACAGTGGTCCTTAGATGCCACCAACTCTCCACTGCCTACACCTTCCCCAGCCCCAGGCCAGGTATTACTGCTTAGGAGAAAGGTCCATCAAAGAGCATCACAGTTCAGTGATGCTCCAGGGGCATTACTGAATCCCTTCTGACTGCCTCCAAATGTTATGTTATCAATTTTTCTTGTTCTCCCTTTCCCCCCTTTTTTTTCCCCAAATGCAAATAAATACAAACCAGTTTCCTCAAGGACAAAGCTGTGGGATGCAGAGATGTGTGGAGCAGCACTTAGGACTTGGAGACAGCAAGGAGGAGAGGCTGGGTGGTGAGGGGCAATGCTGTGGGTGTTTTGGAGGGTGTTGCAATCTGAAACCCACCTGGATCTGGGATAGTTAACAAAACCTTTAGATCTTGGGAGATTTTTGAGAGATCTTTACATAGAGGAACAGGTTGCTCAGGCATGTTATGGATATCCCATCCAAGAAATTATTCAAGAACAGGTTGGCTGAGGCTTTGAACAACCTGGTCTAGGGAAATGTGTCCTTAGAAGGGGCCTATAAGAAGGATGTGGACAATCTTTTAAGCAGAGCCTGTTGTGACAGGACAAGGGGTGATGGTTTGAAAGCTAAAGAGGAAGATTCAGGCTAGAGAGAAGGAATAAACTGTTTCTGCTGAGGGTGGTGAGACACTGGCACAGGCTGTCCAAAGAGGTGCTAGATAGCCATCCCTGGAGTCATTTCAGATCAGGTTGGATGGGACTCTCAGCAACCTGATCTAGTTGAAGGTGTTTGGACTAAATGCCTTTAAGGCTCCATTCCAACACAAATACTTCTGTGATTCTCTGTCAGAGAGGCTGGAAAAGCCTCCTGCAACAGACAGTAGGTTGAGCTGCCTGGATATGCGTGGGCTGGAGTCTTGGCAGGGCAGAATCTGCAGAAACCATCTCCCCATGTTTCCACCTACCCCAATATCCATATATCCTTTAATCCATGCCAGATATCAACCTGTGCATCTAGGCATGTATCCATGTATCTATGTAACTCTCTAGTTATTTCTGTGTGTCAGTGTCTGCCAACTTGCTGAAATACCAATCCATTTATCTCTACGGAGATATCCATGTGCCTCACTTAAGTGTCTCTCTGCCCATATCTTGTCAGTGTGTGTCCTGATCTGTCATTGTATCGTCACATGTGGCTGCGTTAGGCTCTGTGGATGTCTGCTGTGGGTCTCTGTCTGTTGTGCCCCTGGACCCACAGCCCTGCCTGCATCTCAGACCCATGGGGCTGCCTGCCCCTGGACCCACAGCCCTGTGTGCACCTCAGACCCATGGGGCTGCCTGCACCTGGCCCCACAGCCCTGTGTGCACCTCAGACCCATGGGGCTGCCTGCACCTGGCCCCACAGCCCTGTGTGCACCTCAGACCCATGGGGCTGCCTGCACCTGGCCCCACAGCCCTGCCTGTTCTCCACCCGAGGTAGCTGCCTATATCTCAAAACTGTTGGTCTCCTTCCATCTCAGACTCTCAGGGCTTCCTGCACCTCAGACTGTCGGGGCTTCCTGCAGCTCCAACCTGGAGGGCTGCCTGCTTGCAGCCCCGACTCCCGGCCGTGCCGGGCCGTGCCGAGCCGTGCCGAGCCGTGTCGTGCCGTCAGCGGTGCCGTCGGGGCGGTGAGGCTGTGGCTGTCAGCCCCTATTGATGAAGTGTGGGCTGATGGCGGCTGCTGGCTCCAGTCCAGACTCCCCGGCGCTGGGGTCAGTGCCCCGACCAGCCCCGTTGCCTCTGGGAAAGGAAGGGCTGGACCCGGAGGAGATGCCCCTGCTCCCCCTCCGAGCGTTATGCACCGGTCACTGGGCTTTTGGTACTTCAGCAGCGAGGTTGGGTGTGATGAAAAAAGGGCCAAACCTGGCCCAAGTCCTCTGCCTCTAGATGGTAGATGCAGAGTCAGGATGGAGGTGTCATCACCGACTTCCTTCTGGGATGAAAAAGAAACCCCAACCATTTATCTCTCTGTACTGGCACGTTAGGGAGTTGCACAGGGTCGAATTAGCCCACCTCTTCTGGAGCAGTTAAGGGGGAAAAAAAGGAAAAATAATGAAGAGAAGTACAAGTGAAACCACAAAGGAAAAGGGTAGTTCTTCATACTCCAACCACTGAGCTCCCAAGTGCCAAACCCACGTGAAATGCTCTCACGTGAGCCAAAGACAAATAGGGCTTCACGTGCAAGCAAGAGCTGGCAGGGACTGAATGGTAAGGCAGGAGGTTGGTTTGACCTTGGACTAGATCACCCATCAAACCCCACAAAATATTGACAGTGTTAGAAATGGAAAACTTAGGGAGGGGGGGAAGCCATAAAAATGTCTAGTCTTTTTCAACGAGGGGAAAAACATCCTCTGGTGCAGAGTGCCTGAGTGATCTGAGGAGGACAGTGTCCTCCAGCAAGGGGTTGTTGTGGAAGCAGTTGGGAGCTTTCTGGGAATCTTCCTATTAATCTGTCACAGAAAGAATTCCCTGGGCTCAGGACACTAAGTCTGGGACTCAGAAGATGCTCACACAGCTTCCCCTGAACACCCCCCCCAGCCTCAGCTTTCTAAAGGCAAGCAGGACCCAAACTTCAATGGGAATTTTGGGGCCTAAGAGCCTTAGACAGCCTGTGAGGTGTTAGGATAAATGCATGTGGGAAGGACTTGGCTCCTTCAGTGTTAGGGATGTGCAGGATTAGAGGCTAGATAAGCAGAGCTGGTGTTAATGAGTAATTGCTCATTAATCTCCGAGCCTTGCCAGGGCTCATTTGGGTTGTATATAATTTCTATATGATCTGCATGACAGCTTCTGGAGCTGAGGTGACATAAGGGGCATTTTCTCCTTTCCTAATTATGGGCCCATCCATCTTTCCAGAAATATCCCAGCAAAAAGACACTTGGAGCACCCTTTGTGCTGCTGTTCTCCAGCCAAGTGAATGCTGCAGCCTTCCCTAGCTTTGCTCATGGCAGCAGGAGTTCAGACTATGCTGATGAGATTCCTATGGCTGCATAAATAAAGCTTCCAGCTTCCCTTTACCATTGGGAAGAGCCTCCACCATCTCCAGTTTCTCCTCTTTGGGGTCAATAATGTAAAAAATAAACACAACCAAAAATCACTGACTGTTAATCATAGAATGGTTTGGTTTGGAAGGGAACTTCAAAAGGCATCTAGTCTAAACCCCCTGCACTCAGTGGGGACATTGCTGGGTTCTATACACTGGACACAACAACCCCATGCAGTGCTACAGGCTGAGGGCAGAGTGACTGGAGAGCAGCCAGGCAGAAAGGGACCTGGGGGTACTCGTTGACAGCAGGCTGAACATGAGCCAGCAGAGTGCCAATGGCACCCTGGCCTGGATCAGGAACAGTGTGGCCAGCAGCAGTAGGGAGGTCATTGTGCCCCTGTACTCAGCACTGGTTAGGCCACACCTTGAGTCCTGTGTCCAGTTCTGGGCCCTTCAGTTTAAGAAGGACATTGAGACACTTGAACATGACCAGAGAAGGGCAACAAGGCTGGGGAGGGGTTTGGAGCACAGCCCTGTGAGGAGAGGCTGAGGGGGCTGGGGTTGTTTAGCCTGGAGAAGAGGAGGCTCAGGGGAGACCTTCTTGCTGTCTACAACTACCTGAAGGGAGGTTGTAGCCAGGTGGGGGTTGGTCTCTTCTCCCAGGCAACCAGCACCAGAACAAGAGGACACAGTCTCAAGCTGTGCTAGGGGGGGGGTTAGGATGGATGTTAAGAGGAAGTTCTTCACAGTAAGAGAGATTGGCCATTGGAATGTGCTGCCCAGGGAGGTGGTGGAGTCACCATCCCTGGAGGTGTTTAGGAAGTGTGACCATTTGAGGCTGTCCCCTTAAGAAAGGGAATATGGTGGTCGGATTTTTGTAAATGAAAAGACGGATCTAAACTAATTTCATTGGTAGATTGGGAGGAAGCACCTTTTGAACTGGGAGTGCAACAGAGTATCCTGGGCATTGTTGCACTTTTTGAGTCTGTCTGTCTTCCCCTTCCTTCGGTGGCATGCAGCTCGCTGTTTCTGGGCTTTCGGCCAGACTCGGCCTTGGGAAGAGATAAGAACTTTCTAACACGTAACTGCCTAACTGCTTCAAATTAATCACTGCTCCTTTTTTCTCTTTTCTCTCTTTCTAACCCTCTCCGGGGAAAGGGGGAGAGAAGGGGGAGCAGAGGTGGGGACCCCCTCAGCAGAGGGGGGGAACTCTCATTTCTGTGCTACTTTATTGTATATTTTTGTATATATTGTAAATATTGTAAATTCTGTATATTCCCCTGCATATCCTATATTGCTTTGTAAATATACAGCACCCACTGCTTTGCTAATTCAGCTGTGAGTTTTTTTTTCCTTTCCCTTCAATTTTCTTTCCCTCTACTCACAGTGGGGGGGGGAGGGGCCTGGCCTTTCCCCCAACCCCTCGACAGGAAGAGACTGGATGGGGTGCTTGGTGCCATGGTTTAGTTGATGAGATGGTGTTGGTTGATAGGTTGGACTCAATGATCTCAAAGGTCTTTTCCAACCTGGTTAATTCTATTCTATTCTATTCTATTCTATTCTATTCTATTCTATTCTATTCTATTCTATTCCATTCCATTCCATTCCATTCCATTCCATTCCATTCCATTCCATTCCATTCCATTCCATTCGATGTTGCACAGAGTCCCTTCCAACCTGCCAGGGACGGGACATCTACCACCTCTGTGGGCAACTTGTAACAGTGTCTTGCCACCTTCATTGTAAACAATTTCCTCCTTCTATCTAGTCTTGTCGTAGTTTGGGCTGGGTGCCCTCTGCTACAGGGGTGTTTCCTGTGTCCAGAAGTCCAGCCCAGTGGGTGGACACAGGAAATTAGGTTATTTCCTACCATGATCCCTTGCACCACTATAAGTTTCACAGCGGGGTCTGACACTTCCTCTTTCCTTCCTCCTCGCCACCCTGTAACTGGGGGAGAGATCTCCCGGCCATGGGCCTGGCTAGGCCCAAGGCCACGGGGGGATGGGCAGTCTCAGGTCTGGCCAGCTGAGACTAGCCTAGCAGTGGGGGGGGAAGGAGGAGTCCTGGGGGTTTTGGGTGCACCCTCAGGTGGGGATGGGATCTCTCTGGGTCTGTTTTGGTCTCTCTCTTGTCACTGTGTCTCTAGTTCCTTGCACGCACTCACTGTTCTATTTAAACTTTCCATCACTTTTGCAATCCGTTTGTCTGAGTCGTTATTTCTGTGTGTGGTGGGGAGGGGGTTTGCCCCAACCCATTACAAGTCTGAATTTCCCCTCTTTTAGTTTAAAACCATCATCCCTTGTCCTTTTACAAGAGGTCCTCTTAAAAAGATTGTCCCCATCTTTCTTATCAGCCCCTTTAACTACTGAAAGGCTGCAATGAGGTCTCCCTAGAGTCTTCTGCAAGCTGAACAACCCCGGCTCTGATTTTTCATAGATCAGACAGATCAGTAGGAACACTGACTGTGAGGGGTTCAGACTGGATGTTAGGAAGAAATTCTACACAGAGTGATTTGCCATTGGAATGTGCTGCCCAGGGAGGCGGTGGAGTCACCATCATTGGATATGTTTAAGAGGAGACTCGATACGGTGCTTGGTTGCATGGTGTAGTTGATTAGGTGGTGTTGGATGATAGGTTGGACACAATGATCTTGAAGGTCTCTTCCAACATGGTATGGTCTATTCTATTCTATTCTATTCTATTCTATTCTATTCTATTCTATTCTATTCTATTCCCCCTCTACTCTGCCCTGCTGAGGCCATCCCTGGAATATTGCATCCAGTTCTGGGCTCCCTAATTCAAGAGGGACAGGGACTCGAGAGAACCCAGTGGAGAACTACCAGGATGCTGAAAGGACTGGAGCACTGCCCTGTGAGGAGAGGCTGAGACCCCTGGGGCTGTTTAGTCTGGAGAAGAGAAGACTGAGGGGATTTAATAAATGTCTATAAATATCTGAGGGCTGGGGGTCAAGAGGCTTGGGACAGGCTCTGCTCAGTTGCACCCTGTGATAGGACAAGGGGCAATGGATATAAACTACAGCACAAGAGGTTCCACCTCAACATGAGGAGGAACTTCTTCACTGTGAGGCTCATAGAGCCCTGGAACAGGCTCCCCAGGGAGGTTGTGGAGTCTCCTTCTCTGGAGACTTTCAAGACCCATTTGGATGCATTCCTGTGTGGTGACCTGTGCTAGATGCTATTGTCCTACTCTGGCAAGGGGGGTTGGACTCAAAGATCTCCAGACGTCCCTTCCAACCACTAACATCCTGTGATCTCATTATCTGTGGAGGCAAGGGAAAGGATGATTAAAAGGCTCAGGGTGGGAGGGAAAGAGATTCAGGACAGGACCTGTCTCTCACAGAGCACTTAGACCTGTGCTTTAACACAGGCTTATGTGTTTTTGGCAGAACAGCTGTGAGGTCTCAGTGTAATGCCAGCAGGACACCAGAGCACGTTCCAGCTGTTAACACCCAAGTACGCCATGGGAACCACCCTGGAGAAAGGGCTGCAGAGACACACAGAGGGCTCCTCTACAAAGCAGTTTTGATTCCCTCTGATATGCTGAAATGACAATTTTTACCCCCTTTCCATGCAGAGTTGTGCATCTCACATTCACAGCAGAAGCAGATTTTTTTGGGTTCACGGGAAAATCCTCCTCTGAATCAAGAAAAATGTCATCTGTGTTTCACCTGGAGGAGGCAGAAAACCCAAACCAGCAAATTGGAAATTTCAGAGCTTTGTATTTCTCTCTGAACAAAGCTCCAAAGCACAACAGTTAAGTTAGATTTAGGTGGTGGTGGGGCAATTAATTTCACTTTGATTTTTGTGTTGGATTTAGTTTGCTTGTTTTAATCAGATGGGAAGACATTTCCAGAGGAATGGGTGTTTGAGCTCAGCAAGAAGCAAAATTGGGCTTTGATGTTTAGACATTTTTAATTGTTCTCAGCCACATTTAAGGCTGAGGATTTTGTTCTTGAAGGGGCAATGTCACAGGAGCAGGAATCCAGATGGGCTTAGAATCATAGAATCAGTCAGGGTTGGAAGGGACCACAAGGATCATCTAGTTTCAACCCCCCTGCCATGGGCAGGGACACCCCACACTAGATCAGGCTGGACAGAACCTCATCCAGCCGGGGCTTAAAACACCTCCAGGGATGTGCCTCAACCATCTCCCTGGACAACCCATTCCAGGGTTTCGCCACTCTCATGGTGAAGAACTTCCTCCTCACATCCAGCCTGAATCTCCCCACCTCCAGCTTCATTCCATTCCCCTTAGTCCTATCACTACCTGAGATCCTGAGAAGTCCCTCCCCAGCGTTCTTGTAGGCCCCCTTCAGATACTGGAAGGCCACAATTAGGTCACCTAGGAGTCTTCTCTTCTCCAGACTGAACAGCCCCAACTCCTTCAGTCTGTCCTCATAGGAGAGCAGCTCCAGCCCTCTGATCATCCTCATGGCCCTTCTCTGGACACCTTCCAGGACCTCCAGATCCCTCTTGTAATAGGGGCTCCAGAACTGGACACAGTACTCCAGGTGGGGTCTCACCAGAGCTGAGTAGAGGGGGAGAATCACCTCCCTTGACCTGCTGGTCACACTTCTGGTGCAGCTCAGGATCTGATTGGCTTTGCGGGCTGCAAGTGCACACTGAGAGCTCATGTTGAGCTTCTCATCCACCAGCACCCCCAAGTCCCTCATTTACTCATTATACTGAAAAAAACACCCCTAAAAACCCAAGAATAAATATTTTCCTTAGCTTGCAGTTAAAACTCTATCCCTTCCTTTCTGGTTTTTGGATGTTCACAGAGAGAATAAAGAACATTGTCTAAATTCTGCCTTCCTATTGCACACCCACAAGCCTTGACTGTTAAAAGCTCACAGTGGGAACAACACAGAATGGGCAAAAACGTTACACTTTATGTTGTTTCAGGCTAAAAAAAAAAACAAACCAGCACCCATACATACAAAACCCCAAACCCAACAGCAGGGCTTTTGTTGGTTAACCCTTTCATAGAAATCACAGAATGAAACAGGTTGGAAAAGACCTCAGAGATCATCAAGTTCAACCTATACCTGGTTAATTCTCTTTTCTCTTCTCTTCGCTTCGCTTCTCTCTTCTCCTCTTCTCTTCGCTTCTCTCTTCTCCTCTTCTCTTCCCTTCTCTTCTCTTTTTCCTTCTTCTCTTCTCTTCTCTTCTCTTCTCTTCTCTTCTCTTCTCTTCTCTTCTCTTCTCTTCTCTTCTCTTCTCTTCTCTTCTCTTCTCTTCTCTTCTCTTCTCTTCTCTTCTCTCTCTTCTTCTCCCCTCCCCTCCCCTCCCCTCCTCTCCCCTCCCCTCTCCTCCTCTCCCCTCCCCTCTCCTCTCCCCTCCCCTCCCCCTCCCCTCCCCTCCCCTCCCCCTCCCCTCCCCTCCCCTCCTCTCCTCTCCTCTCCTCTCCTCTCCTCTCCTCTCCTCTCCTCTCCTCTCCTCTCCTCTCCTCTCCTCTCCTCTCCTCTCCTCTCCTCTCCTCTCCTCTCCTCTCCTCTCCTCTCCTCTCCTCTCCTCCCCTCCCCTCCCCTCCCCTCCCCTCTCCTCTCCTCTCCTCTCCTCTCCTCTCCTCTCCTCTCCTCTCCTCTCCTCTCCTCTCCTCTCCTCTCCTCTCCTCTCCTCTCCTCTCCTCTCCTCTCCTCTCCTCTCCTCCCTAATACCTAACACCTCATCACAATTAAGCCATGGCTCCAAGTGCCACATCTAATGATTTTTTGAACACCTCCAGAGATGGTGACTCCACCACCTCCCTGGGCAGCACATTCCAATGGCAAATGACTCTCTCAGTGAAGAACTTTCTCCTCATTTCCAGACTAAACTTCCCCCCGGCACAGCTTGAGACTGTGTCCTCTTGTTCTGGTGCTGGTTACCTGGGGGAAGAGACCAACCCCCACCTGGCTTTTCATTTTCCATGGAAAATTATGGAGTGATTCAGTTTGGATGCAACCTTTAAAGGTCAACATTCAGCCTGGGGAAGAAAAGGCTCTGGGGAGACCTTACAAAGGCATTTCAATATCTGAAGGGGACCTAGGCCTTCCAGAATCTGAAAGAGGGGCTACAGGAAAGCTGGGGTAGGACTTTTTAAGGTGTCAGGGAGTGATAGGACTAGGGGGAATGGAACAAAACTAGAAATGGGTAGATTCAGATTGGATGTTAGGAAGAAGTTCTTCCCCATGAGGGTGGTGAGACACTGGCACAGGTTTCCCAGGGAGGTGGTGGAAGCCTCATCCCTGGAGGTTTTTCAGGGCAGGCTGGATGTGGCTGTGAGCAACCTGCTGTAGTGTGAGGTGTCCCTGCCCATGTCAGGGGGGTTGGAATTGGATGATCCTTCAGATCCCTTCCAACCCTGACAATTCTATGATTCTATGGCTGTTTAGAAGGCCCTGTGGTGATAGCACAAAGGGCAATGGTTTGCAAGTGGAGCAGGAGAGGTTTAGGTTGGACGTTAGGAGGAAATTCTTTGCAGTGAGAGTGGTGAAATACTGGAACAGGTTGCCCAGAGATGTGATGGAGGCTCCATCCCTGGAGACATTCAAGGTCATACTTGATGGTTGTAGCCAGAAGGGGGTTGGTGTGTTCTCCCAGGCAACCAGCACCAGAACAAGAGGACACAGTCTCAAGCTGTGCCAGGGGAAGTTTAGGCTGGAGGTGAGGAGAAAGTTCTTCACTGAGAGAGTCATTTGCCATCGGAATGTGCTGCCCAGGGAGGTGGTGGAGTCACCATCCCTGGATGTGTTCAAGAGGGGATTGGATGTGGCACTTGGTGCCATGGTCTAGTCATGAGGTCTGTGGTGAGAGGTTGGACTTGATGATCTTTGAGGTCTCTTCCAACCTTGGTGATACTGTGATCAGTCTGATCTAGTTAGAGATGTCCCTGCCCAATGCAGGGAGGGTGGACAAGGTGACCTTCACGGACACCTTCCAACATGATGCATTCTATGATCTAGTCCAACCCTTCTCTAGTGTTTTTCAGGTGGTGGAACTATTCCTCTTCATCAGTTCCTGGCAATAAATTAGATACCACTGCGAATCATCTTAAATAGGTCCAGGAGGGCCTCCAGGCCATGTTCTTCTTCTGTGAAATGGACTTTGTTTCCTTCTCTTGTATCAAGTTGGCCACCTGTGTTAAACACATGGCAGAGAATGAGTGTATTTTATTTCTGAATTCTTTATCTTTTTAACATTTTTCATGTTTGGAAAAATAATAAAAAAGGTGAAAATATAGAAAGTTTTCCCCTATTTTTTATCCATTTCCCCCCCTCTGGTTTCTCTTTCCCCTGCTCTTATTTCCTTGTCCTCTCTGTTGCTGTTTCAATGCTGAAGGCCAAATCCCTCACATTGCCTTTTTTGGGAGGGAAAAAGAAGAGAACTCTGCCCTTCAGATTTGATCTGATTTGGAGCCTGGATCATCAATGAGCTGTTCACTCTTACTTTCTTTCTTTCTTCTTCTCTACCCTATTGTTTGTCTGTCAGATGAGTCCGGATCTCATCACCATCTCCACATTGCTTATCTCCACTCCATTGCCTGGAAGAGGGCTGCCCAGCAAATAAAGCTGAGCAGATGGTCACGTCTTCAAATGACATCAAGGCTTTAGATTGAAAGGTGTCTCTGGCCAAGGCTCCTGTGCTTCACTGTCAGTACAGCGACCATGGAATCATGGAATGGTTTGGGCTGGAAGAGACCTTTAAAGGTCATCTAGTGCCCTGATTTGTCCTGTTATTTACAGAGCTATCAGGGGAGAAGGATGTCCTCAAGGCTTAGGAAACTCCAGTTCAGTTCTCAGCTGAGAACTGGGATTTGATGTGAGACTTTGCAGAGGCCACACTGCAAGCCTCTTGGGACCTCATTGCCCATCTGCTAACATAAGAGTCATAAACCCCCATGGGCAAATCTCTGGCTGTGACCTGCTCACCACGTAGCCAGGCTCCGAGGGGTCATGAGCCCAGGGAACATTCATCCCAATGTCCAGCTTGTAGACAAGAGAGGGAGGGATCTGACCATGCAAACAGAGATTAAGCCACTGATCAAAACAATCCTGAATGGGCCTATAGATAGGTCTATCAGCATCTAGAGCTTGATGCCTGCCCTGTGAAATGTGGAGGGCCGATGCCGCCGTGGTGATAAGATGATAATGTTGACCAGAAGAGTTATCAGGGTTGGGGACAATGTGAGGACTACCTGAAAGGTGGTTGTAGCCAGGTGAGGGTTGGTCTCTTCTCCCAGTTCTCCCAGGCAACCAGGGCTGCCCAGGGAGGTGGTAGAATCACCATCACTGGAAGTGTTTAAGAAAAGACTGGATGAGGCACTTGGTGCCATGGTTTAGTTGATGAGATGGTGTTGGGTGAGAGGTTGGACTTGATGATCTCAAAGGTCTTTTCCAACCTGGTTAATTCTGTGATTAATTCTTCAAAGTAGGAGATGAGCAAACACTGAACAGTGACATGGCAAGGAAAGCTTTGGGAGCCTTTGGAGTGACTCTACCTCGCAAGTCAGATCCCAGGAGCTGCTTTCTCTGCCTGGAGACGCTGGGAGGAGGTTTGCAACAGTGGTGACCTTCAGTCATGAAAGACTGAGGGTACAGCATGGTGGTGCTTGGGCAGAAACCCTGGGAAATCAGCATGCAAAGCAAATATCTTGGACTGCCTCAATAACTGCACTGAAAGAATCAGTTCTCAGCTTAAATTTAATGAAATCATAGAATAGTTTGGGTAGAAAGGGACCTTTAAAGGCCTTCTTGTCTGACCCCCCTGCAGTGAGGAGGGACATCTTCAGCTAGAGCAGGCTGCTCAGAGCCCTGTCCAACCTGATGTGGAATGTTCCCAGGGATAGGGCAGACTTTGTGTGAGTTTGGGCCAGGGCAGGCTGTTGGAAAACAGGCGCAGTGTTGTCTCTGCACCTGCAGCTTCCTTTCAAAAGATGAAAATCCAGGAGTGTGCTGGCCAGTTTGTCCAGAAACACTTGTTTTTACTGATTAATTCAAACAAGTCTTGGCAGAGAGGTGGAGATCTGTATGTAAGAGTAGGAGTAGGTGCCAGTTATCAGGATTCATAGAGTCTGGCTAGAAGTAATGCTGAGCAGGTTGCTGTTAGCATGGCTAAGCTAGGGACAGGCTGCAAACCTGACTAAAGTTGAAGTAGATCTTCTGCTCTGTGGAAAACAGAATCCTAGAAGTGTTTTGGTTGGAAGAGACCTTTAAGAACATCAAGTTCAGCCATTAATCCAACACTGCCAGGTCACCAGCAAACCATGTCCCTCAGCATCACATCTCCATGTCTCTTAAATCCCTCCAGGGATGGTGATTCCACCACTGCCCTGGGCATCCTGTCCCAGGGCTTGACAACCCCTTTAGGGAAGAAATTGTACCTACTATCCAATCTAAACCCACCTTGGTGCTGAATCTGCTTCCCCTTGTCCTATGGTTTGTTGCCTGGGAGAAGGGACCAGCTCCCATCTTGCTACAACCTCCTTTCAGCTTGTTGTAAAGTGTAAAAAGGTCTCCCCCAAGCCTCCTTTTCTCCAGGGTGAAATTGCACCGTTTAATTTCCCTCCTTCTCCACCAAAGGAAAGGCTTCAGTCTTTCCCATGAAGAGAAACCTGCTTGCTCAAACTGATGTGTGGAGACATCCACTTTTCACCTATTTCCACTGGGTCTATATTTAAAATGAGATTCCAGAGCTGAGAGCTGTCAGCCAGCCCCTGCAGACTTCACACATCTAAATGTTCCCATCAAAGCAAAAGGCACGTCCAGAAACTTGGCAGTAATTGGATCACAAAGTGCAAGCTCCTGTGATTAGATCAGGAGCACTCTGCCAGAATGATACTGAATTGAAAGGAATAATCAGGCAGCTAGAAAAGGGAGCAGCTCTTCATTTAAACTTCATCAATTTCCTGTCCACTTGGCAGAGCCCACAGATTTTGCACTTGAAAGTTGCAGGGGTTAGCTGTAGTAAGTATGGACCCTTGCTCTGTAATCCACACAATGTGTAGAAGCAAAGTCTGGGCTCCAGCTGCCCTCAATATGCTGTAAGGAAATATTTAGCTGCCTGTTGAAGTTTCTGTTCAGGTTCACAGGGATCTTGCTCTCCTTTACAGGGTTCCTGGGTCAGCTGTGGTCCTAAGGGTGAGAGGAGGGTGATAAAGGCATTGATGACAGCTGGTTGGACAGTGATGAGCTAGAAGAAATGCAAAGAAGTAACTGCATTGAGGGACATGGCTTAGCAGTGGGCTCTGTAGTGTTGGGTCAATGCTTGGGCTTGAGACCTTAAGGGTCTTTTCCAGACAAATCAATTCTAGGATTCTATGTTTGTGGGTTTTTTTTTAATGGGAAAATCTAAAGGTGCTCAGGAAAGTTTTTGAGGTCTCCAGCTCATGCTCTGCTAGATAGGGATGCTCATGCTCTTCTGCTGATCATTGAACTGATTTGGTTGGAAGAAACCTTCAAAGATCAAGCCCAAGAGTTAACCCAGCACTGCCAGGTCACCACTGAATAATGAGGTCTGTGGTGACAGGTTGGACTCAATGATCTTTGAAGTCTCTTCCAACCTTGGTGATACTGTGTGATACTGTGAATCATGTCCCTCAGCACCACATCTACATGGCTTTTAAACACTTTCAGGGCTGATGACTGCACCACTTCCCTGAGCAGCCTATTCCAATCCTTGACTCCTCTTTCTGTGAACAAATTGTTCCTAATACCCAACCTAAGCCTCTCCTGGCTACACCAGGAGGATATTTACATAGAGTTACAGCCAAGTGTTTCCTGTTGAACGAGTCTTTTACCAGGAAATGCTGGACATTCACATGTTGAAACCTGCCTAGCTGTTGCTAAGATTATTTTTCACCAGTGATCATTGGTTTACCTCTTTATCTTTGCCTTGGAGCTAGATAACAGGGACAGCAGCAGATAAGAGGAAAAGTGGTTCTTTAGTTCACCCAAAATTTCACTTAGTGTGAAGGAAAATATCTAGTAGGAGAATTAGACTAAACCAGGAAATAGCCTCTTAAATCTCAGCTCCCCTGAGCTAAAAGTATTTAACACATCCAAGTGCCGGGTGCTGCACTTTGGCCACAGCAACCCCATGCAGAGCTACAGGCTGGGGTCAGAGTGGCTGGAGAGCTGCCAAACGGAGAGGGACCTGGGGGTGCTGATCGACAGCCACCTAAACATGAGCCAGCAGTGTGCCCAGGTGGCCAGGAGGGCCAATGGCATCCTGGCCTGCATTAGGAATAGTGTGGCCAGCAGGAGCAGGGAAGTCATTGCGCCCCTGTACTCTGCATTGGTTAGGCCACACCTTGAGTATTGTGTCCAGTTCTGGGCCCCTCAGTTTAGGAAAGATGTTGAGGTGCTGGAACGTGTCCAGAGAAGGGCAACAAAACTGGGGAGGGGTCTGGAGCACAGCCCTATGAGGAGAGGCAGAGGGAGCTGGGGTTGCTTAGCCTGGAGAAGAGGAAGCTCAGGGGAGACCTTCTTGCTGTCTCCAACTACCTGAAGGGAGGTTGTAGCCAGGTGGGAGTTTATCTCTCCTCCCAGGCAACCAGCACCAGAACAAGAAGACACAGTCTCAAGCTCTGCCAGGGGAGATTTAGTCTGGAGGTGATGAGAAAGTTCTTCACAGAGAGAGATTTGTTAGCCATTGGGATGTGCTGCCCAGGGAGGTGGTAGAGTCACCATCCCTGCAGGTGTTCAAGAGGGGATTGGATGTGGCACTTGGTGCCATGGTTTAGCAGTCATAAGGTCTGTGGTGATAGGTTGGACTTGATGATCTTTGGGGTCTTTTCCAACCTTATCGATTCTATGATTCCCCCACATCCCCAGGCAGCCTGTTCCAGGCATGACAAGCCTGGCCCAAAGCCCTTTCCATTTCTCCTTTCAAGAGAAGCAGAGATGCTTCCAAGCAGCCTGTTGCAACACCTGGGGGCCAGTGCAAGCCCAAGAGACATTCTTTGTGCACCAAGCAAAGAAAGGTAAAGCCAAGCTTGCCCATGGAATGATGCTGAGATAGCAGCTCAGTATCTAAACAGGTAACACCCAATTACAACAGAACTGTGTTGACTTACACTTTCCCTTATCAGAAGAATCAGGTATTCATCTAAATCACAAAAGAGTTTGATGGATGCCAGCTCACAGGGAGCCCCACACCAAGGAACAAGAGCCTAGTTAAACAAAATGTATGTTGTTCTTATCTGGAAGCTGTGACTATTTTGCTATGAAATAAAAAACTATCAAAGAAAGTGCCTTATCCTTGCGGTTATAATTCTTTAATGTTCTCCAGGGGCTGTGCCTGTGCTGGAATCAGGCCCTTGGGACTACTTTCTGAACCCCCACTGAGGTAATTTTCATGCAGACAGATGATCTTTCCTTATCACTCGTTGTCTTGGCAATAAAAACAAGTCTCTTGCTTGAGGTGCATGTTTGGACTGAGCTGGGTGAGGGGAAAAAAGAGAGAAAAGGAAAGGAAGGGGCAGCTAAATTGGTCTTAATACTGATGCTTGCCTAAAAGTAAACAGTGAGGTCCAGGGACAATCTTCATAGACACTCCTGGGCCTGGAAGTGCGGTGTGGAAAGTGCATGCGGTAAGTAGCCTTCAGACAGCTGCGCTGGAGACTAGCTCAGAGCCTGGTCTGAATGCTGCCACTAATCAGACTCTCTTATCACATTTACTGGGAGATGGGTGATGCCAATAAAACCAAGTCAGGCTGAGTGCATGTCGTAGGGTTGGAAGGGTAAGGCCAAAAAGCCTCCTCCCTCCCCCCTGTAAAGTAAAGGGAAGGAAAAATTGAAGGGAAAGGAAAAAAAAAACTCACAGCTGAATTAGCAAAGCAATGGGATGCTGTACATTAACAAAGCAGGGAAATGCAGGGAAATATATACAAATTTACAATATTTACAATATATACAAAGATATAAAACAAAGTAGCACAGAAATGAGAGTTCCCCCCTCTGCTGAGGGGGTTCCCCACCTCCGCTCTCCCCTCTCTCCCCCTTTCCCCAGAGCGGGTTAGAAAGAGAAAGAAAAGAGAGAGAAAGAGAAAAAAGTTAGAAGCAGTTATGTGTTAATTGGAAAGCAGTTAATACAGGCCTTGCAGTTTTATCAGTTTTTCAAGGTTGAGCCTTGGCCGAAAGCCCAGCACAGAGAGAGCTGCTGCTCGGCGGAGGAGTGGAAGAAAGACTGATAGAAGAGTGCCGGAATGCCCAGGATACCCTCCTGCACTCCCAGTTCAGAAAGTGTTCCTCCCACTCTACCAATGAAATTAGTTTAGATCCTTCATTTCGTTTACCAACTTCCGTCCACCATATTCCCTTTCTTAAAGGCACAGCCTCAACCGGTCACAGTCCACCCCTTCTAAACAATTTCATTGGCTGTTCATACTGTCCATCCAATCCAAGACGACATTTACAGTTCATAAGTAAAGTTCATAGTCCATGCCGGCTATGCTCAGATGTAGATGATTCAAAAGTCCAAGAAAATCAGAAAATGAGAAAAATGGAAAACAGTTCATTTCTTTGCCGACGAAGCGAAGAAAAGGGAAACAGGGAATCTCAGGGTCTCTTAGTTGACTCAGGGCTCTCAGGGATCTCAGGGTACGTGCACCGCAGATTCCTCGTTGATTCTTCTTTTGGATGCGATGTAGCTGTACAACAGTTTGAAATTAACCTCTTACAGCTAAAGTTAAATTTCTTTGTGGAATACACTGAATTTCACCATTCTCTTGCATTACCCAATAAGTGTGACCCGGACCTTCAGCTGAAACCGCCCCTCAGACAGGCTTAGCCTCTCCTGAGGGTGAAAATACCCAAACAGTTTTACCTAACAGATTCTTTTCTCTAACAACAGGAACTCTATCACCTTCTACTTTCTGTAGCAAATCTGAATGTGCAGGTCCAGCTCGGTTCACTGAACCTCTACTATTTACCAGCCAGGTTGCTTGTGCTAAATGTTTTTCCCAGTTTTTCAAAGATCCACTCGCCATGGCTCTAAGAGTGGTCTTCAACAAACCGTTGTAGCGTTCAATCTTCCCTGAAGCTGGCACATAGTAGGGAATATGGAATATCCACTCAATACCGTGCTCTTTTGCCCAGTTCTTTACAAGGTTGTTCTTGAAATGAGTTCTGTTGTCTGACTCAATCCTCTCTGGAGTTCCGTGTCTCCACAGGATTTGTCTCTCCAGACCGAGAATGGTGTTGCGTGCAGTTGCATGTGGAACAGGACAAGTTTCCAACCATCCAGTGTTTGCCTCTACCATAGTAAGCACGTATTGCTTACCAGAACGAGAACGTGGTAGAGTGATGTAGTCAATCTGCCAAGCTTCACCATACTTGTACTTGGACCATCTGTCACCATACCACAAGGGCTTAAGTCGTTTTGCCTGCTTAATAGCAGCACAAATGTCACAGTCATGGATGACTTGTGTGATAGCATCCATGGAAATGTCTATGGATCTGTCACGAGCCCATTGGTATGTTGCATCTCTGCCTTGATGTCCTGACGAATCATGAGCCCACCGAGCTAAGAATATCTCACCTCGGTGTTTCCAGTCGAGATCAAGATTAGAGTCCATGTCTACTTGAGAAACTCTTGCAGCCAGATCTGCCTGATGGTTGTGTTGCTGTTCCTCAGTAGCTTTGCTCTTAGGAATGCGAGCATCGATGTGTCTCACCTTCACTGGAATTCTCTCGATTCGATCAGCAATGTCCTGCCACAGGTTGGCTGCCCAAATGGGATTTCCTTTTCTCTGCCAACCACTCTTCTTCCAGTTCTTTAGCCAACCCCATAGAGCATTGGCTACCATCCATGAGTCGGTGTAGAGATAAAGCTTTGGCCATCTCTCACGTTCAGCCACGTCAAGAGCTAGCTGGACAGCTTTTACCTCTGCGAACTGACTGGATTCTCCTTCTCCATCTTTCGCCTCTGCAACTCGGCGTGTTGGACTCCACACTGCAGACTTCCACCTTCGCTTGTTTCCAACAAGACGACAGGAACCGTCTGTGAACAAAGCATATTTCTTTTCATCATCAGAAAGGTCATTGTAAGGAGTAGCTTCCTCAGCACGAGTTACTTTCTCCTCTGGAGTTTTAGCACAGTTGATACCTTCAGGCCAACTTGAGATCACCTCCACTAGACCAGGTCTTTCAAGATTTCCCATTCGAGCTCTCTGTGTTATCAGAGCCATCCACTTAGACCATGTTGAGTCTGTGGCATGATGTGGTGTGGAGCCTTTGCCTTTGAACATCCAATTCAAAACTGGTAATCTGGGAGCTAAGAGAAGTTGTGATTCAGTTCCAATCACTTCAGAGGATGCTTTTACTCCTTCATAGGCAACTAGAATCTCTTTTTCTGTTGGAGTATAGTTAGCCTCTGAACCTCTGTAACCTCGACTCCAGAAACCAAGAGGTCGTCCACGTGTCTCACCTGGAGCTTTTTGCCACAAGCACCAGGTTGGACTGTTGTCACTTGCAGCCGTGTACAAAATGTTCTTAATATCTGGACCATCTTGGAAATGTCCCTGAGCCATTGCTTGAATCACCTCTTGCTTTATCTGGTCAAAGGCTGCTTGTTGTTCAGTTCCCCAGTGTAAATTGTTTCTCTTTCGAGTCACATCATACAGAGGTTTCACAGTCTGACTGTATCTAGGAATGTGCAGTCTCCAAAATCCCACTATCCCCAAGAAACGTAAGGTCTCTTGCTTGTTTGTGGGATTTGCCATGGTAGAGACTCTATTTACCACATCCACTGGAATGTGTTGGCGTCCATCCTGCCACCGCACTCCCAGAAACTGAATGTCTGTGGTAGGTCCTTTCACCTTGTCTCGCTTGATGGCAAAACCTGCATCCTGAAGAATGTCAATGATTTTGTTACCTTTCTCGAAGACTTCCTCAGCAGTTTTACCCCAGACGATGATATCATCGATGAACTGGATGTGTTCTGGAGCACCGCCTTTCTCCAGAGCATCGTGGATCACTGCATGACAGATGCTTGAGCTGTGGATCCAGCCCATTGGCAGCCTGTTGAAAGTGTACTGGATTCCTCTCCAGGTGAAAGCAAACTGAGGCCTGCATTCCTCTGCTATGGGAATGGAGAAAAATGCATTAGCAATGTCTATGGTAGCATACCATTTGGCCTCTTTGGATTCCAGCTCATATTGAAGTTTCATCATGTCTGGTACTGCTGCACTCATAGGTGGTGTCACTTCATTTAGGGCTCGGTAGTCTACCGTCAGACGCCAGTCTCCATTCTGCTTCCGCACAGGCCACACTGGACTGTTGAAAGGTGAATGAGTTTTGCTGATGACTTTCTGACTCTCCAACTGACGAATCAGATTCTGAATGGGCAACAAAGAGTCACGGTTGGTTCTGTATTGTCTGTGATGCACAGTCTGAGAAGCAACCGGTGTTGCCTGTCGTAGGCGCGGCAACCTGGTTCAGGAACGGCACGGCGGCCAACCCCAGGCCGCTCGGTCCATCAGCTCACGGACACCAATGTGGTGGACGGCAAATGACGTTTATTAGTGAACGACGCAGCACTATATAGCTGAGGTTTACGTCACTTCCGTCTGCTTGCACCGTAAACTGAACGCTATTGACTATCAGGAGAGGGGCCCTATCTTCCCATACAACGCGAGATCTTCCGGCTGCTGGGTCCTAGCTACCTACAATTCCCCCCTCCCTATGCATAACCAAATTAGCTAAAATATAACAATCCTGGGAAATATAACAATTTTGAAAGTATAGATCATAAACTTGAAGAAAAAATGTAAGGCACAGTGAACAGGTAGAAATTAGGGAGATAACAACAGGGTGTAACTTGAGGTAACTAAGGATAACTGGGGATAACACTGAGTAAATACATTCTTAAAGCAGTTGCTGGTGTTCTACCAACATAATGTAAACATTCTTTAGACGGCTCAAGGCATCACAGCCCCCTCTGTGGAGGCTATTTTGCCGTTCTCTGGATTCTGCCAGTGCGGAACTCCCAGGCTTGGACAGGACACTTGCCAGCTCATCATCTTCTCTTGCCACTGGGGTATATGGGTCACAGGGGTGTCCGATGATCCGGTCCTGTGAACAGAAACTCACAGCTTTCATTAGTTTTATTCCACATCAGTTTAATTGGTGGATGTGGGTGTGCGGCAGTGGCCCTTAGAATAAATTTGTCACCCTGGCTTTTAATAGGGCTAGAGCGTCCCTTCCCAACAGGTGTGGGACTCCTAACATGACATATGGAAGAAGGGTGATGGTTTTCTCCGGTCCCATTTCACTGTGGATTGTAATTGCTACCAATTGAGCGCTCTTCCGAGCTCGGGTCAATCCCCTAACTCCACCCACCATGGGGGCATCTTCCAGTTTCCAGCGTGGAGGCCAATTTGTCTCAGAAATAACTGTAACATATGCTCCAGTGTCAATCAAGAAAGGGACATTAATGGTCCGTCACCCGGACCGGGAACACTAGCGTGGCTGATGGGGCCCAATCAGCACATGCAATCTTTATTTTTCTCCAATCCGTGAGAGGAATTTTTCCCCCTCGTGGTCCCTCTTTATAGTGGATGGGGATACTTTGTCTTTTGACTCTGTCTACCCCCACGTCCTCCTCCTCCTCCTCTGAGTTTGAATCAGTTGCGAGCCACTCGGCCTGGCTAGTGCCTGACCCAGAGTCGGAACTCGACTGACCGGCTACTTCTGAATTACAATACATTTTTGTTGGGCCCTGGCCCCGCCCACCTCCCTTGCGGGCGGGCCGTTCCCTCCCTCTTGGCTCGCTCCACCTTCTGCTCGGCGGGGGGTTTGCCCTGTGAGGGTGTTCTTCCAAATGGTCACTCTGATTGGCTTTCCACCCCTTGCTCATGCTCTGGCCCCGCCCACTTCCCTCGCGGGCGGGCCGCTCCTCCCTTCCTAGCTTCCCGCCAGGGGCATACTCGCCCCACCCTTCCCCTTTTCGTTTGGCACCATCTTGGGGCGCATACGGCAGTGGTCTGGCCCAGACGTCCTCAAACTCCGATTTCCCCACGGCACCCCAAGCCTCCTCGGCTAACCCACCCCAGAAGGATTTGGCTTGACTCTGTTCCTCCGCGAGTGAGTCGGGGTTCGGGGATTCGGGGGGCGTATCGCCCTCCTGCAATTCCTCAGGCTCGGCAGAATTGCCATTGTCTGGGGGGCGCGAAGTCCGCGGGGCTGCCCCGACTCCCCGCCTCAAGATGGCCGACAAACAGTCCCCTATCGCCCTCCAGATCCCCCTCTCCTGCCTGGCCCCCTGCAGAGCCCGCACGACTTTCCCCCACGACCTAAGATCCTTCCCACAGCCTGAGGACATCGTCTCCAGAGCTAGCGCTTCAGTGCATCTGCTCCACATTTCTTGGTGGAAAACGTGCACAGGCTGGCTTATGACCCCAAGCTGCAACAGCCTCGCGAATGCGAGAAAAAAATCTTCGGGTTCATAATCAATATCCCACTGCCTATGTAACTGCGACACGACCTTCACAAGGGCTTCCATCCTCCTTGTTGGTCCAGGAGCGTCCTACCCGCCGGGCTGGTCCAGCCGCTCCGGCCGCCGTTCACCCGATTCCAGGCGAATTCCTGGGTTTCAGCACCACTTGTTGCCTGTCGTAGGCGCGGCGACCTGGTTCAGGAACGGCATGGTGGCCAACCCCAGGCCGCTCGGTCCATCAGGTCGCAGACACCAATGTGGTGGACGGCAAATGGCGTTTATTAGTGAACGACGCAGCACTATATAGCTGAGGTTTACGTCACTTCCGTCTGCTTGCACCGTAAACTGAACGCTATTGGCTATCAGGAGAGGGGCCCTATCTTCCCGTACAATGCAAGATCTTCCGGCCGCTGGGTCCTAGCTACCTACAAACCGGCAATTTAATGTCCTGTATCTTATGTTGTCCCACAACTGCAGATTCATCAGAAAGCTCAGGTCTAGCAGACAGCTTCAATTTTTGTCCATCAATTTCTATAGAAGCCCCTCCAAAAGCCCATTTGTAACCTCTAGGGTCTTTGAATAGCCCTTCTCTCAGAAAATCAATTCCCAAAATACAAGGTGCATCAGGTCCGGTCACAACTGTATGCTTCCTCCATTGTTTACCAGTTAAACTTATATTAACCTCTACCTTACTTAACTCTTGAGATCCACCAGTGACTCCCAGAATAGTTATAGACTCTGATCCCTGATAATTTGATGGCAGTATGGTGCACTGAGCTCCTGTGTCAACCAAGGCCCTGTACTTCCAAAAATTTGAAGTGCCAGGCCACTGGATGTACACATCCCAATAGATTCTCTCTGTTATCCCTCTCCTCCCCCTGGCGGGAGGCAGGGCACCCCTAGTTATGGGGAACATGCCCACATGTGCATTGAGCACAGTGTGCAGTGTTATAGCTTTGCATGTTATAACTGGAGCCACTGCTGGAGCTACTAGAGTTGTTCTGGGGAACTGTGGAAGTAACAGCTACCCTTCTGGTGTTGCTACCTCGGGTTCTGCCACTTTGCAATTCCCTCAGTCTCCTGAAAAGATTAGAAGTTGGTTGGCCATCCCAGCGGTTCATGTTCTCACCAAACTGATCACGCAGAGTTATCCAAATAGTCCTACGTGATTGCCTTGGTGGCCTGTTTTGATTTGATCTGTTTTGGAATGACCTCCTTGGAGGACGTGTATTCCTCACAGATGAAACCTGTATCCACCTGGAGGAAGAATTGAAATTATCCTTCTGTGCCAATTGGTATATGGAATCCTTTAGATCCCTCATGCAACTCTCAATTTTTCCAGACAGAGTTTCAATGGCTGAAACCAAAGAAACACGTATCATGCTATCCTCCAATTGTCTCATTTGATCACTGAATTGGCCAACCGTAGGAGAAGCTCCACCATAATTTCTTGACACAATTCTGCTTGCCAGAATGTTTGCATAATTGGAAGGAGCAAGTTTGATGATCTTTTTAGCAAGACCAATACCCACAGGAATGTCATCAGGATTCAGAGTTTCATGTTCACCATAGAGTATCTCTCTAACAGCAAATTCTCTCAGGCGCTTAATTCCCTCATCTATGGTAGTCCAGGGTTTAGGATTCCATGGAAGATCATCTCGGGAAGGGTATCTCAGGGCAACCGCTATTAAAAGGCATATCCACAGATTAACCTTACTGAGAATCTTGGCTAGATGTCTATCTATTCCATTATCCCTTGAGAGATTTCCTAGCTGAGCCGCTGACTTGTCTCCAACTGTTAGAGCTGGAGCACCTGCATCATAACATCTACTAAGCCAAGCTAGAACTGGCTCCTTATCTGCCCTGGTATAATCTTTACGGACATTTCATAATTCCTCACGCCATGATGAACAGTCAGATATGTCATCTGACTCCTCCTTTTCCCCAACTTGTTGTCCTAATAATCCTGTTGCCATTCTCTCAAGGATCTCTTTAAGCTGAGAACCACCTTTGCCAGCTCCTGTCGTAGCTGCATCTCTATCTTGTTTTGCTCTCACTAGATCAGCTAGATCTTTAAAACAAATCTTCTCTTCCTCCTCAGCAGGATCTCTTCTAGTAGAGGGCCCCTCAACAGGATCAGACTCCTGCTCTTCTCCTCCATCAGCTCCTGGATCAGCTTTGGTCTTTCTACTTCTAGTCTTTAAAATAGCCACCTTAACTGGAGCTGTGTTCGAATTTACAGCCACCTTAACAGAAGCTGACAGGTCCTGAGATAAATCAGCTGCTGGGGCAGTGGCTTCCGGTCCCACCGAGGGAGTGGGCAGAACTGACGTTGCTCTGTTAATGGCCGACGGAGAAGAAGGAGGAGGAGAAGGAGTAGGCGCCATGTTGATATCTGCCGCCGCCCCGGCAGCTTGCCAAAATCAGAGGGAAAGCCATTGAGCACTGCTTTTCCAATTAACTTTTTAGCCCTCTTTTTAACTGACACAGATTCTCCACACTCCTCATCTGACTGACCCAGAGCCACGGCGTTTTCTCTTTGATCTAGTTTTAATAACAAAACACGCTCTCAATATCTTCCTCTCCCAATGCAAGGAAAACAGTAAATATGCAATCACCATCACCAGCAGCAGGATTATACACATAAGATAAATCACGTTTGGATCCCAGCCATCACTTAAAGTTATTCACTCCTCCGCCAGAATCTTAAACCCTTTTATCTCAAATAGGAGAGTACTAGAAGTGACATTTCCGTACCTTGCCAGCCAGAAAAAATTCACACATTTTCCATACCATAATCTGACTCTATACATAAACCACAAATAAATTGTCCGCAGCAAATATTTACCCAGGTAATCCAGAATCAAACCCAAACAATATCTGTAAACCAGAGCCCCAAAAATTGAAAAAAATGAACATTCTAAAATCCACAGCACCTTCATGTTTGCTAATCTGGCTATAAAACACTAAAGCAATAAATCAAGCTAATTATCGAGCCGCACGTCGGGTGCCAAGAAAAAAAATGTCGAGGGTTGAAGGGGAAGGCCGCAAAAGCCTTCTTCCTCCCCCCGTAAGTAAAAGGGAAGAAAATTGAAAGGAAAAAAAAAACACACAGCCGGATTAGCAAAGGGATTGTGTACTGTATTTACAAAGCAGTTTAGGGAATGCAGGGAAATATATATACAGAATTTACAGTATCTACAATATATACAGAAATATTCAACAAAGTGACACAGAAATGAGATTTCCCTCCTCTGCTGAGGAGGGTTCCCCACCCCTGTACCCCCTTCTCTCCCCCTTTTCCCCAGAGAGGGTTAGAAAGAGAGAAAAAGGAATAATTGTTAATTAAAAGCAGTTAGGCAGTTATGTGTTAGAAAAGGCCTTATCTCTTTTTTCCAAGGTCAGTCTGGCTGAAAGCCCAAAAAGCTGCGAGCTGCAGCAAGGAAGAAAAGAAGTGCAGGACTGCCCAGAATACTCTGCTGTACTCCAAGTTCAAAGGTGCTTTCTACCAATCTACCAATGAAATTAGTTTAGATCTGTCTTTCGTTTATAAACATTCAGCCACAATGTCCCCTTTCTTAAAGGGACAGCCTCAAAAGGTCACAGACTCCACAGCCTCCCAGGGCAGCCTGGTCCAGTGCTTTGTCACCCTCATAGGAAAGAAGTTTTTCTGTCAGGCTATATCTTTCCATGATGCCAACAACCCTTCTAGTTTTGCAGCCAGGAGAAGGGTGCAGGCAGCATGATCAGGTGGTTGCAGCAGGGCTCCCCATGGGCCATGACTTCTGCTTCCACCATCTGGGCTCATCCTGAGGTGGACTTTTTATGCCTCAGTTTCCCTCCTGCAAAGTGGACAAGGAGAATGGCTCCACAGCAAAACTGATACCTCCCTGAACCTCAGTTACAGGATGGTGAGGATTGGAAGGGAGATCATGAAGTTCAACCCCCCCTGCTAAAGCAGGCTCACCCAGAGCAGGTCGCCCAGGATGACATCCAGGTGGGTTTGGAATCTCTCCAGAGAAGGAGACTCCACAACCTCCCAGGGCAGCCAGATCCAGTGCTCTGGCACCCTCAAAGGAAAGAAGTTTTTCTGTCAGGCTCTCTCTGTGATGTGTACCCAGCAGAGAGAGGAGGTGGGAAAGCTTTTCCTCGTTCAGCTAATGCTCATTTTACAGAGGGGCCAAGGTGTTAGCAGAGAGCACAGACCTCTGTTTGCTGAACCATCCTTGAGTGCCTGACATGGCTCTAGGTTAATGGCTGTGATTTTGAAAGGCAATCACTTAGCAATTTCTCTCCCTGCCTTCTCCTTGCCTTGCTGATGACCCCCAAGGCTGCCTTCATTTCTGAACCCTAGAAACTGTTCACTCTGAAGGTGGTGAGCCACTGATGGGTGGCTGCCCAGAGATGATGTGGACACCTTATCATTGGAAACATTCAAATCAAGCAGGATGGGGCTTTGGGCAACTTGGTCTAGTGGAAGATGTTCCTGCCCATAGCAGGAGAGTTGGAACTAGATGATCTTTAATGTCCTTTCCAACCCAAACCAGTCTGTGGTTCTATGAAGCCTCTTCATTATGAGGTGCATAACAAGCAAGTGGTGGAGAGTTTGAAGTGGTTCTTGGAGCAAAATAGCAGGGCTGTCCTTCAGGTACACCACAGAAGGAAGCCAGGTGGCCTCTGCAGAAGCTTTGCAGAATTGTTTCCCACCCCTGAGGCCCTAATCTGTTGGAGATCATGCTACCCTTTGAACCTCACAGGCTCACAGGATGTTAGGGGTTGGAAGGGATCTCCAAAGATCATTGAGTCCACCCCCCTGCCAGAGCAGGACCACAGAATCTAGCAACCTCCTTCCCATTTCACTCCATCACTAGGTCTGAAATCTGGTACTCAGATGCAGAGCTGTGGTGAGCTCAAGACACCAACCTGCAAAAGGGGAACCAAAAAAGCAGCTGAAGGGAAAGGGAAGGGGCCTGAGAGTGCACAACCATCAGCATGGGAGGGAGCTCAGCTGCAGGTGTGCAAATACAGCTTGTCCCTGGCATCTGCTGGGAACAGAGCTGACCAGGGACCTGCTGCATTTATCTCTTGACCTCTTGCTCCCCTGCCTTGAGGATACAAATGCTGTGGGTCTAGCTGTATCCCAGCTGACCTGGATGGCTCCCAGTCCCTGGGGAATGAGACACCTTGAGGGATCCCTGCTTAGGAGAACTGTGGTGGGGTTACACCGCCCCAGTAAGGACAAATCTTGAGTGCTGTGTGCAGTCCTGGGCTCCCCAGTTCAAGGAAGGCAGGGAACTACTGGAGAGAGTCCAGCAGAGGGCTGTGAATATGATTAGGGGTCTGAAGCATCCCTCTGAGTCTGTTTAGCCTGGAGAAGAGCAGACTGAGAGGGGATCTTCTCAGTGTTTATCAATATCTTGAGGGCAAGGTGCAAGAGCATGCAGCTAGACTTTTTTCAGTGTTACCCACTGACAGGACAAGGGGCAATGGGCACAAATGGGAAAGCAGGAGGTTCCATCTGAGCAGGAGGAAAAATTTCTTTCCTGTGAGGATGCCAGAGTGTGACCGTTTAAGGCTGTCCCTTTAATAAAGGGGACATTGTGACTGAATGTTTATAAATGAAAGACAAATCTAAACTAATTTCATTGGTAGATTGGGAGAAAGGACCTTTGAACTTGGAGTTCAGCAGAGACATAGAATAGAATAGAATAGAATAAACCAGGTTGGAAGAGACCTTCAAGATCATCACGTCCAACCTATCACCCAACACCACCCAATCAACTAACCCATGTAACCAAGCACCCTGTCAAGTCTCCTCCTGAACACCTCCAGTAACGGCGACTCCACCACCTCCCCAGGCAGCCCATTCCAATGGGCAATCACTCTCTCTGTGTAATACTTCCTCCTGACCTCCAGCCTGAACTTCCCCTGGCGCAGCCTGAGACTGTGTCCTCTTGTTCTGGTGCTGGCTGCCTGGGAGAAGAGACCAAACTCTGCCTGTTTACAACCCCCCTTCAGGTAGTTGTAGAGAGCAATAAGGTCACCCCTGAGTCTCCTCCTCTCCAGGCTAAGCAGCCCCAGCTCCCTCAGTCTCTCCTCATAGGGCTTGTGTTCCAAGCCCCTCACTAACTTCGTTGCCCTTCTCTGGACTCGTTCCAGCAAGTCAACATCCTTCCTAAACTGAGGGGCCCAGAACTGGACACAGTACTCGAGGTGTGGCCTAACCAGTGCAGTGTACAGGGGCAGAATGACCTCCCTGCTTCTGCTGGCCACACTGTTCTTAATGCAGGCCAGGATGCCATTGGCCCTCTTGGCTGCCTGGGCACACTGCAGGCTCATGTTCAGCCTACCATCAACCAGCACCCCCAGGTCCCTCTCTGCCTGGCTGCTCTCCAGCCACTCTGGCCCCAGCATGTAGCACTGCATGGGGTTGTTGTGGCCAATGTGCAGAACCCGGCACTTGGATGCCTTAAATCTCATGCCGTTGGACTCTGCCCATGTGTCCAGCCTGTCGAGGTCTCTCTGCAAAGCCTCTCGACCCTCTAGCAGATCAACTCCTGTCCCCAGCTTGGTGTCATCAGCAAATTTACTGATGATAGACTTGTGACCGGTTGACGTTGCCCCCTTAAGAAAGGGAATATGGTGGACGGAAGTTGGTAAACGGAAAGAATAATCTAAACTAATTTCATTGGAAGAGTGGGAGGAAGCACCTTCTGAACTGGGAGTGAGCTGGGAGTGAACTGGGCACTCTGGCACTCTATCTTTAGTCTTGCTTCCGCCTCTTCCTTGGGTAGCAGCTCTTTCTCTGCTGGGCTTTCTGCCAGGACTTCGGCCTCGAAACCGATAAGATAGAAGGCCTGTATTGACTCCTTTCCAATTAACACAAAACTGCTTTTAACTTCTTTCTTTCTTCTTTCTCCCTTTTTCTGACCTACTCTGGGGGAAGGGGGGAAAGGGGGGAGAGCGGAGGTGGGGAACCCCCTCTGCCGAGGGGGGTTACTCTCATTTCTGTGTTACTCTGTTGCATATCTTTGTATATATTGTAGATATTGTAAATTTGCAAATATTCCCCTGCAAATCCTACACTGCTTTGTGAATATAGCTCCACTGCCTTGCTAATTCAGCTTGTGAGTTTTTTTTTTCCTTTCCCTTCAATTTTTTTTTCCCTTTTACCTTACAAGGGGGAAGGGAGGAGCCTTCTTGGCCTTACCTTTCCACCCCACCACATTTTTTTTATTGGCGTACCCAACGTGCGGCAGATCATTAATTTAATTTATTACTTGATTGATTTAGTGTTTTCTAGCTGAATTAGCAAACATGAAGGTATTGTGGTTTGTGGAGCGATTATTCTTTTCAATTTTTGGGGCTCTGGTTTACAGATATTGTTTGGGTTTGATTTTGAATTACCTGGGTAAATATTTGGTGCGGACAATTTATATGTGGGTTATGTATAGGGTTAAATTATGGTATGGAAAATGTATTAATTTATTATGGCCAGTGAGATACAGAAATGTTACCTCCACCACTCTCCCAATTGAGATAAAGGGTTTTAAGATTCCGCCTGAGGAGACAGTAACTTTAGGTGATGCCTGGGATCCAAAGGTGATTTATTTCATGTGTATAATTCTGCTGCTGGTGATAACTAATGTGTATTCTCTGTATTCCTGGCGGCGTGAGAGAAAGGTGTCCAGGGCGTGTTTTGTTATTAAAACTAGATCAAAAAGAAAATGCCGTGGCTCTCGATCAGTCCCAGAGTCATCTAGTGACGAGGACTGTGGAGAACCCATGTCAGTCAAAAAGAAGGCTAAAAAGTTAATTGGTAAGGCAGCTCTAAATGACTTTTCTGCTGATTCTGGCAAGCAGCCAAGGGCATCGGCTGGTATCAACATGGCGCCTACTCCTTCTCCTCCTTCTTCTTCTCCGTTGGCCAGTAATGGAGCAACGTCACTTCCACCCACTCCCTCGGTGGGACCGGAAGTCACTGCCCCAGCAGCTGATTTATCTCAGGACCTGTCAGCTTCCATTAAGGTGGCTGTAAATTCAAACACAGCTCCAGTTAAGGTGGCTCCTTTAAAGGCTAGAGGTGGAAAGGGCAAAGATGGAGAAGAGGAGGAGCTGGAGACTGATCCTGGTGAGGGGCCCTCTACTCTAAAAGATCCTGCTGAGGAGGAAGAGAAGGTTTGTTTTAAAGATCTAGCTAACCTAGTGAGATCAAAGCAGGATAGAGATGAAGTTAGGAAAGCAGCTGGCAAAGGTGGTTCTCAGCTTAAAGAGATCCTTAGGAGAATGACAGCAGGATTATATGGGCAAAGAATTCAGGGAGACGAAGCTGACGATGATATTTCAGAGTGTTCTTCTCCACGGGAGGAATTGCGAAATGTCTGTAAAGATTTCACCAGGGCAGATAAGGAGCCAGTTCTAGCTTGGCTTAGTAGGTGTTATGATACAGGTGCTTCAGCTCTAACAGTTGGAGACAAGTCAGCAGCTCAGTTAGGAACTCTCTCAAGGGACAATGGAATAGATAGACATCTAGGCGAAACTCTCGGTAAGGTTAATCTGTGGATACGCCTTTTAATAGCGGTTGCCCTGAGATACCCTTCCCGAGATGATCTTCCATGGAACCCTAAACCCTGGACTACCATAGATGAGGGAATTAAGCGCTTGAGAGAATTTGCTGTTAGAGAGCTACGCTATGGAGAACATGAAACTCTGAATCCTGATGACATTCCTGTGGGTATTGGTCTTGCTAAAAAGATCATCAAACTTGCTCCTTCTAATTATGCAAACATTCTGGCAAGCAGAATTGTGTCAAGAAGTTATGGTGGAGCTTCTCCCACGGTTGGCCAATTCAGTGATCAAATGAGACAACTGGGGGATAGCATGACACGTGGTTCTTTGGTTTCAGCCATTAAAACTATGTCTGGTGATATTCAGAGTTGCATAAGAGAGTTAAAAGATGAATTTAGAAATTCCATATCCCAATTGGCACAAAGGGATAATTTCAATTCTTCCTCCAGATGGATACAAGTCTCATCTGTGAGGAATACACGTCCTCCAAGGAGGTCATTCCAAAACAGGTCATTCCAAAACAGACCACCAAGGCAATCACGTAGAACTATTTGGATAACTCTGCGTGATCAGTTTGGTGAGAACATGAACCGCTGGGATGGCCAACCAACTTCTAATTTTTTCAGGAGACTGAGGGAATTGCAAAGTGGCAGAACCCGAGGTAGCAATACCAGAAGGGTAGCTGTTACTTCCACAGTTCCCCAGAACAACCATAGTAGCTCCAACAGTGGCTCCAGTTATAATATGCAAAGTTATAACCCTGCACAATATGTGCAATGCACATGTGCGCATGTTCCCCATAACTAGGGGTGCCCTGCCTCCCGCCAGGGGGAGGAGAGGGATAACAGAGATAACAGAATCTATTGGGATGTGTACATCCAGTGGCCTGGCACTTCACAATTTCGGAAGTACAGGGCCTTGGTTGACACAGGAGCTCAGTGCACCATAATACCATCAAATTATCAGGGATCAGAGTCTATAACTATTCTGGGAGTCACTGGTGGATCTCAAGAGTTAAGTAAGGTAGAGGTCAATATAAGTCTAACTGGTAAACAATGGAGGAAGCATACAGTTGTGACCGGATCTGACGCACCTTGTATTTTGGGAATTGATTTTCTGAGAGAAGGGCGTTTCAAAGACCCTAGAGGTTACAAATGGGCTTTTGGAGTAGCTTCAATAGAAATTGATGGACAAAAATTGAAGCTGTCTGCCAGACCTGAACTTTCTGATGAATCTGCAGTTGTGGGACAACATAAGATACAGGACATTAAATTGCCGGTTGCTTCTCAGACTGTGCATCACAGACAATACAGAACCAACCGTGACTCTTTGTTGCCCATTCAGAATCTGATTCGTCAGTTGGAGAGTCAGAAAGTTGTCAGCAAAACTCATTCACCTTTCAACAATCCAGTGTGGCCTGTGCGGAAGCAGAATGGAGACTGGCGTCTGACGGTAGACTACCGAGCCCTGAATGAAGTGACACCACCTATGAGTGCAGCAGTACCAGACATGATGGAGCTACAGTATGAGCTGGAATCCAAAGAGGCCAAATGGTATGCTACCATAGACATTGCTAATGCATTTTTCTCTATTCCCATAGCAGAGGAATGCAGGCCTCAGTTTGCTTTCACCTGGAGAGGAATCCAGTACACTTTCAACAGGCTGCCAATGGGCTGGATCCACAGCTCAAGCATCTGTCATGCAGTGATCCACGATGCTCTGGAGAAAGGCGGTGCTCCAGAACACATCCAGTTCATCGATGATATCATCGTCTGGGGTAAAACTGCTGAAGAAGTCTTCGAGAAAGGTAACAAAATCATTGACATTCTTCTGAATGCAGGTTTTGCCATCAAACGAGACAAGGTGAAAGGACCTACCACAGAGATTCAATTTCTGGGAATGAAGTGGCAGGATGGACGCCGACACATTCCAGTGGATGTGGTAAATAGAGTCTCTACCATGGCAAGTCCCACAAACAAGCAAGAGACCCTACGTTTCTTGGGGATAGTGGGATTTTGGAGACTCCACATTCCTGGATACAGTGAGATTGTGAAACCTCTGTATGATGTAACTCGAAAGAGAAACCATTTCCACTGGGGACCTGAACAACAAGCAGCCTTTGACCAGATAAAACAAGAGGTAATTCAAGCAATGGGTCTGGGACCTGTCCGAGATGGTCCAGATATTAAGAACATTTTGTACACGGCTGCAAGTGACAATGGTCCAACCTGGTGCTTGTGGCAAAAAGCTCCAGGTGAGACACGTGGACGACCTCTTGGTTTCTGGAGTCGAGGTTACAGAGGTTCAGAGGCTAATTATACTCCAACAGAGAAAGAAATTCTAGCTGCCTATGAAGGAGTGAAAGCATCTTCTGAAGTGATTGGAACTGAATCACAACTTCTTCTAGCTCCCAGATTACCAGTTTTGAATTGGATGTTCAAAGGCAAAGGCTCCACACCACATCATGCCACAGACTCAACCTGGTCCAAGTGGATGGCTCTGATAACACAGAGAGCTCGAATGGGAAATCTTGAAAGACCTGGTCCAGTGGAGGTGATCTCAAGTTGGCCTGAAGGTATCAACTGTGCTAAACCTCCAGAGGAGAAAGTAACTCGTGCTGAGGAAGCTCCTCCTTACAATGACCTCTCTGATGATGAAAAGAAATATGCTTTGTTCACAGATGGTTCCTGTCGTCTTGTTGGAAACAGGCGAAGGTGGAAGTCTGCAGTGTGGAGTCCAACACGCCGAGTTGCAGAGGCGAAAGATGGAGAAGGAGAATCCAGTCAGTTCGCAGAGGTAAAAGCTGTCCAGCTAGCTCTCGACGTGGCTGAACGTGAGAGATGGCCAAAGCTTTATCTCTACACCGACTCATGGATGGTAGCCAATGCTCTATGGGGTTGGCTAAAGAACTGGAAAAAGAGTGGTTGGCAGAGGAAAGGAAAACCCATTTGGGCAGCCAACCTGTGGCAGGACATTGCTGATCGAATCGAGAGAATTCCAGTGAAAGTGAGACATATCGATGCTCACATTCCTAAGAGCAAAGCTACTGAGGAACAGCAACACAACCATCAGGCAGATCTAGCTGCAAGAGTTTCTCAAGTAGACATGGACTCTAATCTTGATCTCAACTGGAAACACCGAGGTGAGATATTCTTAGCTCGGTGGGCTCATGATTCGTCAGGACATCAAGGCAGAGATGCAACATACCAATGGGCTCGTGACAGATCCATAGACATTTCCATGGATGCTATCACACAAGTCATCCATGACTGTGACATTTGTGCTGCTATTAAGCAGGCAAAACGACTTAAGCCCTTGTGGTATGGTGACAGATGGTCCAAGTACAAGTATGGTGAAGCTTGGCAGATTGACTACATCACTCTACCACGTACTCGTTCTGGTAAGCAATACGTGCTTACTATGGTAGAGGCAAACACTGGATGGTTGGAAACTTATCCAGTTCCACATGCAACTGCACGCAACACCATTCTCGGTCTGGAGAGACAGATCCTGTGGAGACACGGAACTCCAGAGAGAATTGAGTCAGACAACGGAACTCATTTCAAGAACAACCTTGTAAAGAACTGGGCAAAAGAGCACGGTATTGAGTGGATATTCCACATTCCCTACTATGCACCAGCTTCAGGGAAGATTGAACGCTACAACGGTTTGTTGAAGACCACTCTCAAAGCCATGGGAGGTGGATCTTTGAAAAACTGGGAAAAACATTTAGCACAAGCAACTTGGCTGGTAAATAGTAGAGGTTCAGTGAACCGAGCTGGACCTGCACATTCAGATTTGCTACGGAAAGTAGAAGGTGATAGAGTTCCTGTTGTTAGAGAAAAGAACCTGTTAGGTAAAACTGTTTGGGTATTTTCACCCTCAGGAGAGGCTAAACCTGTCCGAGGGGTGGTTTCAGCTGAAGGTCCGGGTCACACTTATTGGGTAATGCAAGAGAATGGTGAAATTCAGTGTATTCCACAAAGAAATGTAACTTTAGCTGAAAGAGGTTAATTTCAAACTGTTGTACAGCTACATCGCGTCCAGAGGAAGAATCAACGAGGAATCTACGGTGCACGAACCCTGAGATCCCTGAGAGCCCTGAGTCAACTAAGAGACCCTGAGATTTCCCTGTTTCCCTTTTCTTCGCTTCGTCAGCGAGGAAATGAACTGTTTTCCATTTTTCTCATTTTCTGATTTTCTTGGACTTTTAAATCATCTACATCTGAGCATAGCCGGAATGGACTATGAACTTTACTCACAAATGGTAAATATCGTTTTGGATTGGATGGACAGTATGAACAGCCAATGAAATTGTTTAGAAGGGGTGGACTGTGGCCGGTTGACGTTGCCCCCTTAAGAAAGGGAACATGGTGGACGGAAGTTGGTAAACGGAAGGAATAGTCTAAACTAATTTCATTGGACGAGTGGGAGGAAGCACCTTTTGAAGTGGGAGTGAAGTGGACATTTCCAGCACTTCTCAGTCAGTCTTGCTTCCGCCTCTTCTCCGTGCAGCAGCTTTCTGTGCTGGGCTTTCTGCCAAGGCCTCGGCCTTGAAAACCAGATAACAGCCGGTATTAACTCCTTTCCAATTAACACGAACTGCTTCTAACTTTTTTCCTTTCTTTTCTTTCTCTTTCTATCCCATTCTGGGGAAAGGGGGGGAAGAGAGGGGAGAGCGGAGGTGGGGGACCCCCTCTGCCGAGGGGGTCACTCTCATTTCTGTGTTACTCTGTTGTATATCTTTGTATATATTGTAGATATTGTAAATTTGTAAATATTTCCCTGCAAACCCTACATTGCTTTGTAAATATAGCTCCACTGCTTTGCTAATTCAGCTTGTGAGGTTTTTTTTTTTTTTTTTTTCCTTTCCCTTCAAGTTTCTTTCCCTTTACTTTACAAAGGGGGAAGGGAGGAGGCTTCTTGGCCTTACCCTTCCACCCACCACTACTTCTTTCTTTCTTCTTTCTCCCTTTTTCTGACCTACTCTGGGGGAAGGGGGGGAAAGAGGGGAGAGCGGAGGTGGGGAACCCCCTCTGCCGAGGGGGGTTACTCTCATTTCTGTGTTACTCTGTTGCATATCTTTGTATATATTGTAGATATTGTAAATTTGCAAATATTCCCCTGCAAATCCTACACTGCTTTGTAAATATAGCTCCACTGCCTTGCTAATTCAGCTTGTGAGTTTTTTTTTTCCTTTCCCTTCAATTTTTTTTTCCCTTTTACCTTACAAGGGGGAAGGGAGGAGGCTTCTTGGCCTTACCCTTCCACCCCACCACAAGACTCAATGCCCTCATCCAGATCATCAATAAAGATGTTAAAGAGGATGGGGCCCAGCACTGATCCCTGGGGGACTCCACTACTGACTGGCCGCCAGCTGGATGTGACACCATTCACCACCACTCTCTGGGTTCGGCCATCCAGGCAGTTCCTAATCCAGCTCAGAGTGCTGCTGTCCAAGCCATCGGCTGACAGCTTGGCCAGGAGTTTGCTATGGGGGACGGTGTCAAAGTCCTTGCTGAAGTCCAGGTAGACTACATCCACAGGCCTCCCCACATCCACCAGGCGGGTCACCTGGTCATTGAAGGAGATCAGGTTTGTCAGGCAGGACCTGCCCTTCCTAAATCCATGCTGGCTGGGCCTGATCCCTTGGCCATCCTCTAAGTGCTGTGTTAATGCACTCAGGATGACCTGTTCCATGATCTTGCCTGGCACTGAGGTCAGGCTGACAGGCCTGTAATTCCCTGGCTCATCCAACCGGCCCTTCTTATGGATGGGCACCACGTTGGCCAGCTTCCAGTCCTCTGGGACCTCTCCAGTGAGCCAGGACTGCTGAAAAATGATGGATAGTGGCTTGGCCAGCTCCTCTGACAGCTCTCTCAGCACCCTAGGATGGATCCCATCTGGTCCCATGGACTTGTGGGGATCCAGGCGGCTGAGCAGACCACCAACTACCCCATTTTGGAACAGTGGAAAACTATGCTGCTCCCTGGCTCCTTCTGCCAGCTCTGGAGGCCAGCTGTCTGGAAGACATTCTGTCCTGCTTGTAAAAATTGAGGCAAAGAAGGTGTTAAGTATCTCTGCCTTGTGGGCAGTCTTGCACTTTCTCCTTTCTGCAGCTCACAGCTTCTGGGCTTTCGGCCAGACTGACCTTGGAAAAAGATGAGGACTCTGCTTACCCACTTGCTCTAACCATATAACTGCTTTAAATTAACAATTGCTCCTTTTTCTCTCTTTCTAACCCTCTCTGGGGAAAAGGGGGAGAGAAGGGGGTAAAGGGGTGGGAAACCCTCCTCAGCAGAGGAGGGAATCTCATTTCTGTGTTACTTTGTCGTATATTTCTGTATATATTGTAAATACTGTAAATTCTGTATATAAACCTGCATTCCCTAAACTGCTTTGTAAATATAGCACATTCCTTTGCTAATCCAGCCGTGGTTTTTTTTTTTTTTTCACAGTATCACAGTATCACAGTATCACTTAGGTTGGAAAGGACCTCGAGGATCATTGAGTCCCACCTATCAACACAGACCCCATGACTAGACCATGGCACCAAGTGCCACGTCCAATCTCCTCTTGAACGCCTCCAGGGACGATGACTCAACCACCTCCCTGGGCAACCTGTTCCAATGACAAATGACTCGCTTAGTGAAGAATTTCCTCCTCACCTCGAGTCTAAACCTCCCCTGGCGCAGCTTGAGACTGTGTCCCCTTGTTCTGGTGCTGGCTGCCTGGGAGAAGAGGCCAACCCCTTCCTGGCTACAACCACCCTTCAGGTAGTTGTAGAGGGCAATGAGGTCACCCCTGAGCCTCCTCTTCTCCAGGCTAAACAATCCCAGCTCCCTCAGCCTCTCCTCATAGGGCTTGTGTTCAAGGCCTCTCACCAGCCTTGTTGCCCTTCTCTGGACACGCTCAAGTGTTTCAATGTCCTTCTTAAACTGAGGGGCCCAGAACTGGACACAGTACTCAAGGTGCGGCCTAACCAAAGCAGAGTACAGGGGCACAATGACCTCCCTGCTCCTGCTGGCCACACTATTCCTAATGCAGGCCAGGATGCCATTGGCCCTCCTGGCCACCTGGGCACACTGCTGGCTCATATTCAGGTGGCTGTCGATCAGCACACCCAGGTCCCTCTCTGTTTGGGAGCTCTCCAGCCACTCCAACCCCAGCCTGTAGCTCTGCATGGGATTGCCGTAGCCAAAGTGCAGCACTCGGCACTTGGACTTGTTGAATGCCATCCCATTGGACTCTGCCCATCTGTCCAGTCGGTCGAGGTCCCTCTGCAGAGCCTTTCTACCCTCTAATTGACTAACATCTGCCCCTAACTTGGTGTCATCTGCAAACTTGCTGATGACTGACTCGACCCCCTCATCCAGATCATCAATGAAGATGTTGAAGAGGACGGGGCCCAGCACTGATCCCTGGGGGACACCACTGGTGACTGGCCGCCAGCTGGATGTGGCACTGTTCACCACCACTCTCTGGGCCCGGCCCTCCAGCCAGTTCCTAACCCAGCACAGAGTGTAGTGGTCCAATCCACAGGCTGACAGCTTAGCCAGCAGTTTGCTGTGGGGGACGGTGTCAAAGGCCTTGCTGAAGTCCAGGTAGACCACATCCACAGGCCTCCCCACATCCACCAGACGCGTCACCTGATCATAGAAGGAGATCAGGTTGGAGAGGCAGGACCTGCCCTTCCTAAATCCATGCTGGCTGGACCTGAGCCCTTGGCCATCCTTCAGGTGCGCAGTTCTTGCCACCAGGATAATCTGCTCCATCACTTTCCCTGGCACTGAGGTCAGGCTGACTGGCCTGTAGTTTCCAGGTTCCTCCATCTGACCCTTCTTGTGGATGGGGACCACATTGGCCAGTTTCCAGTCATCTGGGACCTCACCGGTGAGCCAGGACTGGAGGAAAATGATGGAGAGTGGCCTAGCCAGCTCATCTGCCACCTCTCTCAGCACCCTAGGATGGATCCCATCTGGTCCCATGGACTTGTGAGTATCCAAGTGGCTCAGCAGGTCCCGAACTAATTCCTCATGGATTTCCGGGGCATTACACTGCTCCCCGACCCCATTGCCCAGCTCAGGAGGCCACTCCTCCTGAACTCCTGCCTTGCTGTTAAAAATTGAGGCAAAGAAGGTGTTCAGGACCTCAGCCTTTTCCTCATCTTCGGTCACCGTGTTCCCCTCCAGGTCCAATAGAGAGTGCAGGTTCTTCCTGCCCTTCTTCTTATTGTTAATATATTTATAAAAATGCTTTTTATTATCTTTGACTGAGTTGGCCAGCTTCAGTTCCAGCTGGGCCTTTGCCTCCCTAATTTTATTCCTACATAATCTAACAGCTTCCTTGAACATACCTCGAGAAGCCTTCCCCTCCTTCCAAAGGTGATACAGCCTCTTCTTCCCCCTTAATTCCTCCAGGAGCTGCTTGCTCATCCAGGCCGGTCGCCTTCCCTGCCGGCTTGCCTTTCGGCACGTGGGAACCGCCAGTTCCTGTGCCTTCAAGAGCTCCTGTTTGAAGTAGGTCCAACCCTCCTGAACCCCTTGGTTCATGAGGGCTGGTACCCAGGGGACTTTGCAGACAAGTTTTTTAAATAGGCTGAAGTTCGCCCTTCGGAAGTCCAAGGTGAAGGTTCTGTTGGTAGTCTTCCCTATCTCCCTGCATATTGAAAACTTCACTATCTCGTGGTCACTGCACCCTAGGCAGCCTCCCACGATCATGTCTCCCACCAGCCCTTCCCTATTGCAGAACAGCAGGTCAAGCAGAGCCTGTCCCCTGGTAGTCTCGCTTAACAGCTGTGTCAGGAAGCAGTCCTCCATTCGCTCCAGGAATCTTCTGGACTGCCTCCTCCCTGCTGAATTAATTTCCCAGCAGAAATCTGGGAGGTAGAAGTCACCCACAAGGACAAGATCTGATGATCTTGAGACGGCCTCCAGCTGCTTGTAGAACACTTCATCAGCCTCCTCATCCTGGTTGGGTGGTCTGTAACAGATTCCAATCAGGATGTCAGATTTGTTGGGCTGTCCTCTGATTTTAACCCACAGGCTCTCAACTCCCTCATCTTCCACCTCAAGTTGTGTGGCAGAGAGTGACTCCCTAATATACAGATCCACCCCTCCTCCTCTTCTCCCTCGCCTGTCTCTCCTAAAGAGCCTGTAACCCCCCAGTGTAGCACTCCAATCGTGGGTGTTGTCCCACCAAGTTTCTGATATGGCGACTATATTATAGTTGCCCTGATGGATTAGGACCTCCAACTCCTCTTGCTTATTGCCCAGGCTGCGTGCATTGGTGTACATGCATCGCAGCTGGGTTCCTGACTTCTCAACTGACCCTACCTTGTGCCCTTTCAATTTTCTTCCCTTTACTTATGGGACACCAGAGCACAGGACCACACTGCCCAGAGAGGGGGTGGAGTCTCTGGGGAGATTCAAAACCCATCTGGATGTGATCCTGTGAAACCTGCTCTGGGTGACCCTGCTTTAGCCAGGGGGGTTGGACTACATCAGCTCCAGAGGTCCCTTCCAGCCTCTACCATTCTGTGGTTCTGTAGGATGCTGCTTCCAACCCCCCCACATTTGCTCCCAGTTCCAGAGCAGCACAGTCCTCTGCATGCATCTGTACCAGCCACAGGGTTTTGTGCCAGCACATCTGCACCATCTGGGTGCACATCTGCCTGACAGACTCTGCCAATGGGCACCTTTTGATGCTACTGTTCACAGGGACTAAGCTGCTTTTATGGCAGGTCACACACCCTTTCCAGCAGCAGTGGATCTGGGTGCCATAAACCCTGTGGTCTGATACACCCTGAGAGTTTCCTAGGGTGCAAAAGCATCCTTCATCCTCTGCCAGCAGCGCTCTGTGTGCCCTTCAGCAGCCCAGCAAACTCCAGCAGTCCACACATCCCTCTCGCTCCCTCTCTGTGGCAAACTGTGCTGCTTCAGAGGCTGCCCTGCTTTATTTTTCTGGCAACAGAGATAAAAATAACCTCATGTGAAAATTATTTATTCTGTATTAATAGCCCAGAGTCAAAGCCTCAGCAGACACTGGGAATAAACAGGATCAGGGAGAGCGCAGTTGTTTGAAATCAGAGTTTTGTGCTCTGACCCTGGGGGTTTCTAACCAAATCCAGAAAGAAACTGTATATAGAATCCCTTAATTGTTTTTTTTTTCCCTCTCTCCCTTGTTAATCCACAGCACAACAAGCCTTGCTTGTCACCAGAGGACTTTGACCAGGATGAGGAAGCCAGCATTTCATTCAGGTGGTCGCACACATGGTCGGAGAGGTGGTTGTGTTGTAAAATCCTCCTCCCTGTCTGACTAATAACCCCCTTGGCACTTCCAGCACCATTTGCATTCAAGCACATCCCTTTTCTCCTCAGCTGTTTCCCTCTCCTCTGATTTCCCCTCCCCAAAAATCTGTTTTCTTTTAAGTGGGGGCAGCAGTCAGCTGTATTTTTTTTTTTTTTTGAGGGGGGGGAAAGAAAATATTGTGGACTGGTTTTGTTGAGAGGGGAAAAAAAAACCCAGCACTTTGGGGGTTGTTTTTTCCCTTCCTCTTTCTTTTGTTTCATTTTACTCTCTGTCCTGCACAAACAGTTCTCCAGCCAGATAAAAGGAACGGGGAAAAAAGGGAAATAAAGCAACCATCACATTTGGATTTTTATCTGTCTTTGGTGTAGATTTCTTCTCTCCCCTCCTCCCCTCTTTTTTCTTTTAAACCAGGGGAGGTTTAGGCTGGATGTTAGGAAGAAGTTCTTCATGGAAAGAGAGAATGGCCATTGGAATGTGCTGCCCAGGGAGGTGGTGGAGTCACCATCCCTGGAGGTGTTTAGGAAGAGACTGGATGGGGTGCTTGGTGCCATGGTTTAGTTGATGAGATGGTGTTGGGTGATAGGTTGGACTCGATGATCTTAAAGTTCTTTTCTAACCTGGTTAATTCTATTCTATTCTATTCTATTCTATTCTATTCTATTCTATTCTATTCTATTCTATTCTATTCACAGTATCACCAAGGCTGGAAGAGACCTCAAAGATCATCAAATCCAACCCATCACCACAGACCTCATGACTAAACCATGGCACCAAGTGCCACATCCAATCCCCTCTTTAACACCTCCAGGGATGGTGACTCCACCACCTCCCTGGGCAGCACATTCCAATGGCTAACAACTCTCTCTCTGAAGAACTTTCTCCTCACCTCCAGCCTAAACCTCCCCTGGTGCAGCTTGAGACTGTGTCCTCTTGTTCTGCTGCTGGTTGCTTGAGAGTAGAGACCAACTCCCTCCTGGCTACAACCTCCCTTTGGGTAGTTGTAGAGAGCAAGAAGGTCTCCTCTGAGCCTTCTCTTCTCCAGGCTAAGCAACCCCAGCTTCCAACAACCACTCTCATGGTGAAGAACCTCCTCCTCACATCCAGCCTGAATCTCCCCACCTCCAGCTTCATTCCATTTCCCCCTAGTCCTATCACTACCTGAGATCCTGAGAAGTCCCTCCCCAGCCTTCCTGTAGGCCCCCATCAGATACTGGAAGGCCACAATTAGGTCACCTCAGAGCCTTCTCTTCTCCAGACTGAACAGCCCCAACTCCTTCAGTCTGTTGGTCATTCAGATGTGGTGTTTGGGGATATGGTTTAGGGATGAACCTTGTAGAGTAGGGTTCTGGGTTGGACTTGGTGATCCTGAGGGTCTTTTCCAACCTGAATGTTTCTGTGATTCTGTGATTGGACCTGGTGCTCTTCGGGGTCTTTTCCAACTGAAACAATTCTATGATTCTGTGGTCCCTGATGAAGACAGCTCTGGTGGGGTGGCCTGCCATGCTGCTGAGCCTTCACGTTTACTGCAGCTCAGCTCATGGCTCTCCCTCCCCCTGCCTCCTCCTCTAATCACACTTTGTTCCTGGTGGCTGCCTCGTCGCCTAACAGCACTTGGAAAATATCAAATGTGGGAGTCCGGCAGCCTTAGGTTAGAGCAAAAACTCCCAAACATATTTGGAGGGCTGCCAGTACTTTGCAAATCCTCTGCAGACTCAGATAAGGAGCGACCTTGCAGCCTGTGGGCTAGGCCAGGAGTTTATAAATTCTCCCTGTGCTTGGGTTGAGCTTTCTCAATGTTGTGATCCTCCTGTCCGCTTTCAATGCCAGGCGGTGCCGCGAGGCGGGGAAGCAGCGGTGCCAGAGCAGGCACTGCTCAGCATGGTGACCTTCACCAAGACCACTAGCACTTCAAGGTGGAAGAACCCCTTAGAGATGTGGCATCCAGAGCCAGAGGGGAGACAGAACCCCCATGCACATGAGAATGCAGAGAGGGTGCCTGGTCACAGAGTCACAGAATATTAGGGGCTGGAAGGGACCTCAAAAGAACATCCAGTCCAACCCCCCTGCCAGAGCAGGATCACCTAGAGCAGATCACACAGGAACACATCCAGGCAGGTTTTGAATATCTCCAGAGAGGGAGACTCCACACCCCCCCTGGGCAGCCTGTGCCAGGGCTCTGTCACCCTCACAGGGAAATAATTCTTCCTCCTGTTTCCCTGGAGCTTCCTATGCCTCAACTTCCACCCACTGCCCCTTGTCCTGGCACTGGGTATCACCCAGCAGAGCCTGGCTCCAGCCTCTGGGCACTCACTCTTTATGTATTTATAAACATTAATGAGGTCACCCCTCAGGCTCCTCTTCTCCAAGCTAAACAGCCCCAGCCCCCTCAGTCTCCCCTCCTAAGGAAGATGTTCCACTCCCCTAATCATTTTTCATTTTTGTGTCTCTGTGCTGGACTCTTTCATGGAGTTCCTTGGGGCCCATGGAGTTCCTTGGGGCCCAGAACTGGACAGATGTTCCAGATGTGGCCTCACCAGGGCAGAGCAGAGGGGGAGGAGAACCTCTCTCAACCTACTAACCACAGCCCTTCTAACACACCCCAGGATGGCATTGGCCTCCTGGCCACAAGAGCACATTACCTGGTGCTGGATCTGAGTGAGAAAATCCAGTATGGGTTTGCCTGAACTGGAGTTTTTAGACATCACTCCAAAACCTTTGCAACAGCAAAGTGAGGTCCTGCAGGGAAGGATGGCAAAGGCCTCGTGGTGGAGAGAGGGAGGAAGGGCTGAGTTTCAGGCTTCATTTTGAACCCTAGGGAAATCTAAACATTTTGAAATTCTTTCCCAAATGACAAATACTGTCAAATACTGAGATAGCACTGGGCTGGATTTGAGCAGTGAGGCACCTTCTTGTATTCATAACCTCTGATAAAAAGGATGGAGCAGAGTCAGGAAATTTTTCCTCTCTTTCCCCCTCATTATTTTTCTTTTTCTTCATTATTTTCTTTTATAGGGAAAAAAAAAAACACCAAAACCAACAAGCCATCACACCATAGCCTCAGTCAAGTCACTAATGTCTCCTGAACTGCTCCAGTGTGGATGGGAGAGCCTTTTGCAAGAGGAAATGTTTCTCTCTGGGTTTTCCTGGCCAGCTCTGGCTGACAGCACATCCCCAGCCTGCTGCTGTCAGGCTTGGGGCTCAGCCTGGCCAGGGCAGCCCAGCACAAGGGTGAGCAAAGACACCCCAAAAAGCAGCTTCTGGGGATCTGGTACCTCCATGCACACAGCACAGTATCATAGAATCATAGAAGTGTTAGGGTTGGAACGGACTTCAAGGATCATTCAGTTCCAACTCCCCTGCCATAGGCAGGGACACCTCACACTACAGCAGGTTGCTCACAGCCACATCCAGCCTGGCTGTAGAAACCTCCAGGCATGAGGCTTCCACCACCTCCCTGGACAACCTGTGCCAGTGTTTCACCACCCTCATGGAGAAGAACTTCTTCCTAACATCCAATCTGAATCTACCCATTTCTAGTTTTGCTCCATTCCCCCTAGTCCCATCACTCCCTGACACCCTAAAACGTCCCTCATAGAGGAAGACCTGCATAGAGGAATGAGTTTGAAAAGCTGTTCATTGACAAGGTTAATTAACTCAGAGGCAGCACTGTAGCTGTACTAATGAAGGATGTGGGTCATTAAAAACTGCCAACATTTTTAGCAGGGCCTGTTGGGACAGGACAAGGGGTGATGGTTTGAAAGTAAAAGAGAGGAGATTCAGACTGGATAGAAGGAAGCAATGGTTAATGGTGAGGGTGGTGAGATGTTGGTGGTGAGATGTTGGTACAGGTTGCCCAAGGTGGTGGTGGAAGCCTCATCCCTGGAAACATTCCAGGTCATGTTGAACCAGGCTCTGAGCAATCTGACCTAGTCCCTGCTTACTGCAGATGGGTTGAACTAGATGCCCTTCAAAGGTCTCTTCCAACCCAAACCACTTTCTGATCAATAATTTGCACTTCCTCCCCTCTTTTTCCTTTCCTTCAGACTCAGGGCTTGCTGCTAAAAACTTTGCAGGTTACATAAGCAATATCTATACATTCTGGGGCCATGGGTCATTTACAAACCTTCTCACCCTATATCCTTTCACAGAATCAACCAAGTTGGAAAAGACCTCAGAGATCATCAAGTCCAACCTATTACCTAATACTCAACTCCTCATGACTACTAAACCATGGCTCTAAGTGCCACATCCAAGCCTTTTTTGAACAACTCCAGGGATGGGGACTCCACCACCTCCCTGGGCTGAATATTCGAATGGCAAATTACTCTCTCTGGGAAGAACTTTCTCCTCACCTCCAGCCTAAACCTCCCCTGGCACAGCTTGAGACCGTATCCTCTTGTTCTGGTGCTGGTTGCCTGGGAGAAGAGACCAACCCCCATCTGGCTACAACCTCCCTTCAGGTACTTGTAGAGAGCAAGAAGGTCTCCTCTGAGCCTTTTCTTCTCCAGGCTAAGCAACCCCAGTTCCCTCAGCCTCTCCTCACAGGGCTGTGCTCCAGACCTCTCCCCAGCCTTGCTGCGCTTCTCTGGACACGTTCAAGTGTCCCAGTGTCCTTCTTAAATTGAGGGGCCCAGAACTGGACACAGGACTCAAGGTGTGGCCTAACCAGTGCAGAGTACAGGGCAGAATGACTTCCCTGCTCCTGCTGGCCACACTGTTCCTGATCCAGGCCAGGATGCCATTGGCCTTCTTGGCCACCTGGGCACAGTGCTGGCTCATGTTCAGCCAGACCTTTCCCCTATTGTGAACAGTTGTACATGGCTGAATTATTATTACCTGTGAACTATTTACCCCCTGCATCCCACCAGGCACCCTCTGAGCTTCCCAATCCACCTGAATCACCACAGAAATGCTTGGGGTAAAGCAGAAAGCTCGAGGTGAGGAAAAAGTTCTTGACTGAGAGAGTTGTTAGCTATTGGAATGTGCTGCCCAGGGAGGTGGTGGAGTCACCATCCCTGGACGTGTTCAAGACGGGATTGGACATGGCACTTGGTGCCATGGTTTAGTAGTCATGAGGTATTGGATGGCAGGTTGGACTTGATGATCTTTGAGGTCTCTTCCAACCTTATTGATTCTATGACAGAATGAATGGCCAGAAGAGCATCCAGGTGGATTATTCTTTGCTTTCACCTCTGCAAGAAAAACAAGAGCTGTTTTCCTGGACAAATTCCTGGCTCCCAAACCTAATTGAGCTCAATGCCTTTATGGGAAAATAAAATACTCTTAGCCATCTTTTTGGGCCGCTTAAATGAGCTGAGCTTTCCCCTTGTTTTCCTTAGACCCTCTCAGCAGATGAGGTGGGGTTTTTGTTGTTGTGTGGCTCTCAAATGTGGAGGAACATCCTGCTTTTAGGATGGGGTTCAGCTTCCTGTTTCTTTTTCCACTGTGCTCTGTGGTCAGCTCTGTATGTCAGCCCTTTCTGGGCAAATTGCAAATCCCAGGTTGTGCACCAGGGCTAACAACCCCCAGCCTATTATGACTTAAGGCCAACCTCTGTTTACAGTTCCATCAGGGAGGGTGAAGGAAAGATCCAGATCCAGCCTTCCAGTTCCTGAAGGGGGCCTACAAGAAGGATGGAGAGAGGCTGTTTGCAAAAGCCTGCATTGACAGGACAAGGGGCAATGGCTTCCAACTAGATAAGAGCAGATTGAGATTGGATATTAGGAAAAAGTTCTTTATTATAAAATAGAGGCAACACAGCACTGGGTGCATAGCGAGTTAGCTAGAGGCGCACCCTAACAACACGAGGTGAACTTCTAGAGACGGCAAACATACATATTCATATATTAAAACGTAAATATTCATATATTCCCCAACACGCTCCCACCCCTCTCCATCAGGACTAAGACAAAACCTGCACTTTTGACCTGGCCAGTCTTTAGACCTGTTGGTGCCTCACCTTTCTCTCCCAATATACCACACAATACAGACCATCAACCCAACAATCCAGCCCCATGGTCCCCAGTAATTCCCCTTGTGAAAGCCAAATATTATAACCAGTTTCTCACACCCAGAGACCTGGTTGGGGCCCCATCCCTGGAGATATTCAAAGCGGGACTCAACAGGGCTCTGGGTAGCTTGAGTCCTGTGTCCAGTTCTGGGCCCTTCAATTTAAGAAGGACATTGAGACTCTTGAACATGTCCAGAGAAGGGCAATGGGGCTGGGGAGAGGTCTGGAGCACAGCCCTGTGAGGAGAGGCTGAGGGAACTGGGGTTGCTTAGCCTAGAGAAGAGGAGGCTCAGAGGAGACCTTCTTGCTCTCCACAACTACCTGAAGGGAGGTTGCAGCCAGATGGGGGTTGGTCTCTTCTCCCAGGCAACCAGCACCAGAACAAGAGGACACAGTCTCAAGCTGTGCCAGGGGAAGTTTAGACTGGAGGTGAGGAGAAAGTTCTTCACAGAGAGAGTTGTTATCTGTTGGAATGTGCTGCCCAGGGAGGTGGTGGAGTCACCATCCCTGGAGGTGTTCAAGAGGGGATTGGACATGGCACTTGGTGCCATGGTTTAGTAGTCATGAAGTGTTGGGTGACAGGTTGGACTTGATGATCTTTGAGGTCTTTTCCAACCTTGATTCTATGATTGTATGATTCTATCTAGTTGAGGATGCTCCTGCTGGTTGCAGAGGGATTGGAGTAGATTTCCTTTGGAGGTCACTTCCACCCCAAACCATTCCATGAATCATAGAATCATAGTTTACAGGTCATTCACACACTGATGTATTCTGTGAATCATAGTGTGAGAAACGAACTCACTGCTGAAAATTTATAACCAGTTTAATATTAAAATAAAGGCAACACAGCACTGGGCGCATAGCGAGTTTGCTAGAGGCGCACCCTAACAACACGAGATGACCTTCTAGAGACGGCAAACATACATATTAATATATTAAAATGTACATATTCATATATTCCCCAGCAGCTCCCACCCCTCTCCATCAGGACAGACAAAACCTGCACTTTTGACCTGGCCAGTCTTTAGACCTGTTGGCGCCTCACCTTTCTTTCCCAATACCCCACACAATACAGACCATCAGCCCAACAATCCAGGCCCAGCGATCGAGTCCCATGGTCCCCAGAATTTCCCCTTGCTAAAGCCAAATATTATAACCAGTTTCTCACAATCCCTCCCCTTCTTTCTACTACATTTGGCTTGAGCCATAATAACCTAACTTGGCAACAATTCTACAACAAGCAAAAGGATTCCCAATTTCAACTTCCTGGTAAAGGAATGGGGTAACAACTGATGTTTCTTGCCTGAAAATATTTCCTCTTTTACTTGAATAGGTACCATACACAGTGAGTGGCTATGGTACACAACCCCATGCAGAGCTACAGGCTGGGGTCAGAGTGGCTGGAGAGCGGCCAGGCAGAGAGGGACCTGGGGGTACTGGTTGATGGTAGGATGAACATGAGCCTGCAGTGTGCCCAGGCAGCCAGGAGGGCCAATGGCATCCTGGCCTGCATCAAGAACAGTGTGGCCAGCAGGAGCAAGGAGGTCATTCTGCACTGTTTAGGCCACACAGAGAGAGTGATTGCCCATTGGAATGGACTGCCCGGGGAGGTGGTGGAGTCGCCATCACTGGAGGTGTTCAGGAGGAGACTTGACAGGGTGCTTGGTTGCATGGGTTAGTTGATTGGGTGGTGTTGGATGATAGGTTGGACGCGATGATCTTGAAGGTCTCTTCCAACCTGGTTTATTCTATTCTATTCTATTCTATTCTATTCTATTCTATTCTATTCTAATATCTGGGTGACAACTTTCTCCCTCTGAGTGGTTAATCCTGGGAATTAGGGGTCCGGTTTGACTTGCAACTCCACTCACATGGCCTATGGGGTTGCTGCCCACAGCCATGGTTCTAGATCTTCTTCGTGGCAATTACAGAGGTCTACCCGGTCTTGCCTCTTTCAGTCCCCACCAATGTTCTGCTCGGACCGTGTCTCCTTCCCTTGTCCAGGGAGGTTGCACCAATTTCGAACCCTGACCTGTTTCTAGTTTGTGATGTTTTCAGGCAAGGACCATTACCACTTCTATTCTAATACTGGAACTCAAATCATGACCCTCTTTATGTCCTCCATTTGGGGTACCACAGTCCATTCAGTGGATGGATCCACCAGTCCTTTCTGTATTGCAGTCTCTCTGGTCCCACTAGCCAAACGTAGTTTTTGGTACTTTAACACAAAGAACACAGATGAATCCTCTGTCCTAATCACTTCAAATTATAACTACAACAGCATACATTTATAACCACACACACTCTCAGCACATCATTATAGTGCAGCAGAAAAATTTACCATCACTTCTAAATAACCAGTTTACCATTACTATTACACTTTACCCATCCCCAATGACATCAAGTCCCAGGATCTTTTATACACAGAATGAAATCCTTGGTATTTTCTTGCAATGCAGATTCGATGTCACACAATGTCAGATGTTTCAAAGGTGGGTTTGTCTCACTAGTTCCAGAGCCTTCAGACCGAGGTGTTCCTGAAGTGGTCCTTGCACTCACAAAGCATGTGTCCACCCTTGTTTTGCAGTACGGACAGCTGGATCTGTTGTTAACAAAACCAAGTAAAGATCCTTCCCAGGGGGAAATTAGTGACTCTCCTTTCCAAGTTGTTATTAACACTTTACCCTCAGCTTCAATCCCATATACATCAGGAATCCCAAAGGTGGGATCTGAGACCAGAACAAAACAAAAAGCTGCTTTCTGGGCCTCCTCTACTAATAAAGGCCCCTGATAAGCAAATTGGCCCTCACCTACTTACAGAATCTAATAACTTGGAACAATGCCCTACAGGATTTTTACTTCCAGTCCAGTCCTGGGTCAACACCCCATATAGATGTACAAAAAGATCAAATGATTTGTCCATGTCAGGCAAATTTAAAACAGAGCATCAATCAACATTCTTTTTATTTATCCAATCACTCATCATCTTCTGGACTCCATTTAATATTACTATTGAGGGCTAATTTATCATATAAGAATTTTTCCTCTCTATCCATAATCACCAGTACCCTTACAGCAGTTACCAACATTCTAGCTTTTGCCTTCTATTTCTCTTCATCCCTCCTTACAAACACCTTCTGAGCTTCACGTAGTAATTCCTCTAAACCTCTGTCTTGCCAGTCCTCGATCTTTTCCAATTTCTAATATCTGCCCACGGTTTTGCCACAAACTGCATCCTGAGAAGTATCACCCCCGCTGCAGAATAGAGCTGCAAATTTCTCTTTAATCTTACCATCCACTCCATAGGAGGCTTCCTCTGATGCTCACTATAGGCTTTATCAAAATTTCTGGGCACAGCTTCTTTAATTCCTTGTATTACCTCCCATGTTCTGTCTCCCTTGAAGCTGTTGATGGTCCCACTGAGGATCTTGATTAGGCCACTTCTGATTTCTTGGTGGCCCCCCCACTCTGATTTTACCTCTCCCATATTCTCATGCCAGCCTGTCTGCCTTTTCCTTGTCTTTGTCCTTAAATATGGGAACAGGAGTAGGGCGTGAAGCCCTAATCCAAACAGCAGCATATTCAGCTTCTTCCCTACTAAAACACTTTTTCAAAGCTTGGCAAATCCAATCATCAAAAGATAAACCATTTTTTCTTTGATCTTCCTTTTCTCAACTCATCATCCCAATACTGTAACATGATCCCTAACGCGCTCTCTGAGATGGGAATGGGAGGGAGTTCTGATGACTTGCTTTTGTCCCATTCTCCTGATCACTAATCACTGCCCGGGGGTCAAAACCGAGCGGCGGCAGTTGAAACGCCAGCTCCGAGCCACTAGCCTGCTCCCTGCGAACGACCGACCCCCCCTCACTGTGCCGATCCCCTGCAAAGTCAAACCGCAAAAAAAACCCCTCACATGCCGCAGCCCGAGTCCCTGCCCTCCTGCGGAAGCCTGAAACCACGGAAAAAAACCTTCCCGAAGCAGGTCCCTCAAACCGAGGTCCCCCCTAGAAACCGGGGCGTCGAACCCGCGAGCGTGACCGCGCCACGGGCCCCTACAGTTCAAGCCCCTCTAAGGAACCGACCGCAGGATACGAAAAACTCCTGAACCCGGGTCCCCCACCGCCGGAACACCGGAAACCAGGACGTCAAACCCGCGACCGCCACCGCGACGCGGGCCCCCACAGCCCAGGTCCCTCTAGAAACCGGACCGCAGGATACCAAAACCCCGAAAACGGGCCCCTCACCACCGGGACGCCGAAACCGGGACGCAGCGCTGGTCGCCCGATCCCTACGGAAGACCAGTCTCCACAGCCCCTAGACCGTAGAAACAACGCTGCCCCTTCACAGCCTGAATTCTCCAGGGCTGTGAAGACCACCTGACTACCATCCAGAATCCTGGAATCCTCACCCACAGTGAAATTCCGGGACCCCGTAGCCAGGACCCCTACCCAGGCAAAACTCACCGAATGGCCTGGCTCCTATGCATCCTGATTGACACGAATTATTACTCCATACATCACACCTACCAATTCTTGCAGTAAAAAACGGACTATCCACAATCCAAACAATCTTTGCCTTGGGGCTTGAAGAGACACAATCCTCCTTCCAACCCCAATTGCCCCTTCTCCCGAGATCAACAAGTTATCTACTGTAGTGAAGGATGCTTATGATCAGGATTGTGCCCCAAACATTTGGGTAGGATATATTTCTGTATGTGTTAACCCTCCTTTGTCACCCCCTCCTTTCTGGAGGCAGCAGGGGGGATCCTGGCGCCACTGAGTCCAGGTAAACAGCCTACCTGGGCGTGGTCTCACCCCTGTAGTACAAGAGGCAGGCTATATGTTTGTTTCCCTGGGTATAGCGTATACTCAGGCCATATTTGGTAGGTGGTAGTTCATTGGTTAATGTTTGCGTTAGCAACAGATGCTTATTGGGCCAGTATTCACTGGGGCAAATGGTAAATAGGGGTCGTTTGGCAAATGAGCCCCCCCACCTCGGTGTTGGAGCCTGTGTGCGTGTGTGCCAGCCAGTGCTTCGGGAGGCCTCGTGGTCCTTTTGCCACTGTCACCCAGCTGCGTGCGGTGCCGTGGACAGCACTCCGTGGGATCAACCGCTGCGTGATCCATCGTTGTAGGAGAAAACCTGGTAGACCGTGTGAACCAGCGTTGCTGACCTGCCACTGCCCCCCTCCGAGCGAGGAACCTTTTGTATCCTGGGAGAAAACAGCAGAGCCACGCGGTGCGGCCACGCGGCCGGCGCCATTTCCTGTCTCCTTATTACGGCACATCCGTGCCACGTTGTCTGGACTATAAACATTATTGAGGAAAGACTCCACGAAGTTCTCAGCTTGTGAGTAAGCCAAGCCCTTTTGTAGAGCTTCAGTCAGGGTAGCGTTTATATTGCTCCGGGTGGAGGGTTGCCGGTCACTGACCAACCCCTCTCCGGCCACTCTCTGACTCAGTTTAGATTATAAGTTCTGTGAATCATTTTGATTTAAATGCCCATATATAACATTCTGTAAAGATAGTTCCACTAACCGAATATTGATACCTGTGAAGGGCGATTGTAAATACCCCGTTATAGAGTTTGTACATATATAAATAAACTTATATTTTCGTTGATGGATCTGCCGCGCATTTCTGAGGGCATATCCACGACATCTACACCTAACCTCCCTCTATTTTCTTCTGACTGTCATCTGCCCCTCTTCCAGAACTACCCTTATGTCCAACTGAACTGTCTCTCCCTAGTAAATTTGCCATGGGTTAGCTGTTTGGGTGGGTTGGATTGGTTGATGGGTTGGACACGATGATCTTGAAGGTCTCTTCCAACCTGGTTTGGTTTATTCTAATAAAGGTTTATTCTAAATTACGTCTTGCACTTGGTGCTACACTAAGATATACCCTAGCCCAATTCTAGCTTCAGTCTCCAATTTAACATCCTTAGCTACCCGGACTTTAAACCTTTCCCCTTTTGCCCCTAAAACTCGCTCTCCACACCCCCTCTAGGAACCTTGGTAACACGAGTAACCCTAACCCTCCTTCTCTGACCTGAGCCTGGCCACCTCCTGGGCCTGATCCTTTACCAGTCCCTGGTGGGCACAGCTCAGCCACTGCAGCTCTCCCTGCAACAGCTCCTGCTCCGCCCGCCGCACTACTGCAGGTGCTGGTGCAAACACTGACTTGCAGCTCCAGCTGCTCTACGCGCAGCTCCTACCCTAATGGCCCCGACTCCAGGCCCGCCTGGAGTCGATCCAACTAAGCTTAAAAAAAAACCCTTAAGATCTCTCTTCTCCTTGGGCACTCTCGTTTCAAATGCCCAACCTTCCCACAATCTACTTTTCTCTCTAGGCCCTTCCTCCATTACCCTTTTTGCCTTATCCTTATCCTGCGTATTGTGCCTCCAACACGCAACCCCAGAGGACTGTCTGGGGGTATATTCCTGGGTACCCTTGTTGCTCCCATGTTTCCCGGGGCTGCTCTACACCTGACCCTTGCCCCATTTCCTGAGGCCCACGCTTTCCATCACCAACCGCTTCGTCCCTTCACTGCCCAAGTACCTCGCGGGATATTGGAAATGCAGTTAGAAGGACTCCGCACTCGCTTCGTGGATCCGGAATGTCCAGCCCATGTCTCACGCATGCACACACTCTCACTGACCTCAATACCTGCCCAACCGGACAATACTTACAATCCTTTTCTTGCCCAGGTCTTTGTGCACTAGAATTACAGGCTAGTTCCGGGAGCTCCTTCCCTTGCCTTTATCTTATAACATTGGCTGGATCTACCTGTGAGCCGAGAGGCTTCCAGGGTCCTCCTTCTGGGCCGCCGAAATCAGCGGGGGCGCCCCCCCTTCTGAAGGGTCCCGAAAGCCATTGCAGACAGGGTAATCATGTACGGGTCACCAAATTGTGAGAAACGAACTCACTGCTGAAAATTTATAACCAGTTTATTGTAAAATGAAGGCAACACAGTGCTGGGCGCATAGCGAGTTTGCTAGAGGCGCACCCTAACAACACGAGGTGAACTTATATAGACGGCAAACATACATATTAATATATTAAAATGTACATATTCATATATTCCCCAGCACGCTCCCACCCCTCTCCATCAGGACTGAGACAAAACCTGCACTTTTGACCTGGCCAGTCTTTAGACCTGTTGGCACCTCCCCTTTCTCTCCCAATACCCGACACAATACAGACCATCAGCCCAACAATCCAGGCCCAATGATCGAGCCCCATGGTTCCCAGTATTTCCCCTTGCAAAAGCCAAATATTATAACCAGTTTCTCACAATAGAATGGTTTGGGCTGGAAGGGACCTTTTAAGGTCATGCAGTTCATCCTTCCTGCAGTATGCAGGGACATCTGCAACTAGGTTAGGCTGCTCACCTGCTGTCATCCTGGGTGGGGGACATGATGCAAGTTAAGCTCTCAGATACCCCAAGTCTGGGATTTTAATTCCCTTGGGTCAGGATGGCAAAGCCAGCCCCAGCTGGAGAATCTCCAGAAGGAAAATCACACACACACAATCACAGAGTCACCAAGGTTGGAAGACCTCAAAGATCATCAAGTCCAACCTGTCACCACAGACCTCATGACTAAACCATAGCACCAAAATGATAAAATCTCCTGCCAAGAGCCAACAGCAGGCACCTGCTCCTCTCCTTGTACAACCCAACCTGCCTTTCCCACCTTCTTTTGGTCTTTCTGTCCAGTGTTTTCTCTCCTCCCCTCTCTCTGGCCAGTAGTGGAGCATTCAGCAGTTAATATCCTTCTGTCTCCAGTTGTGCTTTAAGAGGTGTAACGCTTGATAAGCCTCATTTAACTTGGCCCTACTACGTTGTTTAAATAATTCAAATACAGATTGGCCCTTTGGAAGGATTTCTGCTCTATTGACCCTTCTGGTCAGGAGGTACCTGGAAGTCAGGGAGGGGCTTCCAAGGCTGAAAGCCTGGAAAAAAAAAAAAAAAAAAGAAAGAAAGAAATCAATTCCAGCACTTTAGTGCCCTGATCACACACCATTATTCCCAGGTAATTGCAGGTCTGCTTTGCTGTTAACTCTTTAGGAACAATACAGCCTGCGAGGGGAAAGCAAGAAGGGTTTTCTTCTCCAGCAGGGTCCTAATCTGTGTGGAGATTATCACATTCTTATCAGTAAGGTTTGGATGAAAAATTGTTTACAGGTAGAGGTGTGAAATAGCTTCATTTTCTCCCCCCCCCCCCTTCCCTTTCTTAATACCTAGTTTACTGGAATTTGGCTGGATTGAACAGTTCATACCACCTCCTTGTTCAGGGAGGTGGTGGAATCCTCATCCCTGGAGATTATTCAAGCCAGGCTGGATGTGGCTCTGATCAGCCTAATGTAGTGTGAGGTGTCCCTGCCCACGGCAGGGGGGTTGGAACTGGAAGATCCTTGAGGTCACTTCCAACCCTGACAATTCTATGATTCTATGACCTTGCATAGAGGCTGATGCTGCTCCATTCAGATGGGCATCTCCTGCCCCAGTGTCAGCACCAGCAGCTGTATTGGGTGGCAGGCTGTGGCTTTTCCCACAGGCCAGATCAGGCTGGGTGATGAGGGGAATGACTTTAGAATAAACCATTTATTTAGAATAAAACAAACCAGGTTGGAAGAGACCTTCAAGATCATCGCGTCCAACCCATCAACCAACCCAACCCACCCAAACAGCTAACCCATGGCACCAAGCTCCCCATCAAGCCTCCTCCTGAACACCTGCAATGACGGCGACTCCACCACCTCCCCAGGCAGCCCATTCCAATGGGCAATCACTTTTTCTGTATAGAACTTCTTCCTAACATCCAACCTAAACCTCCCCTGGTGCAGCCTAAGACTGTGTCCTCTTGTTCTGGTACTGGCTGCCTGGGAGAAGAGACCATCATCCGCCTGTCTACAACCTCCCTTCAGGTAGTTGTAGTGAGTGATAAGGTCAACCCTGAGTTTCCTCTTCTCCAGGCTAAGCAATCCCAGCTCCATCAGTCTTTCCTCACAGGGCTTGTGTTCCAAACCCCCAACCAACTTCGTTGCCCTTCTCTGGACTCGTTCCAGCAAGTCAACATCCTTCCTAAACTGAGGGGCCCAGAACTGGACACAGTACTCGAGGTGTGGCTTAAGCAGTGCAGTGTACAGGGGCAGAATTACCTCCCTGCTCTTGCTGGCCACACTGTTCCTGATGCAGGCCAGGATGCCATTGGCCCTCTTGGCTGCCTGGGCACACTGCAGCCTACCATCAACCAGCACCCCCAGGTCCCTCTCTGCCTGGCTGCTCTCCAGCCACTCTGACCCCAGCCTGTAGCTCTGCATGGGGTTGTTGTGGCCAATGTGCAGAACCCGGCACTTGGATGTATTAAGTCTCATGCCGTTGGACTCTGTCCATCTGTCCAGCCTGTCGAGGTCCCTCTGCAGAGCCTCTCTACCCTCCAGCAGATCAACTCCTGCCCCCAGCTTGGTGTTGTCAGCAAATTTACTGATGATGGACTCAATGCCCTCATCCAGATCATCAATAAAGATGTTAAAGAGGATGGGGCCCAGCACTGATCCTTGGGGCACACCACTACTGACTGGCCGCCAGCTGGATGTGGCACCATTCACCACCACTCTCTGGGCTCGGCCATCCAGCCAATTCCTAACCCAATGCAGTGTGCTCCCATCCAAGCCATGGGCTGACAGCTTGGCCAGGAGTATGCTATAGGGGACGGTGTCAAAGGCCTTGCTGAGGTCCAGGTAGACCACGTCCACAGGCCTCCCCACATCCACCAGGCGGGTCACCTGATCATAGAAGGAGATCAGGTTGGTCAGGCAGGACCTGCCCTTCCTAAATCCATGCTGGCTAGGCCTGATCCCTTGTCCATCCTGTAAGTGCTGTGTGATTGCACTCAGGATGACCTGTTCCATGATCTTGCCTGGCACTGAGGTCAGGCTGACAGGCCTATAATTCCCTGGCTCATCCAACCAGCCCTTCTTGTGGATGGGCACCACGTTGGCCAGCTTCCAGTCTTCTGGGACGTCTCCAGTGAGCCAGGACTGCTGAAAAATGATGGATAGTGGCTTGGCCTGCTCCTCTGCCAGCTCTCTCAGCACCCTAGGGTGGATCCCATCTGGTCCCATGGACTTGTGGGGATCCAAGCTTCTGAGGAGAGTTCCAACGACCTCCTCATGGAACATAGGGAAACTGTGTTGCTCCCTGGCTCCTTCTGCCATCTCTGCAGGCCAGCTGTCTGGAAGACGTTCTGTCCTGCTAGCAAAAATTGAGGCAAACAAGGTGTTAAATACGTCTGCCTTTTCCTCATCCCTTGATACAACATTTCCCTCCATGTCAACCAAGGAGTGGAGGTTATCCTTACCCTTCCTCTTGCTATTAATATATTTATAGAAGGACTTTTTGTTGTCCTTCACAGTAGAGGCCAGTTTAAGCTCCAAGTGTGCTTTTGCCTCCCTAATTTTCTTACTACATGATTTGGCAACATCCTTAAACATTCCGTGGGTTGCCTCACCTTTCTTCCAAAGATGATACACCCTCTTTTTTTCCCTTAGTTCTATTAAAAGTTCATGAACCATCCAGGCTGGCTGTCTGCCCTGGCGGCTCATCTTCCGGCACACTGGCGCAGCATGTCCCTGCGCCTCCAACAATTCTTCCTTGAAGCAGGTCCAGCTCTTCTGGACCCCTTTATTATTAAGGGCTTTATCCCAAGGAACCCTCTGAATTAGTTCCTTGAGTAACCCGAAGTCTGCCCTCCGGAAGTCCAGAGTGGAGGTCTTCTTGCTGCCCCTCTTAGCTTGACCAAAAACCGAGAATTCAATTATCTCGTGGTCACTGGACCCCAAACACCCTCCAACCACCACATCACCCACCAGCCCTTCCCTGTTGGTGAAGAGGAGGTCAAGCATAGCCTTGCCCCTGGTAGGCTCTCGCAGCACCTGGGATAAGAAGCTGTCCTCCATGCATTCTAAGAACCTCCTAGACTGCCTCCTCTCTGCTGTGTTGAGATCCCAGCAGATGTCAGGCAGGTTGAAGTCGCCCATGAGAACAAGGTCCGGAGATCTTGAGACAGCCTTAAGCTGCCTATAGAATGCTTCATCAACATCTTCCTCCTGGTTGGGTGGTCTGTAACAGACTCCAACCAGGGTGTCTGCCCTGCCGGTCTTCCCTCTAATTCTTACCCACAAGCACTCAACCCGATCGTCCCTAATCTCCGTCTCAATGGCATCTAGTGCCCCCCTGATGTACAGGTCCCTCTAATTCTTACCAACAAGCACTCAACCTGATCGTCCCTAATCTCCGTCTCAATGGCATCTAGTGCCCCCCTGATGTACAGGGCCACCCCTCCACCCCTTCTTCCTTGCCTGTCTTCCCTGAAGAGCTTGTAGCCGTCAATTGCAGCGCTCCAGTCATGTGAGTTGTCCCACCACGTCTCTGTGATGGCAACTACATCATAACTTTCCTGCTGCATCAAGGCTTCCAGCTCCTCTTGTTTGTTACCCGTGCTTCGTGCATTAGTGTACATGCACTGCAGCTGGGCTGCTGGTTTCACCTCTGACTCTAGCTTATCGCCCCCAGACTCTTGCCTGAGGGGACTAGTTTCAGCCCCTTCCCCCTTCGAAACTAGTTTAAAGCCCTGTTGATGAGACCTGCCAATTCCCTTCCCAGGATCTTTTTACCTTTGGGGGACAGGCCGTTCTCATATACATGACCTTTCCCCTTCTCTGGGACAGATGTACTCCATCTGTTGCCAGCTGGCCTGGTGCAGTAGAAAGTTTCCCAATATGAAAAAAACCCAAAATTCTTTTGACTGCACCAGCCTCTAAGCCACTTGTTAACCTTATCTGCTGACCTGTTTCTTATGGTATTCCCTCCTGCAGCTAAGGGTATTGATGAAAAAATTATTTGTGCACCTGACCCCTCAACCAGGTCTCCCAGGGCCCTGAAGTCATCTGTGATAGCCCTGGGAGTTCTGGTTGCAACATCATCATTCCCTAACTGCATAACTAGTAAAGGGTAGTAGTCAGAGGGCTGCACCAGTCTTGGCAGCCTACTGGTAACATCATTAACTTGGGCTCCTGTCAGACAACAGAGTTCCCTATGAGATGGGTCAGGCCGACATATAGGGCCCTCCGTTCCCCTCAGAAGAGAATCACCAATAACAATTACCCTCCTCTTTTTTTTGAGGGAACAGGTCCTGATGCCAGGGGAAGGCTGTTTAACCTTAGGTTGTTTAACCTCACATTGTTTAACCTCAGGGAGAACCCCAGACGATGTGTCCTCCGGCATCAGGACCACCTCACCCTCGATCTCCGGTGCCCCATACCTGTTTTCCAAGAGCAGCGGGGAAGGTGAAGGGAGGCAAGGAGGTTTTAGTTTGTGTCTTATGAGAGGAACCTGCGTCCATTCCCCTCTGCTTTTTGAATAACCAGCCTCTGCTGGGGGAGCCTGCAGAGCCTGCTTACTCTGATTCAACTCTTTCCTCCTCTGGTTCATCTCTTTCCTCCTTTGGTTCATCTCTTTCCTACATTCCCTTACATTTCTAAAGCTAGAAACCTCATCCTTCAGTCTGGCCACCATATTAAGCAGATAGTCAATCTGCTCACACCTTATGCAAGAGTTGCCCCCCCCTACCCTGCATCTCAAGAGCCAGGCTCCAGCACTCTCTACAGCCAGATACCTGGAGAGCTACCTGCTTGTGTTCTACCTCAGTCTGGGTCGACACTGATCTTTTTAGGGAGTTTTTGCTGTGAGTTACAACCATGGCTGTCCCTGGCCACAACATCTACTGCACACACAAAACAAACAAATAAAAAATTTAGAAAAAGTGCAGCGGCGCGTGAGAGCATGAGAGAGTACAAGAGAATACTGGCTGCCCGACGAACAGAGTCCCCACGTGCCCCAGCAAACCCATTTAAATTCAGCCGCTCCTGCCACTGGGATCACGAGTCTGACCACGTGAAAGGACGGCTCCTCCTGCCTCGCGGCAGCAGGAATCTCCGCAGTGTTGGCGATTCCCGCAGCCCGAAAAGGAGAGCAGCGGCTGGTCCCCAGTGGCTGCTGGTCTTGGTGCTGTCCCGAGAGGGCTGCCCAATGAACCAACCTACTTTCAACTTTCATCCTTCCCACTTTCAACCTTCCCACTCCAGGAAGAAGACAGATTGTTGTATGATTCCATTATTTTCTGTTCACATCTCCTTCTCTCAGGGAATTGGTCAGTCAGGACCAAAGATTTGGATCCTGGTTAGTTCTGAGGGTGGTGAAACACTGTCACAGGTTGCCCAGTGAGTGCCCTATCCCTGGAAATATTGGAGGTCAGTTTGGATAGGACTCTGAGCAACCTGCTCTAGTTGCCCATGCTCAGTGAAAAAGAATTGGGCTAGATGACCTTTAAAGGTCTCTTCTAACCCAAACCATTCTATGATTCTAAAGCTCTGTGATTCTTATTAGTATTTTGTCTTTCATGATTGTGGTGGGTTAACGTCTTTTTCTGAAAACAAAAGAAGAAAGCAGGGTGGAGGGCTTGCGGGTACTTTACCCTCCCTGCAGGGCATTTCCCCTGGGAAAGCTGAGTCTGTTCCACTCCCCCCTCCCTGCCCAGCTAGGGTATAAAAAGCAGGACATCATAGCTGTTGGATCTCCTTTTTGGCTCCTGCCTCTGCTGGATGAGAGCTACTGCAGCTGCCCTCCTGCTCCTCAGCCACGTGGCCGGACCTGATCCTTTTCCCTGCTGCCTCTGCACCTCCTCAGAGAAAGACTGGTTTTGTATTATTTTTTTCTGTCCCCCTCCCATCCATTCTTGTTCCTTGCCCTTGTGAACTTTTTTTCCTGTTATTGTCATATATATAATTTAAAGAAAAATTATCCACCTCTTGTAGTGGATATGCCCTCAGAAATGAGCAGCAGATGTATCAATGAAAATATAAATTTATTTATATATATATACAAACTTTGTAACGGGGTATTTACAGTCACCCTTCACAGGTTTCAATATTCGGTTAATGGAACTATCTTTATAGAATGTTATGTATGGGCACTTAAATAAAAATGATTCACAGAACTTATAATCTAAACTGAGTCAGAGAGTGGCCGGGGAGGGGTTGGTCAGTGACCGGCAACCCTCCACTCGGAGCAATTTAAACGCTACCCTAACTGAAGCTTTATAAAGGAGGGCTTGGCTTACTCACAAGCTGAGAACTTCGTGAAGTCTTTCCTTAATAATGTTTATAGTCCAGAGAACGTGGCACGGATGTGCTGTAATAAGAAGACAGGAAATGGCGCCAGCCGTGTGGCTGCACCGTGTGGCTCTGCTGTTTTCTCCCAGGATACAAAAGGTTCCTCGCTCGGAGGGGGGCAATGGCAGGTCAGTAACGCTGGTTCACACGGTCTACCAGGTTTTCTCCTACAACGATGGATCACGCAGCGGTTGATCCCATGGAGTGCTGTCCACAGCACCGCACGCAGCTGGGTGATGGTGGCAAAGGACCACGAGGCTTCCTGAAGCACTGGCACGCACACACACACAGGCTCCAACACCGAGGTGGGGGGGCTCATTTGCCAAACGACCCCTATTTACCATTTGCCCCAGTGAATACTGGCCCAATAAGCATCTGTTGCTAATGCAAACATTAACCAATGAACTACCACCTACCAAATATGGCCTGAGTATACGCTATACCCAGGGAAACAAACATATAGCCTGCCTCTTGTACTACAGGGGTGAGACCACGCCCAGGTAGGCTGTTTACCTGGACTCAGTGGTGCCAGGATCCCCCCTGCCGCCTCCAGAAAGGAGGGGGAACAAAGGAGGGTTAACACATACAGAAATATATCCTACCCAAATGTTTGGGGCACAATCCTGACCATAAGCATCCTTCACTACACCTCTCTACTTCCAAGCTGACTCCAGATTGTTGTTTAGTGGATTTGCTCCCTACCTTTTTTTTTTTTCCCTCTCCCTTTTTGGAGGGAGGAGGGGGGGGAGTGGGGAAGAGATTCTCAGCCTTTTCTCCATTTGGGCTTTTAACTCCCAGTTAAGGCTCAAACCACTACAATTTTTGGCGCCCAACGTGGGGCTTGGAAATTAATCTTGTATTGGGAAAGCAATACTTTCTCTGAAAAAGTAACTGGCAATTTTAAAGAACCCGATGGTCCAAGCCTTTGCATGGGTGTTTGGCTGGATCTTTTGGACCCACATCGACAAATTAATAACTTACCATGTGGTGTGGTTAATGACAGAGATGCTGATCAACTGGATAAAAATTTTACCAATTAAGTTAGGCTTGTATCTCTTGAATTCATTGAATTTCACTGTCAGTGGTAACTTTTCTAACACAGGAAACTTTCCTGAAGCAAGTTATGAAACCGATGGTGTAGATAAAAGTGCCTGTGATGGAAAATTGCTTTACATTGCAATATGCTCCATCATCATCAGTAAATTTGCTGACAACACCAAGCTGGGGGCAGGAGTTGATCTGCTGGAGGGTAGAGAGGCTCTGCAGAGGGACCTCGACAGGCTGGACAGATGGACAGAGTCCAATGGTATGAGATTTAACACATCCAAGTGCTGGGTTCTGCACATTGGCCACAAGAACCCCATGCAGTGCTACAGGCTGGGGTCAGAGTGGCTGGAGAGCAGCCAGGCAGAGAGGGACCTGGGGGTACTGGTCGATGGTAGGCTGAACATGAGCCTGCAGTGTGCCCAGGCAGCCAAGAGGGCCAATGGCATCCTGGCCTGCATCAAGAACAGTGTGGCCAGCAGGAGCAGGGAGGTCATTCTGCCCCTGTACACTGCACTGCTTAAGCCACACCTCGAGTACTGTGTCCAGTTCTGGGCCCCTCAGTTTAGGAAGGATGTTGACTTGCTGGAACGAGTCCAGAGAAGGGCAACGAAGTTGGTGAGGGGTTTGGAACACAAGCCCTATGAGGAAAGACTGAGGGAGCTGGGGTTGCTCAGCCTGGAGAAGAGGAGACTCAGGGGTGACCTTATCACTCTCTACAACTACCTGAAGGGAGGTTGTAGACAGGCGGATGATGGTCTCTTCTCCCAGGCAGCCAGTACCAAAACAAGAGGACACAGTCTCAGGCTGCACCAGGGGAGGTTCAGGTTGGATATTAGGAAGAAGTTCTACACAGAGAGAGTGATTGCCCATTGGAATGGGCTGCCCAGGGAGGTGGTGGAGTCGCCGTCATTGGAGGTGTTCAGGAGGAGACTTGATGGGGTACTTGGTGCCATGGGTTAGCTGTTTGGGTGGGTTGGATTGGTTGATGGGTTGGACACGATGATCTTGAAGGTCTCTTCCAACCTGGTTTGGTTTATTCTAAATAAAAATGGCTGTGATGGAAATAATTTATGGGGATGGCCAGTTCCCTTTGGACCCAGATGAGGTGCCCATGAGACGGCCCTTCGTAAAGAAACTCACCCAGGGTGCTCCTCAGAAATATGCTCACACATTAGGAGGGATACTCTTGACTGGACAGGATGGAAGTCCTAAAACTGTCTGTGAGTTTGCCAATGATTTAAGGGAATATGAGGACAGTGTAAATCAGAAACCCCTGATCTCAGCCATAGAAACTATGGCTAAAGACATTGTCAAAGAGATCAAGACCTCCATGTCTGAACTGAAAATGGGAGCGATACCTCCTTTTCCCCTTCTCCTTTAGAATGGGTCCAGGTTTCAGCAATCAGGAACAGGTGACCTTCCCCTAGGAGATCACCCCAAGCCAATCGGGGAATGTCAAGGGGGTCTCTGTGGAGGTTCCTCTGTGACCATGGAGAGGACATGGACACCTGGCATGGCCAACCCACCTCTGCCCTCTGGAACAGGGTGTGGGAACTGCAAGGTGGGCACCACGAGGATAACTCATCCAGGAGAAGGGCTGCCCCAGTTTCCCGAAGTGGTCCCTCTTGCTCAAGAGACCCTTCCCCTAGTAACACAGGATCATGTGACAAGTGTGGATATTGCTGCCAGCATTAGATTTGCCCTACCTCCAGCCAAGTGGAGGCCAGGGACAACAGAGTATACTGGGATGTGTACGTGAAATGGCCTGGCACTTCAGAAGCCCTGAAGTACCGAGCTCTGGTGGACACAGGGGCCCAATGCACCCTGATACCATCGAGGTACAAAGGGGCTGAGCCCATAAGCATTCAGGGAGTCACAGGAGGCTCACAAGACTTGACTGTACTGCAAGCTGAGATAAGCCTGACCAGGAATGAATGGGGAAAGCACGACGTAGTGACTGGTCCAGATGCACCTTGCATTCTTGGCATTGACTTTCTGCGGGAGGGATGCTTCAAGGACCCTAGGGGGCACAAGTGGGCGTTTGGGGTGGCAGCTGTGGAGACTGCAGGCAAAGAACAGCTGTCCACCATGCCCGAGCTGTCGGATGACCCCTCCGTAGTGGGCAGCCATAAGGTGCAGGATTTGAAGTTACCTATTGCCTCTCGCATAGTACATCGCAGGCAATACAGGACCAACAGAGACTCTCTGCACCCCATACACCAACTGATTCAACGACTGGAGAGCCAGAAGGTGATCAGCAAGGCTCACTCTCCCTTCAACAGCCCGATATGGCCAGTATGGAAGGCAAATGGGGAATGGAGACTGACCGTGGACTACCGTGGCCTGAATGAAGTGACTCCTCTGATCAGCGCTGCGGTGCCGGACATGCTGGAGCTCCAGTATGAGCTGGAATCAAAGGCGGCCAAGTGGTATGCCACAATTGACATTGCTAATGCCTTTTTCTCCATTCCCATTGCAGAAGAATGCCGGCCACAGTTTGCTTTCACCTGGAGGGGAGTACAGTATCAATGGAATCAGTTGCCTCAGGGCTGGGTCCATAGCTCAACCATCTGCCATGAGGTGATCCAGACTGCCTTGGAGAAAGGTGGAGCCCCTGAGCATCTGCAGTTCATCGATGACATCATCGTATGGGGTGAGACAGCAGAGGAAGTTTACCAGAAGGGTAAGAGGATAATCGGCATCCTGCTGGAGGCTGGCTTTGCCATCAAGAGAAGCAAGGTGAAAGGGCCTGCCAGGGAGATCCAGTTCCTGGGTGTTCAATGGCAGGATGGCCGTCGCCACATCCCTCAGGAGGTGGTGAACAGGGTAGCCACTATGGTGCAGCCCACGAACAAGAAAGAGACACAGTCCTTTTGGGGCTTGTGGGCTTCTGGAAAATGCACATTCCCGGGTACAGTCAAATTGTGAAGCCTCTCTTCCATGTAACAAGGAAGAAAAATGATTTTGTATGGGGACCTGAGCAGCAGGTGGCGTTTGACCAGATCAAACAAGAGGTGGTCCATGCTACGGCTCTGGGACCTGTTTGAACTGGGCCAGAGATCAAGAATGTGCTGTACACTGCGGCTGGTGGGAATGGTCCTACATGGAGCTTGTGGCAGAAGGCTCCTGGTGAAACCAGGGGCAGGCCCCTAGGTTTCTGGAGTAAGGGGTACAAAGTCTCCGAGGCCAACTACACTGCGACAGAGAAGGAAATCCTAGCTGCCTATGAGGGCGTCCGGGCTGCCTCTGAGGTAATTGGGACTGAGTCACCTCTATTTCTAGCTCCGAGGCTTCCAGTCCTGACCTGGATGTTCAAAGGGAGAGGCTCAACCCCACATCATGCCACAGATGCTACCTGGAATAAGTGGATGGCCCTGATAACTCAGCAAGCTCGGATGGGGAACTTTGAATTCCCTGGCATAGTGGAAGTGATCACCAACTGGCCAGAGGGTGCTGACTTTGCAATGCCACCAGAGCAGACAGTGACCTGTGCTGAGGAGGGTCCCCCATATAATGATCTCCCTGATGACAAGAAGGGCTATGCTCTATTTACAGATGGGTCCTGCCGGCTTGTAGGAAGCAAGCGGAGATGGAAGGCAGCTGTCTGGAGCCCAACAAGGCAAGTGGCAGAAGCAAGGGATGGAGAAGGCGAATCCAGTCAGTACGCAGAGGTAAAAGCTGTCCAGCTGGCCCTGGATATAGCAGAACGAGAGAACTGGCCAGTGCTGTACCTCTACACTGACTCCTGGATGGTAGCCAGTGCCTTGTGGGGGTGGCTGAAGGAATGGAGGAGGAACGGGTGGCAGAGAAAAGGGAAGCTTGTTTGGACCGCTGACCTGTGGCAAGACATCGCTGCCCGCCTGGACAGGCTGCCAACCAAGGTACGGCACATCGATGCACACATCCCCAAGAGCAGAGCCACAGAGGAGCACAAGCACAACCACCAAGCAGACCTGGATGCTAAGATCTCCCAAATAGACTTGGACTGGGAACACAAGGGTGAGCTGTTCTTAGCTCGCTGGGCCCATGACATTTCTGGCCACCAAGGGAGAGATGCCACATGCCGGTGGGCTCGGGACAGATCCATGGACATCTCTATGGAGGCCATCTCACAGGTCATCCATGAGTGTGACATCTGTGCTGCCATCAAGCAGGACAAGTGCATGAAGCCTCTGTGGTATGGGGGGAGATGGTCGAAATATAAATATGGAGAGGCCTGGCAGATAGACTACATCACCCTTCCTTGGTCTCACAGCGGCAAGCAGTAAGTACTGACCATGGTGGAGGCAAGTACAGGGTGGCTGGAGACCTATCCAGTTCCACATGCCACTGCTCACAACACCATCCTGGGCCTAGAAAGACATATCCTGTGGAGACACGGCACCCCCGGGAGGATTGAATCAGACAATGGAACCCACTTCAGGAACCATCTCATAAGGGACTGGGCAAAGGAACATGGGATTGAGTGGATTTACCACATCCCATACCATGCACCAGCTGTAGGGAAGGTTGAGCGCTACAATGGCTTGCTAAAGACCACCCTAAAAGCCATGGGGGGTGGAACCTTCAGGAACTGGGAAAAGCACCTAGCTCAAGCCACTTGGTTAGTGAACAGCAGAGGATCTGTGAACCGAGCTGGTCCTGCCCAGTCCGACCTGCTGCAAACAGTGGATGGAGATGGTGTTCCTGTGATTGCTGAGAAGAACCTGCTGGGGAAGTCAGTGTGGGTTTTCCCTGCTGCTGGTGGGGGAAACCAACCCGAGGGGTGGTCTCGGCTGAGGGTCCTGGTCACACGTACTGGGTCATGTTAGAAACTGGGGACATTCAGTGTATCCCAAAGCAGAACGTGACTCTGGCTGAGAGGGGATGAACTCAGAGGAGGCAACCCTCATCAATGTAATTATGTGAATAGTTATAAGTTGTTCTAAGCTTCTCCATCCTAGCTTGATACCAGCCTAGCATCCAGGACTCAACGTACCCACTGCACACCAACTCAGAGAGCTCCTGCATCATCTCACCTGTACCTGTTCCCAATGTCCCTACAGCAACGGAGTGTTCCTGATTTTTTTTTTTTCTTTGCCTTTCAAAGACAGACTGATTCCTGATTCTTCTCCACATGCCTGCCCAGTTCAAGCACCACCTACATTGACCTTCACTGGAGAGAGAGAGAGAGAGACTGCCCTGGGAGAGAGCGAGCCGGGATAACAAGGGACTTGCACCAAAGATTCAAATACCACATGTCAAAATTGCATGAAGGGGCTGTGGCAGGAGGGAGGAAGTGGAACAGAGGGGTGGATTAACGTCTTTTTCTGAAAACAAAAGAAGAAAGCAGGGTGGAGGGCTTGCGGGTACTTTACCCTCCCTGCAGGGCATTTCCCCTGGGAAAGCTGAGTCTGTTCCACTCCCCCCCTCCCTGCCCAGCTAGGGTATAAAAAGCAGGACATCATAGCTGTTGGATCTCCTTTTTGGCTCCTGCCTCTGCTGGATGAGAGCTACTGCAGCTGCCCTCCTGCTCCTCAGCCACGTGGCCGGACCTGATCCTTTTCCCTGCTGCCTCTGCACCTCCTCAGAGAAAGACTGGTTTTGTATTATTTTTTTCTGTCCCCCTCCCATCCATTCTTGTTCCTTGCCCTTGTGAACTTTTTTTTTCCTGTTATTGTCATATATATAATTTAAAGAAAAATTCTTCACCTCTCTACTTCCAAGCTGACTCCAGATTGTTGTTTAGTGGATTTGCTCCTTACCCTTTTTTTTTTTTCCCTCTCCCTGTTTGGAGGGAGGGGGGGGGAGTGGGGAAGAGATTCTCAGCCTTTTCCCCATTTGAGCTTTTAACTCCCAGTTAAGGCTCAAACCACTACAATGATGAGACACAGGAGGTCCTTCTGCTCTAGCTAACACAGCCAGCACGTCAAGGGAGGTGATTGTCCCCCACTACTCCACTCTGGTGAGACCCCACCTGGAGCACTGTGTCAAGTTCTAGAGCCCCTATTACAGGAAGGATCTGGAGGTGCTGGAGCATGTCCAGGGAAGGGTCATGAGGATGATCAGAGGGCTGGAGCTCCTCTCCTATGGGGACAGACTGAGAGAGTTGGGGTTGTTCGGCCTGAAGAAGAGAAGATTCTGAGGAGACCTTCTTGTGGCCTTCCAGTATCTGAAGGGGGCTACAAGAAAGCTGGGGAGGGACTTTTTAGGGTGTCAGGGAGTGATAGGATTGGGGGGAATGGAACAAAACTAGAAATGGGTAGATTCACATTGGATGTTAGGAAGAAGTTGTTCCCCATGAGGGTGGTGAGAGAATTGCCAGGGTGGGAAGGAACCTCAAGGATCATCCAGTTTCAACCCCCCTGACATGGGCAGGGACACCTCACACTACAGCAGGTTGCTCACAGCCACATCCAGCCTGACCTTCAAAACCTCCAGGGATGAGGCTTCCACCACCTCCCTGGGCAACCTGTGCCAGTGTCTCACCACCCTCATGGGGAAGAACTTCTTCCTAACATCTGAATCTACCCATTTCTAGTTTTGTTCCATTCCCCCCAGTCCTATCAGTCCCTGGCACCCTAAATAGTCACTCCCCAGCTCTCCCCAGGTCACCACACGAGAAGTTCCTCAGAGTCCATCCATAGGCTGAATGGGTTTCTTGTCCCATCTCCTCCTGAAAGGTTGTCTCTGAGCCTCACTCTTCTGGAGGTGACAACTAATGCCCACTTGACCTTTCCCGGAGCCCTCCTGAAGGGTCTCTTTGGAGCTTGCCTGTGTTTAAGTGACCTGTTGATCCAGCCCATGAATTTCAGGGTGTTGGCAGGGATGAGGGTAACCGATGAAGCAATGCCCATGCTGGCCAGACTGAAGCATTTAATTCAACCTGTGATGTTTTTCTGGGGACTCTGTCATCAGGATCTCCCAGGGCATGATACAGAGCAGTGTGCTAAATTGTCCTTGGACATGTCACTGTCTCTTCCTTCACCAAAGAGGACCCACAGAGGTTTAGTTGGCTAAATAACTGCTACATAACTGCAAATCTCTGAGCAACCTGATCTCGTGTGAGGTGTCCCTGACCATGGCAGGGGGGTTGGAACTAGATGATCCTTGAGGTCCCTTCCAGCCCTAACAATTCTATGATTCTCCTAACTCAAGAGCCTGAAAACCTTCCTCCACATCATGTAGCAAGCAGGAGCACACTCTGCTGCACACTGCTGAAGCTCAAGCCCCCAACAGCCAGGCAAGAGGGCTGTTGGTCTTGCAGTGGAGATACAAAGCTGAGGTAAATCCTGCCTGCTGTATACTGCATCAGATGATATTTTGTGTCCCAAAGTGAAAGCTGGGGGAAAAAAAAAAGTGTGCTTTCCTCTGTGCTATTAAGAGTGGAGATCATCCTGTTACAGATGTGTACAGCAGCAGAGAAATCATAGCCATGGGAAGCTTGGGGGAAGCTGTACAACCACCACCAAACAGCACCTGAAAAGTGAAACAGAGTGAGGAGGAAGCAAAAGTCTGTGATAGTTTTTCAGGGCAGATGATTGGGAGTTTCAAGGCATCTTAAAGTGGTTAGATGCTTACCTTCCACTGCAAAGGGACGTCTTCAGATGCAGGTAGCAGAATCAATTCCCTAAGCAGCTTGAAGGGGATGGGGATGTGACTTTAGAAAAGGCCTGGATGCAGACTGAGATGATGGTGTCTTGACTGAAGTTCACAGGAGACTTACCCCCTGTCTCTAGTTGCTCTAAAGAGACTGCCGGGGCCCTGATTTTAGACACAACAGAGCTATGCTCGCCTCCTCCCCCCTCCCAGATCTGCAAAGGGTTAAAGGGTGGGGGAGTCGTTTGATTAATCGATGTCGTGTGAACATGCACATTTGCCTGGGACTGCATTCCTGGGGCTTTCAGCAAGGTGATAAGCTATGACCAAAGTCCTCTGGCTCTGGGCAAGGAGAGCAAACAGGGCCCCAGTGGGGCAGTTATTAATTCCAGCCTTGCATCTCCCAGGGCTGTCTCTCAGCAACAGGGCTCCTGGGAGACCTTTCACACACCAATCGATATGTCTTGCCTATCCCCTTGCTCTTCCCATCCTCATCCTGCATGCTCACCACAGCCTCATTCTGTGCCAGGGCCTCCAGCTCCAGGATTGATTCCCATTGGCAGTGAGGGAAGGAGAGGATGGGATTCCTATTGGGGTGATAGAAACAATTTCCAGCACCCAAACTGTTGTGGGAGCTGTACTGGCCCACCATGACCCTCATGGGTCTTGGCATGATGGGGAAGGAATATTTCAGGCTGAAAAAAGGGGAATTCAGCAGCAATATCTCCAAACGCTTTGTCTACCCTTCTTCACTCATAGAAAGATGCACTTTAAGAGTTATAGAATAGAATCATAGAATTATAGAATCAATAAGGTTAGGAAAGACCTCAGAGATCATCAAGTCCAATCTATCACCCAAGACCTCATGACTACTAAACCATGGCACCAAGTGCCACATCCAGTCCACTCTTGAACCCCTCCAGGGATGGTGACTTCACCACCTCCCTG